>NC_090924.1:1189989760-1190631301 GCF_040938575.1 Ambystoma mexicanum
GCTGCGTCTGCCACAACGGCTGTGGTGGAAGGGCCGGGTGAGCCCCCACAGTGGCTTCCAATGGCGGAAGACGGTGTAGAGACACCCAGGTTGGTGGTCTCCACAGAGGAGGAGGAGCCCGCTACTGACGGGCCTGGTGGGGGTAGTACCACTGGTGCAAGTGGTGCAGTCCAGGGCCAGGGTCAGGAGGCAGCACAGGTCACAGCGAGGGGTCTGTGCATGTCGCTGTCCCTGACCCTGTGATTGCAACACCATACACCAGCAGGAAGGCCCCGTCCCAGGCCCGTCCGCAGGTAGGGGAGAGTGCCATGTCATCTGCCTCTACACTACATGTGGACGAGGGGTCCCACGAACGTATGAGCTCCGTCCTGGTTGGTGTCGCATTGCGCACGTGTGTCATTTGTAATGACGTGCGTTCTTCCTGGGCGGAGAACGTACGCCATCACGGAGAGCAGCGTTGTGACGTGGCAATGCTGGGAGGGGTCCTGGTTGGTGGGTTCCTACATGTGTCGCGCACTCTGGCGGACCTCTCCTCCTCTGTGAAGACTATGCTTCAGTCGTTCTCCACACCGTCTTCCGGCCCAGATTCCACCAGGGCCCCCTGTGGACCTGGCCCGACCAACACAGCCAGTTTGGTGGAGCTGACATCCCTGCCACAGTCGGGAGTCGGCGGCCCAGCAGGGGTGGACAGAACAACTGGAGACCAGCTGATGGAGTATGTGCAGGCACCATCAGACACGGCACATGGACAGCAGCAGCAAGAGCAGGCTCTAGGTGGGAGCAATGATGGCTCGGGGCCATCAACATCAGAGGGGCAAGCATCGGCCAGAGGGCAGGAGGACCCAGGACTGGAATTATCTTCTGTGTGGCAGGGGTTAGGACATGCTATAAATGCGGAGCGGCAGTGAGCAGAAGAGGCACGGCTCACGATGGTCAGGGCGGAGATCTCCATGCAGAGGGTCCTGAGGCGGGCCGAGTGCCTCAAAGCAATTTGCAGGGAGTTGGAGGAGAACATGTCATCGTCCCTGCGAACCCTCAGGGCCATGGAAGAGGACTGCCTCCAGGACATTGAGCAGGAGTTTGATGATGCCCTGGCCCGGAACATCCAAAAGTGAGCCATCGGACTAGCCCGCTGCCCTTGTTAATAGTTTTTAGAGTTAAGTTTCCTTTTCGTTTTCCTTTTATTTGTGGTCAATGGACAATGCCACACAAATTTGTATATAGTTATATGTTTAGGTAGTTTGTTAGGTAGGTTTTATTTGTTTGGTTGGGATCATGGACCCTTTACAATGTCCCCCTGCACCCCGACCTCCCAGCAGTGCAGGGCACCCGCCAGCAGGCCCCCACTCATGTCCCACTCATGTCCCCCTGGACCCCCACCCCCCAGCAGTGCAGGCCTTATGAGATCCGCGAACACTGAGGTAATCCGCAGATCACACGTGCTGCATCCGCGGCCTTTCAGCATATTTGACATGGACATGTGTGTGTACTATGTGAATTATCCAATCAGGTGTTAAGGGTGTGCCTTACAGGAAGGGAGGATAATACTTTTTTCATTGATGTTTTGGTTGTATGGTGAAGATGGCAGTAGTTTGGGTCTGGGTAGTTGGAGATAGATGTATTTCTGCTCTGGACACATATGCGAAGTAAAGAGTTATTTCTAGAGATTTTGGGATTCCAGACATGAGGTTTTGTGGAGGAGTGAGCCTGAACGCAATTTGGAGGCACTGGTTTCTCTTTTAAGAAATCTGTCTACTATTGGTAGTCCAGATATCTTGTTGGTGTACTGTGGAGGAGAATATTTGATTCCTGTGTTGAAGTCCTTTGTGGAGAGACTTATGGTAATGTTCCCATGTGCAAAGGTTTTTTTTTTCTCAAATGTTACCAAGAGCACAATGGAACCAACCAACAGGGTAATTCATAGAATTTCGCTCAAAATTGGTGCACGCGGCTGGCGCACAGTGTACGTGTGCGAATGTCTGCGCCAGCCGCGTGCGCTAAAATTCATTTCCGCGCACAGCGTATTCATGGATTTTAGCCTCAAAAACCAGCCGTGGCGCAGAGTGGCGCAACGACCCTGCAGCAGCGCCAGTTACGCCCCCAAGAACGCCCCTAGCGCAAGGAAAAGCCATCAAACTCCCCAATCCAGCGCAAAGGGCTGCCTAACCCTGGACCAGTTTGCAGGGCTGCCAAACAGCAAACGGCAAACGGGGAACGTGTATTACTGGGGTTCGCGTGAAGTTTCACACGCGAAAGGGCCTGTGCGAGTGGGGTACGTGTATTACGGGGGTTCACGGGAAGTCTCACACGCGATTGGATCCGGGTACGTGTATTTCGAGCATTCGTGGGAAGTCTCACACGCGAAAGGGCCTGTGCGAGTGGGGTACGTGTATAACTGGGGTTCGTGGGAAGTTTCACACGCGATTTCAGCAGGGTATGTGTATTACGGGGGTTTGCGGGAAGTCTCACACGCGAAAGGGCCTGTGCGAGTGGGGTACGTATATTCCTGGGGTTTATGTGAAGTTTTACACGAATTACACGCTGACGTGCACATTTTTCACGTGCCAAATCACTCCGTATCAAGCTGGCCACGCATACACACACGGAAGACCACGCTCCTGCCCTGAAGGCCATTTTCCTGCCCCCAAGAGCCCCGAGCACACTCCCACCTGCCTTCTGCTGCTGCCTGACTGTCTGCTGCCCACATGCCCTGCTATTTGGTGCCTGCACATCAGCCATCTGCAGGGGTCCAGTTGCTGTGTCCACCCCTGCTGGAACAGAAGACTCCCGACTGGGATACCATCACTCCACAGCCCAGCCCCAAGACCCAGTTGCCCACCCACTCCTGCCTCTGGGGTTGCCATTTCGGGCACATCTCCATCTGGCACCACTGGCAACCCCCAGCCAGAGAGGCAGAGGACCACCAGCTTCACTAACACCAAAGTTGGTGTCCTGGTGGAGCATGTCCTGGGGCATTATGATGGCCTCTTCGGAACATCACGCGCCAACAAGGAAGGACGGGAGAGGATCTGGGACAACAAAGTGGTTGCCATCAACGCGGAGGGGGTGGCAACCCGCTACATCAAGCACGTCAAGAAGCGCTGGGAGGACTTCAGGTACAGGACCATCCACAAGCCTCACGGAGGGTGGCCGGGCACGCATGGGTAACATCCAGATGAGGGTCCTGGAACGCGTAGGCCCAGCGCTCCACACCCAGATCCTTCGGAGGCAGACCCGTCTGGAGTTGAGCGGTAAGTGGCCAAACATTGCTGTGTGAGACAGGGCATGTTGCAGTATGCTCGTAGTCTGATGCTTGCCTGTATGTGTGACATAGGCCATATATGGATGTGTGTGTGCAGGGACATCATGGTCATGCATGTGAGACCAGTTATGTGTGAACCACATGGTTGGTGCATGTGTTTATATGCAACATGGGGAGCTCTATGCGGAATGCACACATGAAAGCATGGCTGTCTCTGCTCCTGGACTTGAATGGGGGGTGAGGAATGGGTGCTGATGGCATGTACATGTATGGTGCACATGTGTGTGTGTGCCTGAGAAGTATGTGTGTGACTTTGAAACGCCATGGATGCATGTGACTTTGAAGGCAACATCTTGGTTTACAGGGGCCCTTCTACATGGATGTTGATGTTGATTGCAGGCGCCAGGACTATTTCTGCATGTGTGTTGTGTGCATTCACCCATGTCTTGTGGAATGACAGGATGGAAGTGACATTTGACAGTGCCACTCATGTGTTATTGCTTCCCGGCGACGCAAGGCCCAGCCACCCTTACAGGAAGTACCATCATCCGGGACCGAGGGGGCTGGTGCTGCGTCTGCCACAACGGCTGTGGTGGAAGGGCCGGGTGAGCCCCCACAGGGGCTTCCAATGGCGGAAGACGGTGTAGAGACATCCAGGTTGGTGGTCTCCACAGAGGAGGAGGAGCCCGCTACTGACGGGCCTGGTGGGGGTAGTACCACTGGTGCAAGTGGTGCAGTCCAGGGCCAGGGTCAGGAGGCAGCACAGGTCACAGCGAGGGGTCTGTGCATGTCGCTGTCCCTGACCCTGTGACTGCAACACCATACACCAGCAGGAAGGCCCCGTCCCAGGCCCGTCCGCAGGTAGGGGAGAGTGCCATGTCATCTGCCTCTACACTACATGTGGACGAGGGGTCCCACGAACGTATGAGCTCCGTCCTGGTTGGTGTCGCATTGCGCACGTGTGTCATTTGTAATGACGTGCGTTCTTCCTGGGCGGAGAACGTACGCCATCACGGAGAGCAGCGTTGTGACGTGGCAATGCTGGGAGGGGTCCTGGTTGGTGGGTTCCTACATGTGTCGCGCACTCTGGCGGACCTCTCCTCCTCTGTGAAGACTATGCTTCAGTCGTTCTCCACACCGTCTTCCGGCCCAGATTCCACCAGGGCCCCCTGTGGACCTGGCCCGACCAACACAGCCAGTTTGGTGGAGCTGACATCCCTGCCACAGTCGGGAGTCGGCGGCCCAGCAGGGGTGGACAGAACAACTGGAGACCAGCTGATGGAGTATGTGCAGGCACCATCAGACACGGCACATGGACAGCAGCAGCAAGAGCAGGCTCTAGGTGGGAGCAATGATGGCTCGGGGCCATCAACATCAGAGGGGCAAGCATCGGCCAGAGGGCAGGAGGACCCAGGACTGGAATTATCTTCTGTGTGGCAGGGGTTAGGACATGCTATAAATGCGGAGCGGCAGTGAGCAGAAGAGGCACGGCTCACGATGGTCAGGGCGGAGATCTCCATGCAGAGGGTCCTGAGGCGGGCCGAGTGCCTCAAAGCAATTTGCAGGGAGTTGGAGGAGAACATGTCATCGTCCCTGCGAACCCTCAGGGCCATGGAAGAGGACTGCCTCCAGGACATTGAGCAGGAGTTTGATGATGCCCTGGCCCGGAACATCCAAAAGTGAGCCATCGGACTAGCCCGCTGCCCTTGTTAATAGTTTTTAGAGTTAAGTTTCCTTTTCGTTTTCCTTTTATTTGTGGTCAATGGACAATGCCACACAAATTTGTATATAGTTATATGTTTAGGTAGTTTGTTAGGTAGGTTTTATTTGTTTGGTTGGGATCATGGACCCTTTACAATGTCCCCCTGCACCCCGACCTCCCAGCAGTGCAGGGCACCCGCCAGCAGGCCCCCACTCATGTCCCACTCATGTCCCCCTGGACCCCCACCCCCCAGCAGTGCAGGCCTTATGAGATCCGCGAACACTGAGGTAATCCGCAGATCACACGTGCTGCATCCGCGGCCTTTCAGCATATTTGACATGGACATGTGTGTGTACTATGTGAATTATCCAATCAGGTGTTAAGGGTGTGCCTTACAGGAAGGGAGGATAATACTTTTTTCATTGATGTTTTGGTTGTATGGTGAAGATGGCAGTAGTTTGGGTCTGGGTAGTTGGAGATAGATGTATTTCTGCTCTGGACACATATGCGAAGTAAAGAGTTATTTCTAGAGATTTTGGGATTCCAGACATGAGGTTTTGTGGAGGAGTGAGCCTGAACGCAATTTGGAGGCACTGGTTTCTCTTTTAAGAAATCTGTCTACTATTGGTAGTCCAGATATCTTGTTGGTGTACTGTGGAGGAGAATATTTGATTCCTGTGTTGAAGTCCTTTGTGGAGAGACTTATGGTAATGTTCCCATTTGCAGAGGTTTTTTTTTTTCTCAAATGTTACCAAGAGCACAATGGAACCAACCAACAGGGTAATTCATAGAATTTCACTCAAAATTGGTGCACGCGGCTGGCGCACAGTGTACGTGTGCGAATGTCTGCGCCAGCCGCGTGCGCTAAAATTCATTTCCGCGCACAGCGTATTCATGGATTTTAGCCTCAAAAACCAGCCGTGGCGCAGAGTGGCGCAACGACCCTGCAGCAGCGCCAGTTACGCCCCCAAGAACGCCCCTAGCGCAAGGAAAAGCCATCAAACTCCCCAATCCAGCGCAAAGGGCTGCCTAACCCTGGACCAGTTTGCAGGGCTGCCAAACAGCAAACGGCAAACAAGGAACGTGTATTACTGGGGTTCGCGTGAAGTTTCACACGCGAAAGGGCCTGTGCGAGTGGGGTACGTGTATTACGGGGGTTCACGGGAAGTCTCACACGCGATTGGATCCGGGTACGTGTATTTCGAGCATTCGTGGGAAGTCTCACACGCGAAAGGGCCTGTGCGAGTGGGGTACGTGTATAACTGGGGTTCGTGGGAAGTTTCACACGCGATTTCAGCAGAGTATGTGTATTACGGGGGTTTGCGGGAAGTCTCACACGCGAAAGGGCCTGTGCGAGTGGGGTACGTATATTCCTGGGGTTTATGTGAAGTTTTACACGAATTACACGCTGACGTGCACATTTTTCACGTGCCAAATCACTCCGTATCAAGCTGGCCACGCATACACACACGGAAGACCACGCTCCTGCCCCCAAGAGCCCCGAGCACGCTCCCACCTGCCTTCTGCTGCTGCCTGACTGTCTGCTGCCCACATGCCCTGCTATTTGGTGCCTGCACATCAGCCATCTGCAGGGGTCCAGTTGCTGTGTCCACCCCTGCTGGAACAGAAGACTCCCGACTGGGATACCATCACTCCACAGCCCAGCCCCAAGACCCAGTTGCCCACCCACTCCTGCCCCTGGGGTTGCCATTTCGGGCATATCTCCATCTGGCACCACTGGCAACCCCCAGCCAGAGAGGCAGAGGACCACCAGCTTCACTAACACCAAAGTTGGTGTCCTGGTGGAGCATGTCCTGGGGCATTATGATGGCCTCTTCGGAACATCACGCGCCAACAAGAAAGGACGGGAGAGGATCTGGGACAACGAAGTGGTTGCCATCAACGCGGAGGGGGTGGCAACCCACGACATCAAGCACGTCAAGAAGCGCTGGGAGGACTTCAGGTCCAGGACCCTCCACAAGCCTCGCGGAGGGTGGCCGGGCACGCATGGGGAACATCCAGATGAGGGTCCTGGAACGCGTAGGCCCAGCGCTCCACACCCAGATCCTTCGGAGGCAGACCCGTCTGGAGTTGAGCGGTAAGTGGCCAAGCATTGCTGTGTGAGACAGGGCATGTTGCAGTGTGCTCGTAGTCTGATGCTTTCCTGTATGTGTGACATAGGCCATGTATGGATGTGTGTGTGCAGGGACATCATGGTCATGCATGTGAGACCAGTTATGTGTGAACCACAGGGTTGGTGCATGTGTTTATATGCAACATGGGGAGCTCTATGCGGAATGCACACATGAAAGCATGGCTGTCTCTGCTCCTGGACTTGAAGGGGGGGTGAGGAATGGGTGCTGATGGCATGTACATGTATGGTGCACATGTGTGTGTGTGCCTGAGAAGTATGTGTGTGACTTTGAAACGCCATGGATGCATGTGACTTTGAAGGCAACATCTTGGTTTACAGGGGCTCTTCTACATGGATGTTGATGTTGATTGCAGGCGTCAGGACTGTTTCTGCATGTGTGTTGTGTGCATTCACCCATGTGTTGTGGAATGACAGGATGGAAGTGACATTTCACAGTGCCACTCATGTGTTATTGCTTCCCGGCGACGCAAGGCCCAGCCACTCTTCCAGGAATTACCATCATCCGGGACCGAGGGGGCTGGTGCTGCGTCTGCCACAACAGCTGTGGCGGAAGGGCCGGGTGAGCCCCCACAGGGGCTTCCAATGGCGGAAGACGGTGTGGAGACATCCAGGTTGGTGGTCTCCACAGAGGAGGAGGAGCCCGCTACTGACGGGCCTGGTGGGGTAGTACCACTGGTGCAAGTGGTGCAGTCCAGGGCCAGGGTCAGGAGGCAGCACAGGTCACCGCGAGGGGTCTGTGCATGTCGCTGTCCCTGACCCTGTGACTGCACCACCATGCACCAGCAGGGAGGCCCCGTCCCAGGTCCGTCCGCAGGTAGGGGAGAATGCCATGTCATCTGCCTCTCCACTACCTGTGGACGAGGGGTCCCACGAACGTATGGGCTCCGTCCTGGTTGGTGTTGCTTTGCGCACGCGTGTCATTTGTGATGACGTGCGTTCTTCCTGGGCGGAGAACGCACGCCATCACGGAGAGCAGTGTTGTGACGTGGCAGTGCTGGGATGGGCCCTGGTTGGTGGGTTCCTACATGTGTCGCGCAGTCTGGCGGACCTCTCCTCCTCTGTGAAGACTATGCTTCAGTCGTTCTCAAGACCGTCTTCCGGCCCAGATTCCACCAGGGCCCCCTGTGGACCTGGCCCAACCAACACAGCCAGTTTGGTGGAGCTCACATCCCTGCCACAGTCAGGAGTCGGCGACCCAGCAGGGGTGGACACCACAACTGGAGACCAGCTGATGGAGTATGTGCAGGCACCATCAGACAAGGCACATGGACAGCAGCAGCAAGAGCAGGCTCTAGGTGGGAGCAATGATGGCTCAGGGCCATCAACATCAGAGGGGCAGGCATCGGCCAGAGAGCAGGAGGACCCAGGACTGGAAGTATCTTCTGTGTGGCAGGGGTTAGGACATGCTATAAATGCGGAGCGGCTGTGGGTAGAAGAGGCACGGCTCACGATGGTCAGGGCGGAGATCTCCATGCGGAGGGCCCTGAGGTGGGCCGAGTGCCTCAAGGCAATTCGCAGGGAGTTGGAGGAGAACATGTCATCGTCCCTGCGAACCCTCAGGGCCATGGAAGAGGACTGCCTCCAGGACATTGAGCAGGAGTTTGATGATGCCCTGGCCCGGGACATCCAAAAGTGAGCCATCGGACTAGCCCGCTGCCCTTGTAAATAGTTTTTAGAGTTAGGTTTCCTTTTTGTTTTCCTTTTATTTGTGGTCAATGGACAATGCCACACAAATTTGTATATAGTTATATTTTTAGGTAGTTTGTTAGGTAGGTTTCATTTGTTTGGATGGGGTCATGGACCCTTTACAATGTCCCCCTGCACCCCCACCTCCCAGCAGTGCAGGGCACCCGCCAGCAGGCCCCCACTCATGTCCCACTCATGCCCCCCTGCACCCCCACCCCCAGCAGTGCAGGGCACCTGCCAGCAGGCCCCCACTCATGTCCCCCTGCACCCCCACCCCCCAGCAGTGCAGGGCACCTGCCAGCAGGCCCCCACTCATGTCCCCCTGCACCCCCACCCCCCAGCAGTGCAAGGCACCTGCCAGCAGGCCCCCACTCAAGTCCCACTCATGTCCCCCTGCACCTCCACCCCCCAGCAGTGCAGGGCACCTGCCAGCAGGCCCCCACTCATGTCCCACTCATGTCCCCCTGCAGCCCCACCCCCCTGCAGTGAAATGCTGATCACATGACATAAACCAAAAGTCAACTATGTACATCAACACATGTCCGTCACACACATACACTGGTTGGCATTGCTTGTGTAAACCCACATTTTCACATGCATCAACCCAATGAGCGAATCCCACACACGGAACTAAAAAATTAAAATGTATTATGTACATGAAATCAAAAATGAAATGAAAGCATACCAAAATATGAAACATGAAATGAAAAGCATGTGAAAAAGATGATTGAATGAAAACGATAACCAATCCAAAGAAATTTGAAAGAAAAACAGTCCAAAGTCACCCTCCAGCAACGCAAATCCAAAGGAAATCTAAATAAAAAAATCTCCATTGCTTCATGTTCATAATAAAAAAAAAGAGAAATCAATCCATAGTCCAGCTATCTACAATCCATTGTCTGGAAACAATAAATCCATTGCTCCATGTCCATAATGCAAAAAAAACCCAAAAATGAATACATGATGAAACTATATACAATCCATTGTCCAAGGATGTAAAGGGTCCATGATCCCAACCAAACAAATGAAACCTACCTAACTACCTAAAAATATAACTATATACAAATTTGGGTGGCATTGTCCATTGACCACAAATAAAAGGAAAATGAAAAGGAAACCTAACTCTAAAAACTATTTACAAGGGCAGCGGGCTAGTCCGACGGCTCACTTTTGGATGTCCCGGGCCAGGGCATCATCGAACTCCTGCTCAATGTCCTGGAGGTGGTCCTCTTCCATGGCCCCGAGGGTTCGCAGGGACGATGACATGTTCTCCTCGAACTCCCTGCGAATTGCCTCGAGGCACTTGGCCTGCCTCAGGGCCCTCCGCATGGAGTTCTCCACCCTGACCATCGTGAGCCGTGCCTCTTCTGCCCGCTGCCACTCCACATCTATAGCATGGCCTAACCGCTGCTACACAGAAGACACTTCCAGTCCTGGGTCCTCCTGCCCTCCGATGTCGAAGGCCCCGAGCCATGATGGCTCCCACCTTGTTGCTGCTGCTGATGTGCCTCTGCCTGTGCCCTGGCTCTTGCCTGCACATCCTCCTCCGGCTGGGGTGCAGTTGTTGAGGTGGTCAACCCTGTTGGACGTCCGACTCCCGACTGTGGCAGGGATGTGTACTCCACCAGCCTGGCCGCAGGGTCAGAGGCAGCTCCACAGGGTACCCAGGTGATACATGGGTGGGAAGATGGCATGGAGGACGACTGGGGCATAGGGGGAGCAGTTGAGGAGGGGGTTGGATCAAGGTCCAGAAAACGGAGAAATCCGGCCCTGGTGAGCTGTCCCAGTAGGTCAACGAGCCATTCGAGAAGACGTGCAGTCTCCTCATGAAAATACTGCAAGTCACCTCTCATGGCCCTTTGACGCAACGCCACCCCAGCCAGGACAGGCTCAACCCAGTCCCGGATATCCACGTCCGCAGGGAGAGGAAGGCCAGTTGTTGTAAGCGGATCCCCTCCCTGAAACGGGTCTGGACGTAGGCATCCCTGCTGGTGCGCGATGATGCAGTCACAGGATCGGGGACAGGATTACACACAGTCACCTCCGTGGTGGCCTGTGCTGCCTCCTGTCCCTGCCCCTGCACTGCACCACTAGCACCAATGGAATCCCCACCCCCAGACCCCGTGTCTGTCCCTTGCATGGCCTCCTCCTCCACCAAACACCCCACCAACCTGGATGACTCTGTGCCATCTTCCTCTGTCGGACCCTGTGGGGTCTCAGCTGCCCCTTCTGCTGCCGAGGAGTCCAACTCCGAACTCCGCCTCTTGGACCTTCCCTCAGCAGCTGCGGCCTGGGACGCGGCACCGGACTCCTCACTCCCCGACAAGATGACAACCTGGGAGGGGAGCCGGGCCTTGCGTCTCCGGCTGGTGGGATGATCCCTGCCGCTGTGCTCCACAGCACCCACTCCGCCCTCTTCTTCAGTTGACGCTGCAGACAGGGATAGATAAAACACAGGCATCTGGGCACTGTACAATGGACTGATACACACATGACAGTTGCACATGAGTGGCATTGTTTAACTACAGACACGGCATCACACTCCATGACACACATGTCATTTTAATTCACACACATGAACATTTCAACAGCAATATTGCACCAGGCAGCACCATCCATACACATACAACAGCAGGGTGAGCCTGACATCACATGAAACACAAGGAGTGCACTAGACATGCACACACGCCACCACACTTACATGAATGTCTACATCTCCTCCAACTGTTGCAGTGATGAGATCGCCATACATGTCACATCTGCCATTCATCCTTCTACATGTCAGTGTCGCGTGCATCCATGTTGCATCACAGTTGCACACTTGTCAGATACACATACATGCACATGTACACAGTGCAGATACATGCATAATGAACCACCATCCATGCCACAACCATGCCAATGTACATACACAGAAATTCAAACATGTGTGCTCCCACACCTGCATTTGCCCAGTATGCTTACCAACACATACACCATCAATGTGTCTCACAAAAGAGAGGACTCACATGTGATAGCCTCACACCCATGTTCATACACATCCCTACATGGCACTACATAAACACATGTGCAACCTGCACACTACTGGCACACCACGACACGCACAGCGTACTATCAACATGCATGTACACTTACTGCTCAACTCCAGACGGGTCTGCCTCTCAAGGATCTGGACGTAGAGCGCTGGGCATATGCGTTCCAGGACCCTCATTTGATGGTTCGACAGCTGGCCCCGGCGCCCCTTGGCATCTGCTGACTTAGCAAGGCGCCGGGCCTTGTTGAGGGTCCTGGACCTGAAGTCCTCCCAGCGCTTCTTGATTTGATGTAATTCACGGACTGCCATCCCCTCCGCGTTGATGGCAGTCACGATGTCCATCCAGATCCTGGTCCATCCTTCATTGTCGGCGCGCAAACTTCCAAAGAGGGCATCATACTGCCCCAGGACTTGCTCTACCAGGACACCATCTTCAGTGGCAGTGAAGCTGGTGGCCCTCTGCCTCTCTGGCTGGGGGTTGCCAGTGCTGCCAGATGGTGTTGTGCCGGACATGGCAACCCCAGAGTCAGGAGTGGGTGGGCAACTGGGTCCTGGGGCTGGGCTGTGGAGCGATGGAATCCCAGTCGGGAGTCTTCGGTTCCAGCATGGGTGGTCACAGCAAATACACCCCTGGCTGACGTGCAGGCAGCAAATGGCAGGGCACGTGGACAGCAGGCAGATGGCAGGTGGGAGCGTGCTCGGGGCTCTGGGGGCTCTAATTTGGCCTTCTGGGCTGGAGCGTGGTCTTCGGTGTGTTTTCGCGTGGCCAGCTTGATACGGAGTGATTTGGCACGTGAAAAAATTGCATGTCAGCGTGTAATTCGAGGAAAGGGCCTTAGCGCGTAAGTGCATCAGCACAGGCATGCGATTCCATTGGACCAAAGGCCCTTAGCACATAAGCGCGTAAGTTACATTACGCGCGCGGGTGTTTACCTCATAGCACGTGATGACAGAGCACACGTGGAAAAACTGCACGTCCGAGTGTCATCGTGTGTAATTGGAGGAAAGCGCCCGCGTACACGCGCATCTGACGTGTACGTGTGGGCCGGTTTAAAAGCTACGTGCCTTGTACGTGCTTTTCGTGGAGAGCGAGTGGGTGAAATCTGTACTTCTTATCGGTTCACACGCAATTACTTCACAGCGTTTCTAGTTCGTACTCCCTGTTACCTCTGACAGCTCTTTTTCTGAATTTTTGTCGGGCCTGTTTCCTCAAACAGAGTTCACTTCTCCTTTTGTCCTGTCTCCTCAGACAGCGTACAATTCTTCTTTTGGTGGGGGTGTTGCCAACGCGCACATGAGTGTATTTTTCACATTCTTTTTCCAGGCAGGCGGTGAGTTCCGCATGTACTTAGCAACTGTGCTTGCCCCGTGAGTCGCGTTCCCCTTCAGAGGTCATTGTAGGCTGCGTGTATTACGCATATGCTTATTTTTGTGTTTCTGGGCGCCACAGCGTAGTGCGGGTTCATTTTTCACGCACGTGGTCTACGACGGGTTGCGTGCCCGGTAATTTTTGATTTTGGGCTGCCTGTGCGTTGCGTGACCCGTCATCTTCCCCCAGGGGTCACAGACAGCCTTGTTAGAGCACTAGGGTACGAATTCCATCTGGTATGCTACCCCTTTGACCCCCAATTGCCCAGGACAATAGTTTACTGCAATGCCCATATGCACAACAACATCAGTGCCATGGTTGGGAGGCGACCAAGCACTAAGGGAGGCAAAGGTGGCCGACCTTCAAAAGGTGGGCGTGGTGGGCGCGGTAGGGGACGTGGGCGGGATTTGCAGGGTACCCCTGTACCCCCATGTGTGGAGGAATAATCAGGGACACCCATGCCCCACCCATGGTTGAGGGAAACGTGGCTGACAACATCCCAGTTCAGCCCCTGTTGGACCAGCTCATTGTAGCACCTGACCTGGCACAGGATGACTCCCTGGCTGACTTCCAGGTCAGCAAGTCTAGGCCACGTGTGGCGGTGCAAGTTGTTGTCACCAAGCCACGTGGATCTGGGGCAGCTATGTCATCTGCTGCCCCAAGTATGCAGGGTGGGGAGGCTGCAGGGGCAGCTGCAGTTCCATCCACCCCAGCTCTGACTCTCCCAACCAGGACAGTGTCAGTCCCGGTCCAAAATTACCCTGCAACCAATGCCTGCATCAAGACCTATGGTCATTATGCATTCCCACACTCCTACTACCCAGTCCACTGGTGATTCTGCCCCTACTGACCAGAGCGGTGTAAGCCACTCTGGCTCTGCTCCACCTTTAAAGAAGAGGAAGAAGGGTGCTCTGGCACGACGGCTGAGACCCCACACATGGCTACACACTCCAGTACCTCAAGGAAGCCTTGCTTTAATGATCCGGAACTTGGTGCACTTGTGGCCTATGTGTCGGCACATAGCCATGAAATGCTGGTGACTGCAGGGTGCAAGACCACACCTGGTCAACGTAAGGCACACTGGCAGACCATAGCCGACCGCATAAGTGCCCTTGGATTTGTGAGGCGCACAGCTGATGATTGCTACAAGAGGTGGAAAGACCTGAAACGCAGAGCAAAGAACAAGCTGGCCTCAAATCATGCCGCTACACTGGTGACTGGCGGTGGGTCTCCACAAGAGGACAACAAACTCACTGAACGTGAGTCTGTTGCTGGTGCCTTCATCAAAGAGGAACAGATCCAACGTGTGGGAGGACTACCTGATTATGATGCATTGTCCGGTGAGTGCCCATGCATGTGTGTGTAATGCATGTGTATGTTGTTTGGGTGACGGGTTCTGATTGAGTGCCAGGTGAGGGTGTGTGTGCCTGAGTGGTATGGGTCACCCATGTGCTTCATCTAAAACATTCAGCGGCCTTGGATTTGGGTGTGACAGTATCCCTTCTGCCCACAGTAGTAATTTAGCGCAACATTGCGGAAGTTGCCCTTGAACTGTCCTCAGACCTCCTGGGTGGCCTCCCCCCAACCCCACATGGCCATTTTTGATTTTTTATTTTTTATTTTTATTTACAGTGTGTTGCCTTGTGTGGCTCTCGTGGGCATCCACTGTATTCCGGCTGGGCACATGCAGGCTTGTCCTGAGTTTGGGTTAGTTGCTTGGGTTCGTGAGACACACACCCCTCCTGCTTCCCGTTTCCCTGGGCTTGCAAAGGGTGTGCCCAAGTGACAGTGTCTTACACAGTGACCCATGAGCTGTGTGGGCAGTCTGTAGTCAATACTGTGTATACATTCCTAGTGGATATTGTTGTTGTATTGTACACTGCACGGTGTATTGATATGTGTTTGCGCATCCATGTCTTCCTCCTAATTTGCAGGTTCATTCCTCATGTCTTCACAGGGCCGTCTACTTTGGAGATGGAGTTCATGTTGTAAGCAGTGCACTTACACATTTGCGTGGCAGCAGCACTGTACAGTTGGAAGTGGTCGATGTGCTGGCATAATCAGGTTGTAAGACTACCAGTACTTTAACTTAGTACTGTCAGGTTTATGCTATGTTTGAGGTTGTGTAGCAGCATTGTATTGTTGGTAAGTATTTGGTCATGTGTGTTGTTAGTTCTACATTACTGGGAGCATTTTGTGTGTCGGCAGTTTCCATTAGGGACACTGTACTTTGACACTTGTGTCATGTTTTGGGGATTGCTTTGTTTGCTCTCACATAGCATGACATGCCATGGTGTGTTGGGTGGCGGTGCTGGGGAGGGGTTGGGTGACATGGCACTGTTGTCATGTTGTATTTTGCAAAGGGGTAATGAATTTAGCAGCATAGAAGTGTGTCTTTTGATGACACAGCATTGGTGGTGTTTGTGTAGGTAGGGATGCACACAATGTAACACTTCCAGGTGACCAATCTCAGGCTGGTATGGTTGTGACAGTTGACTGTCCCTTATGTCATCATCATTGATTGTCAGATGGTATGTGCCAGGGCTGTGTGCACTCAACAGGGGTGTGATTTTAGGTGACGTAATTAGCCATCAGCTGCGTACGTGCTGCCTCACCCCGTGCCCTTTCCCCTCCCATGCGCAGTGGGCGTGCATGTGGTTGGGGATGTGAGGGCACCACCATGTCCACGGGCAGGCCCCGGCGTGTTGCAACGTTGTGCAGGACACATGCTTCCACTATGATCCTGCACACTACTGGGGGAGCGTATAACAGCTGCCCGCCAGAACGGTCAAGGGAGCAAAAGTGTGACTTGAGCACTCCGAATGTGCGCTCCACTATGCCCCGGGTTGCAATGTGGCCTGTGTTGTATCTTACCTCGGGTGGCGTGGTGGGGTTCCAAATTGGCGTCATCATGTGGGTTCTCAGAGGCTAGGCACTGTGCCCTGGGGAGGTGTTGATGTGTATCATTAGTGGGGTTGTGACATTGCTCTGTATCTGACATGCATGCATGTGCTGTGGCATATATACTCACCGAGCAGCCATGTATCGCCATGCCGACCAGCTTCTAGGTCCCAGTTTAGGGTTGACATTCTGTAAATTAAACTGTCGTGGGCGAACCCTGGATAGTTGGCATATACTGAGGTGATGATTCCCTTGGCTTCACATACTACCTGCACGTTGATGGAATGCCAGTGCTTGCGGTTTCTGTAGATGTGCTCGGATGCCCGGGGGGGACGTAAAGCCACATGGGTGCAATCAATGGCACCTAGCACTTTGGGGAATTGTGCCACCCCGTAAAAGTCCTGGACGACAGCCTGCCTTTCTGCAGGTGTTCTGGGCAGGTATATGTGCCTGCGGACTGATGGGCGTGCAGTCATGATGGCCAAAACCTGGTGTAGGCAGTGCGACTGCATGGCCTGTGACACCCC
The DNA here is from genome assembly GCF_040938575.1 of Ambystoma mexicanum. Taxonomy (NCBI): domain Eukaryota; kingdom Metazoa; phylum Chordata; class Amphibia; order Caudata; family Ambystomatidae; genus Ambystoma; species Ambystoma mexicanum. The sequence goes on from NC_090924.1 coordinate 1,190,006,397, forward strand.
CCCGCTATAGCAGTTGTCCGCTGAAATGATCCAGTGGCCAAGAAGTGCAGCACATTGAGGACCTTATTCAGGGGGCTGAGTGCTTGGGAGCACAGGGTGGGTGATGTGAGGTCATCCTCCCACTCACTGACCAGGTCGAGTATTATGAGAGGTGGAAACCTGTACCTCCCATACACCTGGTCATCAGGCATCCCAAAAAGGCTGGTTCTGGGTGTAAAAATTCTGGGCCTGACTATCCTCCTCCTCCTCCTGCAGTATCTCACGACCACTGCTGCTAGGAACGGTATATTCATCCTGGCGTCTGAGCTTGTTTGTTGTTTGTGTGCACTTTTATGCTGCGCGGATCCAAGTACTCCTGCTTTCTGCTGGCGTACGTGTTTCCAGATTAGCGCGTCTTTTTTGGCGCACTCGTTTAGCCCAGTTCGATTCCATGAATATGTGTTTTGAACGTGCGTGTGGGCGTTCCGTGCATTTGCCTCCTGTACTTCCCCCGTGACGCCCACATTTTCACGAGTTGTTCCCCATTCTGCGTGTCACGCCCCCTGTTCCTCCTACTTTTGTTGTGTCCGCCGCGCTATGTGCGATTTCGCTGTGCGCGTAGCGCACGCTGTTTGGAGACGTGTGCGGACTTCCATGAATCGCTGTGCGTGGGTTTCGCTGCGATTTTCGCACTGGCACTGCGATTCGCACGCTTTCGCACGCCTGCACCAAAAATTTCAGCGCACATTAATTCCATGAATCTCCCTCCAAATGTGTTTAATCCCCAGCAGAACGTTGGAAGGTGCTTTGTGAATAAAGGCATTGATGTAGTTCTGCAGCATGCTAATATGTTTCTTTTCTCCATGACAATATTGACTCCCTGAGTGTGCAGTATTTTAGTGCCAATGGTGTTTTGTTGTCCATTCTGGGGAATGCTTGTTTTTATTGAAATCTGAGGATTCTGTTTAGAGGCCGAGGAGGAAAGGAAGATAAAAAAAACAAAAAAAATACAAAATAAACAGTTTTTTAAGCACCTTTTTTTAAAAACAAAGGTTCTTTTCAGAGCCACCACTAAAGAGCAAATCTTGTATCCTGGTTGACATTTTTTCCCCAACCCCATGCAGTGCGTGATATGTCTGTGAACTCTGCAGTAGTTTGTAAATCGCTCGTGCCACATCTGCAGCTTTTGAGGATGGTAGGCATCGGAATGGGACTGTGTAGGCCAGGGGATTGGTCAATAAGGCTTCTTAGGAGTGGTGTGCAAGGAGAGACTGTGGCAGAAGTTCTGTTTGCTGAGAGGAGTGCAAATTCCTATGGCTATGGCTGTGTTTTTCAGGAGGCAGAGTGTATGGATTTTGAGGGACTCGTGGATACATTGGTTGCATGTGTATGCAGAACAGTGTGGAGTGGCTTCACATCTTGGATCCCCTCATGTGGATGTGCACTGGTATGGAGTGCGTGGCATGAAGTAGCTGGATTTACTTCCCCTTGGTGCCACTTTGGTGATGCACATCATCCAACCTTTATTATTGTTCATTGTGGAGGCACCAGTTTAGGCCACGTTACAGGAATCTCTCTACAGTTTGCGATGGAGGAGGCCCTTGGGAAATTCCAGGACATGTTTTCAAAGTCTTACTTAATTTTTTCACGCATTTCCCAGAGACAGATGTGGCTGCGCTCTTCATCTTTTGGTCCACAAATGGCGAAAGCCAGGCTCAATGTCAACAAGGCTGTTTGCATATTTTTGCGAGTGTTGTTATGTCTTCATTTCACAATGAATATTTCACATGTTGTAGCACCAACATTTTCTGCAGAGATGGTGTCCATTTTACTGATGCTGGCAATCACCTATTATTGCACAATATCCAAAATGCTTTGCAGCCCTTCTTGCAAGTATTGCAAGCATTTGTGCAGTAGGTGTTGGTCACTTCAAACCTTCCAAAAACAAAAACATCCAAAAAGGCTCTTTTCAGAGCCACCACTTTCTCCCAGAAAAAAGTGCAATGTTTTTAATGGTGCCACCCCATAACCTTTTCCTAAAAATCTGCAGACTTTGCAGACTGTGCAGGGGCCAGCACCATTTCATTAGCACTTGGTTGGCTCTGAAAAGAGCTATTTATTTCTTCAGTTTTGTGTATTTTGTGGGATTTTTTAATCACAAAACACAAGGGAGGGAAGTGTAAGGAGGGTAGGGACCAGCCAAAGAGATAAGAAAGGGCAGATGGAGAGAGGAAGATGTTGGGTGTGCCTCATGGAGGTAGAGCGCAATTTCCTTCATGGTCTCGGACCGCAGCCTCAAACCCACTCTGGAACTGCTCACCCCTGCAGAGTACTGTGTCGCAGTACATAAACAAAACAGTAATCTTTGAAAGGTAAGGATGCACTGCGGAGCGAATGGCCTGTGAGGCTGCTTGAGGAATCCTCGTTCCTACAGGAGCAGATGTGTTGACAGGAGCAGATGTTGAGTATGCGGCACTGGAACTCAACCCTCTACCCTGTTCGAAGGGAATGACCCTCCGAACTGCTGCTTTGTGATTGGATCTTTGGTGTCACCATATGGAGGTAGTCCCATAACTGTACAGCCCAGGTTTGCCACTGCTGGGTACCATCCCACTCTCTTCGCAGCATACCTTGGCCACACTAGCCTTGGGCTTACCACCAACAGTGGTAAAAAGCCTCTACACCCAAGACAAGACTCGTGCTGTGAGCTGGTAGTGAGGACTTCCATTACCTTAAACCTCTTTTTCCTCTTTTTCCTCCTCTGCATCATCACACCTGTTTTCCACCGCAAGCCATTGGGGAGGTGGTGGTGGTGTTGGTGGGGGTGGGGGTGCTGCTGAGGCAGAGGAGCAGGAGAGGTGGACATGGATGTAATTATCCAAGTAGAAGTAATCTGCCAAACAGCTAAGCTTTAACCTGCAGCAGTGCTCAGTAGTCCTGGTCACCAAAAAGGAGCCACAAGCAAGTTCTGCAAGGAGGCAAAAGCAATTGCAGCAAGGAGCCAAAAGCAATTCAACAAAGAGCCAAAAGCACAAATCTGGAGCAGTACTCTGTCCTGGTCAGCCAAAACAGAATGAGGAGCAGCACTGGAGTGTGGCCTTTCATAGAGGTGCTGGGGAGTGCTCCGAACAGTTGCACACTCTGTGGACACTTTGAACCCCAAGCTAGGTTCAAAGAACTCCAAAAAGTGTCCAGATCATCAGGGGCATGATGCTCAGTGTGGGTGCGGTCACATAATGCTGTCGCAGTGAATGGGACAGCTGTCCGCCGGACAGCTATTGCGCGGGATCCATTGTGCACATGCGCATAGGTGTCCTAGACAGTGTTGGGGTCTCCGAACTAATTAAAAGTGTGACACACGTGCAGCAGACAGCTCCAAACAGGCCCAGTGTTCGTAGGACCCACAGGGATAAGATGTGAATGTGCCCAGGTGTCCACCAGACAGGGTCGGGGTCCTCGTACTAATTAAAAGTATGTCACAACTTTGCAGACATGCCGGACAGCCTCGTTGTCCGTAGGACATGGGGAATGAGATGCGCTTGCACCCAGGTGTCCACTAGACATGAGTGGGGTCCCCAAACTAATTAAAGTATGTCACTGTTTTGCAGACATGCCGGACAGGCCATATGTTTGTAGGACTCGGGGGGAGAGATGTGCATGCCCCCAAGTGTCTGCCGGACATGGTTGGGGTCCCCAAACTAATTAAAGGTACGTCACAACTTTGCGAACAGGAGTGGACTGTTACTGACACCTCCATTTTAAATGCAGACCTTCCACACACACAGAAACAGTACACACATAGCACTTTAATATACACATAAATACACACAATTAGGAAAGATAAGGGGTAGCAGAAATGGAAACATATACAAGGGAGTTAGGGTTTTCCACAGGTGGGGCTTCAGGGGAGGAAGGGAGTAAAGTCTCATTGACACATATTTGTTTACAGGGAATTTGTGGGGATTGTTGGCTGGGATAGGGGTAAGGGGTAGAGGTGCCGGTGGAGCAGTGGTATTTAATTGTCCCCATGATATGTCCCTGTACACAATCTTTTAAGTTGGCAAAATGTTCAGCAATTGCTCCATTTTTATGTCCAGGCTGTCTAGTTTATTTTGTACAGTGGTTGTTTCATTTTCTATCTGTCCATGCACTTGTGGAGGAGCTGCTGGTTCTATGTACTTCCTTCATTTCCTGTATGCACTGTTAAAGAAGAACATGTCTGTTAGGAATATGTGAAGCAATGTGCATTAATGTCTTACTTTTCAAACTGTGCTGTGTACCATTGGAGTTACTGTCTTCACTCATTTCATCCTGAGGGAAATTCTCATCAACACATTCCAGGGTGCTTTCCATTTCTGAGTAAAAAAAGAAAAATAATATTTCTTACTTATTGTATACTGAACAAACTGTACATTTATATGAAACATTTTTGTGTACTTACCACTTAATAATACAGTTCTGATGGCAGTACTTTTCTGTTGTCCCGCTAACAGTTGCTTCTCAGTTTGTATGTAAAAGCAGCACTGAAGTAATATTGTTGAATGCATATGTTATTTGTCTTGTGGTACATTCCATTATGTTGCATACCCTATGCAATTGCTCTGTTGCTTTCATAAGTACAGACTTTGTAGACCTACTTCATGTTTCCTTCCAATTCATTTATGTGTTGCTATTTCAACATGTTCAGTGTCTTTGATGCACGCTACAACAATGTAAGAGAACCCCTGCGCTTTTGGGCAGTGTGGATGCTCCCCGAGGTCTGTGAACACTGGCATGGTCCATAGACCCTGAGGCTATCAGCATGGTGTCAGGGGCATCCATATCCTGGTAAAAACCTGTGAATTTCAGTGAAAAAACGTTATTAAAGTCGTTATTAAAGTGACAAAACAGTTAAGTTGCACTAATAAAATCCAATCAAATTCAGTGAAAAAACTTTGTTAAAGGGACGTTATGGTTCAGTTGCCCTAAGAACAACCTATTACATTCAGTGCAAAAACTTTTTAAAAGTTACTTTGCACTAATAACAACCTATCCATATTCTGGTTATTACAAGTAAAACCGAAAAACCTCAGAAATTCGCCAGTTATGGTAAGCTAAGCAACCATAACTCGCGCTTCCACCGTGCACTGCTAAGATTAACACCCATGACATCAAAGATGACATTACAAATGCCGTTAATGACATCACTGATGACATCACATGTGCATTTACTTTTCATAAAAAGTCTCTACAAGGGATTGTTTCCTTCTGCCATTCCTGCCGTTTTGCTGTAGAGCATTTTCTTTTTTGCTGCAAACTCCCTGGAAGTTGTCTTTCTGTCTCTGCAAGTGGAGATGTGTCTTCAGTGTCTTGAGAGGCTATATGCCTGGTGGACTGAGCAGAGCAGTCTTTTTTCCATTTCTATCTTCTACTCCGGGAGAGGGGTTGGACTAAAATACCCCCTCTCATGCGAAGCATGCAGTGTGCGCAGTGTGTCTCCAATGTCCCCTGTCGAGCCTGCGGAGCCATGCCAGGAGTGAATCCAGGTACTCTTTATAAAGACCATAAATCTGCTGTTTGCTGCTTAATTATCAGCATATTCTCAAGTTTCCATACTTACTGCCTGTTGGCTGTAGGCATGCCTGTATGGCCTCCCTGGCTTGTGGTGGACAGTACTTATCTGCAAACAAAGGTGACTGGTGAGCAGCGCTTAAGTGGGAGTGCGTCTTGTGGGGGGGAGTGTGATGGAATTATACTGTCATAGCCCGCCTCATTAGCACTTAACTTTACACTGCCAGGAAAGGCAGCAAGTCGCTGTAAAGCGGTGGGCCCTCTGGGTAAGAAACCTTATGGGCTGCGCTCAGTAAAACAGACCAAGGACATCAGTGAAGAGCCTGTGATGACCAGTAAAAGAGGGAAAAGGGATCCAAATCCACAGGAGGAATAGGTACAAAAGAAAGGCCCATTGGATGCCTTTTTCCCAGCTAAATCCCCAGCCCTTGCTACAGCACTTCCCGCTCAGGACATTATCCCACCTTTAGCAAAGGCTGAAAACCGCTATGTGGGATGTATTGACCCACTCTGCTATACAATGCAGTCTCACTCTGCTATCTATGGTGCAAGAAACAGCAAAATGATGGCAAAACACTTGTGCGCGCCAAAACCTCCAAAACCGCATTTTTTCAACACACAAAGAGATGGCTGCACAACCTGCCACCCATGGTGCATGTGTGATGGAACAGAGCACATGCTGCAGAAAAAGGGCCAGTGGGCTCCAAGACAAGTAAACATGGAGTAGAGAAGGCATAGCAGCGCTTTGCAAGTGAAATTCCAAAATGTGCCTGTAAATGACATTTACTTTGCTGCTTAAACAACAAAATGTCTGTACATAACACTTGCCCAATTCCAACAGCAAGGTTGGGGTTAAACCCAACACCACTAGTCAATACAGAACACAACACCATACCAATAGTGGTGGATAACAGCGACCTTACAAGTACCACTCTGGGCGCAGGCACCATTATTGGAATGGCGTTTGATGACAGAAACTTTTGCATAGATTTAGGTAATGAACTGGTAGCATCAATCCCCAATGACTGTTTTGACAGTGATAGCGACAATGACACAACACCAGACAGGATCTTCACTCGGCATGGCGGGAATTTCTTGGTGTACTCTGCTTGCCCTTATGGTAAGGAAGAGGTGACCTGTGACTTCAGGAGGGATTAGGTGATCTTTCAAGTCCACCAAAATCCATACAACAACAATTAATTCCCATGTACCCTGGCATGACTCCAGTGTTTGTGAAGCAATATCGCTTGCCTCTTGCATCAATGGAGTCCCTTACAGAAATAATTAAGAACCTTGTGTCCTGTGGGATAATTCGTCCAGTCCACAGCACCTTCAATAATGCAGTGCTGGGGATTTTGAAACCAAACAGCCAGTGGAGACTCTGTGCTGACCTAAGGGAGCTCAAGAAAAGGGTTCACACTTCCTGATGGCCTCTTCCCTACATTGACCAAGGGCTGGCCCAGATCTAGGGGTCAAAGTTATACACTGCCATTGACCTGACCAATGGGTACTGGATTGTACCTGTCAGTAGGGAGGACCAACACAAGCTGGCCTTTACCTTCGGGGGACAGCAGTACACTTGAACCCGGACTCCCTTTGGATACATCAACTCTGGCAATGAATTTAATATCATTTTGCATAAGGCCATGCCTGACTTGGGTGAAAGGGGTAACCTACCCTATGTAGACGATGTTCTAATCAAAAGCTCAACTGTGGAGGAACACATAGCAGAGATCCATTATGTTCTAACACAGTTGAGGGCTGAAGGAGCAAAACTCTCTTTCCAAAAGGCACAGTGGTGCAGGACCTGTGTCAATTTCTTGGGGCATGAGATAACTACTGAGGGTCTCTTTCCCCAGGAAAAGAAAGTAGAAGCATTCCAGAAACTAAAAGACCCCACAACTCTGCGTGAGCTAAGGAGCCTCCTTGGACTGACTAATTGCAGTAGGAAGTTCATTGAGGATTACGCAGAAATCACAAGACCCCTGATCCATTTGTTGAAGGGGAGGGTCAAGTGGGAGTGGGGTCCAGAACAAGCCGAGGGAGTAAGACAACTCAATGCCTTGCCTAGCTTATCCTGTCACAAATTAGGAGTTCTTCTTGGAGACAGGGTTCTCAAATACACGCTTGACTGCAGTATTATACCAAAAGCATGACAAGGTCAATAAAGTAATCTCCTATGCAAGTAAGACTTTATCCTCTGTGGAGGAAAAATTCAACAACTGTGAGAAGGCACTCCTGGCAATGGTGTGGGCATTGAAAAATTACCGCCAGTTTATCCAGGTGGAGCACATCATAGTGGAGACTCCACACCAGCCTCTGCAATATCTTCAAAGTGACAGAATCCGGGCCGGAAATGTGAGTAGTTACCGAATTACTTCCTGCATTCTGCCAATGCAAGGCTTTCCTGTGGAGGTCAGATATGGCCAAAACAAAAAGAGTTCCCTCGTGCAAGGTCTGGCTGACTTGCATGATTGTGCCAGAAAAAACTGTCTTGAGGACGAAAGTCTCAAAATCGATGACAACATGGAGGCATATCTTAATTCCCCACACAAAGTCTATGAAGAAGATAAGTGTGAGAGAATGCCCACTGTATATGTGGATGGGTGCTCCTACCATGTTAACAACAACGGGGAAAAGGAACTTGTGGCCGGCGTGGGGAATGCATGGGTGAATGATGCCCCAGAACCCTCTGCTGGGTACAAAATCGGTCCCCGTAGTAGTCAAGTGGCAGAGCTGATGGCTGTGCATCAAGCCATCCTCACTGCTGTCCAACACCAACTCCACTAACTGATCATAATCACTGATTCAGATTATGTACAGAACGTGTTTGTGGAGCACCTGGTTAATTGGAAAACCAGAGGCATGCTATCTGCTAACAATAAACCACTAAAACATGGAAAATTAATACAGAATATTGATGATTTGGTCACCTCGATTGGGATGACCATCTACTGGAAAATGATCAAGGTTAATTCTAAAGTAGAGGGACCAGACAAAACTGGAAATAACCGAGCTGATGTCATGATCTCTGCTTCCAAAAGATCAGGACTTGCCCGACTCCCTTGGAAGCAAACCCATAACCCCGGTTCTGAGTGCCAGCCAGTCCCAATTGGGACCTTTTGGACCCAGTCCTGGCGCCAGTGGCACCAGGCTCATAAAGATGCCCAGTCCCAGCGCTGGAAGCGCCGGGCTCATAATGCTTGGGTGGACTTACCTGCAGCAGACCATGCTGCTTACTTACCTGCCAGTTGAACCCCTGATCCTCTTCTGTTTGGGACTACTTTTCCTGTTGGGTGGGGCAGGAGCCACTCCCTAGGTTCAGAACACTGGAACTCTTCTGGAAAGCAGGAACTCTTTTCTTACCTAGGCGTGGCTGTGGAAGGAGACACCTAAGCACTACAGGAGGCTATTTAAACCACACCCGATGGATGAATCTTGCTTTGCGTTATTCTGCATTCTCTGCAGCAGAACGCTCATCGTGTCTTCTGCTTCTGATCCTGGGCCTAAGGGAACAAAGGCTTACCATCCTGGAATCCAGTCTTCAGCAGCACCTAAAAAGACAAAGAAAGAACAGGTTAGCACTACGGTCTTCAGTGGCAGCGCATCTCTTACCTGGTCCATCGGCTGTAACCAACGCCTCGCGCTGCATTCCGGCATCTGAAAGACAAAGGCGTACCTACTCTTCGCATGCTCCGGAGATCTTTGCACTGCATTCCGGCATCTGAAAGACAAAAGCTTACCAGCTCTTCGCACGCTCCGGAGGCCTTCGGCGCTGCATCACGCATCTGAAAGACAAAAGAAGGTGCGTTTAAAGACATTGGGCAACTTTATTACTCACGTGCCATTACTCCTTCCCACGCCGAATCCAGTGGGTATTCCAGCACCCTTCAGCTTCTCTAAAGCTCCGAACTTGTACCTATAAGATAAAAGGGACAGTTAGTGCGCATCGTGAAGCAGGCTGCAAGCGCTTACTTACGTACTTCCAGGCGCTTCTATTCCTCACGCGGGTTCGATCCTCAACTCTCATCAGCCCGCCATCCGCCATCGCCGGAACCCTGCAAAACAAGAGATATCATTACAAAAGACTTTTAAGACATTTGAAGTGCCCAGAACTTACCGTTCGTGCAGTTAACGACGGACAGCAGCCCTCTGAGGTCAAGAGGCCTGCACCCTTATCCAGTGAAGAAACTGGTTACGGCACCCTGCCCCGAGGCAGATGGAGAGCTCGGCGTTCACTTACCTAAGGTGAGGGCGTTAACCTTTGGGGTTCTACAGGAGAAGAGAAAGGGAAGAGGAGAGAGGCACCCAATAAACCCAGTTCATTAATCCCATGTTTTCTATCTGCAGACATCTTACTCTTCGAGTCAGATATACAGTGCACAGAGGTCCAGCCCAAAGAGCCAACCGTGTGTTACACATCACCTTTGAAGATACGGCATTCACCCAGTCAAGACCGGCGCCTCTGCCGGAATCAGGTGAGCGTTACAGAACGCAAAGCCTACCGCAAAACTCCCATGCAGGCGCTATGGAAACCTCAGATACCGACCAGCTAGCCCAGTTACTTGGGGAACTAAGAACAGAAGTGCATGCAGCCCGTCAGGAAACAAATGCTCTAAGAAGGGAACTGATTATTTCCAAGGAGCAAACAGACGATCTCGCTAGACAATTGCTACAGTCACAAGCCGGACAAACTCCGTTACCCGCATCAGGGGCAAATCTTCCTTCAACATCCTCTACGAACCCAGTGCAGATCAACCTACCTGGGAATGTACCTCTGGCTCCACCCGAACGATTTTCTGGTGACCCAAAGAGGTTTGCAGTATTTATTAATCAGTGCCGGTTGCACTTCTTATGCCGGCCAGCAGCCTTTCCAACTGATCAAGCTAAGGTAGCTTTTGTGCTTTCGTCCCTTAGTGGAAATGCGGCAGACTGGTCGATCCCTCTAGTTAATCAAGATGATCCGGTTCTCCATGATTTTCAAGCTTTTCAGCTCAGTATGGAAAAACTGTTTGCAAGACATTCACAGGGGCAGGCCTTGGACAATGAGCTCCTTTCATTGCGACAGGGTAATCAAGACCTTTTGGCTTATATTGCGTCTTTCAACAGACTGATAGTGGAAACTCGATGGCCTGAGGACAAAAGGATTACGCTGTTTTATAGAGGTCTCCGTGGAGAGCTCAATGATGTGTTAGCCCAAGTAGTGAATCCCCCGCAAGACTGTTCGGACTATATTGACTTAGTCTTTCAAATTGACCACAGACTGCAGAACAGGAAGGCCGATCATTCCAAGTTTGATGCTCGAGTATTTTCCAAACCACCAACTCCTACCAAAGGAGTAGACTCCGGGGAACCCATGCAAATAGGGGGCCTGAAAGGACCACTAACACAAAAGGAGCGGGAAAGGAGAAAACAGCTGCAATTATGCCTCTATTGCGGAAACTCGGGGCACTTTCTTCGAGACTGTCCGGTGAAACCAGCCAAGAAGGCAGTAGGAGCTGCAGTTACCAGGGTCACAAACTCTGAGCAGGGAAACGACCTCGCCCGACAAGAATAGAGGTCCTCTTGCCGAGCGTTAAAACCAGTTCCGTGACCTCGCATTTCGTGCTACCTATGGTCCTCATTAGCCCTGAACATCCGGATCGATAACATGCGATTGAAGCTTACGTCGACAGCGGTGCCATCGGCAATTATGTTGATCATGAAATGGTTTTGAGGATGAATCTGACTCTTTGTCCAAAGGCTGTAAAGGACGTCATTACTACGGTGGATGGTACAGAGATAGCCTCCGGACCAGTAACGCATACCGTCCAAGAAGTGACGCTAGTAAGTCAAGATGGACACCATGAGAAGATCGTGTTCGATGTGATCAAGGCCCCTCAGTTCCAGATTATTCTAGGAATTCCTTGGTTAGAGAAGCACAATCCTCAGATCGATTGGCGAGCAAGAACGGTTCAGTTTCCAGAATGTGTCTCTACTTGTCACCCTCGACCTGGTGTTGCACTGGCAGCAATTTCCTCGGAGGCTCCCCAGTTACCTCCTGAATACCTAGAATTCCAAGATGTTTTCCGGAAGGATCAGGCTAACTCTCTACCTCCTCATAGGTCTTATGACTGCCAGATAGACCTGATACCTGTATCTACTCCTCCTTGTAGTAGAATTTATGCCCTAACCGAGCCTGAGAATCTTCACCTCCGACAATACCTGGATCAATACCTAGCAAATGGGTTTATTCGTCCTTCCAAGTCCCCTGCTTCCTCAGCTTTGTTCTTCGTTCCAAAAAAAGAAGGGGACCTTAGAACTTGTATAGATTATCGCGCCCTGAACCAGATCACCGTTAAGAATAGATATCCGTTAACTTTGATCCCTGAACTCCTGGACCAAGTCCGAAAAGCATGCATATATACAAAGCTGGATCTTAGAGGAGCCTACCACTTGGTACGAGTAAAAGAGGGCGATGAATGGAAGACGGCCTTCCGCACCAAGTATGGGCTATTTGAATATCAGGTCATGCCCTTCGGACTTTGCAATGCCCCGGCCACCGTTCAATATTTTATGAACGATGTCCTCAGAGAGCTCATAGATGTGTGTGTTGTTGTTTACATTGACGACATCCTCGTTTATTCTTCATCGGAAACTGAACATCGGAAACACGTGAAAATGGTCCTCGAGAGATTGCGTCAACACAAACTTTTCGCTAAGGTGGAAAAATGTGTTTTCAACGTGACTGAAGTTGAATTCTTGGGATTCATATTATCACCTAGCGGAGTGCGTATGGATTCAAAGAAGGTTGATGCAATTCTCAAATGGCCATCGCCATCCTCCGTAAAAGGTGTTCAAAGCATGTTAGGCTTCGCTAACTTTTACCGCAGGTTTATCCCCGAATTCTCTCGAATAGTCCAGCCCATCACCGCCTTGTTAAAGAAAAACAAACGTTTTGAATGGTCTACCGAGGCGGAACAAGCTTTCCAGAATTTGAAGACTAGATTTATCTCTGCACCGATCTTAAAACATCCTCGCCCAGAACTCCCCTACATCGTTGAAACTGATGCTTCGAGCCTTGCCATGGGGGCAGTTCTATCACAAAAGGACCCAGTAACCAATCAGTTGCATCCCGTGGCATTTTGGTCCCGCAAATTCTCGCCTCCTGAAATCAATTACACTATTACTGATAAGGAACTTCTAGCTATCAAGTCCGCCTTTAAGGCTTGGCGGCATTATCTTCTGGGGGCCCGACACACCGTTACTGTGATTACAGATCACCGAAACCTGGAATATTTGAAAATCGCAAAAGCTCAATCCTCTAGGCAACTCCGTTGGGCACTATTCTTTGCCGAGTTTGACTTCATAATTACATATCGACCTGGTACAAAAAACGGTAAAGCTGATGCCCTTTCTCGGATGGGAGTGGAAGAACATTTGATCAATCCTAAACCTGTACCTATCATTCCAGAACAAAGAATTCTAGGTGTAATCGCCACACAATCCATAGAGGAAGTTAAGGATAAAGCCAGGCTACTGGTAACTCCAGCAGACATACAGAATTGGCATCTGCAGGGAAAGGACTTTACGGTGAAGGACAACCTATTATATTTCCAAGAATGGTTATACCTGCCCAGCACAGATTTACAGAAAAAGGTAATCTCTTGTTATCACGATTCTTTAATGGAAGGACATCCCGGTATGACCAAGACCTCGGAAAAGATCAAGCGCTACTTCTGGTGGCCGTCTTGGAAAAAAGATATCAGAGACTTTATAATGTCCTGTGGAGTATGCGCCCAAAACAAGAGTCAAAAGGAATAACCAGCCGTCCTCTTACGCCCTATTGACATCCCGCCTCGCCCTTGGCATACGCTTTCTATGGACTTCATCACTGATCTACCTCCATGCTCCGGATACAATACGATCCTAGTAATCGTGGACCTATTCTCCAAGATGGCGCATTTCATTCCACTCAAAGGCTTACCAACAGCAGCAACTCTGGCCCGAGAATTTCTCGAAAACATCGTCCGACTGCACGGTTTTCCTTCAGTTCTAATTTCGGTCAATTTATTTCTCATTTTTGGCGAAGTTGCTGTCGGTCGGCTCAAATTGATGTGAGACTTTCGACCAGCCACCACCCTCAAACCGACGGACAAACCGAGAGGACCAATCAAACTCTGGAACAGTATTTGCGCTGCATGCTACAACAAACTGAAAAAACTTGGAAAGATATCCTTTGGATAGCCGAATATGCCTACAATAATTCTGTCCACTCGGGAACTGGGAAGACCCCGATTTTTCTTTTATACGGTAGTCACCCTCGAACCTCGGAGTTGGATCCACTCCAAGATCTTGGAACACCAGCAGTAGACCACCTGCATTCTACAATCACCCAAGCCTTTAAGGAAGCCGTTTGTCACCTTCAAAGGGCTAAAGAACAATACAAGAAAGGAGCAGACCAACATCGGAAGGAAGCCCCCCAATATCAAGTAGGAGATCAAGTCTGGTTATCCACCAAATATCTACCTCTAAAAGGTCCACGCACATTCAATCCAAGATACCTTGGTCCCTATTCCATCACTACCATAGTAAATCCAGTAGCGGTCAAGTCGGACTTGCCCCCTCACATGAAGATACATCCGGTTTTCCACGTCTCTCTATTAAAACCCGTGCAACCTCAAACCCGACTAACTACATCTCCAAAACCTATTCTAGTTGATGGAGAACTCGACTTTGAAGTCAAAAGCATCCTGGATTCCAAGATCTCCAAATCTAAACTATTTTACCTGATTGACTGGAAAGGCTACGGTCCCCAAGAAAGATCCTGGGAACCTGCAGAATATGTCCACGCACCTCGTCTAATCAAAAGATTTCATCGAACATTTCCTAACAAGCCCAAACCCCCGCAGAAGCCCGATTTGGGAGGGGCCTTGAGGGGGGGTGCTGTCATGATCTCTGCTTCCAAAAGATCAGGACTTGCCCGACTCCCTTGGAAGCAGACCCATAACCCTGGTTCCGAGTGCCAGCCAGTCCCAATTGGGACCTTTTGGACCCTGTCCTGGCGCCAGTGGCACCAGGCTCATAAAGATGCCCAGTCCAAGCGCTGGAAGCGCTGGGCTCATAATGCTTGGGTGGACTTACCTGCAGCAGACCATGCTGCTTACTTACCTGCCAGTTGAACCCCTGATCCTCTTCTGTTTGGGACTACTTTTCCTGTTGGGTGAGGCAGGAGCCACTCCCTAGGTTCAGAACACTGGAACTCTTCTGGAAAGCAGGAACTCTTTTCTTACCAAGGCGTGGCTGTGGAAGGAGACACCTAAGCACTACAGGAGGCTATTTAAACCACACCAGATGGATGAATCTTGCTTTGCGTTATTCTGCATTCTCTGCAGCAGAACGCTCATCGTGTCTTCTGCTTCTGATCCTGGGCCTAAGGGAACAAAGCTTACCATCCTGGAATCCAGTCTTCAGCAGCACCTGAAAAGACAAAGAAAGAACAGGTTAGCACTACGGTCTTCAGTGGCAGCGCATCTCTTACCTGGTCCATCGGCTGTCACCAACGCCTCGCACTCCATTCCGGCATCTGAAAGACAAAGGCTTACCTACTCTTCGCATGCTCCGGAGGTCTTCGCACTGCATTCCGGCATCTGAAAGACAAAAGCTTACCAGCTCTTCGCACGCTCCGGAGGCCTTCGGCGCTGCATCCCGCATCTGAAAGACAAAAGACGGTGCGTTTAAAGACATTGGGCAACTTTATTACTCACGTGCCATTACTCCTTCCCACGCCGAATCCAGTGGGTATTCCAGCACCCTTCAGCTTCTCTAAAGCTCCGAACTTGTACCTGCAAGATAAAAGGGACAGTTAGTGCGCATCGTGAAGCAGGCTACAAGCGCTTACTTACGTACTTCCATCCGCCATCGCCGGAACCCTGCAAAACAAGAGATATCATCACAAAAGACTTTTAAGACATTTGAAGTGCCCAGAACTTACCGTTCGTGCAGTTAACGACGGACAGCAGCCCTCTGAGGTCAAGAGGCCTGCACCCTTATCCAGTTAAGAAACTGGTTACGGCACCCTGCCCCGAGGCAGATGGAGAGCTCGGCGTTCACTTACCTAAGGTGAGGGCGTTAACCTTTGGGGTTCTACAGGAGAAGAGAAAGGGAAGAGGAGAGAGGCACCCAATAAACCCAGTTCATTAATCCCATATTTTCTATCTGCAGACATCTTACTCTTCGAGTCAGACATACAGTGCACAGAGGTCCAGCCCAAAGAGCCAACCGTGTGTTACACATCCCCTTTGAAGATACGGCATTCACCCAGTCAAGACCGGCGCCTCTGCGGGAATCAGGTGAGCGTTACAGCTGATCAGCTGGCCAAACCAGAGCCATCCAAGGGGATCTACTTGAGATTGAGTCTCTGTTGGGGGAAACCCAGGTCACTGCTACCACTAGGGCCCAGACAAATGCTCAAAATGAACTCTCAACTGCGCAATGGAATAAGGAAACCCCAGATGCTGATTTGATTATGGCTCAAAAAGGGGATCCAAGAATTAGTAAGTTTTATCAACACATTGAGGACCCTGTGAACCTTCCCCTGACGGATACTGATTGCAGTGGGAAAGAGGACCTCAGAGTGTTGATGAAATGTCCAAATATTTTCCGAATCCAAGATGGTTTGTTGGTGAGGAGATCCATATCTGGCCATGACCAGTGAGTGGTCCCTACCTCATTCCAAAGCCTGATGCTAAGTCACGCCCATGATGCGGCCACAGCCAGTTATCGGGGGTTTCATACATTAGAAATCTTGCAAGAGGTGGCATACTGGCCACACATGGGGCACGACCTCGACCAATACTTGAAGGGGTGTCTTGTTTGTGTGCAATTTCAACCAACATCTCACACACACAGTGCTCCCCTCCAAAAGAGGGGGATGACACTGCTTTGATCAGATTTGCAAGTCAATTTTATCGGGCCTGTGATTCGCTCCTCTAGGTGGAACAAGTGCATGTTGACTGTAAACTGCTTGTTTACTAAATGGATGGAATGTCTCCCGGCACCAAATTGCAAGGCAGAAACAGCAGCTGCCCTGATGATCAATCACATCTTCTTGCATTCTGCACTACCCCAAAGGATTGAGTTAGACTGAGGTAGCCACTTCTCTAGCAAAGTGATGACAAAGATGTGGGAGATACTTGGGGTAAATAGGAAACTACACATTGCCTACCGGCAGGCCTCTAGTGGTGGAGTTGAGAGGTACAATAAAACTATTGTGAGCATATTTAAAATATTTGTGGCAGATGTTGGGCCAAGTTGGGACATTCAATTACCTCTTGTCCTGATGGCCATCAGATCTACCCCTTCATCTGTAAAAATAATATCTCCATTTGAGCTGATGACTAGACGAAGGATGGTGCTACCCCAGCATCTGCTCTACAGAACCCAAGAGCAGACCTTGATAAATGCCTCCACAACTCATGAGTATGTTGAGAATCTGAGAAAACACCTTCAACATGCATTTTGCGTATGCTCAGCGGAATCAAGAAAGATCTGCAGACACTATGAAGACCCACTATGGCATTAAGACAACTAAAAAGGAATATCAAGTAGGAGACCGGGTCTACTTGTACAATTTCCAAAAGAACCAAGCCAAAGAGCGCACATTCCTCCCAGGTTAGCGGGCCCTTTTGAAATTTTGGACAGAATCTCACCAGTCGCCTACAGAATCTGCATCCCCAAGGGAAGTTTGACAGAGGGGGAAGACAAGTGGGTCCACATAAACCAGCTAAAGAGTTGCCACCCCAGGCATACTTTGTGGCAGATAGAAGAGCTCACCGGAAACCCAGAAGGGGCAAATCTAGACAGGTAGAAAAATTATTAAATATTCATTAATTACACATGAGAAAATGGGCAAATTATCACTGAATAATAGATGGGGAATATTGCCAATTGTTAGTTAATGCAAGTGTCTTTCCCACTGCTGAGATCCCCCGAAGATGTGTGGGCACAGTAGTAGGAACATTTTCATAACTGTGTTATGTTCTGTTTTCTATTATTGGCACTAAATCCAAAGAATCACCCAGGAGGACCACTCGGGGACTGAAAGGAAAAACACAAGGAATCCGGAGTATCTTCCCCTCCCAACCCGAACCGATGAGGAGAGCGTGCCACCTCAATCGCTGATGGGAGAAGCAACTGAATTTCTCCACATGGACAGAAAAGAACATCCCACTCACCCGACTCTCCCTCGACTGGAAGTCAAAACAAATTTGGGAGGGGGAATTTATGGGATGTATTGAACAATATAAAAAGGGCAGATATGTTAATCTAATTTTGGCCCTATATTTCAAAATGTGGTAGAACTGTGTAGCATATTCTGCAAAGGAATGGCAATATATGTGGTTTTATGGGAACTGTATTTATTCTAGAATTGGTAAACTTTGCACACACATTCCTATGGTAAACACGCAGATTTGTGGAAATTTGGAGAAAGTTTGGAAAATGTGTTCCTGGCGAAAAGGACAAAATGCTGCAAAAAGGAGAAACAAGGTCTCACAGCTGTGGGATTTTGATGAACAGATGCTCCATAAAATATGTAATCCTTGTATGTGATTTTCGTAGAGGTTACAAATGTATAAATATGTATTTAGGACAAAATTCGATTTTGATACTAGTGGGTAGGGGAGGATTCTAAGGATTGTAAAAACTAAACCATAAACTTGGCATCATCTCTCTTTGATCCAATCACTAGGATGCAAGGTGGAGATGAGGATCTGATCCAATCCCAGTTCACAGGGGCTAGTTTAGTTAAGCCGGCCCATACACCCATTTTTGTGATGTCATTTGAGAGGATAAATAGAGATATCTGACAACACATACAGACTCTCTCGTCTGATTCCAGTGAAGCACTCTGATCCAGCATTCAACATCCAGCCTTTAACATCCTTCCAGATCCAGATGCCAATCACCAGGCCAAGCAGTAGCTCAACCATTTCAGCTAGGCCTCAATCCTCAATCCTTAAAACCCAGTGAAGCACTGTGGTATGGGAAGCATACTGAAACTATCTGGCTTGCTACCATAACACTTGCCCGATGAACTCGCCATCCCGCTGATCTGAAATATCCAGAAACAAGAAGGGCAGATCCGCTGCAGTTCCGGTGACCGGCCTAGCTGATCCTAGCTGATGTGCTGTCCTTCCCTGATAGACCCAATCCATTGACCAGAATCTTGACGGGCCAAAAATCTTAAATCACAGTGGATTGTGAGTATTAACAGGATGCTAGACAAACTGAACTTCTGGTCCAAATTCGTGTCTTTATTTTCGAAAAACACCTCCCTCTCAAACCTCCATAACGCCCTCAGTTTTAAAGATAGAAACAGAATTTCAACTCCCACTGATACCTAACATCCTTCGCTCCATCCACAACCCATTGTGAAACAGTCCAGTTTATCAAGAATCACAAGTTTGCCGAAAATGTACATTTTACAAAAGTTTTATACGTGTTAATTGTCTTTCAATTATTTCCCACTTTGCCTTTGAGATTCCAATTGTATTCTTTTGATGAAAACATTGCTTTTTATTGCTTGCATCTGTTCAAAGTGGCTACCATAGAAATGTATAATACTCTAAGCTTTTTTGACCACATTTAGTCTTTTTGCTCAGCCAGTTTCAAAGCCATCTGACAGTTGAAGTCAAATCTGTTTTTCAATTGTGTTTAAGGGAGGTAAGGGGTGATATTCTGTTTGGTCTGTGTTTGGTCTGTATTACCTGCTCTCTACTCACATCTATTGAAATTGCCTACTGGGGGGTCGAGGGGTGTTGCATGGGGAACCTCTAACTACATTGCTATCTGTTCCAAACAATCCAAAAGTATTATTTTCTTTGATGCATTATTTTTGTGTTCATTACCTAATTCCCAGTGCATTAAAGATATTATTCACAGTCCTTGTCACCCCTTGGTGATTGTTGTTACCTATTAAAAATATATTGTGTTTTAAATTCTCAATCCAAAAATAAATATTTACCGTTACAAACTAGCCTGATTCCTGGTCTGTTACAAACGAGCCTGATTCCTGGTTCAGTGTGACCGGGTGTCATGATCTCTGCTTCCAAAAGGCCAGGGTTTTCCCAACTCCCTTGGAAGCAGATCCATAACCCAGGTTCCGAGCGCCAACCAGTCCCAATTGGGACCTTTTGGACCCAGTCCTGGTGCCAGTGGCACCAGGCTCATAAATATGCTCAGTCCCAGCGCTGGAAGTGCCGGGCTCATAATGCTTGGGTGGACTTACCTGCAGCAGACCATGCTGCTTACTTGCCTGCCAGTTGAGCCTCTGATCCTCTTCTGTTTGGAACTACTTTTCCTGTTGGGTGGGGCAGGAGCCACTCCCTAGGTTCAGCACACTGGAACTCTTCTGGAAAGCAGGAACTCTTTTCTTACCTAGACGTGGCTGTGGAAGGAGACACCTAAGCACTACAGGAGGCTATTTAAACCACACCCGATGGATGAATCTTGCTTTGCGTTATTCTGCATCCTCTGCAGCAGAACGCTCATCGTGTCTTCTGCATTTGATCCTGGGCCTAAGGAAAAAGGCTTACCATCCTGAATCCAGTCTTCAGCAACACCTATAAAGACAAGAAAGAACAGGTTAGCATTACGGTCTTCAGTGACAGCTCTTCACTTACCTGGGCCATCGGCTGTCACCAACGCCTCGCGCTGCATTCTGAAAGACAAAGGCTTACCTACTCTTCGTGCGCTCCGGAGGTCTTCACACTGCATTCTGGCATCTGAAAGACAAAAGCTTACCAACTCTTCGCACGCTCCGGAGGCCTTCGGCGCTGCATCCTGCATCTGAAAGACAAAACAAGGTGCGTTTAAAGACATTGGGGAACTTTAATACTCACGTGCCATTACTCCTTTCCACATCTAACCCAGTGGGTATTCCGGCACCCTGCAGCCGCTCCGAACTTGTACCTGCAAAATAAAAAGACAGTTAGAGCGCATCGTGAAGCAGGCAACAAGCGCTTACTTACGTGCTTCCAGGCGCTTCTATTCATCACATGGGCTCCATCTTCAACTCACTTCAGCCCGTCATCCACCATCGCCGGAACCCTGCAAAACAAGAGACATCATTACTAAAGACTTTAAAGACATTAGAATTACTCGAAACTTACCGTTCGTGCAGTAAACGACGGACAGCAGTCCTCTGAAGTCAAGAGGCCTGCTCCCCTTATCCAGTGAAGAAACTGGTTACAGCACCCTGCCCCGAGGCAGATGGAGAGCACGGCGTTCACTTACCTAAGGTGAGAGCGTTAACCTTCGGGGTTCTACAGGCGAAGAGAAAGGGAAGAAGAGATAGACATTCAATAACCCAGTTCATTAATCCCATATTTTCTATCTGCAGACATCTTACCCTTCGAGTCAAACATACAGTGCACAGAGGTCCAGCCCAAAGAGGCAGCCGTGTGTTACACATCACCTTTGAAGATACGGTATACGCCCAGTCAAGACCGGCGCCTCTTCGGGAATCAGGTGAGCGTTACACCGGGGGGTATTTTGAGAAGGGTGTGATATGAGTGGTATATCATTCAGTATATTGAATTTATAGACAAAAATGAATAAGGGTTTCCTTTGCCCACTACATACTGGGCGAGACTTGGGTGTGTGTCTGATTGAAATCCCTTAGAGCTACTTACCTTTGGATCTTGACAATGGGCCTCATTTAGGACCCAGGCGGTAAGGGGTTATGGCGGCGTAAACAACGCCGACCCTTACCGCCTGATTCCAAGGTCCCTTAGCGCCATGGAGGATTTAACACCTGCTTTTAGCAGGTGTTAAAATCCATGGCGCTAAGGGACCTTGTTGTTAATTACGCCACCGTAATTTACGGTGGCGTAATTAACACCTTCCCCACTCCCATTATGCCCTATGGGGCAAAAATGGGAATGGGGAAGGGTAAATGGGTTAATGGGGACTTACCGCCCCGCCAACCTCGGAATGGGGTGGTAAGTCCGCCAACCACCATGGCGTAAACACAGTTTACGCCATGGTGGTAAAGGTACGACCCAGGCGGTAACTTACCGCCTGGGTCGTAATGAGGCCCAATGACTCATTGCTACAATTATGCTATGCCCTCCAGGAACGCACCTCCCATATTGTGGGTGGGGGGAAAGGAGGGGTCGTGGATAAAGAACAGATGCCCCGGGGCAAGGTGTGCACTACAAATAAACAGATACAAATACAATTGGTCTGCAGTCCCCTGGATTAGATCCCTCACCAGGAGAGGAGGAACACGCATTAATGGAACGTAAGAGTGATGTACTGCTGGGAACAGTGTCCCCTGCAGGGATGGTGAGGGGTATTGTTTTGACTCCTGAAGTAAAGAATACTCCACTGCCTAGCACAGGGGTGGCTGCAAGGTTGTCTGCTAGTTCAAACCTTTTCTATGATGCTGCAGTCCCTACAAGTGGCCTTACTGGAGATAAATACATTACTCATGAGACCTCTACAAACCATAGTACTGGCATTTTAAATTTTGCTGTTAAAATGTTACTAAAATTATGTGGCACAATACATGAAGATTTGAAACTTCAGGGGGCGGCCATTGCACTTCTCCACACACATTTGATAGACCTCAAACAGCCCACAGAAAAACCAAGTGAAGCTACTCAAATACCTCCTCCAGTGACAGAGGAAACCCCTGATTTTGCTATTGTGGAACCACAGGGGGCCTTGATTAATGGTTTGTCTGATCCTGTGCCTGTCGATCAATGTTTATCTAAATGACAGATGAGGCTTGTAAAGCAGAAATCATCAAAGACACAATTTCAAGCTGCCTCAGTCCTACCTCCTTTACGGGAAAAGCAGGATGTGAATCGCCCCCATTAAACTCAACGTTGCATCCAAGCAGCTCTAATATGTTTAAAAAACAACGGAAACAAGCTGCGAGGTGCAAAAGGCGGTTGGCACAGACTGTGGGTACTCTTACAAGCTGGTTAATAGAGGAGTTCTCTATTGACCCGGCACTCCTTCTGGAGGAAGATAAAGTTGTAAACCGAGCACCTGCAGCCTGTAATCATGTAGCAGGACCTACTATCTCTCCTCAGGGGCAACTTCAACCATCGACAGCTGCCACTTCTGACCCATGCAATATTGAAACTGAGGCGATAGTTCCCCTACCTACTTCCCTTCCCGTCCCTTCCCTTTCGCTCCTATTCCCTCAGAAAATCTTGAAGGTGCACCAAATGGGTGGCAGTTAAATTGCGCTGTGCTCTTATCCTTTTTTAACAAGGTTCCTTCTTTGAGGATACTTAATACGGGCAATTTTGATTTTGTGGAACCACTATGCACATTGAGCACCAAGACTGCCAAAGTCCATTGCAGCCTCCCTGAGACTATTGCACTTATTAGGATGCAAGCTGCATCTCTAGGCTATTTAGGTTACATCCCGGATGTACCGGTAACCGGGGAGAGCACATCAGAAGGCTGCTCTAAATGCAAATGTGCTCGAC
Source organism: Ambystoma mexicanum (assembly GCF_040938575.1). Lineage (NCBI taxonomy): Eukaryota > Metazoa > Chordata > Amphibia > Caudata > Ambystomatidae > Ambystoma > Ambystoma mexicanum. Next base: position 1,190,029,415 of record NC_090924.1, read on the forward strand.
CTGAACTAGTCACCCTGAAAAGTGATCCTAAGACTATATCTAAATATAGTGATAACCAAGGCTGGGAATGGTTAAAGAATATGATTGCTACAAAAACATCAGTGGATTGAAATTAGACAGTGGTGAGCTGGCACACTAGGGGTTCAACCATTGGTTAAGTGAGGGTGGTGCCCAGGATATTCTGTTCTCACGTGAGATCTTCATATTACAAGAAACTTGGATTCACTTTGAGGTAAAATTCGATGGCTATGTAACTTTTCAGGCATTGGCCACCAAGGAGGAGCTTGGTCGCCCTAAGGGTGGTCTACTGATGGCAGTAAAGTCTACCTATAACCCAAGATTGGTCAACGAGCCCACACCTGGTGGTCAAGTATTGGCAGTGGCAGTGACACCGCCAAAGAGAGGGGGAAATCAACAGGAGATGCTAATCATTGGTGTATATGATCCTCCAGGCTCTCAACTCACTGAACCGATATGTGATCAATTAGACATTATATTTATGAAATGGAATACAGACAAGGAAAGTAATCCAGTTGTGTGGACCGAGGGGGTTGTGAAAACTATCCCAATATATCCGACTATTGCAGCATGCCACAAGGCACTTCCAACACAAAGGGGAAACTCTGGATGAACTCCCTAAAGGAGTGGAAATGCACACTTCTGAACAGTCGTACTACTGGGGATAGTACTCGTCAAATGACATTGACAATGGGATCTAAGAAGGCAGTACTAGATGATGTGGTGGTATCAGATTGCCTATTGGGCAAAGTTATTGAATTATATGTTGCTTTCAACTCTTTTAGTGACCATGCCCCAGTTACCCTGACCCTGAGTGGGGGAGGGGAAAGGGGACCTGGGAATGTTTGTAGTGATGTGATATCGAACCATGCAGGCAACCCGATCCGATGAACTGCAGACCAATACTGAAAGAATTAATTTGCTGATCTTCCCTGTGGGTTGTAGGATGAATATTGTACTCCGGGGGAAAAACTCAGAGAAAATTGAGGTGTTGATTCAATCCCTTACACAGGCCCTGTTCAAAGGACCGTAGGTTGCTCAGATCAGATGGAAAGCAGTAGATAGAAGCCAGTTTGATATTAAGATTCGGGACCGCAAACTATTAATGCAGCGACAAATTAGAGCTTGTAGAGCGATTGAGCCTATTATGCTAAGCCATTATGGGAGGGTGATCCGGATCAAGTATATCAAGCACCACTATCATACTTAGCTTCGCCATTATCGTAAGTCCCAACAAAACGTGAAATGTTAAAATTTCATACAGAGCATCTGTAGTAGAAATGCACAAAAGATCTGGCAAACTCTACATGAGGCAGGAGGAGAGCAAAGACTAAGAATCTTGAATCCCATTGGTGGGGAGCAGTGGGCAGAAGATATTAAGAACAAGTTATTTAATGTCAACGTGCCCGCCCCCGCTACTGTGATGCAAATTGATTCTTGGCCCCTCCCATTAAGCTATAAAATGGTAAAGCAGGCCATCTTAGACCTTAAGCCCTCTAATGAGCCGGGTCCAAATGGGCTAGCAAACTCAGTGTTAAAAAAGGACCCATATAATTGGGCACAGGTGCTTCTGACTCTCTTTCCACATGTCTGTAGATCTGCCCTGATCCCGTCGACATGGAGATTGGTACTTATACCGGTGTATAAGAAGGGAGCTCGGTGTAATGCTGGTAACTACCAACTTCTCTCCATGCTTGATATAACTAGTAAAATATTTATGACACTTGTCCTAAGAGAGTTAGAAACCTGGGTGGTAGCTAACAAAATCTTGAGTTTTGCTCAGACCGGTTTCAGACCTTGTTCATGGACAACACATAACATTCAGGTCCTGGACCAACTAATTAACACCACACTGAGTAATAGAGATGCTACCCTGTATATAGTATTTGTTGATTTTTGTAGTGCCTTCGACCAAGTCAAATGGTAGACACTGTCGGCCAAGCTAAGTGGACTACATTGCCCCAGCTGGATATTACAAGTCCTACTGACCTTACACAGAGACAACAGTGCTAGAGTTAGACTTGATAATGAGAGAGAGGCTACAGATCCCATTTGTATTAACATGGGAGTTAAACAGGGTTGTGTAGGGGGACACATGCTATACAATCTGTATATAGCGGACTAACTTCCAAGGATGACCTCTAAAGCAAACTGCCCTCCTAAACTAGGAGATACACCTATAGTAGGTATGCTCTACGCTGATGATCTTATATTATTTGATTGAATGTTATCAGGTGATAATAGCATGCTAGAGGAGTTGGCCCTTTACTCAGCCCAACTGGGCCTAACTATCAATTTGGGAAAAACAAAGAGAGTGGTGATTACTAGAAATGGACCTAGCCGCTCTGGGGTTGAGACAAGTTTGGGTAGGATTAGTATTGATCAATCCTATCCATACTTGGGTTTGGAATTCAACACTCTCCCTAATTATAGCCTGATCATCACCCAACAAAAGACGGCGCAAACTTCTTACACTCCAGGCCTGTAAATTCGCCAAGGGGACGGCGTGGTATAGCATTGCTGGGATTATAAAACTCTACCAGCAGTGCTTTCCACCTGCCATCCTTTATGGCTTAGAGTCATTAGCAATGCAGCATCTGAATTGGCTGAATATTCTGGAGGGCCAGTATTGGCGGGACATACTGGGTATGAGACCTGCCTGCCCCATTCAATTTCTAAGGTTGGAGCTGGGTTTGATTTCATGGTTCTGCGAGCATGAGGTGTGTTCTATTTGAAGGCGCTCACTACACCAACTTGTAAATTACTTGGCTTGGCAGGCAATAACTTTGAAACAGAAAAGGCCCCCCATGGATTTAGCTATAAACAACTAAATGAGTCCTTAGTCACTGAAATAGACTGGTCCCACGACAAGAAGAGAATGATGCCATTTGTGCATTTGAAAAAATCTTTTATGCACAAAATGAATAGATGGGACTGGAACCAGAATTACACTCATCTGTCTACCCTGCAGGAGTATGAGGCTGTCACACAGGTCATCCATAGATATAGGAAAACCCAACACTACATGATGATCTGTCCGGACCCAGAGGTGTGACAATTTATGCTTCGGCTGTGTACCAATCAACTGCAGGTACTAACTGTTGTTGGCCTGCAACTGGGCATTTTGCCGAAAGATAGGTGCTGCCTCATCTGTGCGACAGGGGACAATTTGGAGACAACCATGTACGTGTTAACACAGTGAACTCGATTAGGTCCACTCTATATATTTTTGTTGGGTAGTCTGGTAAATAAGTATGACTCTTTCATGGGGGAGCCCTTCTGGGATTATTTCTTAAATTCAGACTCTTTTGGGATGCAGCTGGCACTATATAGGGTCTGGACTAATGTTAAAAGTTTGCCGTTGAAGCAGCCATATCCCAATGTACCAGGTGTGGAACAAGATTAGGAATACCATCCCCATTAATTGATGCTATTGTGAGGGCTGGAAGAGCACTTTGCTTAATACCTCCTGGAATTGGTATTACTCTGTGATTGTTTTATTATCATTTTTGCCACATTTTTATGACTCTTATGTCTCTACATTTTTAGCTTATGTTTTGTGATTTTTTCTAAACCTCACCTCATACATATTATTCTATTCTTTATGAAGTTGTGATTTTATGTATTAAGTTAATGGATGTACTTATATTATTTGTGTAAATTACAGATTGTGGACTATATCACAATAAAATCATTATTATAATGTTGGCAAAAAGGTGTCAGGGGTCAGTTGGATAAATATTATGAGCTACGTAGTTCATTGAGCAATGCATTGATACAAATAGAATTGTATTATGGAGTTCTTTCCAGTATAGGAACCTATTTGTGTAGATACACAGGCATTTTGTGCAGCATACATGATAGAGATGCAATATTCATAATCTTGCCATGTTGGATAGTAAAATTATAAATGCTTTCGTATTAGAGCTTTGCATACTTTGAAACATGTAATAAGTAGCTAATAAAGCCCTCATTACTACATAGTTGTATTACTACAGACAAAACATAAAGAGACCACAACACATAGAGATATGAGCATTTACAGGGAAAGTAAAGTAAGCAACAAAGCAGCAGTACTACCAGAACCTTACTGATTATCTTCATGCACAGAAATGATTGCTGTGTTTCAAGGCTGCTACTTCCCCTATGTATATGTATCATATGATATGACTGGACCCTAAGGAAAGTAGTGTGAGAACAATGTATACAAATATGAGCATATACACCATGAAAACCTGATTGATCCCTTTTGCGTGCACAGATCCCGTCATACGGCATGGGTTTAGCGGCATGAATAAATCGGGCCATGTGATTGGGCCATTTGTTGATGTGGTTAGGAGTCATGTGTAGGCGTGTAACCATAGCAAGTGATCCGATTGTCTAGTGCAACAGACACGAAGATGCATGGGTGCATCAATGAAGCAGGATGACCAAGTGGGTAATTTCGCACAAGTGGCTTTCATCATATGTCGTGGGCGCATCTGCGTTAAAAAATTGCAACGTGTGATTGGTCCATTTGCTGATGCGGTTAAGAGTCATGTGTAGGCACGTTACCACAGCGTGTGATCCGATTGGCGCACAACTGGCGCAAAGACGCTGACCCACATCAATGAAGTACGATGTATGATTGGGTCATGCTGCATTTCGCTTAAGCAGATTTAATCATACGGTATGTTAATACATTGCATTGTGTCATGGTTCCGTTTGTTAACACGGCTAGGAGTCATATGTAGGTGCATAACCACAGCTTGTGTTCCGATTGGCTGGCGCAACAGGCGCAAAGATGCATAGAAGCGTCAATGAAACTCACTGTGTGATTGGGCCTTTTCTTGACGCATCTACGGCCATGTGCAGGCATGTCATCTCATTGAGCCATGAGATGGGTCAATACTTTAGGTGTGAACACGTCATTGTGGTTGGGCGTACCCAGGTGTATGTGAACCGCAAACATGTAAATGTAGTTAAAGACCACACCTAAGCAACTTTTTCTAGTTTTCTGTCATTGTTTTTTGTCTCTTGTTGGGTGAATTTCATTGTGAACCTTCAGGAATTTTCAGAGAGCAGTATCTTCAGTTATCCATTCTTTTTATACCTGTCTTGTTCCTATACCTTTGTCCTGTGTCTTGTGCTTTGTAGTTTGTCATTCACTGTAATTTTGCTATTAGCGGCATGGCTATCCCCTTACTGGGTACCGTGTCCGGGTTCCTTGAATGAGGAATTACCGGGCCATTCCGACCTTGGAGGGTCCAGTAATTCCTCATTCAAGGATAAGGGCTAAATGGGAATGGGGAGGGTGCTAACAACGGGCCCGTTAATAATGGGCCCATTGTTAGCACCCTGGTCCTGCGAGCAGAACTCGTAATGAGGCGGTAAGGGTTTGATGGCACTGGCACCTTTAGCAGTGCCGTTAACCCCTTACCACCTACCTCATAATGACCCCCTACATCTACCTTTCTTCTCATCTGGTTTAATATTATTTTTGTATGTGAAGTTTTGGGCTATGTGGTATAGACACATGGTTCCCAAAATAGTACTCATGTTTGGGTAGTATATATCTAGTAAGTTGTTTTCAAAATGTCTTGGCTGTGGGATCATTTTTGGCTATTGTTCCTATGTCTTCATATGATTTGAGAACTCTTCTTCTGGATTTAGCAGGACCAAGGCTTAGCCATACCATGTTTTCAGATTTCCCATAGAAGGCAGTGCCAGTTAAACGGTCTGTGGCTCCGTAGCAGCCACATTTTCTATGGGAGAGCATTTTTATGCAAAAGCTGTACAATTTCTGTGACAGTGTTTTGTCAGATGACGTCTTTCAGCTCTCTTTCCTCTGCTTTGGTTAAGTAGGCTGTGAAATATTGTGCAACAGCAGTGGAATTGTCTGCAATGTACTGCACATCTGTATTTGCATTCCAAAGAAGGACAATGATTGTATTGTAATAATTCTTGTACTTTGATCCTTCTGTTCTTTTTATGCAGTATGTGTTCGTAGGTGATTTGCCTTTGCCACTATGTCTAACTGAAGACATGAAGTTGTTCACTTGTCCTGTTGCTGAAACTGGTCTAGGGAAACCAAAGCAGCATTTGGTGCAGTATTTCCCTTTGTTTTTATATTTTTGCCGAAAATACTTGCCACACTTGTGTCTTTGAAATTGTAAGATTTGTGCATGTAGGTTGCTATGTGAAGTTTGTGAAGGGATTTCATAAGTGGCATGTTTCTGAATGAACTGCAAAACAGTGGCATTACTGTCCTGACCAAATTTAGGAGCGTCTTTTATCCACAAAAGCATGTTTATGTGTATGTTTATGTTTGTTTTTATAGCATCGAAAGCCAGTGGGCATCGGGGTGCTTTACATGGAACAGACATCAACGAACAAACAGAGAGCCCTAAACTACTGAGAAACTCCCCATCATGAGATGCAATCAGGTGACCATGTAATTGTCAGATTCACTTAAAAAGGAGGGTTTTCAATCTCTTCCTGAAGGTTAAATGACTCTCTTCAAGTCTTAGTGCTTGTGGGAGACTATTCCATAACTGTGGTGCACGTACCACAAATGACCTCTCTAGCCCTTGTTTCAGTCTATACTTGGGAACTACTAGCAGTCCTTTGCCCTCTGATTTTAATCTTGTCTGAGGAGCATATGGCACCAGTCGATTTTTGAGATAGGTAGGTGCTTTACCAAAGAGACACCTGTGCACAATCATCAGAGTTTTGAACTTAATACACTCTTCTACTCTTAACCAATGTAAAGAGTGTCTAGCTAAAGTAACGTGGTCGTGCCTTCTTAGTTTTTTTTTACAATCCTTACAGTATTATTTTCTAGGATTGACATCTCCCTAAATATTTTGTAGTTACCCCCACCAGAAGGGCATTGCCATAGTCCAATCTGGATAATACAATTGCCCTTCCTATAGTGTCTCTGTTGCTTCCCTCTAAATAAGGGCTAATGGCCCTCATTAGGCATAGGAAATAGGCTGAGTTTTTTTATTAAGTAGTTTACCTGAGCTTCTGAGTTCAGTGAGAAGCTAACCATCTTTCCTAATGTTTTTACCTGGTCTGATACCTTGATTGTCACTTCATTGATCATTGATCATATTCCTTTTCCAGCTTTTCAATGTCTATTATACTATAAACGAGTGCTATCCTTTTACTATCCTCCTCGTATGACCCTTTTATTTCGATGACCAGCTGTGTGTCATCTGCATATTTTGTGAAAAATGCACCTGCCTGCATCAAGATGTCACATAAACTGTGCATGTAGATGTTAAACAGCATTGGTGATAAGCTGGCACCTTTTGGTACCCCAAATGTTATAGCCAAAGGGTCAGAAAAATTGTTCCCCCAATGTACTTTTGCTTGGCGGTCCGAGAGGAAAGAAATCAACCACCTTAGTGTCACTTTAGTGCAGCCCACATTATCCCCTAGGGCTTTGGCTATAAGATCATGATCAAACAAATCAAGGGCTACACTCAAGTCCAACAACATCAAGATTCCTGTCTTTCATTTATAATGTAACTACAGCATATGGTTTTGTAGATCCAGCATTGCAGTTTCGGTGCTGTGGGATGCTCTAAAACCTGATTGTTGTGGGTGGAGTGTCCCCTGTTGTTCTACGTGATCTTGGAACTGGAGGGTGGCGATTGTATCCATTATTTTCAACAAGAAGTTGGCATTCGTAATGGGATGAAGATTAGCTGGAACCTTCGGGTCCAGGCCTATTTTCTTTACCAGGGGAGTGATGGTAACCCTTTTTAGTTCCTTGGGTATTAGACTCAAAGGAGGCATTTATGATTCTCACTAGGGCTGGGGCAAACTGTACCTTATGTTCTAATATTATATGAGCCGGGAGGACATTTTAAGCACACAACGTGGGTTTCATATTACCCATGATTTCTATTAGCTCTTTTACCGAGATTGGGGAGAATTTAAAAGCCTCCCATCTTTTCTCAGTTTGACTATCCGTAATCTGAGGTTCCTGTTTATAGCCTTTCCTTGCTTTAATAAGGTTTTGCCTTGCCGTTTCAATTTTTGCTGCAAAGGCGACTTGAGCAATGTCACAATCTTCCTCAGTTGGAAGGAAAGGGGGGTAAGCATCTTAGGTTTTTCAATGCTTTTCAAAATTTCAAACAATTTACTCATAGAGTATGCTGCTGCTCCTATTTCTTTGTTGAAGTAGTTGGCTTTTGTTAATCTTACTTCCTCTCTGTATTTTTTGTTAACTTGCCTCCATCTATCTTTGTTTTCTTCGGTTTTATTGTTTAGCCATTTCCTTTCCAATGCTCTTTTATCTCTTTTTAGCATGTCTAATTCTGGAGTGAACCATTTCTGGTTATTATTCATCTTACGGGTTATCTTAGTTCTAAGAGGTGCTAGTTGTTCCACCAAATCTTGTATTTGTAATAGGCATTTATCCAATAGAGTCTCGCAGTTGTAATGGGTCTGATAGGATTGCATGACTTCATCTAGGTACGGCTGAATTTGTTCAATCTTAAGGTTTTTGAAATTCCTACTAGTGACTTTTATGTGTAGGTTCTGTGCTTTAGGCGCAGTTTGTAAAATGATTTCTGCGGTGACCAGATAATGGTCACTCCATATGCAGGGTTCTGTCCGTATCATTTGTGTCTGCAGGTTGTGAGATAAAAGCCAATCTAACTGGTTTCCTTGGGGCGTCGTGGGTTCCTCATTCAAAACCTCAAAATCTAAATTCCTAAGTGTTTTTTGTAATGCTATTGCATCTCTATCTTTCTTATTCCCTCTCCAAAGGTTAAAGTCTCCGGCAACTAAAGTGGATGTGTTACTAGTTCTTAGTGCTATTAACTGGGAGCTCAGTTCGTTCCCGAACTCGGATATGAGAGAGGGAGGCCTATAAAGTAGGATCATGTTTAAACTACTGTTTGGAGTGAATATTAACTTCAGCTGAATGGCTTCACAGCCACTACAACTGAATTTAACTTTATATAACTTCAGCTCTTCTCAAGCGATAATTGCCACTCCCCCCCATTGACCTAATTCTCTGTTCACATTATAAATAGTGTATCCGTCTGGCACTGCCAGCATGCAGGTGGGTCCTATAGGGTCTCTCAACCATGTTTCTGTGATACAGAGAATGTCATGGTCTTTCTCTAAAATTAAATCATGTACGTTGGCCGCGTGTTTTACCATTGACCTTGTATTCAGCAGTCCAACTTTTAACCTCTGACCCTGTCTGGGCATACTATCAATCCCTGTGCCCCTTTCCCGCTCACTGCCTGTTTGATTTCCCGCCGACACCTTTACCTTTGAAGTCTGTGGGAAATCCTAATTTCTTGCCGCCATCCTAAGAGTATCAGTCCGTAACACTATCGAGGCAGGAAAGTGAAAAAGAGGGGGCGGAACGGAGCGCTCCCGGAGCGAAACTGGAGTAAACCGGCTTAGACGCGCCGGCGCTGACACGCCTGATGTGTCTTGTTGAGCATGCGTAGAACTACAAATAAACAAAGGAGTTGTAGTTCAAACATTGCTTGCCGCGTACACGATAAAGAAGCTCCTGCTTTCACTCGTACTAGCCTATACACAACTGTTACATATGTTTCTATCTAAAATTACATAAAACGGTTCAACTACAAAATTTGCACAATAAAATCAATTTACAATTCCCCTTTTAAAAAACTAAAAGCTCACTTCTGAAATCTAATTCTGTTTCTGCTTCAAAGACTAATTCTACACAGATAACCCTAGTGCTGAAAAGAAAGCATGTGGATGTGTGGTGCTCCATTGACTTGCTATTCATTTCTCCAAAAGAATTGCTATACTTCTCCAAGGGGAGGAACTGTTTATTACAAATGAAGTGCAGCACGGCAATAAAGTGAGGAAGGAATTATCTTGATACATTTACAGGATCAAGAGAGCAGAATTCTGCTGGTGTTTTTATACCTATATTTGTTTTGATTTTGTTTGCTATGCGTAGGAAATCGTAAAAGTCCTCCCATGCGTACTCTGCGGAAATGAATGATAAAAATCATGTGCGTGAGCCAAGGTTTCTTATCATACAGCGTACTTCTGCGTGTCATCAGAACCAGTATTCCTCCTTACCATGCATGTTTTCAAAACGTTTTGTAACACTTGACTATAAAACGTCATCTTTTTCTTCCACCTTTTGCAGTAATTGCGTAGCGGACATATTTTGAAAACTGGTACCTGTTTTCAATTTGTGTGCAACTCTGTAGCATAGAGTTGCTTGTTCTCTGTCAAAGAGAAGGTGGGATATGTTTTCAATGTTTTGTCTGAATCTGGGGTCTTCAGAATACATTCATAAAGAGTGGTATTCTTATTTTGTTATTTGTGTGGGTCTTTCATCGTACCTTCCTCCTTTTCCAGTAGGAAAGGCCTGTGCTTCTACACTTTTTCCCCATATGCTGATTGGAGACTTGCTGCATTTGGTAAGTTTCCAGTGAATCATCTATGGTGTCTTTGGAGTGTAGTGGGTGAATTGTATAATGCTCTAAAAAAGTGGATGCTGTAATAGGATCAATAAGTTGAAACTGGCCAGTTCCTGACAAGACTTGGATTTTTTTTGGTGGTTTCCCTCAGGTTTTCTTCAATGTTTATTTCTTTGCAGTATTCATTGTTGTCTTTTAGATATTGCAGGTCTTCTCTAAATTTATATAAGTCCACTAGTTGCTGCCAATTATTTTTGTCTTTTGTAGGTGCGCCATTCACTAGGATAATCAAAGATTGATCTACTGGCCGTTGCACTCCCAGAGTGTTTACATTTTCTTTGAGATCTAATGGCAAATAACTACTTTGCCACAAAAGATTTTCAGTAATTCAAGAGGGGGTAGTTTTGCTGTTTTTGGTTGAAGGCGTATTATTGCTTGAAATGGATACACTGTTTGAATTACAATACTCTCATACAAGTTAAGTTGTTGGAGTGATTTTGATTTTGGCAGTGAGAATATTTCCAATTTATTAGTTATAGCATGTTAAGGTATTTGGTTGTTGTCAAGTTTTGCACTGCAGTATCTGCAAAGTATTGAGGGGTTAGTCATTTTATATTTGTTTTTTGCTATAGGATAGAGAGCTGATTGGAACCACTTGGATTCCTCATTGTCTTCTATTTTTTACAATATATCTACAGTTTTTGTGCTCTTTTTATAAAAATGTCTGTGGCAACACACACTCACACATAGTTTGGTTCTTCACCAGATGGGCTTTAAAACTTTAGTATTTCCTTTTTGTATGTGTGTAGTAGAAGGTTGACATATGTATGGTTGTTGCTACTCTATTCTAAAGATATTGAATTTTGTAAGTGGGTTTCACTTCCAAAATATTTACATTGGGTGTGCTTTATTTCTTCGAGTAGTTCTATGGCTGACCATGTAGAAGAATGTTATTTAAGTGGTCCAGTGACAAAGCAGGACTTTTTGCATAGTACAGTTTATGAATGTGTTGTATTACAGTTGAATGGTGTGTTGCTAACATTTTTATATGGTGGAGGTGCTTTTGGAAGTAGGTCCAGAAATGCAGGCTAATGAATGTCCTCATAGTCCTGTGTATTTGCACACTGACCAGGAGTCCGAACTTTGTAATAGTTTTATTTTTAATTTGTGTTTGCCTTTCACATACTGATTGAGGAACTGGCGTAAAGATGTAAAAGATTTTTTGTGTACGTTACACATTGATGTGCTTGGTGTTAGACAGAATCATATGCAGTACCCTTTGGTAACATCATACACAATTAAGACTACAAGTGCAAGTACAAATTCACCTTTGGTATAAGCCTGTACTACACAGTAAAGTGGTAACGATGGCTGAGCAGTCAGAATTATCTCATGAGTAAAGTGAGCAGTATCGGAAGTTACACAAAGGATAGCAATTGCTATGGTTCAAACAAACACTGATTCGAGGTTTCTGATTAAAAGAATATACATGTATTTACACAATCATTTGTAAAACAGTTCACTATGTAAAGCAGCAGAAAATCACAATCTTAATACACTACACAACACGCAATGAATTCTGGACAAGTTAAGCTCAAAATGAAGTGTGAGCAAAATGGCACTCCAGTAATTTAAAAAGGGAGGGAAAGACAAGGTTATTCAAAATTAAGCAGCACCAACACATAAGTAGGCAGGTCAATCTAGAAAAGGCTTGCTACAACTAAGATTCAAATCAATAGGCCTGGGCCAATGTTAATGGTTCAGAGTCATTGCAGAGGATCACACAGTTCAGAGTAGTTTGCGGTTAAGTCTTTGCCAAGAGTTCGAAATGAAGTTGGTCGGAAGAAAAGTTACTTAAAAGAGTAGATGAAACGAACAACCGGGTTTGAACAGTACCTTAGAAGAAGAAGAATGCTGCAGCTGAAGCAGAAGTTCCTGGCGTATCATTCAGGCTCACGGTTCCTGAAGCAACTGTTGGACTGACACAAAGGAGGAAGACTGGAGGGTCCCGCACTGCCCAGGGAAGAAACCAGCAGCAGAGCAAAGCAACTAATAAAAGGTGCACTCCTTAAAACCCAAACAGGGTCCGGTCCTCCTGGCTATCGGTTCAATGCACCAGTGCACAGCAAATTTGACCAGGGGAGGGAGGCCTTGCTTGGTGTTTGGCGAACTGGTTGGTCCCACCAGCTTCCCTGTCGTTGAAGTGTAGGAGATTCAGACCTGCAGCAGGGCTTCACCGGGAGGTTCAGTAGTTGCAGCAGTCCTCTTCCTTCAGCTTATCTTTGGTTCTCTTGATACAGTCGCGACTCTGCCCTCCAAGTCCCAGAGACCTGCTTTTTATGCAGTTTTCCCCCATTCACACAGCCTGGCTGTCAATCACACAGCAGGGTGGCTTTCCTGGCAGGGCAGTCACCTAACCAATCAAACAAGAGTGCGACTTGGGTCTCCAAGGAGACTCTGTGCAAGGGGCCTAAAACCCCTCCCTCACATCCTGTCAACCTAGACTCTCAGGCACCTAAGGAGGGCTCTGTGCAGAAGCCCGCGAAAGGACGGCAAACAAAAGAACCAAACCTTGTTTGGCGTGCAAAGTAAAACAGGAGGAAGACCTTTTCAAAAATAAATGGTGATCAAACCCAGCAGGAACCAAATAAAATTAAATGAGGTCCAGCAGATTAAAGTAGGGCTACTAACGTAGCCTAAAACAGTAACAAGTCTATTTCCATAGACCACGGTAGCCAAAATATGGTAGATACCACTGCCACCAGCCAAATCCTAAAGAAAGGGGAACAAAATAATGTGTGTAAAGTGGGAAGTCTGAAAAAGGCAACCCTGTGTCACTGCACTAAAGGTGCTGGGTGACATGCAGTAAAACGATGATGCCTATGGAGTAGGTGAGGCTCCACAGTCTATGAACACACAAATGTAAAACACACAGTAAAACACAGGTAAGAGTGGGAAAAAATGCTCACACTCTTACCAAGTGAAAAAAATAAATCCTAGGAATCCAGCAAAGCTGCTGAGGGACTCAGTAGGTAGGGAAATTAGCCATTCTGGAGAATTCTCTCTAAGACATGGCCATTTGCCGACTGGACGTATTGGTTCGGTAGAATGGAGAGTTGATGCTAAGTTTGCTAGGGATATTTTTGTGAGCAGCATTTCTTGTTCCATGATGGTATTGTTAACCTTGTCATACCCTCATCCACTGCTATGTATGGCAATTGGGTTTGTTTGGTTTTGTTTGTATGCTTCTTCATTGAAATATGGCTCTAATCTGTTAGTGTGACTCCACTCACCTGCACAGATGTTTGCAAAGCTATCTTTGTTGATATTCAGTTTGTTGAGAAGTCCTTGTTGTAGTTCAGTAATTCGTTTTGTTAGTGGTTTCATTCTGTTTAAAACGAATATAAATAATTTTGGATGGCACTGTTTATGAGAGCTTCGAGTATTCGTTTTCTGTTGTAGGTTTTAAGGATTGAGCATGATTTGTCCCCTGTTTTTATAAGGTTCTGAAGCACTCTGTGGTGGAACATTTTTTGTAAAATAATTGTTTTGGTATGCTTACTTGTGACTACATCAAGATGTATAGGTGCAGTGTTAGCACTAGTGGTACTTTGTTGGGTTTTTGTATAGATCTGGGGCCTAGCGGTATTTTCTTACCGCCAAAATGAAAATAATTCAGTAATAATCACTCTTTGCATTTAGATTAGATTTGGTATATAGTACTATAGTATACATACATTATTTCAGCACACTGATACATTTAGTGGTATACATTATGTTGGTATGCGTTATTGGTGGTATTTCTGGTGAGCCTTTGTTTTATATATGGCCCCAATATCCAGAACCTCTTATTTTTGCTTAGTTTGTTTGTGTGATCACTAGAGAGACCTCAGGCCTACATTTCAGAAATACCACATTTTCATGGGCAGTCCTCACTGACTTATCGATGACAGTAAGCTATATGTGGTATTGATCACCAACTTATTTACGTTTGGTGAGCTATGTCCATGGCCTCTCTTTCTGCCGACTCATAGACCTTCGGCAGCAGGCTATTTCATTTTGTTATTATTATGTTCCATTCAGAAAACACACACTCATACACTGAATGGATTCATGCACATAGCTAGTGCCATGTCTTATCTTTTAGCAACTTTTAAAAATGACAATTGCACTATGCAAAGATCTTCCCATATTACCAGTGTTATAATGATAGATGCACAAAGGACAAGATAAAAATGAAACACACTTCCCGCCTGCTTTCAGATGATATTGTTTGTGTTATAAAACTTGCATTTCAACACAAGCTTACTCTTTTTTTTACATAAATAAATGGAAAACTCACAGTAACAACATTATCTGTAACAAAATGAAAGAAGAGTGGCGAGGGACAAGAATTCAATTTGCAACATTAACATGTGGTTAAAACACAGGAATCTCCTCTCCTACTCTGACTGAATATTTTCGCACACATACACACAGCCCCCACACTTCAGCGAGATAATTACCAGGCTTGTTTAGCATGTAACTTCTTTGGCTGGTCGCCTTCTGGAGGAGTTCACCCAGCAAGGACAAGCATTTGCTGTCGCTCAAACTGGGGCTTGTTGACTGGAAATCCCAGTCTCTGTAGCAGTATTGAATCTGCTTTAGGAATCAGGCATCCCCAGCTATTAACCCAGTCCTTCTCCGAGCTGTGTCATGATGTTGTCTGCTAGCTTCTTCCCTGAGATTATACATGAAAACTCTGGTTGCCTCCTACCAAAGGATCTTAACCAATAAAATTCTATTATGCCCTATCCACCCTCTGCACACAATAGAAATCTTTTCCAGTAAGCAACTGTAACAAAACTGATTTCCTGCTATTCAAATCATTGCTTCCTGCAAATACTGTGGACAAAGCAGCACAGAAAAACAAGAAGAAAAAAAAATCTGCACACAGTCTGAAATGAGTTTCAGCCTGCCTCATTTTGCAGTGGAGAACACATTATTAAGAAGTTAGAATCATGTTACTACGGTTAATTATATTAGTTCATTAATCTTCAAATGTGCCTCTTGCAACATAGGCATTTTAGATTAAAAAAAAAATTGTGTGCATTTTGAATATGAAAAATTAAATGCGCTTTTAAATGAGAAAATGGTTTGTTTTTAACCTGTGTAGCCTGTCTTCATTTACATATCCATATGTTGCACTGGCAACACATAGCTTGAAGCAATTGCATCAAACCCATGCGCTGCATAAAAAAAATGCTTAATAACACATGTCTTGCTGTACCACATTGTAGCAATGCACCAAACTCATGCAGTGGTGCTGCATAAAAAAAATGCTATACATTGATCCTGTGTAGTGGCGCTGTACTTCAAAAACACACCAAACAATCCTACATATCCCCGTCTTTTTTTGAGAATTTGGCTAATCCGAGCCACAATTGGAAAAAATCCAACTTTCTCCTTTTCTTCTTTCAAAATGTAACAATCCAATACAATTAACATTCTTGTTGTGAAGATGAAAATTGAAAAATCACTGTTCAATCAACATAATATTAAAATTCATCTGAATTCATCAATTCTTATAAAGTGTTCTACATTTGCCTTCCCAATGGAAGTGTCCATAGTCCAGTGTTTCAATTTTATACTTGAAGTCAATTGAAAATAATAAAATAAAACAACTAACTAAAACAAATAATTAACAGATTAAAACAATTAATTAAAATAATAAATACGTGGAACTCCATATGCCAGGACACTTGTCTGCCTCTTTTGGTTCATTCGGGTACTCTTTCATCTTGATACTCTTGGATCCTTTTCTATAGAAGTCATCTTTTCTTTGGCATTCTGGTTATTTTGTCTTCACCTCCACCCAGAGGCAGGCATCTTTTGGTCTTCATCCAGGGGACTCCAGGACTCCATCGTCTCCCGTGACCTCCGGTACAAATATGTTAATATTCTAAATCAAATAGAAAAGAAACAGATTAAGGGGCCAATTCATAGAATTCGGCGCACAAGTGGCGCACGCGGCTGGCGCACAGTGTGCGCATGCGGTAGTCTGCGCCAGCCGCGTGCGCCGAAACACATTCAGGCGCACAGCGTATTCATGGATTCCAACATCCACAACCAGCCGTGGCGCAGAGTGGCGCAGCGGCCCTGCAGCAGCGTCAGTTACGCCCCCAAGAACGCCCCTCGCGCAGGGAAAAGCCATCAAAATCCCCAATCCAGCGCAAAGGGCAGCAGCAAACGCAGAGCGGGGAGCGTGTATTTCAGGGGTGTGCGGGTGTCCCCACACGCGATAGGCCTGGGTACGTGTATTACTGGGGTGCGCGAGAAAATCTACACGCGATCGGCCTGGGTACGTGGATATCAGGGGTGCGCGAGAAATTCTACACGCGATTGGCCTGGGTACGTGGATTACAGGGGTGCGCGAGAAATTCCACACGCGATTGGCTTGGGTACGTGTATTACAGGGGTGCGCAAGAAAATCTACACGCGATTGGCCTGGGTACGTGGATTTCAGGGGTGCGCGAGAAATTCTACACGCGATTGGCCTGGGTACGTGTATTACAGGGGTGCGCGAGAAAATCTACACACGATTGGGCTGGGAACGTGGATTTCAGGGGTGCGCGAGAAATTCTACACGCGATTGGCCTGGGTATGTGGATTACAGGGGTGCGTGAGAAATTCTACACGCGATTGGCCTGGGTACGTGTATTACAGGGGTGCGCGAGAAAATCTACACGCGATTGGCCTGGGTACGTGGATTTCAGGGGTGCGCGAGAAATTCTACACGCGATTGGCCTGGGTACGTGGATTTCAGGGGTGCGCGAGAAAATCTACACGCGATTGGGCTGGGTACATGGATTTCAGGGGTGCGCGAGAAATTCTACACGCGATTGGCCTGGGTACGTGGATTTCAGGGGTGCGCGAGAAAATCTACACGCGATTGGCCTGGGTACGTGTATTACAGGGGTGCGCGAGAAATCCTACACGCGATTGGGCCTGTGCGAGTGGGGCAGTGTATTACGTGGGTGTGCGGGAAGTTGAAGAGGTGAATTGCCAGTGTGGGTCCTCCCAGGTCTCCCCTCTACCCCCGTCCACGACCTCTGCAGGCAGCCCACACCACAGGGGACTACCCTGCACCCCTGGTCATGTCCCGCAGGCAGCCCATCCACCATGGGCATGCCCCCCAGCCAAGCCACATGTCCCCTTGCACCCCCACCCCCCAGCACCGGGGGGCACCTGCCAGCAGGCCCCCAACCATGTCCCACTCATGTCCCCTTGCACCCCCAGCCCCCAGCAGGCCCCCACACAAGTCCCCTTGCACCCCCACCCCCCAGCACTGTGGGGCACCTGCCAGCAGGCCCCCAACCATGTCTCCCAGCACCCCCACCCCCAGTCACCAGGGTCAGCCTCCACCAGGCCCCCACCCATGTCTCCCACCACCCCCACCCCTCCAGTCACCAGTGGCAGCCTCCACAAGGCCCCCACCCATGTCTCCCACCACCCCCACCCCCCAGTCACCAGGGGCAGCCTCCACAAGGCCCCCACCCATGTCTCACACCACCCCCACCCCCCAGTCACCAGGGGCAGCCTCCACAAGGCCCCCACCCATGTCTCACACCACCCCCACCCCCCAGTCACCAGGGGCAGCCTCCGCAAGGCCCCCACCCATGTCTCACACCACCCCCACCCCCCAGTCACCAGGGGCAGCCTCCACAAGGCCCCCACCCATGTCTCACACCACCCCCACCCCCCAGTCACCAGGGGCAGCCTCCACCAGGCCCCCACCCATGTCTCCCACCACCCCCACCCCTCCAGTCACCAGGGGCAGCCTCCACCAGGCCCCCACCCATGTCTCCCACCACCCCCACCCCTCCAGTCACCAGGGGCAGCCTCCACCAGGCCCCCACCCATGTCTCCCACCACCCCCACCCCTCCAGTCACCAGGGGCAGCCTCCACCAGGCCCCCAACCATGTCTCCCACCACCCCCACCCCCCAGCAGGCCCCCACTCATGTCTCCTTGCACCCCCACCCCCCAGCACTGTGGGGCACCTGCCAGCAGGCCCCTAACCATGTCCCCTTGCACCCCCACCCCCCAGCAGGCCCCCACTCATGTCCCCCTGCACCCCCACCCCCCAGCACTGTGGGGCACCTGCCAGCAGGCCCCCAACCATGTCCCACTCATGTCCCCTTGCACCCCCACCCCCCAGCACTGTGGGGCACCTGCCAGCAGGCCCCCAACCATGTCCCCTTGCACCCCCACCCCCCAGCAGGCCCCCACTCATGTCCCCTTGCACCCCCACCCCCCGCACTGTGGGGCACCTGCCAGCAGGCCCCCAACCATGTCCCCTTGCACCCCCACCCCCCAGCAGGCCCCCACTCATGTCCCCCTGCACCCCCACCCCCCAGCACTGTGGGGCACCTGCCAGCAGGCCCCCAACCATGTCCCACTCATGTCCCCTTGCACCCCCACCCCCCAGCACTGTGAGGCGCCTGCCAGCAGGCCCCCAACCATGTCCCCTTGCACCCCCACCCCCCAGCAGGCCCCCACTCATGTCCCCTTGCACCCCCACCCCCCTGCAGGCCCCCACTCATGTCCCCCTGCCCCCAGGTCCTGACGAAACGCAATCATGGCAGTAATGGGCAGCATACCCAGCACAAACACCCAGCCAAGGATTGCATCCACCCACATAGTAGATGCAATTACATGATACAACCCCAATGGCAAGTATGTAAATGAACACATGTCCGTCATACACACATACACAATGGGTGCAAGTGAATGTCAAAACCCATATCATTACATGCATGAAACCAATGAGAAAATACCACAAATGTAAGTAATAAATATATGTATTAAAGATGAAAATGAAGTAAAGAAATAAAACACACAACAATGGGGATGACAAAACAAATGGCCTCATGGTGAACACAAATATAAATCCAACAAATGTTTTCCAAACATCAAACTATGTACAAGAATATCCCAGGGTCCATGAGCCCAACACCATAATTGAAACCTACTACTACTAACTAATAATAAAAATATATACAGAAAAGTGGCCATTGTCCGAGCGGTCCAAAAAAAACTTTAAAAATTAAGGAAACCTAACACTAACTAACTAAAGAACTATATACAATGGCAGCGGGCAAGTCCTGCGGCTCACTCTGTGATGTTGCCGGCCAGGGCATCATCGAACTCCATGTCGATGTCCCGGAGGCGGGACTCTGTCCTGGCCCCGAGGTCTCGCAGGGACAACCCCGTGTCCACCTCAAACTCCCTGCGAGCTTCCTCGAGGCACTCAGCCCGCCTCAACGCCCGACGCATGGAGAACTCCGCCCTGACCATGGTGAGCCGCTCCTCTTCCGCCCGCTGCCGCTCTGCACCTATCCGCTGGACCAACTGCTCCCACACGGAAGACACTGCCATCCCAGGGTTCTCCTGCCCTCCGGCCGATGCCTGCCCCTCTGATCTTGATAGCCCCGAGCCATGATACCTCCCACGTCGAGCCTGCTGCTGCCTCCGACGCCACTGCCTCTGCCAGCACGACGGCATCCAGGCTGATGGAATCCACCGATGCCGTTGTGCACGTGCCCTGCCAGATGATGCCGGCACATCCTCCATCTGCAGGCGGACAGTTGCTGGTGTGTCCACCCCTGCTGGACCTTCGACTCCCGACTTTGGCAGGGATGGGGTCCAAACCGAGCTGGCTGCGTTGGTCGGGGCAGGTCCACAGGGGGCCCTGGTGTCATCTGGGCCGGAAGACGGCATGGAGCACGACTGGCGCATAGCCCCCACAGAGGAGGAGAGGGTCGCCAGAAGGCCACACACATGTAGGAAACCCCCGACCATGGCGGCTCCCAAATTGTTCACGTACGCACGGTGCTCTTCGTGATGATGTGCATGCTCCTCCCGGGAAGCATGCACCTCATCACGAATGCCAGCCGTGCGCAACGCGGCACTAATCAGGACCCTCTCCACACGGCCAGGGGTCCTCTCATCCGCAGGTAGAGGAGTGTCAGATGACATGGACATCTCCCCTACCTGCGGACGGGCCTGGGATGGGGCATCCCTGCTGGTGCATGGTGGTGCAGTCACAGTGTCAGGGACAGTGACATGCACAGGCACCTCCACGGCGACCTGTGCTGCCTCCTGGCCCTGGACTGCACCACTTGCACCAGCGGGGATGCCCCCACCAGGCCCCATGTGTGGCTCAGTAGTGGCCTCCTCACCCTCTGTGGAAACCACCAACCTGGATGTCTCCACGCCGTCTTCCGCCGGTGCAAGCCCCTGTGGGGGCTCACCCACCCCTTCCGCTGCAGCCGTGGCGGCATCCCCGCCGCTCTGCTCCACAGCGCCTTCTCCGCCCTCTTCTTCAATTGCCACTGTGTAGAGGGAGACATAGAACACAAGCATCAGGGTACTGTACAATGGTCCCCTAGACAGGAAGCAACAGCAGATGAGTGGCACTGTCATACATCACTTCCATCATGTCCCTCCACAACACATGGGTCAGTGCAGGCAAAACACATACAGTAACAGGCATGGCGCATGCCATGGACATTGGCATACATGACCAAGGGACTCATGATTCATACAATGCTGGTTTTAAACTCAGATGCATCATGGGTCTTGCCATCACATGCACACACCTCACCGTAGTTCCATCCATCTTGCCTCGTACACCACAGACGCAGTGGATACAAGGATGACTAGGCTGCATCAGTGAATCTGAACATTGTCACAGACATGTGTCATGCATCCATGGCAGTTACAAGTCACAGACAGGCAGGTCAGACACACACACATGGACACCATACGTGTACATGGGACCAGCTCCCATCTCTCACCCCCACCCATGTCCAGGAACAGAGACTGCCATGCTTCCATGTGTCCATTCCGCACAGAGCCCCCCATGTTGCAATAGAACACATGCACCAACCATGTGGTTCACACATCACTGTAACCACATGCCTGACCATGATGTCCCTGCACACACACATACGTACATGGCCTATGTCACACATACAGGCAGGTATCAGACAACCAGCACACTGCAACATGCCCTGTATCACACAGTAATGCTTGGCCACTTACCGGCCAACTCCAGATGGGTCTGCCTCCGAAGGATCTGGGCGTGGAGCGCTGGGTCTACGTGTTCCAGGACCCTCATCTGGATGTCACTCAGGCGTGCCCGGCCCCCCTCCGCGAGGCGCCGGGCCTTATTGAGGGTCCTGGACCTCAAGTCCTCCCAGCGCTTCTTGATGTGCTTGATGTCGTGGGTTGCCACCCCCTCCACGTTGATGGCAACCACTACATCGTCCCAGATCCTCTCCCGTCCTTCCTTGTTGGCGCGTGGTCTTCCGAAGAGGGCATCATAATGCCCCAGGACATGCTCCACCAGGACACCAACTTCCTTCTCACTGAAGCTGGTGGCGCTCTGCCTCTCTGGCTGGGGGTCGCCACTGGTCTCAGATGGTGCTTGCCCCGACATGGCGACCCCCGAGGCAGGCGTGGGTGGGCAACTGGGTCCTGGGCATGGGCTGTGGAGCGATGGTATCCCAGTCGGGAGTCTACTGTTCCAGCAGGGGTGGACACAGCAACTGGACCCCTGCAGATGGCTGATGTGCAGGCACCAAGTGGCAGGGCACGGTGGCAGCAGGCAGGCAGGCAGGCAGGCAGGCAGCAGCAGATGGCACGTGGGAGGCTGCTCGGGGCACTGGGGGGCAGTGATTCGGCCTTCTGGGCAGGAGCGTGGTCTTCCGTGTGTATTCGCGTGGCCAGCTTGATACGGAGTGATTTGGCACGTGAAAAATCTGCACGTCAGCGTGTAATTCGAGGAAAGGCCCTTAGCGCATAAGCGCGTCTGCACGCATACGCATTTTCATTGGACCAAAGGCCCTCAGCGCGTGAGCGCCTCTGTGACGTGTCGTGCGAGGGTGTATCCCTCATTGCACGTGATGACAGAACACACGTGGATTTCAACCAATCGCGTGTGAAAGTTCACGGCACCCCGGAACACACATACCCAGGCTAATCGCGTGTGGAACTACCCGCGCACCCGGAAACACACGTACCCAGGCTAATCGCGTGTGGAACTACCCGCGCACCCGGAAACACACATACCCAGGCTAATCGCGTGTGGAACTACCCGCGCACCCGGAAACACACGTACCCAGGCTAATCGCGTGTGGAACTACCTGCGCACCCGGAAACACACGTACCCAGGCCAATCGCGTGTAGATTTTCTCGCGCACCCCTGTAATACACGTACCCAGGCCAATCGCGTGTAGCATTTCTCGCGCACCCCTGAAATCCACGTACCCAGGCCAATCGCGTGTAGATTTTCTCGCGCACCCCTGTAATACACGTACCCAGGCCAATCGCGTGTAGCATTTCTCGCGCACCCCTGTAATCCACGTACCCAGGCCAATCGCGTGTGGATTTTCTCGCGCACCCCTGTAATACATGTACCCAGGCCAATCGCGTGTAGAATTTCTCGCGCACCCCTGAAATCCACGTACTCCGCTCAATCGCGTATTTAACTTCCCGCGCGCCACTTTTTTGATGCGTTGGGACTCTACCGCCTGCCTTCGAGTAGCGGCCGTGTTTCAGCTTGTGCGTGTCTTTGGCTGTGTGTGGCTTTGCCCTATTCGATTCCATGAATACGTGTGGTTCGAGTGCGTGTGGGCGTTCCGTCTGCTTCCCTGCAGTACATCCCCAGTTACGCCCTTATTTTCGCGTGTTGTTCCCCATTCCGCGCGTTACGCCCCATGTCCCGCCCACTTTCTGGTGTGTGCACTGAGGTTGTGCGCTTTCACTGTGCGCGTCGCGCACGCCTTTCGCGATGTTGCAGTGACTTGTGCGCCATGCACGGGTTTGGCGCACATCCCGCGGTGAACACGCGCAGGGACTTCCATGAATCGCACGCGTGCGCGTGTGCCTGTTTTTTTCCGCTTGCGCATGCTTGCGCGAAGATTTTCGGCGCACGTTTGTTCCATGAATCGGCCCCCATGTATATAGCACAATACTAATTTCACCCTTTTGCCAAAATAAAACACGCCTTGTAAAATATTTCACCCTTTTTCTTTCGCCTTCTGAAATTAAACACAGGTTATAGAGAACAAGCATACATAAAACAACATTCAATATTTAATGCATTTTCATTCTGCACACCGACCATGAGTTTCCATTATTATTATTTTTTTTATTTATTTACTTTTTATATTCATTATATTTTATATATATTTACATATATTACAGTGTTTATGTACCATTTCAACCATCTTTTTTTTTTATAACTTCTCTGTCACTGCCTCCTGACTAGACATAGTCACTCCACCTTTTTATGTTCAAGGGACTTTATCTGTTTCTACATGCTCAAGCTGCCTGATCTTGTGTCTGGGATGGCATGGCTTAATCTGATTTACATGCACACATTGCTCTGTTGTTGTCTCACCTTCAGTCTTTAACATTTTAGAAACTACAGGAGAAACCTTATCTATAATTCGAAATGGCCCCTGCCAGGCTGCTAGAAATTTAGAATATTTCTGTTTACTTTTTCCAAAATGAAACGTATACACCTGATTCCCTACACTCTATTCTCTCACTGATGTTCTTTTATCGTAGTATGACTTTGCACTGTCAGCAGCTCTTTCTAGACTTCTCTGCACAAAAGCAAATGCATGTTGCAAATGCTTCCTCAATGCATCAATGTACTCATGAACTGTGGATGCACTCACAAGTGTCTGCTCATGTGTTCTGTATAGTAGGTGTTGTGGTAACACCATTTTCCTACCTGTTAAGACCTCATGTGGACTAATACCTGTTACTTTGTCAGGAGTTGATCTGATTGCCATCAAATCCAATGGTAAACGTAAATCCCAGCTGGAACCTGCTTCTGCCACAAATTTCTTTAATATGTCCACAACAGACCTATTGCTCTGTTCAACTTCACCAGAAGAGCTTGCCCGATATGCGATATGTAGTTTCCTTTTCACACCCAGTATTTGCCATACCTTACTCATTAGAGTAGTTGTGAAACTCAATTCTTTGTGGCAACCCAAACCTTGAGAACACATGGTTCACCAGAAATGTGTCTGCTGTTTGCGCACTACAATCTGGTGCAGGAATGCATTCAATCCAATTCGACATCAAATATGATATGATATGATATGATATGGCATTTGTAACGCGCCTATACACAGGTGTTTCAAGGCGCGACGAGGCAGGGAGGGGAGGAACAGGGGGAGACAGACAACGATCCTACTAGGCCAGGTGTCATTCAGATCGCGCAAGTGCAGGGGTGGGGGAGGGGGAAAAGTGCAAGGGGAAGGGGAGGGGGGGAAGTGCAGTACAAGGTAAGTTGCGTAAAGTAATAAATAAATAGGGCCAGTTGGTGGCAAGTGCAAGGTAAGTGCAGAACAAGTGCTGGAAAAGGGGGGGGCTGTAGGGATACAGAGACAGTCCCGCAGTGCAGAGGGGTTCCAGGGCCGAGGCCGTTAAGAGTGCTCCAGTTGCAGAATCAGTGCAGTTTCAGTGAGGAATATTAGCTGTTCAGCAGGGGAGAGGGAGAGAGAAAGCAGAAGCAAAGAGGAAGGTTTTGAGGTGCTTCCGGAACCGGAGATGGTTCTCCTCAAGTTTCAGGGAGGCAGGAAGGCTGTTCCTGAGGGAGGCCCCTGCCGCGGAGAGAGATCTACCCCCAGCTCGTTGCTTCGAGAAGCGGCTGACCCTGAGGGAGTTGGAGGCGGATGAGCGAAGGGCTCGGGAAGGAAGATATTTGGGAAGAGAGAGTTGAAGGTATTTAGGACCAAGGCCCCAGAAGGCCTTGTGGACAATGCAGAGGGTTTTGAACTTTATCCTCGCAGCCACTGGGAGCCAGTGTAGAGATTTCAGTCCTGGAGAGATACGGTCCCTGGGCTTGAGCCCAAGGACAAGTCTTGCAGTTCTGTTCTGGATGAGTTGCAGAGGGCGGAGAGTGGAGGCAGGCAGATTAAGATAGAGGCTGTTACAGTAATCCAGCTTCGAGAGAACCAGGGCTCGGGAGACAGTGAGCTTCTGGGGGAAGGAGAGGAAGGGAAGAATACCTCTGAGGAGGTGCAGCTGGTAGTGTGACTTCTTAGCGACGTCGGAAATATGAGGAGAGAAGGAGAGTGTGGAGTCGAAGATGACCCCAAGGTTTTTTGCATTGCAGGTAGGAGCAGGGAGGGGGCCAAGGGAGGCAGGCCAGAGAGCTGCAGGGAAGGAGGGAGTGGGTGTACCGATGAGTAGAATCTCAGTCTTACTGGCATTAAGGCAGATGTCATTGGCGGCACACCATTCCTGGATAGCAGACAGACAGTCAGAGATGAGGGAAGAAGAGGGGGAGGCTGAGGGTAGCCTGAAAATGAGCTGGGTATCGTCAGCATAGCACTGGAAATTAGGGCAGAGAGCGGCGATGCGGTGGGCAAGGAGTGCCAGATACTGGTTGAACAGCCAGGGAGAGAGATTAGATCCCTGGGGGACACCACAGGTGGAGAAAAAGATGTCAGAGAGGAAGGACCCCAGTTGGACCTGGGAGGGTCGATTTGAAAGGAAAGAGGTCAGCCACGCCAGGGCCTGACCAGTGATACCCAGGTTTTCACGGAGACGGTTGAGCAGGATGGCATGGTTGACAGTGTCAAAGGCAGAGGAGAGATCGAGCAGAATGAGAACACACGGAGTGTTGGAATCGAGGTTCAAGAGCAGGTCTTCACGGATGTTCAGGAGAGCAGTTTCCGTGATTCTGGCAGCTCTGAAACCAGATTGATGGTCATGAAGACTACCAACAGATTCAGCATGGAGGTTAAGCTGGGAGATGGCCAGTTTCTCCAGGAGCTTGCCCAGGAAGGGAGTGATGGAGATAGGGCGATAGTTAGCCGGGCAGGAGGGGTCGGAAGAGGGTTTCTTGAGAAGAGGGTGCACAAGGGAGTGCTTGAGGGGGGAAGGGAAGACTCCGGAGGCGAAGGAGTGGTTGCAAAAGTCAGCCAGGGCAGGAGCCAGGGAGTCGATGTGGTCCTTGATAGTTTTGGAGGAACAGGGGTGAACCTGTTTAGACAAGACTTTCATAGATCAGACTTGTCTGGAAACCTCGTCAGCAGAGAAAAGTGGAAAGGCAGAGAAAGAGGGAGGAGGGGTGACTGCAGAAGGGCCAGAGGAAGAGCAGGGAAGGGAGGGAGGGAGGTGAAAGGAGGAGAGCGAGGACAGGATGTCCTGAGTTTTAGAGATGAAGTGAGAGGCCAATGCAGTGCAGAGGGCCTGGGAAGGGACAGGAGAGGTGGAGACTGCAACAGGGTTGGCCAGCTCCTTGCAGATTTTAAAGAGTTTGGCGGAGTTGTTAGATGCCGCAGAGATGCGGGCTTGGATAAGGGCTCTCTTCTTGGTGAGAACGGAGAGCCGATACTGCCTTTGGAGCAGGCGGCAGGCCAGTTTGTCAGAGGATGAACATGAAGCACGCCATTTCCTCTCTGCAACCCTGCACTTGCGTTTTAGGGTGGCGAGATCCGAGTCATACCAGGAGTTACATTTGGCTTTGGGCTTCAGGCGGATTCTCATGATGGGGGCAAGGATATCAAGAGTAACAGATATAGCAGAGTGGAGCATGGAGAGGGCTGTGTCAGAGTGGGAGTCACACTTAAAATGTAACGGCCTCTGCTCGACCTTTTTAAAGGGCCTACATAGTCTATTTGCAAATCTGACCATGGAAGAGTTAGGCCTCTTTTCATCAATGGGGCTCTATGCATTGGTGAAGCAGGTTTAAATTGGGTGCATACTAGACATCATCTAGTATATAATTCCACATCTTGGGGCATATGTGGCCAGTAAGCATAATCTTTTAGTATTTCCAATGTTTTTTGTGAACCTCTGTGGCCTGCAGTTATTGCATCATGTGCATGTTGTAGCATTAGCCCTCTTAATGAAAGGGGTACCACCCACTGTATTTGTCCTGTTATGGACTCTCTAATCATGAGTCCATCCTGCAGTCTAACTCGTTTTTTATTCTTTAATAGCACCCTCAACTCTTCTTTTCCCATATAATCATTTTCTGTTAAAGGGTTTTGTTCAGGATCCATCAAATGGTTATAATAGATTCCCAAAATTCAATCATTCTTTTGTGCCTCAATCAATCGACCTCCTTTGGTGCTTTAGAACGTGTTACTGCATCAATTTGTATTTCACCCAGTAAATCATCTATAGGTAGCAATTCTTCCATCACAGCCCCAATTTTAGCCAGGTGGTCTGCCTTATCATTTCCCTCCTTATCCTCTCCAGGTGTTTTTAAATGCCCACAGATTTTTCTCCAGTATATTGTCAAATCATTTTCTGACACCAATTTGTCTATGGCTTGTATCATTTTTCCATGTTTAAGTGGCTTTTTGTTGTATGTAACCATGCATCTCGCTTTCCAGCAAGGTAAATACTCCACAAAGCTATTTGGTGCATAGTCAGAATCAGTCACCAGGACAATTTCACTGAATTTATTATCAACTGCAGTAGCAATTGCTTTATAAATGGCCGCCAATTCCGCCACTTGACTGCTTCTAGCTCCAATCCTCATCCCTACACTGGGGACACCTTCAAATTTCAACCAGACATTCCCGATTCCTGACACTAATTGTTTATTACTGTCATTTTCAATGTGAAAAGCACAACCATCCACATATACAGTTGGCAGATCCTTGCATGTTTTTTCATCAAAAGCTTTGTGTAGTGATTGTTCAAATTCCTGCAAACTAGGTTCCACTTCCATTTCGTTTGATACTTGTTCAGCTGCACAGTCATGTACGTCAGCTAACCCTTGAGCAATTGGGCTCTTTTTATTTTGTCCATATCTCACTTCTACAGGAAAACCTTGTAATGCCAGTCTCCATGAAGTGATTCTGGACTGCGCTAGATTACCTGACCTAATTCTTTTACTCTCTAAAAACTGCAAAGGCTGATGATTTGTTTCAATAGTCACCTTTTCTCCCTGAACAATAGGGCGGAAATGTTGTAGCGCCCACACAGTGGTTAATAGGGCCTTTTCAAATTCATTGAATTTCATTTCAACTTGGGAAAATGCTTTACTTGCATATGCAATGGTTTTGTGATTCACATCATGTTTTTGTGATAACACTGCTGACATACAATGTTCATAGAACCCTATTTCTATAAAGAAATCCCTACCCTTTATGAGATATGCTAAACCTGGTGCCTTTACAAGACATTCCTTCAATTTAGCTACTGCCTCAGACTGCTCTTTTTCCCATATCCAGGGTGTATTCACCTTAAGCAGTTTAGTCAATGGTTGAGTGATTTCAGCATAATTTTCAATGAACTTTCTGTTATAGCCTGTCATCCCTAATAAACGTTTTACCCCTTTCACATTTTTAGGGTCCTTTAGTTTTTGTATGGCCTCTATTTTCTTCTTTTGTGGATTTAGCCCAGGTTCAGTCACTTCATGGCCTAGAAAGTTCACTTTTTTCTTGCACCATTGTGCTTTTTGTAAAGACACTTTGGCGCCTGCTTTCTGCAATTGGCCAAGCACATGTCTTATTTCATCAAAATGGCTTTTCAGGCTTTCATTTTTTATCAGGAAATCATCCACATAAACTATGGTTCCTCTTTCCGCTGCATCTGGCATGGCCTTTCTCAAAAATATGCCAAATTCACTCCCACTATTGATGTACCCGAACGGAGCTCTAAGCCAGGCGTATTGAGTCCTGTCAAATGTAAAGGAAAATAAATTCTTTATCTCCTCTGCCAATGGCACGCACCAATATCCAGAGGTGATATCTAATGTGGTAAACACTTTTGAACCATGTACCTGAGCTAGCCCCAGATCAATGAATGGCAGTGGCCATCTGGATACTGGCACTCTTTTATTTAACTCCCTCAAGTCTGCACATAGCCGCCATTGACCATTTGGCTTTAACACACCTAAAATAGGTGTGTTGAATGTGCTATGAATGGGCCTGATGATTCCCCGATCTTTCAAATTCGTTATAATCTCTGCTAATGATTCTAAACATGCCAGCGGTAGTCTATACTGGCGTACAAATACTGGACTTCTGCTACACCCTTCCGGAAGTGTGGCCACATGTAATTCAGTTAAACCGCAATCATAAGCATCTTTTGCAAATACATCTTTAAATTCCATAAATTACTTTCTCAGTTCGTTCCTATCCTCATCGTTGTCACACACATCCGCTAGATCTGCTCTTCTACCGTTTTGGAAAATTCTGGAAAATCTTCTGGTAAGGGAATCTCGGCGCTTTCCTCTAACTGTGTGGCTGTCTCTTTTTGTAAAGCTGCCACTTTTAAATATTTTGGCATATCAGCTTCCACTTCAATGGGCTGATTTTCTGTTTCATTTTCATTTAAATTAAATGTTATGCAATCCTCTTGATGGCAGCACACTGTCTCATTTGAATCATAAGGATACACAGAATGCATTTTAAATATTCCTTTGGGCTGAGAGTCCAGGTGTTCTGGCAACTCACCCTTGGCATCTACATACTTTTCAGGGATATTTCCAATCACCATGTTATTTAAATCTGCCCTATAATGTGATTTCTGTATGGCCATTCCTAATGGGGAGTTTTCCTCTAAATGAATATCCTGACAACCTTTATTATTTATCATAATTTTTACAGATCCTTCACCAGTATCTACCAATGGAATATATTCATAATCCAGGCCTTGCTGTTTTATGGATTCATTCAGGCATACAAATGCATCAGAGTCTTTCATCTGCTGTCCATTTTTGCATTTCAGTGTTATTGCAAACTGTTTTGTAAATGCAGGAATAATAGTATCTTTCCTCGTTTGTAATTCGATTGCGTAAGGAACCAGTTGTGCACAATGATAAGCCCTTCTTTTGTCTTCAAATTCAGGTGCCGGCCCACATAGGCGTGACCATATTTTTTGATTAAGGAAATCTAACACCATACACATTCTGTGCATGATGTCATTGCCCATGTAAAAGTCATTTTGTGCTCCACTCACTCTCCATACATTATGGTAAATTGTTTTCTGCCCAATGCTAATTTTAAGCATGCATCTGCCTGCAATTCGGTTTTCAAAGTCTGGACTGTCCAACCCAGAAACACATTGGTTTTTAATCCTAAATTTCGGGATCTCTTCCCTCTCCATTATCTTTTGCAACAATTTCTCATTAATGAAGCTCCTCTCCTGTTCAAGCGCTAAAGTGGCTTTTATTGTTTTAAAACAGTCATTTATACCAACATGAACCCATGGTTGCTCATCTTCCATGTGTATTTCAGCAAGAGTGGTAATGTGTTTTTCTGAATCTGTTTTAGGAGCAATATTTTGTTTGATTGTTTTCTCTTTTAAATAAAAACATACTGTGTGCTCATCTATGGCAGTCTGCCAATTTTTCCTTGGGTCCAAGTATATTTGTACAGGTAGTTTTTCATTGTCGCTCTGCATTTTGTCTTGACACATTAATATAACCGTGACACTAGGTATGCAATTATTCTGGAGATATACCTCCACAGCATCATTTGTTTTGGCAACGGTGTGACATTCATTTATGTTGCTGTTTTGTGATTTTAGTTTCTTAGGTCTCAATGGTTTTTTGGTTAAGGACCACAGCACTCCATTCACCCCATCTATGAGAGGAGACAATCTTTTCACGCAATCTGTACCCATCAGAAATGGAATTTCACAAATAGATGTGATCAATACCTCTTGTTTCATTCTGTGCTTTCCTAGTTTTATGTCAACCTCAAGTACACCTATGATGGGCACCTCCTCCCCATTAAAGTTATGCACTGGACCTTGATTTTCCTCCACTGTGATCTGATTCTGTGGGGGTCTCCCTTCATTGATACTCTTTACCAGCTCCTTGGACATAATTGTGGCCTGTGCGCCAGTGTCAATCATAGCAAATGTGATGGGTGCATAGTATCTGTCCTCAACTTCCTCTAATACACATAAGAAGTATGAATTCTTACTGATTTCAGGGATCACCTTTCTCAGGCCTTTTTCACTTTTGGCTAAGCACATTGGTAAATGGAAAGACATTTTTCCCTCCTTTTTGCCCATTTCTGCGCGAGAGATGTTATTCATTTCTCCATGTTTAGAGGTTTTTTGGAGTGTGGCCACTGTTTGCCCACCCATCTGGGTATCGTCAGGGACTACATTACAACCTTCCAACTGAACATGTGTAACAACATCATTTAGTAATTTGTCATTGTTTTATTCTGTGCATGTATGATCATTTAGTGTTTTACCAGCCCTTTCAACTTCTTCAAAAATATGTGGCTCACAGAATTCTTCAGTTGATTGATTTGTACCCTCTTTTTGAGTATTTCCTTTTTCTGTCTGTGTTTGTTCACCGTTTCGACTGTCCAGAGAAGGAGCTATAGCATCCCCACTTACTCCCTGTTCACTGGTATTCCCCATGCATGAGTCATTTTTTTAAATCTGTCTCTTTGTTCTCTTGGAGTTTCAGGTTTTCTTATTTCATTTGTACAAATCTACAATGTTTGATTTAGCTCTAGGTTAAACCATACCTCTCTTTTAGAATTATTTGCACTTTCTATTACATGTTCATTCATTGGTGCTTTCACTTTTACATCATTAGGCATCTCAGAGTCATTATGCAAAATTACATTAGGGCAATCTGTCTTTTCGGCGTTGTAGGTATCATGAGTACTTTTCAGAAGAAGCCTGGTCATTGCTATGGCCATCAGCCCCCTCTTTGGATGGTTGTTTTTGCGCTGTATAGAGCTTCCCTATTTGCTCAGCTAACAGTTTCACTTGGGCCTCGAGGCACTGGAACCTTTCCATCTCTCTAGAATCCTCTTTCTGTGGCCTAGGTCGATATTGGTTGTTTTCCCCCTGATTGGATCTATTGTGATACCTCTCAGGTGAGTGATTTCAATTGGGATGGTTCCTGAACTCTTGATTCATTTGTGGAGAGGAGCGGGGTGCTCTCATCCTTTGGTTGTAGTCCCCTGGTGGGGAATCATTGTACTGACGTGGAGTATAATTCATGTTCTGTCTCATGTCCTGTCTCTCATGTTGTGGGTACTGACCCCTATGTTGATTCCCATTATCAGCAAATCGATCCACATATCGGGGTCTATCCTGATTACCATATATCATGGTGTTGGGATCAAATCTGCTCTGTGTCCCCAATGTCTGGTAGGGACCCTCATTTCTTTGATCTTGATTTTGTCTTTGGTTATTATTCACACCTGACATATCAGGCCAGTATCCTGCCCGGGATCTATCCCCTAAATACCTAGGGCTGATGTAGCTCTCCCTATTACTAGGATCATGTGATTGGAACATTGGTGCAGAGTGTGATGACCTTTGTTGATTAACCCTTTGTTCAGGTGCCGAATTATTTTTGCCTGGACTTTGAGCAGACTCAAGGGACATTTTGGCTGACCTGATTTCCATCACTGTGGCTGAGGGTTCTTTAGATTTAGGTCTAATATCTTTCATTTTATCACTTTCTCTACCCTGACAATAGAGTACCTCATATAGTTTTGTGCTTCGATGTACAATCCATTCAAGGGACTTGTCACAGTCAAATTCACGGACCAATTGTGATATGATGTCTTTCTGTAGCCCATAGAAGTAGGCAGTTTTAAACTCATTGGAATTGGGGTCAAAAGATACATCAAAGCGAGAAAATGCCCTTTTTAAGTCCTGTAAAAATTGGCGAGGGGATGTGTTAGGCCCAGCAATGATTGTGTAAGCAACTTTCTTTGCCTCCTGTAATGACTGAAACTGAGAAAAATGACGCCTAATTTCTTTTTCAAACTCCACCCATGTCATATTCTGCTGTTCATTTAATCCCCTATGATGCTGGCCGTCGGGGCATCTAAAGTTAAATGAAAATATTGTCTGTACTGTTCCTTAGGTATCTGGAGTGTTTTTAAAAATGTCATGAACCGCTTCTAAGTGATCCTCTATGCAGCACTCACCTCCCTTTTTAAATGGTTTGATCAGGGCTTTAATGGATTTCATTATCTTTATGGGGCTACTTGTTGCAATACATGGAATTGCACCACTTTGTGATTCAATCCTGGTTTCAGGTGTATGGGATTGGTGGCTGCCCCCAATGGGAGTATCAAATCCCCCAAGGGCGCTGCAACCAAGTTCAGTCACCGGCCCAGTCACTGGAGCACTAGCTCTTTGGGCAGAACTAGAATTCACCTCCACTCCATTGAATGTAGTACCCTGCCGCCTCTCCTGGGACCTGGGAATGCACATTTGTTGTTCTAAGTCTTTGCACTTTTTAAGGAGCCTGCGTGCTTCATTTTGCAGATAGTTGTTTTCATCACTCATTTTATTTACTACCTCCTGCATGTCGCACATTTGCATTTGGCATTCATTGAATTCTTTGTTTTTCTTGAATCATTTTAACCATTTCTTGCTCTGCACCTTGGATATCACTTTCTTTTTCAAAAATGTCTTTTTGTAAAATATGCATTTCTGAAACAATCTCATCTTTATCCTGTCTAATGTGGTCCACTAAGGCTTTTAAGTGTACCAATTCTTGCTCACTGTCCTCAAATTGTTTCTTGCTTTTGGACAACTGAGCATCAAAATCTCTGCATTTTAATTGCATGTCTTTTTGGCATACATCCAATTCTGCTCTTAACATCTCCTCTTTTTTGCTTGCCCCATCTAAATCAGTCTTTAACCTGTTAATTAGCTGGTTATCATTTTCTTGCATTCGCAGGGACCTATTCAGAATAAACCAGATCTTGGCGCCTAGCCGTATTAAACAGTCTTTCTCTGCAGTTTTATCGGCTGCATTCAATAACCTTGAATTATGCTGCCTTCTGCAAAAATATTGTCTAGTTTTTCTTTCTGCACCTCACCCTGAATGCGGTCATGCCATTCCAAGGTACTGTTCGATGACCATGTCCCATGTGCAAACAACGTTGCCTCTAAATATTGCACTAGGTCTGAGAATGTGGTTTCCCTTTGTGACATTCTGAAATTCGTTTTTAGTAACACACTGTTATTATAAAATGGGTTCCCTTAATGTACAGATGGCAGTGTGAGACACACTTGCCACGCCCAGTAGGTGCTCTGTGATCACTTTCCCGGCCTGCAACGCACCATAAATATGTTGGGTATTTTGTATAGATATGGGGCCTAGCAGTATTTTCTTACCGCCAAAATGAAAATAATTCAGTAATAAATACTCTTTGCATTCAGATTAGATTTGGTATATAGTACTATAGTATACATACATTATTTCAGCACACTGATACATTTAGTGGTATACATTATGTTGGTATGCGTTATTGGTGGTATTTCTGGTGAGCATAATTCCTTTGTTTTATATATGGCCCCAATATCCAGAACCTCTTATTTTTGCTTAGTTTGTTTGTGTGATCACTAGAGAGACCTCAGGCCTACATTTCAGAAATACCACATTTTCATTTTTAGTGTGCCACCATGGGCTGTCCTCACTGACTTATCTACGACAGCAAGGTATATTTGGTATTTATCACCAACTTATTTAAGTTTGGTGAGCTATGTCCAGGGCCTCTCTTTCTGCCGACTCATAGACCTTCGGCAGCAGGATATTTCATTTTGTTATTATTATGTTCCATTCAGAAAACACACACTCATACACTGAATGGATTCATGCACACAACTACCGCCATGTCTTATCTTTTAGCAACTTTTAAAAATGACAATTGCACTGTGCAAAGATCTTCCCATATTACCAGTGTTATAATGATAAATGCACAAAGGACAAGATAAAAATGAAACACACTTCTCGCCTGCTTTCAGATGATTTTTTTTGTATTATAAAACTTGCATTTCAACACAAGCTTACTCTTTTATTTTACAGAAATAAATGGAAAACTCACAGTAACAACATTATCTGTAACACAATGAAAGGAGAGTGGCGAAGAACAAGAATTCAACTTGCAACATTAACATGTGGTTAAAACACAGGAATCTCCTCTCCTACTCTGACTGAATATTTTCGCACACATACACACAGCCCCCACACTTCAGGGAGATAATTACCAGGCTTGTTCAGCATGTAACTTCTTTGGCTGGTCGCCTTCTGGAGGGGTTCACCCAGCAAGGACAAGCATTTGCTGTTGCTCAAACTAGGGCTTGTTGACTGGAAATCTCAGTCTCTGTAGCAGTATTGAATCTGCTTTAGGAATCAGACATCCCCAGCTATCAACCCAGTCCTTCTCTGAGCTGTGTCAAGATGTTGTCTGCTAGCTTCTTCCTTGAGATTATACATGAAAACTCTGGTTACCTCCGACCAAAGGATCCTAACCAATAAAATTCTATCATGTCCTATTCACCCTCTGCACACAATAGACATCTTTTACAGTAAGCAACTGTAACAAAACTGATTTCCTGCTATCTGAATCCTTGCTTCCTGCAAATACCGTGGACAAAGCAGCACAGAAAAACAAGAAGAAAAAAAAATCTGCACACAGTCTGAAATGAGTTTCAGCCTGCCTCATTTTGCAGTGGAGAACACATTATATTATTAAGAAGTTAGAATCATGTTAGTGCGGTTAATTATATTAGTTCATTAATCTTCAAATGTGTCTCTTGCAACATATGCATTTCAGATGAAAAAAAAAATAATAATTGTGTGCATTTTGAATATGAAAAATAAAATGCGCTTTTAAATGAGAAAATGGTTTGTTTTTAACCTGTGTAGCCTGTCTTCATTTACATATCCATATGTTGCACTGGCACGACATAGCTTGAAGCAATTGCATCAAACCCATGCAGTGGCGCTGCATAAAAAAAAAAATGCTCAATAACACATGTCTTGCTGTACCACATTGTAGCAATGCACCAAACCCATGCAGTGGTGCTGCATGAAAAAAATGCTATACATTGATCCTGTGTAGTGGCGCTGTACTCCAAAAACACACCAAACAATCCTACAACTTGCAGTCTTCTTAATGCATTTCTGTTTAGTTTTACATTTTCAAAGAGGAGTCAAAGTTTCTTTCTGGCAAACTGCTTTAGTTTGGCTTAGTGACAGTATTAACTGTTTTGTTTGAACTTTTTGTATACATTCTGCTAGAGGCGGATGCCTATTTTGTACACTTTTAGTTTGATTTGCTCTATTGCTGCGTTGCTTTCTACGGAGTTGCTTTTTAGTAGGCATTCTTTAGTGTCTGTTGGAGAAATAAAGAAAGTATGGGTCTGGAGGTTGTACAATGTATGTGTGTGCTGTGCATGCGTGTCTGAGTATGAGAGTAGGCATACATGTAGAGGTGTGTGATTGTGGAATGGGCTGTTACTTTCCCTATGTATATGTACTGTATGATGTGAGTGGATTCTAAGGAAAGTAGTATAAGTACATATGAGAAGAGTAAGGTCTACAAACATAGTACCTTTCCCTTACCGACAAATGCCTTAACAATTCAGCCCCCCCTATCATATCGAACAATTCTCCAAAAACAACTCCACCAGACAAACCAGATCTACTAACTCATGCTGCCTAAAAGTGCCCAGGCACAAACTAAAAAAAACAAGGGGCAACAGCTTCCCCGTAATGCCTGCTCAACTGTGGAACTCACTTCTTACCACCTTAAGAGCTGACCAGTCATTCTACAAATTCAGGAAAGAAACCAAACTTTGGCTCATCTCCAAAGACTCACCTGTGTAGGCACCTCCCCTAGGTTCCCTCACCCAAACCTACACGTATACCCATACCAGGCATCTCGGTAACTACCGACTAACTACGCTGGCTCATAGTAACTCTGTTTTGTACTGTATTGTATAATATTCTAATTTCCCTCTTCTGAATATTAATACTCCATACTTCCTATTCTGTACATTATTGTATACGCCCATTATGTAACTAACTTGACATGTCTGTGTAAATTCTATATTTATCATTGTAATTCTCACTTCTGTACATTCGTATGTGTAACTAAGAAAATGCATATCCTGTAATCTGCGCCCAGTTACCCCCGGGTTGGGAGTGCATTGTAAATAAATAACAACAACCAAACCATTAGTACCTTTTGCTATTTTACTTCCTTACTGTCATTGAAGAAAACCACCTGGCCTAGATATGTTAGTGAACAAAAAAGAAGGGGCAGCCAGACATGTGATGTCATCAGTGATGTCATGAATAACATTTGTGATGCCATCTTTGATGTAATAGGTATTAGTCTTAGCAGTGCACGGTGATGGCACGAGTTATGGTTGCTTAGCTTACCGTAACTGGCGAATTTCAGGGTTTTTTGGTTTTACGTGTAACCAAGACCTCCCTTTAACAATGTTTTTTCAATGAATTTGAAAGGTTTTTAGTAACGCAACTTAACCATAACGTCCCTTTAACAATGTTTTTTCACTGAATGTCACTTGGACTGAAGCTGCAAGTAGAAATATTGGAGATTTGTATAGTATTTCTCGTAGATCGTGGTTGTCAATGGTATGAGACTTGTACTCCGAAAATGGAGGTGTGCTTGAAACGCTATGTCTGTCCGGATTGTTAGCAAATAAATGAAACTGTGCTAAGAACAAACGGCTGTCCGTAACTGTTCGTTTTACATGTGACACACTTTTAATTAGTTCAGGACCCGAACACTGTCCGCAGAACATCAACACGCATGCGCAAAACAATGTCCGTACATTGGGTGTCCTGTGGACGACCGCTACCGTAGCGAACATGCTCACAAAACAATCATGTGACCGCGCCGACGCTCATCTCGTGCTCTAAATGCGGACACTGTTCGTGTCCCCGACCAGTTTAAAAGTACATTTCCAAGTAATCCACAATATTTCTCATTAAAAAATCACCATACCACAAATCCCACATACTAATCCTAACTTTCCACATAGTTTTTGTGACTTTTTGAACCTTTTTTGATGTTCGATCTGTCTTGCGGACGGCGCGCATGTCCGCGACCCGCGCACAAGCACCCCGATATAAGACCACGCCCTAGAGCTCATTCTCATTGTGTTTCTGACTATTCCACAGAGCACACTGCATTTTGCTGCATACTTTGCAGATTTTGAGATTTCCAACTCCAAGCCTATGACATCCATGGCTCGAATATTACCACATGGTGCTACATCTGCCTCAGCACCACCCCCAACCCCTCCACCACCACCACTTCCCCAAGGGCCTGAAGAGGGGAATAGGAGTGAGGATACAGAGGAGGAAGAAGAGGATGACGAGAATGAGGTAGAGGAAATCCCTACTACCCACCATCGGCGTGAATCTTGTGTGTGGCGGTTGTTTACCGTTCATGGAAATGGTCCTAAGTCTCATGCAAACCGTGTCATCTGTAATGAGTGCAAAATGGTACTCAGTCGCGGGAAGCATGGTTCGTATAGCTTTGGGACCACTACCATGAAGCGACACCTGTGCTCATTCCACACTGGGGCCATTCGCAAGGTTGTACCTTGCGAGAAGCGTAGTAGGTTGATTGCCTCTACTTCATTCTCCGTTCCTGATCCTGTCACCACAAGGAACACCTCTGTGGGACAGCGTCTTCCTCAAGTTGCCTCACAGGCCATACAGATTCTGATAACCCTTACCTTTCGAGGGTCACAGTTGTATGTGTGTACTGTGACATAGTACTCTGCAGGGGGAGCGGAGTGCTTTTGAGACGATCATCTCGGAGCACCAGAAGACCTGCTCACTACCCAAATAAAACCCACTCTACATCTTCCTCTCTCAGCTCGCCCTTTCTTATCCCTTTGGTTGGTGTCCCCTCACTTTACCCTCCTTTCCCTCTTCTCCTAGTGTGTCGTGTATAAAAAAGAACAAAAAAAATACAAAATAACAAAAATCAAAAAAAAAATAAGGCTCTTTTCAGAGCCCCCTTTCACAGTTAAAAAATAGAAGTGAAGATACATAAAGCATAGCCATTTCCATTTCGTGAAAGTCCGCGGACGGTCCGCGAACAGAAAAACAATTGCATTGCTACCCTATTGAAACCAATGCATTTTTCTCTAACAGGAAGTGGTGGCTCTGAAAAGAGCCTTTGGGAGGTGTTTGAATGTAAAACATTTTAACTACGTAAGACGTACTTCAAAACGAATGCTGTATTTCTAAAAAAGGTCGCAATGCATTTTGTACATTTCTCAGAAAAATCTGTTTGCCAGCATAAGTAAGATGAACTCCATCTTTGCGAAAAATGTATGTACTACGAAACAAAATATTTTCATTGTTAAAAGAGGACATGCCAAAATCTCTTAGGAAGGCACAAACAGCCTTATTAACATTATGCCTTGCTTTCTCCATTTGTGGACCACATGAGAAAGAACGAAGCCACACTTGTCTCTGCGCAATCCGTGAAAAAATTATTTTAGAGTTTGGAAACATGTCCATTATCTTCTGAAGTCCTTCTTTCATTGCAAATTGCAAAGAAATTCCAGACACATGTCCTAAACTGTTCCCTCCACAATGAATTACAATTATGTCTGGATGTTCCTTTATCTTCAAAGTTGCACAGAGAGGTAGCAAGTCCAACCACTTCATTCCACGCACTCCATGCCAGTGCACTTCCACATGTGGGAATCCAAGATCTATAGATACTCCACAGCTTTCTGCATGCACCTTCAACCAATGCATCCACGAGTCTCCCAAAATCCATACAATTTGTGTTTTGAAACACTCAGCCATAGCTATCTGTTCTTCTCTCTTCAAAAACAATATCTGAGAAAACCTCTCCTAGCACAACACACTCACTAAACTTTACTGACCAATCCCTTGCTTCATCCAATCTCATTTCCATACCTCCCCTCCCCAAATTCCCCGGATGTAATACGCGGTGTCCTAGAACTACCGCCATGTCCGCGAACGTATTGTAACATGTACAGCCCTTCTACCATTTCGATTTCCCTCTCTGTGCCATTCCCTCATTGGATGTAGCTAAGCAATCACATGACCATCTACCAATCAAATCCAATAACTCTACTTGTAACTGCATCATCATAGAGCAGCACTACAAATGTACGGTGTATCTCTCGGAGTACAGCTTGGTCCATATCCATATACATGAACAGAAAGTACAGGTATGCATATTTTCTACACAGTACATGAACACATTTTCTAACCGAATTTTACCTTCTATTATCTGAAAAATGAATGGACGATCATTGTTTCATTGTCCTAAAATGACCTGTCACTTAAAAACCTTTATATTGTTTAATTTCTTCATACACACACACACATGCAAATACTATTAAACTAACATTTTTTAAATAAAATATATACACGACATATAATCACACAAAATAACATACACACTCTATGATCAAATCTCAAACAATAATATTTGTACATTTCGTTTATATAAGTACTTACATACATTTATATAGGACAAGCAGACTATGGCCCTCATTACGACCCTGGCGGAAATCGGAAAACGATGGCGGAAATGCAATACCGCCATCGAATAGCGCTCGGTGCGACTATGACCCGTCACCGCAAAGTACGAAGCCATTAGCGACACCGTAGTGAACGCCAACGCTAACTGCACCAAGCACGCGCGCGCGCGCCATGCGAAACCGCAAACACCACCATGGCGCAAGGGTACGCCAATTCCGACCCTAGCGGACATGTACCTAACGCCATCAGGCATGGCGTAATGTACCATTCCGCCATGGTGAGAAGTACGGCATCGCGAATCAACCGTAAACGGCCCCACTGAGTGCCTGTACACCGCTCCCTGCCCACAAAGTACAACTCCCCGTAGGTGCAATGAAGTCACAATGCAACCAGTGAAATGTACAAGTCACCCATGCATGGCAACGAACAAAAGAAACACAACAGGGGCCAATGGGAGCTGCAGGGCACAGATGGCACGAATACAGAAGCCAATCCAATGGACATGACCACAGTCCCCCACCAAGAAACGCACGCAAACACAGGCACCTGTGACCAGCAATATTCCGAGAATCACAGCATTCCACCAGTCCACCTGGCTGGCCGGCATCTGTTACACAAAACCCAATCCCCCGCCCCTGAGCATGACAACATTCAAACTGTCATATTGGCAGCCCCCATCCCTGACCTCACGGGCTTAGTAGGCAAACGCGCCCAGTACAGTACCACGCAACTAAACTCCGAAGCCGGAACCCAATGCAGATCTCCTCACAATACATCGCCCCCCAAATAGGCATATGCCACATCACTTGCAAAGAAAAACGCTACACGGGCCAAATCAGAATAGAAATTTAATGCACATCAAAGTCACCAAGCCCATACAGCCATCAGGCCATGAACTCTAAAACACTAATCGCCATTGTGGGCTGCATCCGCAAGAAATGACCAGCCACTACTTGTGTGTCGCCCTGTTCCCTCATGGTACACAGAGCCACATTCACGTACGAAAAGGCAACATGGAAGCGCACAGAACCGCAGGGCCGTCCCAATGGGGAGGCACTAGTCCAGCTGAAAGGCCGAAATGTTGCTCCGAGCCACCAGTACTGCGTAAGGGCATGTGGGCCATTGGCGATCGTCCCATAAGATCGTAATGCTGCTCCACTGATTAACACGAAGCAGCAGGTGTCGGGAGTAAAACCCATCTGCAGGAGTGGCATACAGATGGCAGTGGCAAAAGGGGAGGAGATACTTGTCAACCAAAAGAAAAGAAAAAGAACAGAATGGCCATCAGAACCACATTCCAACAACTCACTTCAATGATCACACGAAATCCACAGCCATATGCATGCTAGCCCACTCCAAAGGATCATCACCACCCCAAAACCACTTGCGACTCATAACCATCTATATCGAGGTGCAAACACCATCACAAACGAGTGTACCTGTGCATGCGTCTGTCAAAACAGAATCCATCAGATGGGAATGTTAACGTGCATGGACACAAGTGTCTGAGGGCGCGTCGAGACAGGGAGGGCTCAACAAGGCCAGATAGACGATGGTCCCACTATGGCAGCCCTGCATCACATAGCGTAGGGGAGGCGGATAGATCCCAAGAAGCCCTGTACATGGCAAACTCTGTATCAAATCACCTGCCCATGCATCCATTCATCATTCCCTCATCCTGGAATCAAAACGCCTGAATAATTACTCACATAACATTAGAAACATCCATTGAGTCCGTGCGTTATGCAGCCTGCAAAATCCACAGTGCCCCAGCCCGTAATTCCAGTGTAGTGAAGTAACATGTATTTGGTAACGTCCGGCCTCATCGCACACGTAGCAATTGCGCATCCCAAACTATTCATATCAATCATTGCTTCCTCGCCATGGGCCCTGTCTCAAGGACATTGAACAATAGAACGTTATATTTGCAGTCAGACCTGTGGGCATCTCCTCGCCGCTAGCTGGAAACCGAAAGCGCCGCCCTTCGAATTCCTCATTTGCAACATCACGCCGAAAAGGCATCTGTGGCCGTTTGTAATCACTAATTATTCCATCGAGTGCGGCTGTGTGTGAAAATGGCAACTGCCTTCACCCACAAATGGGACGCCCCGCCCGTCGTTGCAACTCGGTACAGTGATGCATGAGGGCCCACCGTTACTCGAGTACTACGTTCCACTGACCCTTCACAAGTCTGTTCGCGACTGCACAGATAGTATGTGCAACAATGGGACCACAGCAGAATGAACATGTCAACCAATGTTACACGGCCATCGGGTACAAATACATGATTGCAATAGCAAGATGCCATTCCCCGATTTGCAGCGTTGTGCGCGGGACGTGCTCGGCCAAAGGGGAGAGCAGTTTGCACAGGTGGAATTAATCACCACAGGTGGAGGCCATACAGCCTGAAAACACATAAATTGCACAGCCAGTCTCCTCCCACAACCACACCGAAATGCTACCGGCAGGACTCGCAATGTTGGCCCTGGGGGACCTGATAGCACTGCAAGTACTCCAACTCCAAGAAGAAGACGAACACCAACTGCAACCGGCCGCACGAAGGAGACGCAGGAGGAGGAGGAGGCCAAGACAGGGCCAGCAAGGGGCGCCAGCACAGCCACTACCACCACGCAGGCAGCCCGCAATCCCACGCCTCCGAGCACATCCGTTCGACCTCACTGCTGAGCAGATCCACACCCTCTACCGTTTGGACCGGGACACCATAGCCGCCATTGTGGACATGACACAGGCTGACCTTGTCAGCATGATAGATAGCCCAACCGCCATCCCACCCCTACTGAAGGTGGTGTCTGTACTCCACTTCCTGGCCACAGGCACCTACCAGCACACAGTCGGACAGTTGCATGGCATTTCTCAGCCACTGTTCTCACGGACACTATTTCAAGTGCTCGATGCCCTCCTGCAGCACGCAGACGACTACATCTCTCTACCACGCTCGGAGCAGGAAATTACCAACACAAAAGTGGGATTCCATGCACTTGCCGGCATACCGGGTTGCATTGGTGCCATCGACTGCACCCATGTGGAAT
This sequence comes from Ambystoma mexicanum, assembly GCF_040938575.1. Taxonomy (NCBI): domain Eukaryota; kingdom Metazoa; phylum Chordata; class Amphibia; order Caudata; family Ambystomatidae; genus Ambystoma; species Ambystoma mexicanum. Next base: position 1,190,073,234 of record NC_090924.1, read on the forward strand.
TGGTCGTCCCACATGCCATGGAGGCCCAGTACCGCAACCGAAAACAATTTCATTCTCTGAATGTACAAATGGTGTGTGACTCCAACAGGATCATTACACATTGTTGTGCCAGATTCCCTGGATCAACCCATGATTCTATGGTCTTGAGGAACTCTACAATACCACGCTACATGGAGCGACACGCAGGGAACAGATCCTGGCTACTCGGTGAGTCTCATTACATGCATGATTATGTGGGGTATGTGATTTGGCAATGACCTGGCAGGAAGGGGCGGGGGTGTGCGTACGTAGCAATGGCATTCCACATCATACGTTTCTCGTCCACATACAGGTGATGCTGGATATCCACTGAAGAGATGGCTCCTCACACCAGTCCGGAACCCACGGGACCAGCATGAGGAGGACTACAACCATGCCCACTCACGTACCCGTGTAGTCATAGAACAGGCATTCGGCCTACTGAAGACTCGTTTCCGCTGCCTCAGCAGGTCTGGCGGGGCACTCCTGTACCGCCATGAGAAGGTTGCAAAGATGGTCATGGCATGTGTCATGCTCCACAACATGTGCGTACGTAGAAATGTGCCCATGCCCCCTGACGCAGAACTGCAAGCACCTGATGATGGTCATGATGAGGGTGGGGATGTGGCAGCACCTCATGGAGTCTGCGAGGCACCGGAGGCTCGTGACATTCGTCAGCATCTCATTGATGTATGCTTCTAGCACTCACGCCTGGTGGCTGATACATGGACACGGGACTCGTGGCACTGTGTGTGTCTGGGACATGCACAATATGGACTGTACGCCTATGATGGCCTAGTACACAAAGATCAATGTCCACACATCTCATTGGTTGATCGTGCACTTTTTATGGCATATGTGATGTCATGTTGAACACCCTATCGACCCGCCACCCAAGTGAGCCCAACACACCCCCTCCACCCTCCTACCTCCCCCCCGAACACCAGTGTCCAAAGATGCTCATTGTCAGTGGGCTGTCGCTATTGCAAGCCCCCTCTGCGGGTATCAGGGGCACCCCTGCCTGTGGAGCGCAGGTTCCTTCCAGATCTACGTTGGGGGCTGCCCTGGACGGAACTTGCAACGGATGATGTGTCTGCCTGCTCACGTCCATGCATGTCCCTAAGGGTTTGCGAGAGCTCAGTGAGCACACGGCGCACTGCGGCAAGTTCGGCACATACGTCTTTGGACGTCGCATGCAGTTCCCCCCTCAGGCTCTCGGTGCTTCTCTCCATTTGGACTCTCAGGCTCTCGGTGCTACTCTCCATTTGTGCCCTTAGCGTCTCTGTACCTCTCTCCATTTCTGCCCTAAGTGTCTCAGTTGATGTTTCTATGTCTGCCTTAGTGCCCCCACATTCATCGGCATGGTCCTTGAGGAGCGTGGCCATTTGCTGCTGTTGCACGATTAACTGGTCGAGGGACTGTTGCCTCTGCTGGGCCATGGCCATTTGCTGGGGTGTCACAGAGGGGCTGTTGTCCTCATGTTGCCTTGCCACAGGGCTTGTGGGGAATGGCCAGTCGTCGTCTTGTGGGTGCCCCTGCGTGGTATCCTCATGTTGTACGGGATGGGACAGACAGGGGGATTGGGACAGGTCATGGATGGATCTGACTTCGACATCCCCGTTTTCTGTGTCCGAGCATGCTGCCAATGGGGTGTCACCTATGGTGCTGCTGCCACCAGAGGCAGTGCCTTCTGTGGCATCCATTGGGGGGACCTGTGGTGGTGGTGTTGTGGGCATGCTGGCTGCTGGGGTGCCTGTTGATGTTCCCTCCTCTGTGCTGCCACCTGATTTGTGCTGCTGCCGTGTCTTGATGCGTGCAGCTGAGGTGGAGGGTCTCTGGCCGTTGGTCTTGGCCCTCTTTGCAGGTGTGCTGGTAGGGGTGTCCTGTAGCTCGTCGTTTGGATCGGACCCTGTGGTGGAGTAAAGGAGGGCGAGGGTTATTGATGGGTCTGTGGGAATTGGAATGGCATTGTATCACATGCATTGGGGTGGTACCTGAGGGTGATTTGGGTAGGGTCCTTGGAGGTGCTTTGATTTGTGTGTGGAGTGAGGGTGCAGTTGTTTGGCAGCCTGCAGTTTGGGTGTGCCTGCTGCACGTGTAGTGCGTGTATTAGGGGTTTTTAATTATTTATGTATTTATTGTGGGTTTTAACGTGCGCTATCAGGCCGATGTGTGTGGACGTTCTCCTGGACATGTGTCTCTGTTGCACTATGTGGACGCATGGTACTTCACATGGATGGACTGTGTGGATTTGGCATTGTTTTATCTGGGCCACCTACCTGAATCTTCGGATGTCTGCACTCCTTTCTCCATCCCTCCGACTCCCTCTATGCTCTCCATTCCGATGGTGGAGGCACAGATTTCTTCCCAGGGGGTCAACTTGATGGGTGATTCAGGACCTCCCCGGTGGCTGTGGCAATGTTGCGGTTGGCAGAGAGTATGCTGCGGACGCGTATCCGCAGGTCGTCCCATCGCTTGCGGCATTGCTGTGGGGTGCGGGGTGCGGTCCCCACCGCACTTACCCGCTGTGCCACCAGAGCCCATATGGTCTTCTTGTTTGCAAGTGCCGTTCTGGTCATTTGCGTGGAGAAGACGACGGCAGCATTCTCCTGGAGGGTCTCTGTTAGCACGGTGAGTTCCTCACGGGAGAAGTGGACCTGGCGCTTGCGGTCGCACGCTTTCTTCGCTACTTTTCCCATTTGTCTTGGTTTCGCTAGGGTGGGTGACGGGTTGGGGTGTGTTTCAGGGTAGTGATTTTAGTGGTTGTGTGGTTTTAGTGGTTTTATAGGTGTATGCCGGGATGTTTCCCGTTCCGGGCCCATGTTTTAACTTCCGTTTCCGTATATTTCCGGTCACCGTACTTTCCGGTAGGCGCACACTGCGGTGACCGCTAAGAGGGGTGGCGGTATTGCACCTAGGGCGCCGTACGGCGGCGGTGTGGGCCGTTTTGGGGTCATTTCCGCCATCGCGGACTTTGCACTTCCGCCGTGGCGTGGTGCTCGTGCCCGATGGGTCGGAATGGGCCGCACTTTGCTCCATCGTGCAATGGCGGAAACGCTATTTACGCTGTGGCGGTCCGGTCAGTCACTTTCCGCCAGGGTCGTAATGAGGGCCTATGACATTCACTCACTGTTACGTGCAAAAGCAGGCTATGACACATAGCTCTCAACTCACACGCTTTTGGCGGGTGTCACCCGCCTTGTAAAGGACTGACTCACCCGCCAAGCCTCCTGCACGCCCATTCATTCCAATGGGCGTCTCACCCGCCAAAATCAGGTGATTTCACCCGCCTTTGCGACACACATGGTTGAGAGCTATGATGACAATGACTCACTATTACGTGGAAAAGCTTAGTTACAAGAATACAAGAATAGTGGTATACGTTGGTAGATTATGAATTCCACAAACCATATTAAAGATATTTTCTTTCCTACTCTTAGTCATAATATAGTTTTAATGGTTTTCAGGAAGGCGCAGAGCATTTCAATTTAAAAAAATCTATGTCTAAAATGAAAACAGTGCTATATAGCAACCAAATTACTAATTTCTTTCTTTTACAATTGCAGTGAAGCCCATTCTCCTGAATAGAAGCAGCCGATTTTGATTTACAAAGAACAACTAAGAAGCAAACGACTCATTTTTGAAAAGAAAGTAAGTAGATTGTTACCATAATATTTGATTTATAACTCACACGCACTGTACGGTGCATTCATGGTATTTCTGTGCCTAAAAATAGAGATTATGCACCATTCTGACCAAAAATCCCCCCCGTCTTAAACAGTGATCTCCTGTCAGAATGGCACTCAAATTCCTATTTTTCAGCACACAAATTACCCAACTCAGCCGCTAGAATGTAGATGTTGTAGAACAAACAACTGTTTTAATTGTATAGCTTTACCTATATTATTTATTCTTCTCCACACCACCGGCTTACTTTTTTCTGTCATCTGAACCCCAGTTTAGTTACACATTAATTGAAGAATACCCATCCCTAGTAGTTCAACTTCCCAATTCACAATCACACACCATTACATACATCTTTATCATCTTACTCAAACAATCATGCACACAATACACATGCATTGCAGAAAACCCCAACCCATACCTTCTGTATTTTTTTCAACAGACGCTAAAGAATGCCCACCAAAAAGCAACTCCGTAGAAAGGGACGCAGAAGTAGAGCAAATGAAAAGAAAAGTCTCCAACATAAACACCCATCTATAGCAGAATTTGTAAAAAAACGTTGAAACACAACAGCTAATTCAGTCATGTTGTGAAACAGAAGAAGTTTCTAGTGCAAAAACTTTGCCTCCTCTATCACAAAGTAAAACGACCCAAAAAACTATTAACAGAAAATCAACTATCACTACAAATAAAACATCTTCTGTAAATCTTGATATAGTACAAAGTAAGCATACCAAGAAAAGTATATTAGCCAAAATGTTCCGTCACAAAGTCCTTCAAAATCTGATAAAAACAGGAGAGAAACCAGGTTCAACACTTCAAACCTATCGTAGGAAAGTAATCTTAGAAGCATTGATAGACAGTGCAATTCTTCTCAAAAGAAACGTATTTATTGTTGTGTTAAACAGAATTAAACCACTAACAAAACTAATAACTAAATTTCAAACGGACTTCTCAATAAACAAAATGTGAACAGAAATAACTTCTTAAATATCTGTGGAGGTGAATGGAGTCACACTACAAGCACAGAACCATACTTTAATGAAGAAGCGTACAAACAAAAGCAAACAAATACAATTGCCATACATAGCAGTGGTCGAGGTTATGAACAAGTTAATAATACCATAATGGAACAAGAAGTACTCCTTCCAAAAATATGCCCTGAAAACTTAGATTTACCCCTCCATTCGACTGAATCAGAACATCTAATTTACACATGGTCATGCACGTCAATGTGTAACATTCCCAACAAAACTTTCAAATCTTTACGCCTATTGCTCAATCAATATGTGAAAAGCAAAGACAAAATCAAAATTAAAATACTGCAAAGTATGGATGCTTGTCCAGTACGCAAGCACACAGGACTGCAAGGACATTCGTTGGCCTGCATATCAGGAGCTACTTGCAAAACAACCTTCCATGATATCAAAATGATATCAACACATCATGCAAGTATAAGAAATCTAGTTTATAAACTGTATTATGCAAAAAGTCCTGCTTTAGCACTAGCCAATTTAAATAACATTCTTCTACATGGTACACCAAAAGACCTACTAGAAGAAATCGAGTATATACAGAAAAAATATTTTGGAAATTAAACCCACTTACAAGATTAATTAGCTGTCAACCAACTTCGTAACACATCTGCACATGGCAACCTTTCACTACACACATACAAAAAAGAAATACTAAAATTTCAAAGCACTTCAGCTGAAGTACCAAACCACGTGTGTGTATGTTGCCGAAGAACGTGTTAAAAAGTAACACAAAAACTATAGACCTTTCATACAAAATAGAAGACAATGAAGAATCTAAATGGTTTGAATTAGCTCTATACCTTATAGCAGAAAACAAATACGAAATAACTGACCCCATAATACTTTGCAGTTACTGCACTACCAAACTTGACAACAACCAAACTCCTTCACATGCTATCTCAAATAACTTGGAATTACATCCACTACCAAAACTCCTTCAACAACTTAATTTATATGAGAGCATCATAATTCAAACAGTTCATCCATTTCAAGCAATAATAGGCCTTCAACCAAAAACTGCAACATTACCTCCCTCTGAATTAGTGAAAGGTATTTGTGGAAAAGTAGTGTATTTACCATTAGATCTAAAATAAAATGTGCACACTCTAGGAGTGCAACGTCCAATGCAACAATCTTTAATTATCTTGGTAAATGGAGTACCTACAAAAGACAAAAAAAAATTGGCAACAACTTGTAGATTTACATAAAGTTAGATAAGCCCTGCAATATCTCAAAGAGAATAATGATTATTACAAAGAAATTAATATCGAAGAAAACTTGAAAGATACAACTGAAATGATTCAAGAGACACAAGAAACTGGTCAATTTGAGCTCCTAGATCCTGCTACAATAGCAAACACTTTAGACCATTATACAATTCATCCTTTGCACTCTAATGACACCATAGAAGATGCACTGGAAACGTACCAAATGCGTCAAACAAAAGGATCACCGATCAGCATATGGGAAAAAAGTATAGAAGCACATGCTTTTCCTCTACTCTTTCCTACTGGCAAAGGAGGAAGATACGATGATAGACCTGTTCAAATATCAGCATCTGAATATCGCTCATTACGAATGTATTCTGAAGATCCCAGATTTCGACAAAATGTGGAATACATATTCCACCTACTCTTTGAAAGTGAACTAGCAACTTTATGTTACGGAGTTGCACACATATTAAAATCAGGATCACACTTTCAAGATATGACAGCCACACAATTATTACAAAAAGTTCAACAAAAAGATGAGGTTTTACAGGCAAATCTTACAAATCTATAGCAAATATGCGAGGTACTAAAGAGTACTGGTTTCAACGCCATGGAGATGTACGTTGTATGATCAAAAACCTTGGCCCACCCACTTGGTTTGTTACATTAAGTTGCGCAGAATATGCATGGGAAGATTTACATGCTTTCCTACGCATATCAAACGAAAACAAAACAAACATAGATATACTAACACCTGGAGAACTTTGTTCTCAGGATCCTGTTAATGTTTCTAGATATTTTCACGATCGCTTCATTGCTATGCTACATTTTATTTGTAATAAAACTGTTCCTCCCCTTGGAGAAGTGCAACACTTCTTTTGGAGAAAAGAATACTAAGCCAGAGGAGCGCCACATGTCCACATGCTTTTATGGATTAAAGATGCTCCTAAATTTGGTCAAGACAGTGATGCCACAGTTTTACAGTTTATTGAAAAATATGTCACTTGTGAAATTCCGTCAGAATCCACAAATAGTGATCTTCATGCAAAAATCTTACAATTCCAAAGACACAAATGTGGCAAATATTGTCGTCGCAAATACAAAAACAAAGGGAAATACTACACCAAATGCCGATTTGGTTTCCCTAGACCAGTTACAAATACAGGTCAAGTGAACAACCTCATGTCTTCAGTTAGACATAGTGTTAAAGGTAAGTCACCTAAAAATACATATTGCATAAAAAGAAAAGAAGAAGAAAAATATATCAATGATTACAATACAATCATTGCCCACTTGTGGAATGCAAACATAGATGTGCAGTACATTGCAGACAATTCTACTGCAGTTGCACGATATGTCACAGCATACTTAACCAAATCAGAAAAGACAGAGTTCCAAGAACTCTGGAATGACCTGTCATCAGATAAAACAGTGTCTCAGAAATTATACAGCTTGGGCATAAAAATGCTGTCCCATAGAGAATGTGGATCCTATGAAGCAGCTGATTGATTAACTGGTACTGCATTGTATGGTAAATCTGCAAATATAGTATGGCTAAGTCTTGGTCCAGCTAAATCTAGAAAAAGAGTTCTAAAATCAAACGAAGATATAGAAACAATAGCCAAACATGATCCCAACAGCCAAGACATTTTAAAAAACAATTTATTGGACACATACTACCCAAACAGGAGTACCACTTTGGAAACCATGTGTCTATACCACATAGCCCAAAACTACACATACAAAACTAATATAAAACTTGATGAGCAAAACCGTAAATACAAAGTGACAAACTGTGATGGCAGCTTAGTAAAACTCACCAAAACAAATTGAATTAATCATATCAAATTGTCATTAAAGACTCCTCAACATAAACAAATATATTACATGTCCCTGCTACAACTCTTCAAACCATGGAGAAAAGAAGAAGAAATACTAGATACCTATGACTCATATGAAGACGCTTTCAAAGCCAATGAAAGCAGTATAACTGATGTAAACTTTGCACAGTAGAAAACAATGTTGCACAATGAAGAGCAACACGAAGAGGAACTCCATGCCCAACTAGATAAGGACACTCCTGACAGTAGTCAACCTTCTGTCAAAGGAAGCCAAGAACCACTGGGAGAACCACTAATAACAAATGAGGCAGAATTAGCTATGATAGAAGTAGAAAACACCATGTGTCACTATGAAGATAAAGAAGACTTAACTACACTACAATCAAAACTAAACAAAGAGCAATTTAGCATTTTTCAAGAAATAACAAAAGAAATTGCACATGGTGTGCAACATGAAAACAAAGAATGCACCTGCCAAAATTACAAACCTATACTATTGTATGTCAGTGGTGAAGCTGGTTCTGGCAAAACATTCATAATCAAAATCATCAGTAAGTTCCTTCAACAATTGACAAACAACAAACTGTCAGCTGTTGTCACTGCCCCCACAGGTTTAGCTGCCTACAACATAGGTGGTGTCACTTTACACCGATTACTACTCCTGCCAGAAGAACACCAAAACAAGTTAGATTATTACAAACTTTCTGCAGAAGCGGCAATGGAAGTACGCAGAGTATTGAAACAAATGAAAATACTACTAATAGATGAAGTGAGCATGGTGTCCAACCTAATGTTGGCTCACCTCAGATTACAAGAAGTACTCAAAACAAACTATGAAGAGCTCTTTGCAGGAAAACACATCATTGTTTTCGGAGATTTTCTTCAATTGACACCTGTAAAAGGTGAGCCTATTTTTAAAACATTAGGACACAAACTCTGCCGTAAAACTGTTGGCAGCCTTGGAGATGTCAACCTTTGGCAACATTTCCAATACAGAGAATTAACAGAAAACATGCACCAATCTGCAGATCTCACTTATGCCAACATCTTAAAAAGTATCACAGTTGGTATACTTTCTAGAGAAGCAGAAGCAATATTGAAAACCCGGCACATTCATACACTTTATGGTGATAATGCATGTGCTGCAGATGTTATGGAACTATTAGCCCACAAAAATCTCAATTGTATGGCCTTAATGCCAACTCTTGCAAGCTGTTTCAAATTCAATGAAATAATGTTAAGCAAAGAAATGCAACCAATTATGGAAATTAGCGCCACAGACAAACTAGATGTACATGGAATGACACTACCCATGTGTGACCAAGCCACAGCAAGACTAAATAGTTTAGAAAAATCAATCTCAAACACAGCAGGCTTGGAAAAATTATCCTTAAATTGCAGAGTAATGCTTAAACGTACCCTTGATGTGGACCAAGGACTAGTTAATGGAGCACTGGGTACAGTTGTTGGCTTTCAAACAAACCCACGTGACAACAAAATTCAGTTTGTCAATATTCTCTTTGACAAACTTTCAGAAGTAAAAAGAATAGGACGCTCAACAGCTCGATTCCTTCTCTTCAAAAACATGTATGTACGCAGAGAACAATTTTCTCTAACTCTTGCATACGCAGTCACCATTCATCAATCACAAGGTCTTACTCTAGACAAAGCAATGATAGACATTGGTAACACAGTCTTTCAAGAAGGCATGAGCTAAGTAGCACTGTCACGCCTACGTTCAATTGACGGTCTATTTCTAATAAACTTTGATGCAAGTAAAGTAAACGCTGATATTCCTTGCATTTTAGAATACAATAGACTTCGTTCACTATACACCCCCCATCTACAAACATAGGAAAATGTTCTAAAAGAAAACTAAATCAAACAGAAATGCAACAGGATGTCACTGCAAATCCTCCAAAGAGACTAAAAGAAACTAAAATTCATCAAGTACCACAAGCAAAACAGAACCAATTAGGGAAAGTAAATCAAGTACTTCGTCAAAGAAGGAAGACAAACTAAAAAAAAATCACTCAGATACAGAACTACCTGGTCCATTTAAACTTATAAATGAAATAGGTGTAAGTTGCCACGCAAATGTAGCAATCAATATTCTATTTCAAATACCAGCAATTGTTGACAACATTTACTTACACTTTAGAGACCCATCATTACGACCCAGGCGGTAAGTTACCGCCTGGGTCGTACCTTTACCACCATGGCGTAAACTACATTTACGCCATGGTGGTTGGCGGACTTACCGCCCCATTCCGAGTTTGGCGGGGCGGTAAGTCCCCAATCCCCATTTACCCTTCCCCATTCCCATTTTTGCCCCATAGGGCATAATGGGAGTGGGGAAGGCGTTAATTACACCACCGTAAATTTCGGTGGCGTAATTAACAACAAGGTCCCTTAGCGCCATGGATTTTAACACCTGCTAAAAGCAGGTGTTAAATCCTCCATGGCGCTAAGGGACCTCGGAATCAGACGGTAAGTGTCGGCGCTGTTTACGCCGCCGTAAACCCCTTACCGCCTGGGTCCTAATGAGGCCCATTGTGTATGCAAATGTTAGTACTTCATAGAAACGCCAAAAACAATCCTGACACACCGTATACTGCTCATGGAATAAGACAAGAATTGGACTACTGTGCTGGAATGGTGAAATTCACTATAAACTCACAGGAACATCCACAAGAATTTCTAATGTACTTACTATTAATACTGGAAAACAAAAACATACCTATAAAGGAAATCTTCCAGATTTCATACATGTTGAAACATACATGCACTCTCTGCAACAATGTGACACAAGAACAAATCCCCAATGAGCGCTTTGTCTATTTATCATTACCTAATTGTGAATCCGTTCCATTTCAGCAACTTGTACAAAATGCAAACCACGGTAGATTATGTTCTACCTGCAATTTGGATAATCACTCCACATTACTAATACAAACACATAGTAAATACGTAATACTAATGCTTCTACGTTACAATGCAGATGGTACGAAAAACAACTGCGTATTTAATGTTCTTAAAACCAAAATTTGATAACTGAACTGTACTTAAACCTTAAGTACACTTGTAGTAAAAAAATATAAACTGTCACAATATTTCAAACCTATCTAACTGCCCAAAGTTTCTACAACAACTAATCAGATAAATTAATACCACTCAAATAGAGCAAAAAATAGACAGAATACGCCAATTGGTATCTAACTGTCCCAAAATTTACAAATATGCAAACAGATAAATCAATACCACGAAATTATATCAAAACATAAACAGTTAGAATACGCCTACTGGTATCTAACTGGGCCAAAATTTTACAATATCCAAACAAATACCTAATATCTTACTGCTCACAAAAACTGAAACAATCCAATGCATAAAGCATTAGGCAGAAAGAACAAGAAAATGCGGAAAACAAACAAATAAATAAACTGTAGCATAACAGAAAAAGGTTTTTTTTTTAATCCAACATGGATTTTTTTTCTCCCACAGACCCAATGATTTTAGCAACAAACACAGAAACTTTCCAAATTGCACAGTACTCTGGTTTGTAATCTACTAAATATGATGGTCAATAAAAAGAAGAAAATGTTGATTGTACAATGTAATAAGTCATTATAAAATACTAATACTAACATGCTATTTTCTTTTATTACAGAAATGAACAAGAAAAACATGGACTCCCGTTACTAAACCAAATAGTACGTATAACAAGATAAATACAAGCATCGCTCCATATCACAGCCATACAAGCTTATAACATTGTTCCTTATAAATTAGTTTTTGACCCAAAGTTAAAAGCCACTATGGGTGTGATATGCTGCGGTGGTTGTGGCCAGAGCATACACTCTTGGGGCATTCCATATCCTGGCCACAACCACCGCAGCATATCACACCCATAGATACAAGCATTGCAACAATTTTTATGTCCGCAGACAGGGGGATGGTCCTAGGACACATTCAACTTGCCAGAGGACAATACAAACAGCGTCCTCAGGACACCCCCATTTTCTTTATGTACGAACATTTCAGGACACCGCGATTGTTCTTAAAACATTTTCACCTTGCCAACGAACAATACAGACAACGTCTCCAGGACACCCCCTGCAAACATTCCAAGACCCCACGAGTGTTCTGAGAACACTTTCAAGTTGACACCAAATCCATTCTGTTTATTTACGAACATTCCAGAACAGCTGTGTTGTCCGCAGACAAATCGAACAAAAGCGTCTAGCACATGAATAAAATACAACTTTTAACCTATCTCATACTCCCCCCATCCTCCCCAAAGACTTCTACACACCAACACACTCTACTAAATACACATTTTGAACAAACTTTCACTGCGCTGTCTGCGGACGTCCGCAAATGCAAGATGGCGGGCGCGACAGAAAATCTGACGCGCATCACGCACCACGCCGCCCAATCAGCAAACACGTTGCATGTCTGCGGACATGACGCAAGCCGCTGGGCCAATCGGGGTGCTGTCCGCGGAGCAAACAGGGAAGTCCGTCCACGAAGCGAACACAGATGTCACTAATTTTTTGCCTTACATTTTGGTCATTTTTTAAAAAACTAGTGGACGGATTTACACCAAATTTGCAAAAGCACGCTTTCAGGACCAGGCCGCCGCTCCTGCCACAAAGCGGTTCGGGCTGTAGCCGTGCACAAAGTTTTTTCCCATTCAGTCTATGGAAAAAAAAAGTTTTGGGACTACCCTATAACTTTCCCCCCCCTGGATGAATCCTCACCAAACTTTTCCAAAAAAATCAGAGTGGGCCATATACTTTTTTTTGCAAAGTTTGGTGAGGATTCGTCCAGGGGGAGCGAAGTTATAAGCCACCCAAAAAGTGCTCTTCCTATGGAAACACCAACTTAACCATAACTACATGGCCACTACCGTGGCCATGTAACATATATATATATATATATATATATATATATATATATATATATGTATATATATATATATATATATATATATATATATATATATATGTTCACTGAAAAAAAACTTTAATAGATTAAGTAGTTCATGATACGTCTTCCGATTGATCACTCCTATCAACAATATAAACACAACTCCTTGTAGAGACTTTTCATCAAAATGTATTTCACGTGTGATGTCATCAGTAATGTCAGCAATGACATTTGTGATGTCATCTTTGATGTCCTGGGTGTTAGTCTTAGCATTGCACAGTGGTGGCGTGAGTTATGGTTGCTTAGCTTACCATAATTGGTGAATTTCAGGGGGTTTTCGGTTTTACTTGCAACCATAACGTCCGTTTAACAAAGTTTTTTCTTCGAATTTCATAGGTTTTTATTAGTGCAACTTAACTATACCGTCCCTTTAACAAAGTTTTTTCAATGAATTTCATAGGTTTTTATTAGTGCAACCTAACCGTAACGTCCCTTTAACAAAGTTTTTTCATTGAATTTCACAGGTTTTTACCAGTGCATGCTATTTTCCTACAACTTACTAATATCATACTTACCCAATATAGCAATAATTGTGTCCAATTTCCAAAGTTTCACACTTCTTGCAACTATTTCAACTAGTTTTGCATCCGTAGACGTCTACGAAAATCTGACTTCATAGCAGACCTTCCGGAAAGGGCCACATGACCATACGTTGGGGCGCGGCATGATAAGGTGTCTGAGAACCCGTCCGCACTTTACGATAGGATCTCTGCTTGGCGGACAGTTTGGAACTGCATTTTCTACTGATCTAGGAATGAAAGGCTCATGCGAGCACAACTCGAAGTTTTCCGGTCCAGATACAACGGTACCGGCAAGCTTACCAGTACTGTTGTATCCAGACCGGCAAGCTCGTAATGCCCAGTGTGTGTTTTTGTTATCCATTCTTAGAACTGAAAAGTTGGCCCTGAAAAGGACATTTTTCGGGGATAGGGAAAAAAGAGGCAGGAACTGGGAAGGGAACAGAAGATTTATTTGTTTTCACATTTTATACTTTGTCAATTTTTGTGTGTTTTTTCCCTAAAGAATGGGGTATAAACACATTGGCCCTCATTACGACCCTGGCGGAGTGGGTTTACGCCAGCGTTATTCGCGGCGGACCCGTCCGCCCTACTACGAGTTCCCGTAGCGCCATGGAGCGTTTTCCGCCTGGTTTTTCCGGGCGGAGAAATCCATGGCGCTACGGGACCTTGTTGTTAATTACGCCACCGTATTTTACGGTGGCGTAATTAACGCCTTCCCCACTCCCATTATACCCTATGGGGCAAAAATGGGAATGGGGAAGGGTAAAATGGGGGATGGGGATTTACCGCCCCGCCAAGGTCGGAATGGGGCGGAAAATCCGCCAACCCCCATGGCGCTATCGGCAGCTTTCCGCCGTGCTCCATGGTGCATTTTGCACCGCGATTTCCGCCAGGGTCGTAATGAGGCCCATTGCCACTTAAACCTGTTGCTAGCATTGGCAATTTGCCTGTTGTTCTGAAACAACATAGCCAAAACATCTAAGGTGGCTTCTCCCACCTCGATCAGGTGTGATAGGTTTTGCACATAACCAAACAGTTTAAAAAATTGGGTGCAGTCGGGATGGCCTGAGGTAGGGTGTTAGTTGGTGGAGTAGAGGAAGTGAGCATGCTGTAGCACTGTGGCACAAACCATCAATAATGGTGTGCTGATACTGCTCCATGTGATTTGACTTCATGTTTCACATGAGCCTTCCTATACAAGTTGTCCACTTCATCCCACTGTACGCGGACAAGATGTTGAATCAACATTGAGGTTCCCAAAAATTTGCGATGGCTTGTTTGAAGGTCCCCTCTACAAAAAATGACAACAGAAGTTGCACATCACTTCCTCGATCTCCTTCTTGCTGTGTTGGCCCTTCACTTGAAAATATTGCCAACTGTCAGAAATTGTTTTCTGCGCACATTACTTTTTCTGTGGAGATAAAGCTGAAGCCACTCACACCACCTGGGTAGTCACATTAAAATGTAAGACCTTGAGGACCAATGAAAACTGTAAACAAAAAACACAACATGAAATAACTCAAATAGGAATCAATCTCCTGAGAGATACCAAAACAGATCCAACCAGGGTGAATTTAACAAGTACCGGCCTAGGGCACAAAGAGAGGAATCCTGGGAAATGGACAGATTTCAATGCCTTGATGCCCAGGTTAAAATGTTGTCTGAGCAAATAGAAAAATGATATGTAGTTCGAAAACAACCACCAACTCACCAAGTGAGGATGCAGAAGGTCACAGGAGTGTTCTTGTGCATTTGGATGACAAGTGACCATGTAATAGCTCCTGCAATGAAAAAAGTACAGAATCCCATGAACCAGTTTTGTATAACGGTCCTGAATTGCTTGCTGATTCAAACATGAAAATGTCCACCAATGAAAGTGAAATAAGTAGTACACACCCACACAAAAAGGGAGTGTGGTTCAACTTAGAGCTGAATCAAACCATTGAGGTGTGTGCAGATGAAAGAGAGAAAGGAGAAAATAAACTAGAAAATCCAAAAGAACAGAAAAAAGATTTTTAAAAAAAGTACTTCATATGCTATGATAAAACACCTGATAATGAGGTAGGATTAGTTGTTAAAATATCCTCCCATGATAGTCATTATAATGATGAAATGCAGACAGGAAAAAGGAGTGCTCCGGCCAGTCACCTGATGAGTATTTTGAGCCACACATATTCCAAGAGGCCTAGAAGATAGGCACCATGCAAAATGCAAATACTTGTTCGGAGCCAGAAAATAACAAGCTATCACGTGATTCTTGTGAGGATGTTCAGTCAAGAAATTGCAGTGTAAGCACTGATGATCTGCGATCAGGGGCGTGGACGGTGGCTATACTCCAGATGGGTTCTGAACATGGAAAAATAGACAAAGATTCCCAAAGTGGGCAAACAGGAGGGAAAGATAACATATCACTTTCCCCTGTGTTTGGAAAAAGTTAAATGGCCTGAGAAAGGTGAGTCCTCAAATCAGTAGAAATTAACACATTGTGTGTGTGCTGGAAGAAGTTGAGGTCAGGTATCATGCTCCTTTCACTGTGGAAGAGAAATGCAATGCATTTGCAATGACTTACACAGTTGCACTGGCCACAATCATGTGCAAAGAGTTAGTTAAAAGTATCAATGAAGGGAGATCCCCACAAAGTCAGGTTAAAGTGAGTTAAATGAAGGCCTGGTGCACAATTTCAATGGTGAGGAGATACCTATCGAAGGTATCCCTGAGGTTGCCATAAAGATAGGAAAACACAGGATGAGAAAGGAAGTATTGATCACATCTCTCAGTGAAATTCTGTTTCTGATGGGGACAGATTGCCTGAAGAGGTTGTCGCCCCTCAGTGATGGGGATAAATTGGGTCTTGTGGTACCTATCCAAAACGCCATTGAGGCCTAAAAAAGTGAGGTAACAAAACAACAATATAAAAGGATGCCATACAGTGGCTACATCAAATGATGTAGTGAAAGTGTATCTTTAGAATTGCTGTATGCCTAGTGTCACTGTTATTCTAATGTGTCAGAATAAAATGCAAGGTGATGAAGATAAACAGTCTCTAGAGATGTATCTGTACCCCAAGAAAACATGGCAAACTGAAATAGCTGAAAACACATTACACTTTTTCTTAAAAGAAGAAAAATGCAAGCCACCTGTTATTTGAGAGATGAACACAGAGAAACACATTTCAACACTTTCTGGAATACAAATGGGAAATGGACAGCCATGGATCCCTATTTGTGTAAATGGATTTTCTGAAATTATAACAGCCACTTTAGCACTTGAGCTGGAAAGAAGTTTCATTAATGAGAAGATACTCCAGTTAATAATTGACAGGGAGGAGATCCCAAAATTCTGAATAAAAAAAACAACTTGTTTTAGGGTTGGATGATAGAGACTCACGGAAGAAAGTCGTAGGAAGATGCATTCTGAAAATTACCATTGGCCCAAAATCTATTTGTCACTATGTGTGTGGATAGTGAGTAGGGCACAGTATGATTTGTATTTGGGAAATTTCATTATGCACAGAATGCGTATGGTGTTTGACTTTCTTAATCACAAGGTGTGGTCCAGGTTTGGAGGACCTGCACCTGACTTTGAAGACAAGAGACAAGAGACAGAGGTGAAGAAGGAGGTTACTATTTCTGCATTCACCAGACACGATACCATAATGTTAAAACACAGAAAAGGACAGCAGATGACAGATTCTGATGCATTTGTGTGCCTTAATGAATGCAAGAGTCAGCAAGGGCTAGAATGTGAATATATGCTACTGGTGGAGATTGCGGTTGGGCTCATCAAAATCATGGTGGATAATAAAGGATGTCAGGATATTTATTTAGAAGAGAATTCATCATTAGGAATGGCAATACAAAAATCTCATTATACTGAAGATTTCAGCAATACAGGGATTGGGAATATCCCTGAGAGATATGTGAACGCACAGGGTGAGTTGCCGGAGTCTTTGGATTCCCAACCTAAAGGGATGTTCAAAATTCAGTCTGTGTATCTTTATGATTTAAGTGATAGGATGTGCTGCCACCAAGAGAATTGCATCTTATTTGATCTAAACAGAAATGGAACAGAGAAACAGCATATTGAAATGGAAGCTGATGTTCCAAAATATTTAAAGGTGGCAACTCTACAAAGAGATACAGCCACACGGTTAGAGGAGAGCAAAGAGGTTCCTCCATTGGAGGATTTCCCAGAATTCTCAAAAATGGTAGAGGAACAGGTTCAGGTTGTAGATGTGTGAAACAATTAAGAGGATAGAAATGAGTTGAGACAAATATTCAAGTAATTCAAAGATGTTTTTGCAAAGACGCATATGATTGCGGCCTAACTGACCTGCATGTTGCCACATTGCCAGAGGGACATGGAAGGGAACCAGTATTTGTGCATCAATATCGATTCACACTAGCTTGTTTGGAATCATTAGCTGAGATAATTAAGAATTTAGAATCCAAATGAATTATTAGGCCCATTCATAGCATCTCAAACACTTCCATTTTGGCTGTGTCGAAACCTAATGATCAATGGTGTTTGTGTGCAGACTTAACAGAGTTAAACAAAAGAGTACCTGTTTCCAGGTGGCCAATTACATTTATTGATCAGGGTGTCGCACAGTTCCATGGGGCAAAGGTGTTTACCACATTAGATCTTACAGCTGGACATTGGTGTGTGCCACTGGCTGAAGAGATATCAAATGTGTTTGCATTTTCGTTCACCAAGTCCCAATATGCATGGTCCCAAACACCCTTTTGGTATGTCAATAGTGGGAGTGAATTCAGAATATTTTTGAGGAAGGTGCTCCTTGATGCAGCAGAAAGGGGGAAATAGTTTTTGTAGATGATGTGCTGATTACAAATGAGAATCTGAAGAGTCATTTCTAATGAAATTAAACATGTGCTTGGCCAGTTACAGAAGGCAGGAGCCACATTATCTTTGCAGAAAGCACAATGGTGGAAATAGAAAGTGAATTTCTTGGGTCATGAGGTGACTGAGCATGGGTTGAATCCACAAAAGAAAAAGATGGAGGCAATACAGAAGTTGAAAGATCCTTCTAACTTGAAAAGATTGAAGAGCCTATTAGGGACAACAGTATAGAACATGACATTTAGTGAGAACTATGCAGAGATTACTCAACCCTTAACCAAATTATTGAAGCCGGGTGTACCCTGGAAGTGGGAGAAGGAACAATGTGAAGCGGTGGCTAGGCTGAAAGAATGTCTCATGAGGGCGCCATGTTTGGCATATCCCATAAAGAACCAGGATTTCTTTGTAGAAATAGGGTTAACTGAGCAGTGTATGTCAGCTGTGTTATATCATAGACATGATTTAAATCACAAAACTATTGCCTATGCAAGTAAGGAGTTGTCTCAGGTTGAAACCAAGTTGAGTGAATGTGAAAAAGCACTACTAACCACTGTTTGGGCATTGCAGCATTTCCGCCAAATCATCCAGGGAGACAAAGGGCCTCATTACACGGAAGGCGGTAATGGTTAACGGCCACCGTTAATGGTAATGGTGACCGTTAACCATTACCGCCTTACTACGAGGTCCCTTAGCGGGTTGGTGCTTTAACGCCTGCTTTTTGCAGGCGTTAAAAACCAACCCGCTAAGGGACCTCGGAGCTAATTACGGCACCGCAAAATTGCGGTGCCGTAATTAGCGCCTTCCCCATTCCCATAGAGCCCTATGGGGCAGAAATGGGAATGGGGAAGGGCAATGGCGGAAGGGGGATTTACCGCCCCACCAACCTTGGAATGGGGCGGTAAATCCCCTTCCCGCCAAGGCGGTGCCGGTATTTTACCTGCATGAGCCATGGCGCTAATAGCGCCATGGCTCACCGCCTTCCGTGTAATGAGGTCCAAAGTAATTATTGAAATAAATCATGAACCCCTACAATTTATACAAAGTAAGAGCATTAGGTCAGATGATTTTGCACAGTCCAGAATTATTTCCTGGACATTGGCATTACAGGGATTCCTTGTGGAAGTAAAATATGGGCAGAATAAAAAGAGCCCAGCTGCCCAAGGGCTTGCGTATCTGCATTATTGTGCAGCTGAATATACACCTGATGAAGCAGATATAGAATCCAATTTGCATGCATTTTAACAATCCCCACACAAGCCTTTTTTATGAAAATTTGTGCAGGGATTTACCAACAGTGTATGTTGCTGAGTGTACATATCATGTGGAATATAATGTAGAAAAACAGCTTGTGGCAGGAATAGGAATTATCTGCTTCAAATGTGACAACATCCCAAGAGCAAACATGAGGATTAGTGCTAGAAGTAGCCAAGCAGCAGAGCTGGATGCCACCTACAAGGCAATTGCCACTGCAGTTGAAAATAAACTTAAATAAATAGTTTTAGTGACTGATTCTGATTATGCGCAAAACAGTTTTGTGGAATACTTACCTGGCTGGAAGGCAAAAGGTATGATCTCATATAACAAAAAATACCTTAAACATGGCAAGATGATCCAAGCCATAGACAAACTAATACCAGAAAATGACTAAATAGTACAATGGAGGAAAATCTGTGGCCATTTAAAGGCACCAGGTGAGGACGAGGAGGGAAATGACAAAGCAGATCAGTTTGCCAACATTGGAACAGTAATGGGAGAGTAGTTTCCCATTGAACACCTACTAGGCAAAATACAGGTAGATGCAATCACATGCTCCAAAAATCCAAAATAAGTCGAACAGCCTGTAGTGCAATGGAGTTATGATACACGGAATCAGGATCTGATCAAAGTGCAAAAAGAAGACCCAATTCTAGGCATATTTTATAATCATTTGATAGATGCAGAACAAAATCCTCTGTCTTAAAACAATTGCAAAGGAAAAGAAGAGTTGAGGGTACTATTAAAGAATGATAAGAGAATTAGATCACAGGATGGATTAATGATTAGAGACTACGGGCCTCATTCCGAGTCTGGCGGTAACCATGGAGTAAATAGCTCCATGGTTGGCAACCATGGAGCTATTTACTCCATGGAAATCCGGCATGGTGAATGGAGTAATTACCGGTCCATTCCAAGGTTGAAGGGACCGGTAATTCCCCATTCACCATAGCCCATCCCCATTCCCATTTTCGCCCCCATAGGGCTCAATGGGAATGGGGATGTCGGTAATTATGACACCGTGAATTATGGTGCCGTAATTTACTCCAAAGTCCCTTTGAGGGTTGGTTTTTTAATGCCTGCTAAAAGCAGGCGTTAAATGCCAACCCGCAAAGGGAACTTGGAATATGGCGGTAAGGGTTAACGGTCACCGTTACCATTAACGGTGACCGTTAACCCTTACCGCCATACTCGGAATGAGGCCCTACGTCACAGCGCAAATTCAATGGGTAGTACCTATGTCATTTCGGGGACTGATGCTACATCATGCACTTGCAGCAATAACTGCTGTACAGAGGGGTTCACAAAAAACTTTGGAAATTTTAAAAGATTATGCTTATTTGCCACATATGTCCAAAGATGTTGAACTATACACGAGAGGGTGTCTTGTATGTGCACAATTTCAGCCTGCTTCACCTATGGATAGGGCTCAAGGATAGAATCAGACCAAGGAATTAATTTCACTAGCGCCTTGATGAGCAAGGTTTGGCAAATACTAGGTGTGAAAAAGAAGCTGCACATCTCGTACCGACCTTCTTCTTCAGGTGGGGTGGATAGAAAAAAATCGCTCTATAGTAGACATACTAAAAAATGTGTAGCTGAGGCAGGCTCTAGTTGGGATCTTCGGCTGCCTTTAGTATTGATGGCCATTAGATCAACCCCTGCTAAATAAACAAACCTCAGTCCTCATGAAATACTGATAGGGAGAAATATGGTGTTACCACAACATTTACTGTACATGACGCATGAGCAAGCCCTTGTGAATGCCTCCACGATTCATGAATATGTGGAAGAATTGAGGAAGCACTTACAACATGCATTTGTGTTTGTTCAGCGAAATCTGAACAAACAAAAACGGATTATGATAGGAAGACATCTATAAGAGAGTACAAGGTGGGTGATCAAGTCTACAAGTATCACTTTGGGAAAAATAAACATAAACACTTCTGGCAGCTTGGCAAGGGCCATTTGAAATCATAGACAAGGTCACCCCTATAAAAATTGTCAAAAAGGAAGGTGAAGTGACAACGGAGCAGTATGTCCATGTAAATCAGATTAAGCCTTGCCACTTGAAGCATGAGGTGACAAGACTTGAACACGTTGAGGCTAGTTGATGGAAAATAATGAGTACAGAGTGGAAATGGAGATGACAGGGGAATTAAGGGGTATAAACTTACTTTTCAGTGGGGGATGTCAAAGATTTTTGATAAAGAAGCTATATTTTGTATAATGAATTTTGCTGGAAGTATTGTATCCATGTGTTTTGAATTGTGTTGATGAACTTATTTCCGGGTGTTCCAGTGTGGCAAGAAAACCCCATGGAGCCACCATATGATAACAATGATTGCAAGTTTATTTTCAGGCCTTACAGCAGAAGAGAGATAGACAATTGTGTTACACTGGGTACTTAATTGTTTTGTTTCTTTTACTCTACATCACTATTTCCTTGCCCTGGCAGGGCCAAATCCTTCGAGCGCTGGACCATTGAAGGATGCCACGGGATCAGAGGCCCTGCAAAAGCCCCCAGGCTGAGAGAAGGAGATGAAGATAAGGAGCCAGAGATGCCAAAAAGATGATGCCTAGGGGGGAGATTCCGTGGATCGCCGGACTGAAGGAGTTCTGCTGATAACAGCATTGTGTGTGGTAGTTGCGCAAAGACTAATGGACAGGACATCCGGAGACATGTCCTGTATATTCTGGGTACCAGGAACTAAAAACAAATAATCTTCACTTTTGTTTCATTTTTCATTTATTGCTTATGGAACATGTTGCTGCGCTGTGCTTCACTAAAATGGAGATCGGACTGTTGACAAAAGATGATGAGATTTGTGTTTAATAAACACATATATACATACTATTTATTGATGTATTTGAACATCATTAATGTAACATTATTTGTCCAATGGAATATGTACATAGGTGATGAGCCTGTGGTTTAAGGGATATGGTGTTTATCTTGATACATGGACACCTTCCATTTATTCATGAACACTTATATATGGATACTTCAATGGAGAATACACGTGTAGTTTTTTCAAGTTGTTTTTAAATCTTATTTTTCATTATGATTTATGGGAAGGGAAAGTGGAGAATATTGAATTTTTCCAGAGAAACTCATTCCCTATTGATCCGGATATAGAATTCTTCTTGAACCACAAAAAGGTGCATATTGTCAGGATGAATTTAAAGAAAGATAACATCACTGTGATTAGCCTGGGTTTGATGGAAGGAAACACATTCCACTCGAGGTCCTGGGTAGAAAGAGGTATGGTGATTCTGGCAGTTCCTATTGTTTTAATGGGGGATGGCTAGTTGTTCTCACCATTAAGATGAAGATATTGGTCCTAATTATGACAACAATAGGGAAGGAGAGATGCCCTTGGTGCACACATTCTGAGGTGGTTTTTGGTATCTCCTGCAGTGATATCTCAGGCGATCACAGCTTGAGAAAAAGGTGGGAGATGTAGTATGGAACATGACATTTTGAGTGGAGGTCAGTGGAGGCAATAAACTGAATGCTGTAGAGGCACTGTGTATGAAAGGCAGCAAATGGAAATGCACATTATTCACGCTAAAATGATCCATTTTATGGTGAATGGGACATCTTTCCAGTTTGTACTGAGTACATATGTTAACATAAATGAATCAACTAACACTTTCCCAGCATATAACACTACCCAGTAATTAATGTACCCTTTAACAAAGCAGTGCAAAATGGACCAGATTAGTTTTTCAGTGGAAGTTTAAACGTGCAAGCAGAATGCATGTGCTGTGGTTTCATTTAGAAGGAGTTATTGTGCTCCAGCAAGCAATGGATACAAATATACTTGGGAGTTGGGGTTTGGAGAGAACACGTGTCATGATTTTAGAAAAAAACAGCTGGGGTGATGTCAGACGTCAGAAGGAAGGGCAAGAATTAGTTTGAGTGACAAAGTCAATCTACAAATTTAGGAGGCAGTGGAGGTGGGTCAGTATTTTCCAGTCCAGAGGAGACCAGAAGTGCAGCTGGCAGTAAAGCAAAGTCGTGCAGTGCAGAGAGGCAAGATTCCCCTGGCAGCTGACTGAGAAGACAGGTCGTAGGGAGGTTGTGGCCTTATATTCGGGTTGCCTGATCATCAGCATTGCTCTCATAGGGCACACTCCCGGGGTTGAACAAACTATTCCCCTCTCAGTGAACAAAATGGTCATATTCAATTTGGTCAGCAGGTCCCTACCCAGCAAATTTATTGGTGAGTCTTCATGGTACAATAAGGGTGCTCACACCGTCTTTCCCCCCACTGTGATGTCAAGGTCTTTTGTGTAAGGAACTTTTAAAATAGCCCTAGAGAACCCTTGCATTTCCAAATTTCTGCCCGAAAGCGGGAACCCTCCTTCCATGAGGCATGTTTTTTCAGCTCCCGAGTCCACCATAAAGATGAACTGTTTGTTGCCTATCTCTGCCCCCACTAGTGGTTCCTCCTCTGCACGTAGGGTGGTGGATAGGACTGGACACGCAAGTGCTTTCTGTGGGCTGTCCTAATATGCATATGTCTCTGTTCCAGGAACAGAGAATACATTATCTCCTACCACTGCTACACCTCTGAAAGGTGCTGGTGCACTGTTTGCAGATGTCGCGAAAATGTTGTTGTTTGCATTTGTCATGTTATTATGTCTTGCCATTTTTTGTGGCACACTTCTCTGCTGCGCCGGTTGCTGTGGTGGCTGTCTTTGTTGCATTTGTGTTTCATTATATTCCTGCCCTTATTGTCTGTTTGATCCCATAGGTATCCCATAGGGACTGCCTGGGTGTGGGTGGCCGTATTGTTGCTCATTTCCCACAGGGGGCTGCCCTTGGTAGTATCCCATATGACTCATTCTGCAATCATGCGAGTAATGTCCCCACCTTCCACAGTTCCAACATGATCCCTGACGTCCTCCCCTGCCCCCAGGCCCTCCAAATCCCCTGTTTCCCATTCCTCCAAACCCCCCTCTCGGCCCTCTGTACCCCCCTGTCCTCTCAGTGTTCTTCCTTGCCATTGCTGCCCTCCGAACTGCTCCTCTCCATCCCACTGTTCCTGCCCGCTTCCTGTTCAAGTTGCTGCCATTTTTACTGGCCCGCTCCCTCCCTCTTCTTCTCCTTCCTCCTGTCGGGCTGTTGATGTTGTAGCATTTATAGCTGCGACCTTCACTAATTTATTCTGTACTAACTTCGCCTCGTCTGCCAACCTTCGCTGAACTATCTCCTTCTCTCTCTCTTTGATCCTCCTAAAATGGTGTACAATTATGCTTTGAATCTCTGGCCAACCTTTGGCTTCTATCCCAGCTATTTTATCCAAGGCCTTCTGAACCTCCATTGGGAGCCCTTTCTTTATTGCGAAATAAAATAACGCTGTTTATTGGTCCCAGGGCATACCAGTTTCACTTCTCCACAGGTCTTGCACCCGGAGGATTAATTGGGTAGGCTCCTCCTCCTCTCCCATAGTGCATTGCATCACTAGGTGTAAATCTGGAGTGTCAGGAAAAGTCCTTCATAATGCCTCCCATACCATAGTCCTGACATTATTAAATGCAGACCCGTCGTGGCGGTCACAACTCATGGTCACTGCCAGGAACCCCTCCTTTACTCACACTGCATCTGATTGATCACCCACTGCTGATACTAACAAACTCTTCACATCCCCTATCACTAGAGGCACTCCTGCCGTGTGTTTTTCAAAGGCGTGTACTACTTCCCCAATCCACCCGAAAGTGGGGGGAGGAGTTTCAGCAGGTTGTTTTTGTCCATCTGTGCCCATGGTATGTAGTTGGGCCTACCAGCTCCCCTATGTATCAGAGGCATCTGTCGTTTTGCGTTTCCTCCTTTCGTACTTACCCCTCCCTTTTTTGTTTTGCTTACCAGCATGTTTCCCGCCCTTTGTCTCAACCTTCCTTGCCATCTTGGTGGTGATCTAACATCCCCTTGCTCAAATGTGAACGGCAATGGCAGTCCTGCCGCTGCTGCTCCACCTTCATATTCATCTAAGTCGCTCCACACTTCCTCTACCTCTTTTTCTGACTCCCTTTCCTCCTGTCCTTCTCCTTGCTGGCTGTCTGGTGTGGCTGGCCGTATTATCCTAACAGGTTTACCAGTCAGGTGAAACAGGAACTCTCCAGACTGCCATTCTTGTCCTTGTTATCTCAGTATTTGTACTGGTGGTGGCGGGGGTGGCAATCCCCCTGCAACACTTTCCCCAGCAATACTTGAGCCCGCAACACTTCATGGTGGGGTGAGGTAACCCGTGGTCAATGGCGGTGTTTCCACTCCCCCCGGTAACCCTTGTCCTCTGTCGCATAATGCTCTCAACCTTGCTATTTCCATCTGTGCGTGTGCGAGCCGCTGATCTAAATTCCACCTACGCACAAGGCTACGTACATATACGTGTTCCCCTGGCATAAACTGGCCCTGTGGGCTGTCATTCTCTGGCATGGCAGTATCTGTTGTTGCATTTCCCACCTTTCCTCCCGTGTCTGAAAGACTCGCAGCTTCTTTCTCATGCCTGAGCCGGAGGTAATTGCAACAAAAACAAATGTAACGCCTCGCCCTTCCTCTGAGATCACTGTCCTGTGTGTGAACCAGCTCAGGACATGCCGTGCAAACTCATCCATCTACACAAACCTGCCATGCCCCCACCTCCCCGATGTTGGGAAATTACTGCCAATATAACCTCATGGCCCCCGATAGGTTTTCTCTTGATGTACCAGATATGTAATATCTGTGTGATGCCCACCTCAGTGTGCCCTTACTAACACCAGCCCACCTCTGTCACCATATATTGCCCCTTAGAACTAACAAATGTCAGCGTGTCACCAAGCTTCTTTGATGTGACCAGGCCTACCCCATGATCAATGATCCCACCTCATCCGAGCCACCTGAGTTGTGATAAGCCTCATGAGACCCCAGTAAATAATGATGTTAGTGTAACCCTAAAATGTACTGCTATAATGATTTGCTCAAAAGAGCCTCAGTAATGATTATTTAGTGCATGCTTAAAACAATGTGTTATGTTAGATTAGTTAGGGCCTGCCCTACTTCGCCGTGACCTGACCCTCACCCCTCCTGGACAACAGGCAACTGGACCTCGTGGGACAAGTCCTCCCGCCAACAGAACAACCAATCCAGCAGAAGCAACCTTATGCATTCTATGGATGTTTGAGTGCTAGACCCAATCAGTTGCTAATAAGGTCCCATAAGTAACAGCGTCATGTATTACGTTTTTTCTTGTTATAAGCTGCCATCTTTGTAATGTTTGGCAGAGCGCTCTCGGGCAGCAGAGTTCTCTGGATACCAATTCTTATATAAAGAGATAAACTCTTGCAGCCTGTCCTCTTGGTCTCATTGCCCGCTGGGGTTTGTCATTATTCTTTATACTTTGGGTGTCCAAGTCGGGGAGTGGGCCTACAATACTGCTGCATACTGGCAGGACAACAAAGAACTTTGCTCATATTTGATGTGAGTATATTTGTGAATTGAGGCGCACATGTGCAAATGTGTTCTAAAATAGCTAAGGAAATGTTATTTTTATGTAAAAGGATTCAGCACATTTTAAATGTCATTTGGGGAAATTGTATTTCATGCTAAACATAGCTCTTGCCAAATGTGCATGACCAAGGTTCGAAGTGGGTGAAACTTACATTGTGTCAGGAAAATGAGTTCACAGTGAAATTTCTCTCTGGCTGTTTATTTCTTTCGCTGAATTATGTTCACATGTCTATTTTGTGTCGCTATTCAATGTTGCTGCTTTTCAATCAGTAAGTTCAATCATAAATACAGATTTGAAAAGTTACTTTGTGTCTTGATACATTATTCATGGTTCCTGGGTTGTGTCATTTGTTTACTGTAGGTTCATAGATAGCCAAATTGTATGAGTGGGATGTCTCAGCTATGCAAGCTGACAGCTGAGCAGATCTGTCAACGAGAGTAGTCCAGTTTCGTGAATAAGTGACTGGAATAAAATAATAATTAGCACTGTGAAGTACCCGTAGGCACTAAGGGCCTCATTACATGGTAGGCGGTGGACCAAGGTGCTATCAGCACCTTGGTCCAAGCCGGTAAATCACCGGCACCGCCTTGGCGGAAAGGGGAATTACCGCCCTACCTCAAGGTTGGTGGGGCGGTAATTCCAACTTCTACCATTGCCCTTCCCCATTCCCATTTTTGCCCCATAGGGCATAATGGGAATGGGAAGGTGCTAATTACGGTACCGCAAATTTGCGGTGCCATAATTAGCACCAAGGTCCTTTTGCGGGTTGGGTTTTAACGCCTGCAAAAAGCAGGCGTTTAATTCCCCAACCCGCAAAGGGACCTCGTAGTACGGCGGTAAGGGTTAACGGTCACCGTTACCATTAACGGTGACAGTTAACCCTTACCGCCGTCCGTGTAATGAGGCCCTAAGTCTTCTATATTGTGTTCACCATTAACCCTAAATATAACACAAGGTTCAGAGGGGAGCTTTGTCACGTTATATAGGGCATCACCATATACACGCTGTGCCACCACATTACTAAGTTAACATTATTTTACCAATATTTTACCCCTATTTATACCACGGTACTAAAATACCCCAAATTATGTAATAGCCCTCTGACAAAATCCCTAACAAAACCTGCTTCCCATCCCAATCAAAGCCAGACCAACAGTAGAACTCTTCACAGCTCAGCTTGAACTTCCCTACATCTGGTGCCATGTAATAGTGGATTTTTAAAACTTATTTGTACAGTACGCATCTTTAATTTGAAGCACTTTTTCCTTGCCCCCAAATGTTTCCTTTCTAAGTCAGCTCTTTCTTCTATCTTTTTGTTTTTCCTTGTCACTGGTCTATGTCCCACTTTGTTCACAACCTCATAAATTGCTTGCGCTTGATCTCATCTTTTTTCTATTGTACAGGCACCCGTCTGGGAATACCACTGCCAGCTGTAAATATGTTATTTGAAGTCATTTCAAATGGAAATTGATGGCAATCACTTGATTGCTACTGGATGTGGGTACATAAGATGATGGGAGATGTTCTTACAGATGCCTGGTCCCCGTCTCAGAGAGACTGTGCTTTATTCAGTTGCTGGGGCCTTGATACATGATGTAACCACTGACACTCCAGAAGACCATGGTTGGTAAGAGAAGATGTGTTTACATCATTTGTAGAGTTCTGGATTGTGTAAACATGCCAGGAGTCACAAAGAGACACAATAGTTTTGCTGCAAAACAAAAAGAAATGTAGTTCATTCTCACACTGGGTACTTCATTTTCGAGAACATGCCACAAAGCAGTGGACTGGACCATGGATGAGAACATAGAAACAAGCAGTTAGGAGCTGGCTGACCAATTATTCTAGCGCCCAGATGATGGGAAATGATGTGCCTATCAGAAGAAACCACAGGACACTGCTAGCAATGGCAAGTTCAATCTAGAAAATACCATCAAGGCTCTTCCTGATGCCTGAGGCACATGACTTTACAATCTTGATGACTTGATCAAACCCTGATACAAACCTTTAACTTATTATCCTATCATGTCCTCAACTAATAATAGGATACTGTTAGAAATTGAGACCCATAACATTAATTGTTAATACAAGCAGAGAATAGAAGAGCACAGCGGTAGGAACCAATCAGAGCCAGCCTAAGAAAACACAACCCGGACTTAAGCATTTAAAAGGAGGTGTTGTCTCTGTTTTATGCTCTTTTGATACACGCAAATGCTGCTGGATAGAGAAGATTGGTAGGACTACTGCTTGGTAGAAGGCAGGACAAGTCTGGCGAGCGTGTTTGAAGAGTAGAGCTGTCCAGCACTGGAATTTCTGGAAAAAAGAAGTCTGACCAGAAGCTCCCTTAGTCCGCTAAGAAGTCCATGGATTGACTTGTAAAGCCCGAGGAAAAAATGATTTCCACCAGCAACCCCTAGAGGTAGACTGAGACCCATACCATGGAAGTCAGCGATTTGCAGCTGTCTGAAAATGTCTCCTTGTGATGTGGGGAGTGAAGATACACTAATTAAATCCAAAAACAAGCAAGAAGCTATCATGAAACCTGAAACCCAAGGTCGAACAGTGACCTGTTGTGAATCATTGAGTCCAAGGTTCCCTAGGGATGTATCATGAAAACAGAGGGGACCTCCTGTGAATCCTGAAGTTCCAAGAAGGGCGATGCCTAACCATGAATATTGCAAGGCCCCATAGAGGCCTAAGAACCGAAAGTTGAAGCAGTGAATACCTGGAAGAGGTCCTGGGAGATGAGGTGAAAACAGACATTGAAGAAACATCTAGAGCACCTAATGGAGCATTCCAACGACCACCTGATTTCAATTATTGTTCTGGAAGATAGAACTCATCTTTTAGCCAAACATTGGAACATTTGTTTTTCACCCTACGGTAGCCTGAAAGCTAAAGTCTCATTTAGATTAGGAATGATTTGTTTCTGGTGGCCATATTGTTTGGACGTTTCATTGTAATCCAGGGTATCCCTGGCTGGCTGAGGATTTATTAGAATCGGTTCTGGGCATTTGTGTTTTATTACAAAGGGGACCTTTGTTGGGGAGTAGCTGGACCCCCCCCCAGGGCAGTGGGGGGCCAGCAGCCATACCCTCGCCAGCTATGGGAGGCCCCAACACCTCCCATATGGCCCCCAGAAATGCAACAGAGTCTCAAGCAGGCAGCAGCATGTTTCAAACTGCATTTATTTCTGGGCAGCAAAAAAGAAAAAAAACACACAGAGCATCATGCACATCGCGAGTTCAGGCGCCGTCTCCCGGGGGCTGGCTTGCAAGCCAGCTTTGTAATCACACTGCAGGCTGACCTCACAGAATTGGATCAGCTCCCAGAAATCTATCTCCTCCTGCTATTGGCTGCTAAGTGGTAGGTTACCTATGTAGCCCTTATAGAGAGCCTGATAATTGGATATTAACCTTTTGCGTCAGTGGGTTGATTTAGCTGTGCCAGCCCCCATTACCTAATTCTATCCTGTTACATTATGACTTTGTTCCCATAACTTTTTAGCTGAACAAGCAGTTCGCACCTGGGCTCTGGGCGCAGATTGGCTGGGCTGCGCCATTCTTGTTACAATTTATGTTTCAAATGTTGTGCGAGTCCTTGAGAAAATGTTTTTCTTTCCCAGAAAGAAAAAAAAAAAGCACACTGGGTTGCCGTGATTTATTCGCATTTGTGGCAGTCTTATCTTGAATGTGCGGCCTTGGCAGTTCGGGGGTTTTGCGAGGAATGTTTGTCTGCAGAAAGCATTTCTTGAATTTGCGGCCTTGGCAGGTCGGATGTTTTGCGAGGAACACTGATGAGGCTCCCGCAGCCAGTGTTCAGTGAGTGAAATGAACTTGTCTGTAATTTTCCTGAAACATGGCTTTACACTGTGCAATTAGACCATGTTAATTCATATAGGCATTTGCAAGCCTTTAAACAGGGATTTTTATGTTTGTAGATTGTGATATTGCAGCATTGATTCTAATGTAGCATGGAAGTTGCACTGTTGGTGAAGTGGGTGTGTTTCAGCATATTTGTCACCCATGGGTGCGCTGGGGCCTGGTTCAAATGATAAGTGCGCTCCTTGTTCTTCCTGCTGTTCTTCTATATATGCGCTTGGGGTGAGGGGGCATGGGTTTGGTCTCGATTTTCCCTCTTCAGTCCCCCCTCTGGTCGACTTTGTTGACCACACCACCAAGCAACATTCACCTCCTTCCGGTCTGCATATCTTTGTCAATTCCTTGAAGTGTCCATAATTTTTGCATTGTTGTTGATGAACAGTACATATAGGAGTGTTCTCCTTCTGTGTTCCACCACACTCACTTCCCTTCGTACTTCCTCTTATCACAGGGAGTGGCCACCTTTATTACTGCTGGAACCATGTTGCACACCGCTATCTTAGTCCGGCTCTTCCTTTCACCATGTCTCTTATTTGCATTCCGATAACTTCTTCTGTTGTTCTCTTGCAATGTATCTCTATCTTGCACAATGGTGCTGTGCTCGGTACTCGTCCTTCCGTTATCACCTTCAATCAACCAGGCAGTCATGATGTCATCCATTACCATGCAAGCACTAGCTAGTTCTTTGCTTTCTCTTTTCAGATGCATTTTTTGCTGATCATTCTTTGGTATGCTGGTACTTCACCCAATCATTCTTCTGTCTCGCTCGAGAAGTAATTCCCCCCTCTTTTTACTCCTCTGTCTGTTTCTCTTCTTCCGTTGTTTTCCATCTTGGTGAATGTGTCACTCTTCACATCTTCCTTGGTCATCACCAACAAGGGCATGCTAATGCGCACCAATGAACACTGTCCTCCCCAATTCAGTGGTAGTTTCTCTTGATCTTTGGATGCATGTGCTCAATAGTAGTCCATAAGCAGTGATGTTCCTGCTTTCATCTCGCAACTTCTCTCAACCTTCTCGCATCCAGAATGATTGTCTACTTCTTGTCACTGTTGTGCTGGTAACATAACGTTGGTACCTTAACAGTATACGTCCTTCTTCAGTGACCATCTTTGCTCCTTTCTCTCACTCCGTTAGGCACTTATCATATTTTTGTCTCTTTATTTTATTTTTTCTTCTCTCTTTTTGTTTTTCTTTCTTTCTTCTTTTATTATTTATTTATTTATTTATTTATTTATTTATTTATTTTTTCAATCTCAATGTTGCTGTCTTCCCTTGCAATCTTCTTCGCACCTTGTCATACATGGGCGTCGTGCTCTGCTGTAGTAATTTCTTTTGTAATCAATTCTCTTCCGGCATATGTTAAAGAACAGTCAGGACAGCTCTCTCCAGTGGTGTCCCTACCAATTTTGTACATGTGTGCATGTTGTTGGTCACTTCTGATATGTGTGTTATGTGTATGTTTTACTCCCTTTGTGTCTGCCCTTAACTCTCCTTACTTTAGCAGCAGCTTTTCCTCACCCACTGACACCGTAACTCTTCCTGCTTAGGTTAGGGAATGTTAGCAGGGGATACAGCGGTAATGCTCACTATTACAAATAATTTTCAAATTACCACCCCCATTATTTCGTTCATCATTAATAGTCCCATCGTGAAGGTAAAAGTCCTTATTTGCGTGCCCATAACCACTTACGCTGCTGGGTCCTTGCAGCTGATGAGATGATAAAGTTGCCCGCCTGAAAATCGCAAGAAAGGCGTTAATAGTTAGTACTTGTTAGTAACCTCAAGCTCCGCGAACTAAACAATCACTAAGGGCAAAAATCAAACCTCCCCCTGGACATTTCGTGTTTTCAAAATTTCTCAATATGGGTAGGGAAAATCTTGGGCTGTTTATTCAATGGAAGCAAGGAAATATATTTCAGGGAAACATGCTCTAAGGGGTCTGAGGTTCTTGATAGGGTGGGCAATTGAGTGGGGAATGCTTCACGATGTTTTAATCAGTAGGCCTCACAATTTCTAATGGAAGATAACATTAAGGAAATTTCCTACACATTTCTAACAGCATACATACGCAACAACCTGCATGTGCGGGGAAAAGAGAAGAAACAAAACAGTGTTACAGCTGTAGGTGCACAAAATGTAATATGAAACTCAATTAAACTTTGGAAATGCGTGTGTCAGTCCCTATTCTAGTTGCTAGTGTGCGTTGGACCATAGGATGGCCATGTTTCCCTAACTCGGGAGTGTTCGTGCTATTTTGCAGTTCATGAAAATCTCTTGCGTTGGCCCTGTTGATCGTTGCTCCCTCGTTGCCAGGGTGGCCACCGCTTTGTAGGGCTTGACGCCTTACACTTCTAACAAGGTCTGTCAGGAGGGGAAAATGTCCCACTGTAGCCCATAGCCATTGGGTGTTGGTTGTCCGTTGTCTTCAGGCCTGCCCTGGGTCCTTTATATCTGGCGAGAAATGAAATGGAAGCGCTTGAGACCTGAGAATTTACATATTCTTCAATTTCTTGACCTAACCTCTCTGCACTACTTTCACACTATTCAGTGTCCTAGTGGGAGGAGCCAATGGTACACCTATGCACCATCCTGTCACCACCTGGTGGCGTTCAATGGCGGTCTGACTGTAAATTATTACACAATTCGGAATGTACCCAGAAAATGGGTAGACACTTAATTTATGTGAAGATACTCATTACACACTTGGATCATATATATGCAATTTGGGTGCTAGTGTACAAATGGGCCTTTGGATCTTTATATTTACTGTGCTTTTGTTGTAAGCTATTTATAGTGCGTGCCTTTGTCCCGTGGGGCATCAGGCACTGACAAGCTAAATAGGGAAACATCAGGGTGGTAAATTTGTCATATAGGGTGGCTGTGTTTCTAAATTAAGTGCACCATGTTACTTAGTTAAGATAATCGCAGGGTTTTTAAATCTTTTTTATTTTTTTTTTTCTATGGCTCCTCTCTCACTTCTCAGGGCGTGCCTCGCAGTGAACTGCAGGCCCTTTAAGCTGGTACTAATGAAATCCGCTACCAATTATTCGCTACCTGTCTCTCCCCCCTCTTTGTATTTATTTATTTATTTCCTCTTTTCTTTCAAACCCAACCCTCACAATGTACTCCCATTCTCTCTATCCCACCCCATGTCCACTTTTTAAACCCTACCTACTCTGTTAATTACTCATTTAGTCTAGTATTTTATTACTCCACTCCTGTAATTACTGTTACATTTAAACAATATATTTCTCCCCCCAATATCTGCTCTCAAATTTTAATACAACCATCATTCTCCAGTTCGTGCAGCAATGACCTCTTTCCCTATGTGTGTTGGCTAATGCATTTGTGCCAGTGCTATTTCCAAAAGCGCTAGTGGCATTACCACTTGCACTGTCATTTTGTCGCCAAATTAATTCTGTTGGGAACATGGATCATCCACCCTTTACCCCTATTTCTCTCCTCCTGTGGTGAACTGTCAATGAAATGTAGGCCTCCCCCTCAAGTGCACCTTCTTCCACCTTGTGTGTCTCATTTAATTGTTCTGTGTTAATCGTGTATTCATGAGCCCAGTCTCCTCACTGAAAGATGTGTGCTCAAAATGTAGCTAAATGTACTCTCTTGTGATGCGCTATCATTATGCACCCCCCTCTGTACCGTGTACCCCCATTATCCTTAAACAATCTTCCTCAGTTTCAACATGTGTATGCCTGGTGTTTAACAAGTTATGGATTTCTCTGTTAATAAGGTGGTCATATCCACATCGCTCATGATGTCACAAATGTCTCTTCCCTAATGCATGGCCTAGTCGCCCCACTGTCACCCAGAAAAGAAAATGTTTTGATATCTATCACCACCCCTATGCAATTGTCCTCTGCATTATTGAGTGTGCGTGAGTGTGTGTGTCGGCGCGCGTCTCGCCCGCTCTGTCGGGGAGGTGGAGCATGAGTGTGTGTGGCAGAGTGAGTCAAATCAAGTTTGTCTTGGGCTGTCCTATTAGCGGTATAATGTCAATCTATGTCCTTTGAAAGGTTTGTTCCCCATCAGGAAGACCCCACCCAGTCATGTAACCGGTACCATTGCTATTGTGTCAGTGTTCTGTATGGGTGCTGGCTGCTGTGCAGTGCCCCTGTGTTGTGATTCTAGTCAGTCCTGGGGTAGTGGTGCTGTCATTTGTTGTGTCTGTACATGTAGTGGTGACAGTACCTGCGTTGGTGCTTGTGGTGTCTGCAGAAATGATCCCATCCTGCCCCATGTATCCTCCCCACATGGGCGGTGCATATTGTGGTGATTGTTGACACTGCTATTGTGATTCTTGTGCGTGTGTGTTGAGGCTGTTTTTAACTGCCCCTCCCATTGCATACTTTAATAATTTATTTTGTGCCTACTTGTCCTCATCTGCCTTTCTCTGCCCCTGTGTCATCAAATATTACACTCCTGGAGGTTCAGAAGGGTGAGTCCCCTCTTCCCTCTGCTCGTGCTGGTTCAGCATCAGCTGACCCCTCGCATCTTCCCTTTCCTTCGTGCACACAGTTCAACTGTAGCCATGTGCTTTTAAAGCTATTCCCGTGTAAGTGCTGTGTATGTGTGTCCTTAGTCTTGGTCTTTTTTAATTTACCTTCAGTACTTTTGAATCTTTGCACACTATGTTTTACTGACTTATTTCGGCATGGAAGCTGTGTGCTACACAACAGGTGAAGGGGAGTCATTTCTGTATTGTGTGATACATTTTACCTCTATTCAATTCGAAAATTTCGATAGTCCGCTGTTCAGGGAGCAAAAGTTAGAAGATAATTGAACATTTTTCAACTTCTCTGAGCCTTCTTGGCTCCGCACCTTAGCCAGTGCACTCCACGTGCAGCCCATCTTCACCAAACCATTGCCTTCTCCGGCACACCCCCACAATCTTGCGCATGTGTCTTCCACACACCGCATCTGGGTCACCTATTCTCCAAATCCAAAACCACACCACTATCTCCTCACCATCAAAACTCTGTGTCCTATGCATCAATCTGAAGGTGACGTCACCAAACTAAAAACACAGTGCAAATGAAAAGACAAATGTGCATACACAGAACAATAACCCATTTCTCCCAACCCCACAAAAATCCCAAAATAAAACCCCACAATCCCCACAGCTGTCTTCCTGTCTCAACTGGAACAAGCTAAACCACAATAAAACTCTTATAATTGGACTGCACACGCTGCGTCGCCTAACGTGTGATACGCTCCTCACCAGGGGACCTTAACTAGCCAACTATCATCCACTCACTGAACTAAACGCTCAATTAGCAGGGAACCTCATCTACTCATTGATCTATAACGTCAATTCATAGGAAATCCAGACCCCGTACATGAAATCACCATCCAGACCAATCAGCGCGGCACTCCTGTTCTATATGTAGGGAGTCACTACCCCACCCAATAGGCTCAAAAACACAAGAAGGGACCACTGCCACCGCCCCAGTCCCAACTACAATTCACGTGCCGATCACCACCAATGCGCTGAATTTTACGACAATGTACAATCACCCACCACCCAATTTACAATCCCTCCCTCAGTTTCTACCCAAACAAAAGAACTTAACATTCCTGCAACATACTGATCAACAATGCATCATAATACTTTAAACGTTTCCCCCCCTCAAAGCCCATGTTGCTGGTTGACTTACATTTTCCTATGCTGCACTGGCAGTTGCACCGCTGCTGGACACCCCCTCAATGCGCTTCACCGGACCCCTTCTCCTGCAGGGCTCTCACCTGCCCTCAAGCGGGGTATTTCCAAGTGGCCCCCGAAGCCTTTAGCTGGTTACGCGTTTTACGGTGGTCTTCAGGTGCAGGCGAGGGTCCCACAGCTTCCTTGAGTCGGCGACAGGGAGCTCAGTTCAACGCAGGGCTTGCGCAGGCAGTGCTCATTTACCCATGTTACAATGAGCAATGAGCCTCACAGAGGGCACCAACTTGTTGGGGAGAAGCTGGACCCCCCCCCAGGGCAGTGGGGGGCCAGCAGCCATACCCTCGCCAGCTATGGGAGGCCCCAACACCTCCCATATGGTCCCCAGAAATGAAACAGAGTCCCAACAGGGGCCAGCAGCCATACCCTCGCCAGCTATGGGAGGCCCCAACACCTCCCATATGGCCCCCAGAAATGCAACAGAGTCCCAAGCAGGCAGCAGCATGTTTCAAACTGCATTTATTTCTGGGCAGCAAAAAAGAAAAAAAACACACAGAGCATCGTGCACATCGCGAGTTCAGGCGCCGTCTCCCGGGGGCTG
This sequence comes from Ambystoma mexicanum, assembly GCF_040938575.1. Lineage (NCBI taxonomy): Eukaryota > Metazoa > Chordata > Amphibia > Caudata > Ambystomatidae > Ambystoma > Ambystoma mexicanum. The sequence continues at coordinate 1,190,110,310 of NC_090924.1, forward strand.
GCTTGCAAGCCAGCTTTGTAATCACACTGCAGGCTGACCTCACAGAATTGGATCAGCTCCCAGAAACCTATCTCCTCCTGCTATTGGCTGCTAAGTGGTAGGTTACCTATGTAGCCCTTATAGAGAGCCTGATAATTGGATATTAACCTTTTGCGTCAGTGGGTTGATTTAGCTGTGCCAGCCCCCATTACCTAATTCTATCCTGTTACATTATGACTTTGTTCCCATAACTTTTTAGCTGAACAAGCAGTTCGCACCTGGGCTCTGGGCGCAGATTGGCTGGGCTGCGCCATTCTTGTTACAATTTATGTTTCAAATGTTGTGCGAGTCCTTGAGAAAATGTCTTTCTTTCCCAGAAAGAAAAAAAAAAGCACACTGGGTTGCCGTGATTTATTTGCATTTGTGGCAGTCTTATCTTGAATGTGCGGCCTTGGCAGTTCGGGGGTTTTGCGAGGAATGTTTGTCTGCAGAAAGCAATTCTTGAATTTGCGGCCTTGGCAGGTCGGATGTTTTGCGAGGAACATTGATGAGGCTCCCGCAGCCAGTGTTCAGTGAGTGAAATGAACTTGGCTGTAATTTTCCTGAAACATGGCTTTACACTGTGCAATTAGACCATGTTAATTCATATAGGCATTTGCAAGCCTTTAAACAGGGATTTCTATGTTTGTAGATTGTGATATTGCAGCATTGATTCTAATGTAGCATGGAAGTTGCACTGTTGGTGAAGTGGGTATGTTTCAGCATATTTGTCACCCATGGGTGCGCTGGGGCCTGGTTCAAATGATAAGTGCGCTCCTTGTTCTGCCTGCTGTTCTTCTATATATGCGCTTGGGGTGAGGGGGCATGGGTTTGGTCTCGATTTTCCCTCTTCACCTTGATTGAACTGTGTAATCACCATTGAGTTCATCTGATCCTGATGTATTCTTAAATAGAAGTCCCTGTATACTTCTATAGTTTTCCGGAGTCGTGTTAGGCATATATGAAACCTGAATACACAGCCCTGTCTAATTTCATTCTAAATAAAGATATTGTTAGAACCATAGTGTCTTGTTGTATCCTTGCCCCCGTTTCCCAGCACAACCCAGCTACATGGAGTGCATGATGATATGATGTTAGCACCACCAAATAACATGGCAACATTTGCCCAGGTGAGGGGGCAGGGCCATTGAAATTGAATGGATTATGCTGTTGAGTAGCTACAGAGTTATGCTAGATGGTATACAGTGATTATATTGATTCCAAAACAACCAATAAAAAATAAAGAATTAAAAAATAACTAGTTTGAAAATAACTAATTTAAAAAAAAAATGGGGTTGTGAGAGGGAATAGTCGTTTTGACGGTGGTATTATTATTTTAAAAAAGGTGGGGCTTTGGGGGTGGGGACCCAAAAACAATGAACAATTAATTAGTTATTAATTAGTTATTAATTAGTTATTTTGGAATTATTTTGTATTCGTTATCGTTCATTAGTTATTATTTCATTAGTTATAATTACTTGTAACCATGCTTGACAGATGAATGGTTACCAAAACCCTATACAAATCTACCACCAGAGTTAGTGCATTTAATTGGTTTAATGTCAATGGACTATTGATAATCTTCTTAACCCATTTCCTGTATGTTCCCACTGTTTGCATATTAGACTGTGCTTATGTCAAACATTGATGCCCAAATTACTGTGGTTAAAATACAAACTCCTTCAACATACAGGTAGATATGATGCATCTATGTTTGGTTAGCATGTTTTACACCTTTCCGATGTGGCATGTACCATGCCCTGTGACTTTGTGCTAACTCCCATGTGGAACGAAAGGTGAAGGTGGCAAGAGACCCTGGAAGTGATAGTGTGAAAGACTGACATGCTTCATCAGGCACCATCCCTCGACCTCCATCCACTATATATCCCCAGCCCTACATGAGCACAGGATGTCAGCGATCCCACAGCTGTAGGCAGGGACATCATGCAGGAGGTGGCTGTCAAGGGAGACAACATCACTCTAGTGGACCAAACTGATCCTCTGCCAGGTGGAGAGTTTATTGCAACACCTCAATGAACTAAACGATATGTCCCAACTCAGGATCTAATGACCCCGTTCCCACCTCCTCTAATCATTAGTTATGACCCATGGATGACATTATATAATCAGAGCTTTTAGAGGGGATGCCAAACATGGAGGCAGCCTTTGCAGTTGTAGTGGAGAATGGGAGGTAACCTGTGAGACCCAGTACCTCAATTGCTCCAATCATGGAGAGGTCCAGCCTGAGTAGCATGATTTGGAGGCAAAAAATCAGTTGAGAGGGGGCTTGCTATGGGAGATCATGGGAGCATGGCAAGAGGCTAGAGAGGCTGCATGTCTGGCTTCCCACAGAACATGCTTCAGCTGCTGCATCTGCAGATGTCCGCGCTCAGGGTAGGGCCATCTCTTGCCATAGCTTCTAGCAAGTAGCTACAGAAAGATTTACTACATTTTGAAGGCACCTTGCATCTGCCTTCATTTGGATTATTTGCCAGATTTGGAAAAAAAATGGCAGCCGTATTTTTAATGTTTAATCTTGCCCTACACTGTTCAGATTTTGAATGTCCCGCATGTTCATCCTACAATAAAATCAACAAAAACATTAGTTACTTTCATCGGTCAGTTCAGAAACATGGAATAATAAAATGTTGAAATCATGTAGCCTCACACATTTGTTCCGGAGGAGAGCATCTGTTCTGGACCAGTAAAACTGTGCACAAAACGTGAGGGAAAATGCATCCCCTCAGTTCCCAAAAAGGACAAAGAAGTGAAGACAAAAGTAATAACTTAACAGCGGGTCATGTCAACAGGGGTAGTGTACCTCTGGTATGTCAACACCCAATGTACTGGGTGTAATACCAGAAGGGCTCTGCCCATATGTAATTAAACACTCATGATGCTCTTCAAGTGAGAACAAGGTGTCAAAGACATGGTTACAAGACATATTCTGGATAAATGATGCTAAGAGTAAGAATGATAGTGTATGCACATCATGACTGACTGCCATTGTATAGGTACTATGTGTAGGTGGGCAAGTGCAGTAATTGTGGTTATCATTGTTAGCGAGCACAGTGTTATTGTAGTCCATGGAGTGCCGACATACTTTCTACAGAGACTATTGTTACGTGCCGAAAGAGGAGGAGAATCTCTTTAAAACTTGCAGGACAACAAAGAGGGGGGAACGGGCAAGTGCAATAAGTGTGGTCATTGGTGCTCTGTGGTGTGCTGTGAGACCGAGCAAGGAGTTTGCTGCCCTGGCGGCTGGACCAGGGACGTCATTTGGGGGTCACGAGGGGTTGCAATTGCGACCCCAGTGGTCTCCCTTGCTACATTTAAATTTTTTTACATCTAAGCTCCTGGCCAGTGCCATGTGGATCTTTGATTCTGTAGTGACTGCTTTCTTGCGCAAGCCTCTTAAACATGGGGTTCCAAAAGTGTAACATTTAAGCAGCAACCCTAAATAAGAAAGAATAGGAATAACAAATAATGTGTCTTTTCTGAAATTGTATACAATAATTGCTATACTCCCCAGCAGCCCCTTTCCTCCATTCCATTAGGTAGTGCAATACTTCTGTATGTGAGGTTTCTGGGCAAGGATAAGAATAATCGTTCAACTGTCGCTCAATCCCAAACTATCATAAAAACCTCACTGAATCATTCTGCAGCGCTGACAAACAAAACTGTGCTACCACTCAGTGTTTGCCAAGCAGATGTGCCTAAGCGGGAGCATAAGAAAATAGGGGCATGCAATGCCCCGCAAGCATTAAGTCAACTGCTTGAGGCAGGTCAAATGTCATTGGGAGTCATTTTGTATAATCTCCACATCGTTCAGCTGAGGCTGGCGACTGACCACATACATTGCCTTGTAAGTCATTACGTAAGGCAACACCAGTGTCATCTAAGCTTTTGGCCATTCGCCCACATGTGCCTTTGGTCAACTGTCTAACCAACGGTATGTCTCTTCCCTTGCTGCTGAAGGTAATTTGTCCTTACTTTCACGTCCTAAAAATGCTGGGTTGCTTTTGCTGAAACAAACGGATCATGTTGCAACTCTTGCACAGCACTGGAAAGAAAAAGAATAATAGATAATTATTTCTATCAGTCATATAGCAGGTTTGTGATATGACCAGCACACAAAGGATCATTTTACGGAAAAGCACTTGTACAACCCAAATTTGAATCTGGCTTTGAGAGGGAGGAGGCAGCATTAGCCATTAATAGTTCTCGTGCACCAGGACCAGACGGTATAGGGAATGCAGTAGTTAAGGAAACCCCAGATTTATGGTAATCCTTTCAAGCCTGGCCTTTGCTGACAATACTGTTTTTCTAGATCAGACCCCTATTGGCCTCAAGCGTTCTCTTTAGACCCTTTTCAGCTATGTAAGGATATATTTGGGGGTTTTACTGCCAGTATGCAGTATGGAAATGCAGCCAGGCACAGTTTTTCAAACTGCAGGCATTATTTTTAAACACATTTTGTTTGTTGGCAGTATGCAGTATGTAAATTCAGCCATTTCAAAGTAGGTGCAAGTCACAGCTTTTAGCAATAAGTCAATAATTGTTGGAAAAGCATATAAACAAAACAGCAAAATGGGTTTAGTTTTGGAAGCATTTAGCACAGTGTGCCGTCATTTTAAGAATGTGCATATTTTACAATTTGGATGTTTTTATCTGTGTGGAACTGCATTGGAAATATATAATTAACTAATTATATACGAATTTGTCCCACTAACTCATTAACTGTTCTTCTAACATACAATGCAGTTCGTTCTAAACACAGTGAGACTCATTCCATGTTAGTTCTATGGAGAAATGTGCACCAGCAGGAAAGGAAATTAAGTGAGATCAAGAATTCAGAGCTTTTTGGGAGCTGAATGCAAACAGGCAGGAATCCAGGAGCTGCTGAGGTCTTTGAATGGGGACTCAGGGAAATCAGCCTTGAACACAGCTGGCAGCCCATAATAAAAGATGGCTTTCTAGCACTGAAGGTGAAGGAGTTCCGAATTCTGCCTGTGAGCTGTGAGGTCACGGAGATAAGCTCTTGGTGAGTCAGTCAAATATTAGGAGTACGTGAGAATGGCTGACATGTACGTAGATTAGCTTAGGGTGCTGAAATTATAACAAAACAAAATAAATGATGTATTTTGATATAAAATGTGTCAGATTTCTCCATGCATAGTTGCCATGCAAAGTGCTTCTTCTGTTGTTGTTTGTTTTTTCTATTCTGTGTTATCTTTTGTGGGCTCGAGGCTATTACAAACGTGGTAAGAACAAATGATTGTAACAAAACAATGTAACCTTGTTATCATGATTGTGTAATATATTGTGTACTGAAAGCATTTTGGGTTTTTCTTTTATGCTTTATTTCATGAGTCTATCGGTCCTTTTAAAGAGAAAGGAAAATCATAAAGGTTTGTTGTTCACGCTGAGGTGCTAAAGTATTTACCATTTTATCACTGGTGCTAAAAGTAGTAAACAAGAAAAGGTATATAGATATATCTATCTGCCAGGTAGAATGGTGTGTGTGTGGGTGTGAATGAGCCCTTCTTTGCATGCAGAAAAGAAGGCAGTGTCAGATGAGACACATAGATTAGTGGATGTAAATAATCCAGTAATACAAGCCACATACAACAGGTGGCATTCTGAATAAACTCATTGGGTTCTCTAAAGTGTGATAGGTCTGGGGGGGATGGGTTCTCTACTTGTTGTCCAAGAAATATTCTAATAGAGAGGCAATTTTTGTTTTATGATGGGGCTGTAGTATAAAAAGATATGCTCACCACTATATCACAAAAATAAGGTAATTATGAAAATACCATGAATTAAGATACCACTAAAATGTATCACCAATACAAACTAACACTATATTATCACTAAACTAGGGTAATACTGACCTATCTCTAATGGTAAGACCAGTTCACCGGCAGTTTACCGAAAAATAAACACTGTATGGAAATACCACCAAATCCAGAGTTTGCCCCAAAAAGACAAAGGGCCTCATTATGACCCTGGCATTAATGGGTTAACGGCGCCTTAAAAGGCTGTGGCGCCGTTAACCCATTAGCGCCTAATTTTGAGGTTCCTTTGCGGGACCCGACCTTAACGGCTGGTCGAGACCAGCCGTTAAAGTAGGGACCCGCAAAGGGAGCTTCGCGGTAAGTATGGTACCGCAATTTGCGGTACCGTACTTAGCGCCTTCGCCATTCCCATTATGCCCTATGGGGCAAAAATGGGAATGGGGAAGGGCCATGGGGAAAATGGGAAATACCGCCCCACCAACCTTGGAAAGGGGTGGTATTTCTCCATTTCACCATGGCGGACACGTTACGATACCGGCACCAACCATGGTGCTAATAGCACCGTGGTTTAGCGCTGGTATCGTAATGAGGGCCAAAACCTCTTACAGCCACCAGAAAATGAATTTACAAATGACTAAAATAATGATTATAGGTTAGCGGACTAAAACACACAAACGTTTTAACTGGAAACTAGGCAAGTAGTCCTTAAGAGTCTTAAGAGTAGTGCATTCTTACATATACCTTGGCATTCCCACGGTGACCCGTCCAACCTCATCTTTCTATGAAGATTGTATTGCTCATAATGTTTTTAGAAAATGGCTGATTGTAAAAACCTTATTACTAGGAAGGGGCATGACAATGTTAAAGGATATCTGGAATTGTACAGAATCAGATTAATCCTAGGTATTCTCTATGGTCTGGAACTTCTACCTTCTAGAGTGGTTAATTGGTTGGATCTTATTGAGGGTAAGCTGCAAATATCAATTGTGATTGTTCCCAAGGTGGTACCTGTTGAAGCATTGAAGTGCTAGCTGGGCACAACCTCTATTGTGGTACAGTGGTTAATTCATCACTGTACATTCTATGCTAAGTTATCTTGGATGGATTACGAGGTTCATTCTCTACTTGTCTGAGGGCAAATAGTATTAAGCATAATTGTTTAAATTCACTTCATTCAGATTTAGAACAATCTTTGACTAAACACCTCTACACCATTGCCTTTGTTATTCCACCTAAGGAGGATACTCTATAATGTATGCACAAAACAAAGATATGGGATTGAGAGACAACCATATAGAAACTAAGTTTAAAGAAGAGATATTGGGAATATTCAACACAAGGATTCTGCTCTGAAAAATATGCACCTACTTGGGAACACTTCGCTCAATGCCTCAGAAGTGCTATATCTCGCAAACGCTCACAAACAGTGCAACTATCATCATTACTCACAATGCATTAGGTAAGGCCTTACTAGCATATATAAAATACACCATGGACTTGGCATTCACCTAAACTATGTGCATGCCACCCCATTCCCACAATACCTCCAGTCTCCATCAATCAAGACATTGATCAATTTATTGTCTATGTAATCTGTGAGGTTATAACTGTACCTGCAAGGGGGATACATTATATGTATCACTAACATTGACTAGTAATTGTCAGTGCTTGTTAAGTTAAGCAACATATCTAATATCGCCTCAAAAAAGTTATTTTCTGGGTGTTTGTTAGATCTGTATTTACACAGGTTAATGTCCAGTCTTAGTATTAAGCATGTGTTCTCCTTTACACAGTCTTTGTTTTTTCTGTGAATGTAATATCCATATACCTAAGTGTTGGGAGTCAGAGGAATGCATCATCAATAGCTACTATCCCTACCCTGGCCCAATACCATATTGGAGAGAAACTTTACTCAGTAAAGCAACCACATTGCCCTTATCCGAGGCAGGTACAACAGGAAATTGACACAATCTAAGCTAAATATGGCAAGAATAAACAAACAGACTATTAAATAATACCTGTCCATGCATTAGACACAAAGCAAATGTGCACTGAACATGAAGAATGCCAAAATTAGGTAATACATGCATTTACACACCAAGATTATTAACATGCCATCCATACGACATGACAATGTATAAACTGAATGCAACATAAATTGTGCATGACTATAACTCACTAAAATAGAAACGTGAGAGTAATGGGAAGCCATCTTTTCCAAAATGGATGCCACAACATGCATCTAAGTAAATGAAAGGCCTCAAGACTTGATGAGAACTCAAAGTATTGAAATAACAAAAATACAGATCCATGCTGAGCTTAGACCATAGCTAGAAACCCAACCCAAGGTTACCATGAAAAAAGGGAGGATAGGAACATTGCAGTGAAACCATGAGAAAACGTTTCCCAAGATATAAGCCATATATTCTTAGAATATTTTTTTTAAAAAACAGCCTTTGTAAGCCATGTACAAGCGAACCATAAACCTAAGTCGACCCTCCTTGAATAACATAAGTGTCTTCAGTGGTAAATGGAACCATAACACTCACACAGATATTAGCTAAAATCCCAATAAATGCAGGGTGAAAAAATTCCAAACACGGTCTCATCACATGGGACCCAAAATTGAAGAACTCTGTCTATTCATTAGCAACAAACACAAATAGGACACCAGCCTCACTCCTCACACATTTTCCCAGAGACGAGCTGCCACATAAGGTTGAATACAAAGAAATCACCCTGAATCCTGGCAAAGGAATGGGGGGTGGTATTCTTTTTTTTTTTTTAGGGCAAAGCTGTCCATGGACCGCTCTCTACCTACTCCTTTCTGGCTCATGCCTCAACAACCTGTCAGTTTCCAAGGTTACTCAGTAGAATGCCAAGTAATCAAAACCCCCATGGAAGGCTGCCAACCAATAGTTTATTGTTGAGATGTCTTTTTACTGTTATCAATTATGAGGTGCTATCAGAAGGAGCCATCAGACACGCATTAACCATTCAGAATGTTAACCCCTACAGAATGTAGAATGTATATGGAGTCACTATTATTGTCCAATCCCCATTCTCCATAAGTTTTGTAAACGAATAGTATTTTATGATGTCATTGATGACACATTTGTAGTATCTGTTTTTGACACACACACACAGCAACAGCATTTTATGCCGCCCCTGCTTTATTTGAATGTTGACAAAGCTGGGTTTTGCTTTAACCACAGTAATTCCGTCATTGAGTCTGGTTTTGTCTGGATCCAGAATCGCTGTGTAATTTTGGTTCTACGGATGGTAGCAGAGGTGATGGTTCGCTGATGTCCTCGGATTGTTGAGGGTTTCCTGCCATGAACACAAAACTACAGAGGTGACCTATGGAGAGCAGTATTATGCTCAACAGAGAGAGGTTGACAGGTGCCCCTTGGAGAAAAATCCTGTCTTGTACAGCAGCTGGCAGTTAAGGGAGTCTTGATAAAGAAGACTCTCTGAGGATCTGCGATGCAAGTATGACATAGGCATGGCAACACTGGAGAGGGGATTGTTTGACTTGTGGGGGAATGTGATGAAATAAAGAGAGAGAGATAAATAGATTTCTTCTGACAAGGTTCAGAACAGATCACGTGGTACACTTTGTTGTGGGGAGAAGGATAACATCATCAGGAGTTGGGAAGACAGCCGTAGTGTATTTATTGTTTTTTATAATGTTTTTTTACAGGCGTAGTGTATTTATTTGTATATTAGTTGGTGGTGTCAGCCTCACGTTGTAAGATAGCTTACACTTTGTCAAAAGTTAACTTTATGTGCATAATGGTATATATAGCGGAGGACGTGAAGTTGTGGTGGGAGTGAGGTCCGGTGTCGGAGCATTGAGGTGGGGATGCTCACGGTGTGAGTGATTATTGTGGTGTAATTCAGAAAGTTTGGAGGGAACAGCAAGGTGGGTTTGTTTGGAGCATGAGTGTTATTCGTGGTGCCGCTCTGAAACATTGGGTTAGGCAGGAGCAATGGCCTTGAAGAGAGATACAAAAGTATTAGGTGCAGGAGAAGTATTTTGGGGAAAGGTGTGAAAGGGAGGTAAAAGAGGGGGAGTTGGGTTGCAAAAGTGTTCTGAAAACCCTTTTTTCCCACCTGGGAGTGAATAGGGGTCCCTGTATCAAGGTCTGAAGACAGGTGTGTCAAAGTTTGGGGTGAATCCATACAGGCGGAGCCAATCTTGCCTCAATGGAAATCTTGGCGTGTGAGTCGCAGAGCTCCATGTCTGCTACGGGTGCTCAAGAACTTTTTCTGAGGTTCAGCAGGAGCCCAGTGTCCCTGGTCATGGGGTGCCTTCTGGCTCTGGGGGTTGGTGTTCCTGACTAGTCAAAGTGCCCGGTACCCCCGGCTGCCTCCCAGATTGACATGCAATGGTGGCGGGGGTCCTGTAGGGCTTGCCAAAATGAGGCCCTGTGAGGCTTGTGGAGGAGGTGCCAGGTGCTGCAGCACAGGAGTGCTGAGGGACTGTCACCAGAGGAGCCGCAGTGACTGTATGTTCTCTGGGCCAATTAGAGCAGCCTCTTCTTTGGTGGGGCATAGAAGGGCTGCAGGTGGAGCAAGGCTAGGTTTTCGTGAACGCTGTCAGGCCTGCAAGGAGGTGGAGGTGGGGTTCACAGGGCTTCCCAGTGCTGCTTCCCTACGTTCAGCCAAGGAGAGGTGTGGAGGGCTGATGGATGGGTCCCCTGGCTTGAAGGGCAACATCGTGGATTTGCAGTTTGCTGGTGAGTACAGCTATATACATCCAGGCCTTCTACTGGGAGAGAGGCCCTCTGGGGCACCTACCTACTCTTGAGCACACTTTAAGGGGAGCCAGTTGAAAATAAAATAAATCAATTAAAACCATTTAAAAAAAGACAAGAGACAATGAAGAATCATGGTGGTCCACTCTGTATGTGGAGCAGTACCTGGATGACTCTTGGTAGCAGGAGGTGAGAGGTGGGCCTAGCCCCTGTGAGCCCTGGCAGTTGACCCTGTGCGCTCTGATAGCTCAGAGCATCATACTACAGTGGTGTTCCTTGGACAAGGATTAACCCACAGACCTGGGTCCTTTAAGACAAGGAAGCAATACTTAGAGATGGATGTGGATGCAGAACTTAATCATACATCAATAATCAAACTGACTCAGGAAGTTGGCAAAACATAGCACTGTTTTATTTGCAATTATCTAAAACAGGGTGTTACAACAGACATCAATGAACGTCGCAAAGAACGGTCTCAGTGAATTTCATATAAACACAACTCTTATAGTCAAAGTTCGTCATCAGTGATGTCACACTATGTGGCAATGTGATAGGCTTACAGGGAACATCTAAGTATACGTTCCATACTAACGGGGGGTAGTGATTGGGTCTCTAATTCAGGTGGACAACTAAGCCCTCCTCTAGTGCAAGTCATCTTCATCGTCATAAAATACATGACGATCCATTGGTTACACAAACTATAGGGCTCTCTGTTACATGGCCCTCTATAATTGGTTGGCACGCTTGTACCCTTCTGGAATATTCCACATGGTAGCACGCATTTCAATCTGACCATGTAACTGGAGACCACGTTTTTGAGCTCTATGTTGCATTTAATACCATTAAATTATGAACTATTTACACCTTCAGTGTTTTTTAATTCCACTTCAAACAGAAGTTTGTTTCTTTCTCACGTTTGTGTAACTACTGGATGGACAACCAGGCTCACAGTGGCCTCGACTCTTGGTGCTGGGCCAGCCAAGCCTTTCTCAAATTCTCCTTCGCCATTAGCTGTTTTCCAGCTGTGCCACACTGAACCCCTTTACATTAACGGGGTTCAAGCTTTGCTAAAGTGCATCATGGAACATTCAGTTTCTATCCATTCCTATGTATATACATTGCTGCATCGCCACAATCTACATAGCCAGCCTCAAGATCACTTTGTCTGCTTGCGTCACTGTATCCGTACAAATATAAACTTACTTTGCATTTTCTTCATCATTTCTTTGCATGAGCATCTTCATTTCGAGCACAAAATGTTGCTCATCTTTGACACTTCCTCTTCAGATCTTATAGAATGCCTATGTTCTTTCGTCTTGCGTATCCTTTCTGGGTGTGTCCGTGCTGCTTTTCATAACATCACCAGTCCTGTTTCTCCATCCATTTTCACACTTCTTTCGGGACTCTGTCCAGAAGTCCATCATATCTTCATGAATGCATGTAGGGTTTTCTCCATGGATACCTTTTTTCAAGAAATCTTTGCAGTACAGTCATCCTCACTGGTACTGCATGTGTGACAATTTCCGGTTCCCAACATATAGGCATCATTTTAGTAGGGGCTTATAGCTCTTTCTCTATATTGTTATGTTATTTACCAGATGTTCCACCGAAAGATTTGTAGTTGATCACGTGTTAGAAAGAAAGCTAATCCAACAGCATCAGTGAGAGCACAAGGTAGAAATGAACATGTCAGAGAATCACAAATGGTCAAAAATGTGGCTGGGCGTGTTATGTTTGTTGTATGAGTTGTGATCTAGAGTCTGTTTGTTTTAAAGGGAATAGTTCCTCATAAACTTAATGTGGTAGAAAGACTATGCATTCATTTAGGAATGTACAACTTCTGTACCATTGTTTAATTGTGCAGTGTCTTGAAAACATCTGATTGACTGGCTCTCTGCATCAGTTTGTCGCTAGAGGTTCTATTGCATTATGACAAGCTGTTGTGTTGTTGGCGGACGATTAAGGCAGCATTGTGAAAGGGTCAGTGCTGTGCACTGAGTGCTAATCAATGAGCCTCCCACTGGAATTGAGTGCCAGGTCGGGTCAGGTCTGTTGGTATTAGGAAGCTGCAGGTAAAGCAGTACTGTGGTATTTGGTGTTGGAAGGGCTGTCATCAGGTTTGGTGATGATCCGGGCAATAAACTTGCTGGGACCAGCTTGCAAATTCTTGCACTGCGCCATCAGGTCCACAAATAAGAGCCATTCAAACTCTCCATTTGATGTTGTGTGGAGGGCGTAGATGTGTTGAGGATGCAGCTGGATTAAACTAACGTCTTGCCCTCTGACTATTACACTTAAAAAGATTTGTAGGGTAAATCTGTAGCCAAAACACACTGAAGATCTTGCAACGATCATGTCTTGGTCGCTAGATATATTAGATCTTCCAATAGTATGCAGGGTATGTAGGGTCATGAACCATGAGCCTGTCTTTTGCCCTCTAGTCCAAAGAAATCTGTGCACATTGCTGCTAATGTGAGCTGCAGTATGACATTTCCAATGCAATAACCCCTGCCAGAAGCCTTCCTTATTTCACATGTTTTGTGCTTTCTCTAATTTGCTATATTCACAGAGGTACAGTTGGAGCATAGTGTCTGTTTATATAGGCCAGGTATATTGGATGCCTACATTTAGACCTTCTTATTTGGATTCAACTTGGTTGGTTTATGCTTGGAGGCCTTTCGTGTTGTGAAAACATTCTGTACATTTTGATCCACTGTGGCCTTGATTTTCTTGTATCCTCATAGAATAGTTGCTATTAAAATATATGTTAAGCATTCCATTTCATGTCTGACTCCTCTTGCTTCTAAATGCTGTAAAATAGGTGTTATCACTACCAAATGTAATAGCTCTTAATGTATTAACATCAGACAGATGCATGGCTAATACGCCCTGGATGAAATAAGAGCTTGCAAGGTATAGAAAGGAACATGTTCTTAGGTTAGCTTTTAACCATCTGTGCTATCCAACTGTGACACAGTATGTTGTTTATACAGCTGTGAAGTTCAAAAGAAACATGTATTCGAATACCTACCCATTAGCCTCTCCTGTTCCCTCCAGTGATTTTTAAACCAAAATGTAACACTTTTTTATCATGTTGACTAGTGGGCCATGACATACTCCCCCTGCATCTAAGCACAGTCAAAAACAGTATTATCCTAATAAGAAATGTAGCCCCAAGTGTCACTAAATGCTGTGGATTGAACACCTAAGAAGATATATCTGGTAAGATTTCAACGAGTGTTGAGTGTTCACTGCTTATATCTGTGTGGGATCTTCAGGTCACAGTTTGAATCAAGATCTGCTCAAACTTTGATTTCCTTTTGAAATCACCTAATGTCAACAAATGAGAATCAATTTTGTTTGCCAAATAATAATTATTTTTGTATGAGTCTTTTATGTAAAGGGATTTGCAGAAAAAACGTTATAAGTAGTACATTATTAAAAATGGCTAATTATTAGCACCCAGAAACAATGACCATTAGTGCTTTGAGGATGTTAACAGGGCTTTGGTTACCTATAGCCCTATTCTAGCCCAACTCACATTTTACATGCATGGAGCTCGTGACTCAGCGTGGGCGTAGTTGCATCAGTAGATTGCAACATGTAATTGTCTGTTTATTGATGCGGTTAGGCAGGCAACTGCAGCCTGTGATCCAATTGGCTGTTAAAAACAGGTACAAAGTTGCATAGTTTTGTCAATTAACCTGTCAATGTGATTGGGTGTTTACTCAATGCTGCTGCGGCCACGCGCAGGCACGTCTTCTGATTGAGCAATGCGATTGATCAATGATTTAGGCGCAAACACGTTGTTGCGTTTGGGCGCACCCACGGGTACGGGAAAACATTTTCCCTTTTACCTTTTTACCTTTCTTCTTCCAATACCTTTGTCCTTTGTCTTGTTTTTTGTAATTTATCATTTTTTGTAAGCTTGTTATTTGACCAAATTTAGGCTATACAGAAAGTTCGAACAACCAAAAATGTGCTCAAATATACCATTCAAACCCATTATAGCAAACAAGGAGAGCAGAGCATGCGGGGGTGTGCCCCCGATCTCCTTGTTCAATATAATGGGAAAGGGGTTTGCGGGGGTGTCCCCTACGTAAATAAATAGAAATGTGTTTAAAACAAAAAACAAAAAAAAACAAAAAAGGAAAGGACCCTGCACCACTGACTCCAAGCACGTTTGTGCAGAGAACCAGTGTTGCAGGGTGTCAGGGAAGTCAGCAGTAGTACCCAAGAATGTGTGCCAGAAATAGTTAAGCGGGGGAGACGGGGAGTGTATTCCTAATGTATGGATTGTTTGACCATAATGGTCAAGTTAGCTGTTCTGTTGCCAAGTAGACTGCTGACACTTGGTACTTTATCATAAATACCTTTTATTGAAAGGTACAGTTGCATACATAAGATGACCCCCAGCAGGAGACTTACAACCGTCCTCCTTCAGTCAACCTTCTCATCTCACTCAGCACCCTAGAACTCTCACCATGCAATACAGTTCTAATGTAACTACGGTGACAGAAGGCAATATGATGCATATACTAAACACTTTAAAGGCTGACAGGCATGACATGTAAATATCAAGCGCAGGCTGTAAGTGTGTAATGTAATGATGAATGCCTATCCGAACATTAGCTAAGGTCTTTTCAGCCGCAAAACTTTCCCTTATGGGCAAACAACCCAAATCCATAATCCTACACCATCTAAAGTGATCATTAACTTAGACATATTGATGGACAATGGATTCAGGTTGCAGTCATGGAAAGGCTACAGCAAGCAAGAATGGACTTGTCACAAAGCTGCAGCTCCAGCAGTGGTGAGTCACCTCTGTTGCTGGTGGTTGGAGACCAGCTCATGTAAATGACTTTCTCTGTTCTGTTAGCACTCCTTGGTCTACACTACCATGTGTGGAGTGGTCAGCACTGCATTTAAGTTCTGCAGAATTGCTTTTGCCCACTGGAGTTTTCTGAAAACTGGAACCCACAGGAACCATTGCCTACCTCACAATGCCCTGCAGTAGAACTTTAAGCTTGCCATCAGAGAACCTTGGGTGTCTTCACTGTAACACAGTCATTTCTAGTGGCTGGTATGGTGGGACCAAGAAGGAATCAAGCTGGTGAGCCAGGATGACGAGCTACAAGATGTGGCTGCGGGACCAGAGAAAAGCAGGGAATTGGACCATGGACTAAGGTTTCTCTGGGGCAACTCAGGATCGGGGAAGAGGCAGCTCACGGAAAGCCTGTCTGAGAGGGGGTATAGTAAGGTAGCTCAAGAAGTGAGTACGGCAGTCGGGGACATATTATGTCAGTGAAAGAGAAAGGAAAAAGGTAAGTGGAGGAAGGCACAGAATGTGGGGAGTTGCAGCAGGTTGATTGGGCTAGTTAAGTGGGAACATTCTCTTAGGAAGAAGCAGCAACAGTCAAGGGAGGATAAGGATCACAAAGCATTAAGCAGCAGTACATAGGTTACAGTGGAAGGTACAGGTGTTCATGAACCAAAACATGTATATCTTGGCTTAAGTAGGGGGTGCTGTTGAGCCAGTTCCCATGTGCGAATCTCTCATAGGGTATTTTTTTTTTGTTTTTGGGGGGAACAAATAAACCTCAAGTGCTTATGGCTGTGGGCACAGTGCTTCCTTTTGCACTACAGGCTACATTGTGATTTAGCAGTGCTATATACAATGAAATTATACTATGCAGTCCACCCATGCAGTGTTTACACCTGGTTACGCATGACGTGGTTTTCCTGGATAGCGTTTTGTATTGTAATACCTGGGCCCTCATTACAACACTGGCGGTAACCCCTGGCGCTATTAGCACCATGGTTGCTGCCGGTGTTGTAACGAGTCCGCCAATGTTCAATGGGGAATTAGCAGCCCATTCCAAGGTTGGTGGGGCGGTAATTCCCCATTGAACATTGGCGCTTCCCCATTCCCATTTTTGCCCCATAGGGCTCAATGGGACTGGGGAAGGCTGTAATTACGGTACCGCAAATTGTGGTACCGTAATTACCTCGAAGGTCCCTTTGCGGGTCCCTACTTTAACGGCTGGTCCAAACCAGCCATTCAGGTCGGGTCCCGCAAAGGGACCTCGTAATTAGGCGCTAAGGGGTTAACGGCACTGCAGCCTTTTACGGCGCCGTTAACCCCTTAGCGTCAGCGTCGTAATGACCACCCTGGTCAGTTATTTACGCATACTGGCATTCTCCATAGAACTTTATACTTGCTCTGGAAAGGGACCCACCTATTACTGTAGGTGGTGTAATGTGTGCCATTATTGGCAAAGTCAACTTTTTTTTTTATCACAAAACGTCTGAAAAGAGAATGATCTAGTTTCTGTTCTTGCTGATTGTGAGGCAAGATAAAGATTATTTGAAAGCATTAAAAGAAGATATTCTTAGAAAAGGCTTTTCAACATGATGCCTTTCTCTTCGTAGCTGCAGCCAATTGACCGATCAAAGTTTAGGAGCCTGTAGACGCATAATACAAACTGAAGATACTCTATAAATACTCCCGATCCATTCAATGTTCAAATTGCCTGTCAAGCTTCTCTTGTGAAGTCTTCAATCAGGTGACTCGAGTCCTTGGTGGATGAACTTCAGTGCAATTGGTAAATATATTGATTTCTTCAGCACAAATTAGAAATGTCCAATGTATGTTACTTCTAATACTTCATGGTATATTGATGATCTCTGGGAAAAAGAAAGTCGCACATTAATAAGAAAAACGGATTTCACTTGAAATAAATCAAAGACTCCCGTTGATCGATCATATGTCTTTCCACTGTAAAGCGATCATTTAAAAAATTCACACCTGGCTTTGAAGAATGGGTTACTAAATTCGGTTTCAAGAGCCGTAAACGTGCCAGAGGTGATTTTTAAAGGGTAGTAAGACATTGCTTATCAAGTAAGAGACCAAACCTAGGCATCTTCATGTGCACAAAAGTGAAATGCCTTTCTTTATGGTGCAAGAACCTTACTACTGGAAAGGTATATATACATAAATACTAGCAATCTTTTTCTTTGAGCTGAAATTAAATAACTAAAACATTCCCATATAATTTTAACGTATTTCTAGATTGTATAATGTGTAGGCACTCTCAATATTTGTTTCTTATATGGTTCTTATTTTGATTTTACCACTATAAACTGGGTGAACTAATTCAGGTAAGCTCTCATTCACTTGATTTTCTGCCGATTTGCCAGGACAACATTTATTCCACTTCCTGCAAGGAGTTAGTTCAGGGACGTAGGGATATTCTCAACTCACATTTACCTGTTCATATCCCTGCACACTCATTTCTCATTGCCCTGATGTACTATCCTTCCTCTACCTTCGTCTACTCCTTTCCCTACTTCCATTCCTCTTGCTCGCTCAGTCTTCCCTTTGTAGCTCAAATGTTCTCTTCCTTACTCCTTCTCCTCTGCTCCCTACTACTGCATTCCTATCCACACCACCACACCACTACTCTCCCCTCTCCTACTACTCTCCCCTCTCCTCACCTCTCCTTCCCCCTCTCCTCACTACTGCTCTCATCATCCACACTGCTATTCTCCCCCTTTCCACACTACTATTTTTCACCTCTCTTTACAACTAATCTCGCTCTCTCCACAGTACTCCACACTGCACTCCACCAACAAGTTCTCCCTCAGTCACCCTCATTTCACTCTCTGAGTCACCTCCCCAGTCACTTGCATGTACCTCCTAATCTCACTGTATTAGCCTCACACACACACCTTGCATGTACTCTCACATCCAAGTACCATTTTATCACACCAATCAATACCTTCCCTTGCCCATACATTCAGCAAACTACCACCATGCTCCTTTGCACTTTTGTTCCTCCACTTAGTGTTTTGTACATCCTTCTCCTACCTTCACCTCACCCGAACAATTCACACATTACTGTTTCCTGTGCACTTTCTTATCTCCTCCTCCCCTCTCCCCTTTGCCTCTCTCCCAATTGGTTTGCTCGCTTTCTCCCTGTCCTTCTGGGTGTTGTGGTCCTACGGGACAGATAGTAACTGATTTGCATTTTACATAACTGTAATGGGACAAGACAAGGTGGTACTCAGTTCAGTCAAGCAGGCACAGGTAGAAGGGACCGAGACTTGGGCCCTCCCAATTCTCACACCCTGTTTCTTGGGCCGAACTGGCTCTAGAAAACGGTCCCCTAGCCCTTCTTGACAGGGTCTGGTCTCTGACTTTGTCACAGAAGCAACACCAATGGCAACTTCTTTTGGCTGGTGTTGGAAAGGAGAGAATCCCAATAACCAACTCGAAAGACCTCTCTCTCTCGCACTTCCCTCAGGGCCCTACACCAACCCTCACTGCACTTGAAATAACCGCGGAGAGTTGCTCTCTCTGCACTTTTACCCCTGTCTCTGCCGACTGGGTGCACTTGCACCTCCCCCTCCCTGTGACCGTCTATGCACTTGCTCGATCCAAATGAACATGCATGAAGGTCATCTGTCTGTTCTCCTTTGTCTTCTCCCCTTGATCACAATGGTAAAACTGCAGAATCGCTGTCAGGCCTATTTGCTGTGCTGCAACTGTTAGATGTATTTTTTATGCACTTACTCTGCCTGTGCAGACTATTATCGTCTCAGAATGTCAAGGGCTCTGGGCGACTTTTGTTTTTTTCCCATGTTCCTACCTTCCTTGAGCGTTTTGAAACACTTTCTTGTGTATAGGCACTATATAAATAGCCATATCTCTGGGGAAATTGAAAACATCTTACCTAGGAGCAGACATCATTCTGGGGGAGAGGGGATCTGAAAGCACAATGTATCCAACTGTCAAGAGATCAAACAAAATGAACAGGGAGGAGAATTACTAAGAATGGTCAGTTATGGGTGGAATTCTTAAAAGAATGGGATCTTAAAATGACAAATGGTAATTTGCCTGGAGACACTCCAGCAAAACCTTCCCGAATTCAGGGCACCTCAGTCTCTACACTGGACTACCTTTTTCTTTCAGGTAAACTGTTCGAACAAAAAGTCACTTTGAATATTCGAGGAGGGGGAGAGAGTGATTACCTTCAGTTAGAACTCTTTTTCCAAGATATAACATCTGAAATTCATCTAAGTAATACTCAGCGTATTGCAGCTAGGAAGGGTAAAGTGTGCCTACTGAAATATAAGGCTAGGGGATCTAGTCTTAACAAAAGGCTATCAGCTCTGCCTGAGCATTTTCATAAAGAGAATTGCTCCCCCTCAGGCTTTCTAAAATTCATTTGGCTAACTTGTCCACCAAAGACTAAAGGAGGAGGAACAAAACAAGTTTACAGACATGCATATGATGAGGAAACGATGGCAAAGAAAAAAAGAGTTAAACAAGAACCTAAGATTGGTTAAGAAAAATGGGGTTAAGGAGAAGAATAAAAAGGCGGAAATAAAAGTCCTAAAAAACTCATATAAACATTGGTCACTGTCGAGGAATATAAAAAGATACCAGCAGGATTGGGAATATATTCTAGAGCTACTGGGTAAGAGGGATACAAAGGGGTTTGGACCGTCATGTATGAGTTGGAAGGGGGAAAACCAAACCAACAATGTAATTTGGTTGCAGAGAAAGAATGGATCAATCATCTAAGTCTAGCCTTTGGTAAGCCAGAAAAAACTGTTTGTCATTATAATGCACAGGCCAATTGGCAACTAAATTTTATGGAATCAGACATTGAAGAGATAATCATGAAAGGTTCCACCTCGAAAGCAGCAGGACCAAATGGTCTGACCTACCAGGTACTGAGGAAAAGCTTGGGTTTGTGGGAAAAACTGCTCAACTGGCACTTTAAAGAGATCTTGGCCAAGAAACAACTGCCACCCTCATGGCAAACCGCTACTGTCATACTTTTCTTCAAGAGGGGCGATAGGGCACTGGCAACAAACTACCGCCCTCTCGCCCTCCTGGATATTGACAGCAATATTTTTATGAAGGTCTTGTTGGGTGAATTGGAGACATGGGAAAGAGGAGTTGGGATGCTGTCCATGTACCAAATAGGTTTTAGGAGGGGGCTTTCCACTGCAATAAATGGCATGGTGATAAATCTTATGAGTGAAAAAATGCAGGAAAAAGGTGAGGAACAACTTTATGGAGCCGGGGTTGACTTCTCCAGAGCATTTGATCAGGTAGATAAGGGAAGGCTCTGGCAGAAGCTAAAAGCAAAAGGTATTCTGGAGGGTCTTTTGGGGATGATATCAAAGTGAGACTGGATGCAGATGGCCATATGTCTGAACCAATTAGAGTGAACTGGGGGGTCAGGCAGGGTTGCCTGGGGGCCCCCTTGTTCTTCAACATGTTCTTCAACATGTATACAGTAGACATGGGTGACTACCTCGCGCTGTTTGCGTTGGCAAGTCCAGTAATGAATGGGTTGAAAATCCACTGGCTCGCCTACGCGGACAACGTGGTGGTTGTGGACAGAACGGCCATTGGTCTACAATGCCTGCTCAACGGCCGGCACCAATATGCAGGGGGAAATGGGCTTTCTCTGATTCCAAACAAATCCAAGGTGATGGTCTTCAGGCAAAAAAACTAAAAAATCTCATTCCCTAGGTGGTTAATGGGAGGGGAGGCAATAATAAGGGTGGAGGACCTGGTGTATTTGGGGTACAAAATCGATGCAAACCCGGCAATCTGTAAGGTGGAGTGGGATATTGAATTAAAAATAAAACCCCTTGCAGCTCAGATGAAAAAAATACTGTGGAAATATGGGACATTTTCAGTCATCCCGGTATTGAAGTTTTATCAAGCCAAGGTAATGCCCGTCCTGCCCCATGGTCTTGAAGCTAAACCTCATTTATGATACTCGACATGGCAAAAATGGGAAGGCTTATTGTGGAAACATGCTTTGGGTCTCCCATTGAGCATGCCAATGGTCAACCTCAGATTCGAGCTGGGTTTCAGACCCTTAAAATGCCAAGCTGGGTAGAAATTGATATTACTGCAACAACGAATCACCACAGTGCAAGACAACTCATTGTACACAGATATGAGGGAGTACCTAGAGGGGGGTAGATCAAAGTTACTGGTAAAGGTAAATCTGCTAGTAAAAGAGTGGCTCTCAGGTGTGGATATAGATTGTAAATTGTTGCAAGAAAACCCAACAAAGGCAAAAAAGGAAATGGGAGGAAATGAATAAGATCAGGGCTCAATCCTAACCCCATTCAAATATTAGATAGAAAGTTGGGTTTCCTCAGTAAATATCTAGTCAAATTTCCAGACTGGAGAATGAGGAATACATTCCTAAGACTGAGATTGAAAATTTTACATACTGGTGAAATTTTAGCAAGAAGAGGAATGGGGTATTTGGCCCTGAACCTTTGCCCTAAACATCTTATGATGGAGTGTGAAGGAACTAGATGGCCCAGACAACAGTTCTTTAGCCAATTTGTCTCTGAGATAACACACTGGGCACAAGATAATTTATGGGAAATATTGATTAATGGCCAATCTCAGCGGAAGACAATAGCTGTGATACAAATGCTTGAGCACTGCATGATAAGACTGTAACCCCTTGGTAAGAAGGTTGAGCCTCCCTCTTGGTTGGTGGTCAATCTATGATTTAATATAGGGAAGGCTTAGTTGGTCCCTAGTGTGATGTCTGTCTGGTCCTTGGTAGTTCCTTCATCCACTTCGAAGCATCTCTAACTAGTTACCTGTATAAGTTTGCTTTGTTCTTTCTCTCCTTTTAATGATTTCCTTTTTTCTTGGAAATCAAGTGTTTGTTATATAATTTAACTTGATGCAAACTGCTTATGTTTTTATGTGTTCTAATGTGTTTTGTGGATACATGATTGTGTTGATTGTGGAAGGTTATTTTTGTAACAATACACAATAAAATAGAACATAAAAAAAATAAACAATACAATACAAATACACGTGACATTTCTTGTCAATGACTAATGGGGAGATATTTCTGAATTGGATGGATATAAGTAGGATAATACCATAAAATGACCATTGTAGGATTAATGAATTGGGTGACACCTGATGTAGGGCAATGTAATGACCACCCCCAGATAAGATGTATTAAATTATCAATATTTATTGTAGGTACTATTTATAGACCTGGGAAGTCCTAATCTAGTGGTGTTCATGTAAAACATGTCACTCCCACACTTTTGGAAAAGGAACAGACAGGTTTACAATACCAACTGAGTTTAGTTGACATATAAACAAGGGAATTTACCGGTGATCTGGAATCACAATGCACGTTAATATATTATAAGATACAAAGAACAAAAAAAAAAAAATCATTGCAAAAACTAGATATGTTAAAATAGAATGTTGTTAAAAAATCCATACATATAACATCTGCACAATACAATTAAAGACAAGCACCATTATTTAAACATTCAGAATTCAAGTACTCTAGCAGGGGGAAATATATAGCTCTTCCTGGAAAACAGGTTTATGAAAGTGTAAATCCATAACAGGGCTGTGAACTCACAAGTAATGTCAACAAACACAGTACTTGTGTGGACATTTCCAACCCTCACAAATCACTCACAAATCAAGCCGTCAATCCAGTTCAACGATACTTTTTCTCAAAGTCACTGTTCAGCTTTTTTTTTAATATATAAAAAGCAAAGGTATTCCATTCTCAATCTTGACACTACCAATGTAATACTGGAGAACTGTGACTGCTGTCATGTTGCAAAATGTACCTGAAAACACTTGCTCATTAGTGTTTTGACATACCAATGTATGAGTCAACGTCTTGGCCATTTCATCTGAAACAATATTAAGGTATCTTCACCTCACTCGATTTTTTGAAATGATATAGGCTACTGTAACCACTCTAACACACATCTTTACAGCTATCTTCAAGGGAAACAACATATTCCTTTGGGCATCGAACATCTTAAATTCATACTGCTGACACTGAAGTTTAAAGAAGCACTATCATGTGTGAAAGGCTATTCCAAATTCTAACAACAAGTTCACACTTCTAACGTATTTAGATGGGCAAAAACCGACACCATCTTTCAAAGTAAACATGGTGTCCATTCTATTAAATGCTGGCAACTTGAATTTGTTCCACGAACTGAAACGGGTGCCATTTAAAAGTAAACCATAGCACACACTCAATCAAACGCTGAAACTTTCAGTTTGTTTGATGGACAGAAAATGGTGCCATATTCGTAAATGCAACAAAAGGGACCAAGTACTGTTTTTGCATTGCATTTGCAAATATACGCTGGCTTCAGTGTAAATATACCTTCAGTTTACACACACTTTCTCAGCCACAAATCGTATATGCATTTGAAATCTTGAACCTAACTCCAACAAATCAGCAGTTGTTTTTTCCTTACATTGACTCTTCACTGTGAAATAAAAGCATTGGCAATGCCAACAGTTTGGGCTTTTGTATAGCCATGGGAAAGGCACTTGCAAGTCACTGCTGTAGTGGTATTAACTTGCCATTAATGGTAGCCACTGCAAGATAGTGTGAGTACCTGGGCATCTAATAACAGTGCCTGACAAACGTTTAATACATATACATAAGCTCAAATGGTTGGCTTTGCTCATGCTTGTTTTTAGCAGGACTTCCATAAAGGACACACAGAGTGCTTATACATCGAGTCACTGAAGGCAGACCTTGTAAGGTATTCATATTACACCAGTAGCTGTTTAAACTCCAATTAAATCATTGGGGGTCATTACAACCGTGGCAGTAGGGGGTTAATGGGACCGGTAGAGCTGCTGGCCCCGTTAACCCCCCTACCGCCTCATTACGAGGTATCCTCGTGGGATCCACTAAGGACGACTGGTTTTACCAGGTGTCCTTAGCGGGTCCAGCGAGCAGACCAGCATGCTAATTACAGGCCCGTCATTAACGGGCCCGTTGTTAGCATGCTCCCCATTCCCATTGAGCCCTATAGGGGCTCAATGGGAATGGGGATGGGTTCCTGGAATGGGGAATACCGGGCCCTCCAAGGTCAGAATGGTCCGGTATTCCCCCATTCCAGGAACCATATAGCGGCATGGCTACCTCCACTGTTGTAATTACCCCCATTAACTTTGGGAATACTGATTTGGTAAAAATCACTGGCAGGCACTTTGATTGCAAAGTTTGAGGTTAATGCTAGATTAAAGCAAGCTAAAATATTTCCCATAGGAGGTATTTTGGGTGGTGAGGGGCAGGAACTGGGTCGAAATGCCAATAGGGATTAGCACGGCCAATAGGTGGGCACATGACCAAGCAACACATACAGGTGATGTGTCCCTCAGCATATGCCATTGTACCCTATCTGTATTCTAATGCAATAGTTTCAGCCTATAGGTGTCACAAGCAGCACCTAGTAGCCCAAACTAAAAAACATATCCTAAAGATGAAGAACCAATTCCACATCGAAGTACCCACCGTTATAACATGAATCACTTACATTGGGTGTTTCGAGTAGGAGGTGGCAGCAAAGGGAGAACAACACCAGGTGGCTCTGCCTACTACCCTCAGTTCATGGGAGAGACAAAGCAACATCTACAAGAACCACTAGGCCCATCAGAGGTGATTGCAACCCACCTACAACCGAAGCAAATCAAGCAGAAGCCATGAGAGAGTACCCCTGAGATTTTCAACTAAATGAAGTGCTCTAAACCTGGAGCATTATATATATTTAAATCCTGCCACAGTTTGAAGTGTAGAAAAGAGACTATTCTCACCATCAATATTTTGAGTTTAGCCCAGTAGAGGATGTAGGGGTACCACCTTAGCACAAAGCAGCCCCACCACTTAAGGAATGAGTGCACGTTTGTACGTAAAGTACACCCCCCACACGATTGGCCAAGACAGATACAAAAAAATCCCATTGTTCTCCAAATCGTCCATTCTCATTGGACACGTGTTATCTTAACTACCATCTTCAGATCCTATTCATAGCATACTCCTTCTTGTTATTCGTCCGTGATAGGTCATGACATCATTGTACAATAAAACATTTGCATACAAACATAATTAATTTACAACAACTTGCCTAAGCCGTAGTTATAATTGCACATAGTCCGCATGGATACATTAACAACATGAGGCTGGCAGAAGTAAACAGGTTCTCTTTGAACTACCAACCACTATATCATCCGCTCCGGCTTAATAACGCCTTTTGAACAACCTTATCTAAATCACTACCATTTCAACATGCACGGCACGTCGTAGAATACAATTGAAACTCTTTGGTATCGATCACTTTAGCCTCAAGCGTTACTTCACCACATGTTTATTACTGGTCAAAACAAATGGCTGGGTCCCTCTGCAAAGCTCCAATGCACTTAATGAGTTTTTCATCTGCCACCTGTGGAACTACCAATCCATAAACATTGTATCCTGTCCAACGGCTGACCATCGGATTAGTTAATCATTGTTCCACTCCCAGCTCTCAATACTGCAGAACTTGATTTTCCCAGGAACTTGAAATTCACTGCGCAAACTGCTAGTTGCAAGGTCTGAATGAATTCATGAAAGTCCTGTGCATGCAGATTTCTGAATTCCCTCTGTATGTTCCTCATTGTGCATGAATGTTTAATAAATATTAACTCTTCTTTACAGTGGGTTCTTCACGACCGCTCCCTTCTTTGCATGTGCATTGAAAGCTCCCTGTCTCTCCGTTTATATTTCATATTTATATGAAATATAATTTATATTTCCGTTTAAGTTTAAATTTCATTTGGTATCTTTGAAGCACTTTGTTGTGTATACGCGCTGTATAAATAAAGAATTACAATTACAATGTAGCTTTTTATCTTTCTACACACGTGCAAATCTAATATGTATCAAATTTAAACAAAAAGTAACATTAAAGAAACACTAAGTAACATATCCCATTCACAATTAACTACACAGGATACATATAATATATGAAATTGCAGCATCACACCCAACTTGCTGCACCCACCTTCAAATAAACGGCACATGCAACATGAAACACTCTTCATCATGGGGACCTTTCCTGACCACCCCAGCAAGGAGCTTTGTGTATTTAATAAAATCAGTTTTTACCTGGGACAATTGTGTTTTGACTTCATTGGACAGTAACACATTACTTTATCCAGTCCTGGTATTATGTTTTATACATTATGTATGTTTTATTTAGATTTCCAATTTAAAGTGCAGCCCTACAAGTTAAAGACTTCAAATAGAAATGATTACTGAGAAAATCACCCATGCCTTAAACACCATGACATGAGAGATCTCTGCCAAGAAACAGCAACCACCTTGTCCTTGTCATGATCATCCTGCACCCATTGGTCTGTACCCTTACTACATACTTGTTTCAAAGTATTAAGGCATTTTGTTATTGATTTAAGAACTGTATTCTAATTTTAATTATGGCATGGCATTCTAGTACTGACATATCTCTATAGCTCTCACAATGTACAACTAATGTGCCTTTCCAAATTCATTGTTATATCCCAGTATTTAGACAGCCACAGTGCTTATACAATGTTCTTATTAATGGAATGGCCAAGCCCCTTTGCTCCGTCACGTTGGGATGATGGGGTTCAGGTCCAGAACACATTGAACAGCATGTTGTACAAGAAAATGTATGCACATGTCCGCTGTGACAGAATACCATTACGGAGGATATAACTCTAAGCTTCTTTAGATTTTTGCCATGCAGAGTGAAGGTGGTTTGTCTGCTGGGAAATGATGATGCTAAACAGCATGCTCTAATATTCAGGGACATAATAATGTGCCAAAGTAACATGTATGTCACCACCACCACACTCCTTAAATCATAAAACACAAGGGTGATATAACAAGTTAATGGAAAAAAATGGAAACAACTGCAATAGGTTACCACTTACCCTCAAGAAGTGCACCCTGTCCCTAAGAGATAAAAGCTTTCGATACGATGAGCCGGTGTGCCGCATATCAAAATGAGACAAGAAAGAGGTAATCCTACACTAAAACTGCATCTAAAAATGCTCACCAAAGCAACTAATTTCCTGAAATCCCATGTGCTGCACACTGCCTATATGTGTGGTTACTAACATTATTAGGGTCAACATCTCCATACCCTCGCAGGACCACTGGTGGGAGTGAGTTATAGACACATAGGTGCCAACAACTAGTGCTAGAATTCAGGTAAAAATGGAATATCCCATGTTACATGTGGGTAGGGATTTTAGATACTTTATTCAACCTTCCACAAGTATGTAACTGGCCTTTTTTTGATTGGAAAGTGCATATAGGTGGTCTTGACTTGAACCCTGGGGAGGGGCATGTTCTCTGTTGACAGCAAGGGGCGCTGCCAAATTTGAGCATGACAGTTACATCCGGAGCTGTACATTGATGGAGAGTAACCCCTCCTCTCTCTCTCTTGTCCTTACTTCAGCACCTGATGTTTCCTATCCTCTGCACTTGCATTCTTGTTGGCAGTGGCTGAAATACTTTCTTTGCTTTCCTTTTGCTGCTCAGTGGCTGATGTGGCATCGGTTGCAGACCATGCCATCCAAGTGGCTCTTGTGTTAGGAAATAATGTTGAAGTTATGTTAGGATTAGAGATGTGAAAATCGTTACAATTTAGTGTCCCCTAATTTGAGAAACTCCAACATATATTGCAGAGGAGCAGGTGATATCATCTCTAGTGCCTGCCCCCTTTGCTCCAGAATACCGGAAGAACAGCAAGAAAACACTGTGTGTGATGCCAAGTATTATCCCAATACAGCACCGAAGATATGAGAGATGTTATGCACTCAGACAGCCATATCGAATGTACCCTCATACTGGAAGGATGTTGGCACACACCATTGGACACGAGTAAAGTGATAACATAAGGAGAAGATACGAGGACATACAGCAACGATAGGCAGATACTTAAAAAATGTTGGTGCAATTTTAGTAACCAAGTAATCAAGTGAAGAGAGACAATGAAATAGTCTATGTTGAAAAGATGAGTGAAAAAAAGCTAAACAAATGCAAGGTAGATTAGACTTATAGAAACTTGCTGCAATTAAACCGATAACATAGAGTGCCTGTGATGAAAAGATAGACGTAGAATCCTGTTGTAACTACTTTAGAGACAAACCAAGGCTGCAGTACTGGGAGACGCTGCATAAACAGCTTTATGCAAGGACCAAAGAATATCTGTTTTACTAAGACTAAGGATGACACAGCAAGACATGATTGGAAGGTACAAAGGGAGATAACCCGGATTAGCTATGAACAAAGGTCACAGTAAGCAGAAATTAAAACATCTTCAAGTGCCAAGTATTGGGAAATCAAGGATACAAAAAGTATAGGCACGATGGAACGACCAATTCTCCAGAGGCCAAGAGGAATAATAGCACCCAGCATAATTAAATCAAATAGCAGTAAATAAAAGGAGTACATTGACAGATTTGTGGTCTCTGAAAAAGTGGTGTAAGAACAGAAGACAAGGTCTATTCATTAAGCCTCCAACGAAGAAAGTGGTGTATCTTGACTCCCTTAAAAGTCCCAGAGAAGAAACCGGCCAGCAAGGTCAACTACAAAGGAGAAGCCTTGACGTGTGGCCTAACTGATGAGAGATCATAGGCTAATTGACCAAAGTGGGCAGTGGTCTGATGTTGTTCTTTGCACCTGGGTTTCTTTTTGCTCATGTGCTGCTAGCGGGCCGAATGTCCAAGGTTGAAAGGTTATGCCAACCAATCATAAGTGACTATGAAGTAGCATGCAAAACAATGTTGCAAAGCCAACCCACTGTCAGTATTTTGCTATAATCAGTATTACACATATTTTAGAGGTAGTTTGAGGCATGCTTACTAGATGAAAGGCAGCCAATTATGGTATTAACGCTTACACATACTATAGGTTTATCTTTTTCCCTAACCAAACCCTCCCCTCGATAGGTTTTGTTGTTTGCCACATAGGTTGTCGTCATAGATGACGTACATTGTAGAATAGCATTTTTGTGTAATCTAAATTTAGACGAGAGTGAGCTGCATCTCGCATGATCACCAGATTTGCTTGCTATTTGAGCTGACAATAAAGTAGTACTTTTCCCTATTCTTTGAGTCGGTCCGGTTATTTCGGTCTGAGGTTAATAATTTTGGTAATTCCATTCTGCACATGAAATATGCTCCAGGTGCTACTGCACAATATTTTGCAGATTTCAAAGAAATACGTTCGACTTTTGTTCACAAATCTGTATTTGAACTTTGTGACTATAATCTTTCACACAATACAAATGAGAAATCATGTTTTATAGCCGATAAGCATTATCTTCAGCTGTATTGCAGAATTTGTTTCCCAAGAAACTGTGATTTCAAAGTTATTAAATAGCCTAGATGTGCAACTGCATACAGGGAAGCTAATACCTCCTGCTCTTTGTAGATTGAATCTGGGGATTTTCAGGCAGTGTGTCTTTGCAGTTCTAGTGGGACAAATTAGTATTGTAGGAGAGGGTAGGAGAGATGCTGTGGAGGTAGGGATAATGCATATGGAGGTAGTAAGTGGGCCATGACATTATATTCATAGGAGGCGGTAAACAGAATACAGACCACGCATAGCTGGTCTATACTAGGTGCTTACATTACAAATGGAAGTGCACAATTTTTTAGTCAGCACGTTTTAAAATGATCCACTTCAGGGTGAATAGGTCATCTCTCCAGTTTGCACTGTGTATACATATTAACCCAAACTAACCCACTAATACTTTTCTACTAATTGATAATTTACCTTTAACAAAGCAGTGCAAACCAGGTTCAGATGAGATGCTGTTTTACGGTAGAATTATAATGTGCAGGCAGTTTGTTAGCTGTGATTTCAGTACATAAGCTGCAAAGGTGTTTGTGTGCTGCAGGAAACAATTGATAAAAACATCCTTGGGAGGTGGTTCTCTGGGGGAAGAAATGCCAAACAGCTCGGGTGATGTGCATGTGTCAGGAAAAAGGCAGGTTTAGTGAGACTGACAGGGCTAGAATATAAATTCAGGAAACAGAAGGAGTGGAGGGAGTTGTGCCAACATATGAGCAAGTGACTGGCTAGGATTGTGCAGTGCAGAGAGGCAATATTCTCATAGCCAGCAGACTGAGAGGATGAGCTGTAGTCAGAGAGAGGTTGTGGGCTTCTATCTGGATTTCTTGAGTGTGGGAGTAGCGATACTGCTGCATGTTGGCAGGACAATAAAAGAGGGCTGCCCATGACAACAGTGCAGAAACCTTGCTCATATTTGATGTGAGTGTACCGTTGATAAGTGAGGCACACATGTGAATATATTCTGAGACAGCCAGGGAAGTTGTGTTGTTATGTAAAAGAATTCCGCACCTTTCAAATGTTATTTGGAGAAATTGCATTTTATACTAAGCATAGTTCTTGTCAAATATTCCCAACCCAAGGTTGAAGTGGGTGAAACTCACATTGTGTCATTGAGCTGAGTTCATGTTGACATTTCTCTCTTGCTGCTTATTTTTACTGAATTATATTCACATGACCATTTGTATCGCTATTCAATGTTGCTGTTTTACAATCGGTAAGTTAATTTATAACTGCACATTCTGAAAGTTACTGCGTGTCTTGATACATTATTCATGGTGCTCGGGTTGTGTCATTTGATTTACTGTGGGTTTTATAGATAGCTATATTGTGTGAGTATGTGTTTCAGGATGTGCATACTGACAGCTGAACAAATCTGTCCAAGACAGTAAGTAGTCTAGTCTCGTAGATAAGTGACTGGAATGACAGT
This sequence comes from Ambystoma mexicanum, assembly GCF_040938575.1. Taxonomy (NCBI): domain Eukaryota; kingdom Metazoa; phylum Chordata; class Amphibia; order Caudata; family Ambystomatidae; genus Ambystoma; species Ambystoma mexicanum. The sequence continues at coordinate 1,190,141,550 of NC_090924.1, forward strand.
TAGCACTGTCGGGTTTCCGAGTGTGCGAGGCCCATAGTTCTGTGTTTAGAGTTGACCCTAAATAGAATACAGGTATGTAGGGCATCACCATAACCACACAGTACCACCATTTTACCACTAAACTAAAATCCCACCAAATTAGGTATAGCCCTCTGACAAAAACCCTAACAGTATATTGCATGAGAGACTATTGGTCAAGTACTTATGGGCCACATCAGCAAGACACTTATGTGTGAGTGATGGAGTCTTGATTGCAATTCTTTGATTGATAGCTAGCCAGTTCAGATTGCACTTAGTTTCAGATATGTGTTGTGATCTCTGGATATTCAGTGTTAATCTAATGGCATTATTTTGTATGACTTGCATCTTATTTAAATTATGTTGGTAAGTTCCCAGATATAGTGCTTCGCAATAGTCGAGTTTTGAGAGGACTAGTTCTCTGGCTATAGAGATGCAGTTTGCAGTGGTGATGTGATGAATGGTCTGCATGAGGTGATCAATTTGCAGGTGTAGGCCATGGAGGAGGCAATTGCACCAGTTTGTCTTGTCAGTCTGAGAGCGAAGTCAATGTAAATACCTAGGGTTTTTACATCCTTAGAGATTTTAATTATGTTCCCGTAAATATTGAAGGAGGAAAACTGCCCATCTAGTTTCTTAAGATTTGCTGAGAACCAGAAGAGGAGTAACTCTTCTCATCATCTTTAAGACAGGGTGCATGCTTAGCCATCCAGGCTTGTATTATGAGGTAGACGTCATTCAGGATTTTACTGTCTGTAGTGTGGTCTCCCGTGATAGGGATGAGTATTTGGGTGTCATCCGTGTAATTGGTATAGGTGATACCCAAATAGTGAAGGTCGTCGAACAAAGGCTTTGTAAACAAATTATTTAGTGTTGGGGACACACAAGAGCTTTGCGGTACTCCACAGGTAACAGGTGTTGGCTCTGTGGAAGCTGGTGTGCAAAGACCCTCATTGATCTGTTGTTTAGGAATGATTGGATCCAGGTGTTTGCTTTATCAGAGAAGTGAGCGGCTGACGTTAGATAGCTGCAAAGGATTTTGTGGTTTACTAGGTCGAACACCTCAGATAGATCTAATAGGAGGAGAAGGGCAAGTTTGCCTTTGTCTTTGAGAGCTTCAATTTTTGGTATTGAGGTCAATTAAGGCTGTTTCTGTCCCATGTCTGTGTCTGAAGCCTGACTGTCTGAGACCAAGAAGGTTATTTGATTCAAGATGCTTTTGAATCTGCAGGTATGCTGATCAGTCTAGTATTTTCAAAAGCAAAGGTACTGTGAGGATTGGTCTGTAGTTTGAAGGAATGTTTGGATCTTGCGTTGGCTTTTTTTGGTAGTGGGAGTACCCAGGCATCCTTTAGGTTGTTGGGTACAATGCTAGATTTCAAAGATGCATTGATAAGGGATGTAATGAAAGGCGCAAGTTCCTTGGCTGCTTCTTTGATGATATCCTCAACCTCTTTAATGGAGAGAGGGAAGAAGTTGAATTGGTTGTAAGTGTTCCGGTCTGGTGGGGGTGGAGTAGATGCCGAGGCTGCATTGGTGATGATGATTTTTTCAGATTCTATTTTGAGATTTTATCTTCTAATGCTTTCTGAATATTAGTGCACCAAGTGATATCTTTGGTGCAGGTGTCTGGAGGTGTGGCAGGGGATTTAAGCTCTTTGAGAATGTTAAAGAGTTCTTTGGTGCTATATTTGGCTTTAGTGATACGGTCGTTACAATTGTCTTTTTTAGCCTGGACGATAGCCTCTTTGTAGTTGTGTCATATGAAAAGGAAATTGTCTTCGTTGACATCTGAAGGGCGACTTTTCCAGAGTGCTTCTGCGTTTCTTTTGATATTTCATAGGGATCTGATGTGCAGGGTGACCCAAGAATTTAGATGCACACAGGGTTTGGATTTACGCACTTTTAATGGTGCTATTTTGTTAATGGCATTGAATAGTGTGCAGTTGTAGAGGTTGACTAGGGCAGTGGGATCAGTGAGTGATGCGGAAGGGTTGATGACAGGCGGAAGTATGGGAAATAGTTTCTCGACTGTTATATTGCATTTATTCCTGGTGCTCATAGGTGGGGCAAGGTTCTGCTGATTGAGCTACTTGCCTTCCTTTATGGTGAACAAAATACAGTTATGGTCTGACCATGCACACGGTGTGTTGGACACAATGTTTATGTCGCAATTTAGATCGGTTAACCAGTCTAAGATTCTGCCTTTATTGTGGGTTGGTTCAGTTATGCAGTGTAAGAATGCTAGTTCTGAGATTGTGTTAGCGAGGGAGAGTGTCTTGGGATCGTTGGGGTCTTGAAAGCCTAGGTTCAGATCCCCCATGAGAATAACTTGAGAGCCTAGTTTGGTGTTGGTCGATAGTAGGAGAGAGATATCTTCTTTAAAAGTGGATGTGGGACCGGAGGGTCTATAAAGAGATGGATGGTGATTGTGCGGAATGCTGATGTCAGTAGCTTGATGGGTAGCAGTTCTGCGGAAGGCATGGTTTGGTTGCCAATGATTCTTAGGCCTAATGCTGTTTTTGAGATGAAGGCGATACCCCCGCCTTTAGTTTGGTTGGATTTTCTGTCATGGCGGATGATGAAATATTCGACTGGGATAGGGAGGGAGAGTGAGGGTCCTGATGCGGCATGAAGCCAGGTCTCTGTGATTGCTAAAAAGTCGATGTTGTGTGATGTTATGTACTCTGCAATGTATAGCGCATGGGCTGGCAATGATCTTGCTTTGTTGAGAGCGCCTTTGATCAAGGAGATGTTATTCGACTTGCCATTGAATTGCGTGGTACTTTGTATGGGTGCAGGTGCCTTGTTGGCTGTCTTGTTTCAGTTAACCAATGTGGTGGAATGTTTAGACTAGGGTGGGAAGTGTGCTTGCTGGAATCTGGAGCCTAGTCTGTAATTTCTGTCTTTTATAGGGCACAGTCGGTAGATTCTAGGTGGAGTTAAAATCCATGATAGGTGGAATAGTGTTGCTGCTTCTAAAGATGGCCAATGTGATGAGGTATGAGATCCAGAGAATAATTTGAGTGTAAACTAGGAAGGGGAGTGGCATACGCATGACTGAGGGCCTCATTAGGACCCAGGCGGTAAGGGGTTTACGCCGGCGTAAACCATGGCGCCCCTTGCCGCCTGAGTACGAGTTCCCTTAGCGCCATGGTGATTTTAACGCCTGCTTTTAGCAGGCGTTAAAATCCATGGCGCTAAGGGACCTTGTTGTTAATTACGCCACCGTAATTTACGGTGGCGTAATTAACGCCTTCCCCACTCCCATTATGCCCTATGGGGCCAGAAATGGGAATGGGGAAGGGTAAATGGGGATTGGGGACTTACCGCCCCGCCAACCTCGGAATGGGGCGGTAAGTCCGCCAACCCCCATGGCGGAGTTGGCAGCTTAGCGCCATGGACCATGGTGCTAATAGCGCCATGGTCCTCCGCCAAGGTCCTAATGAGGGCCTGAGTGTCTTATGTTTTATACTAGGGTCAGTGGTATGAGCAGAGTTGGAGTCCTGATGGTTTGCTAGGATAATATCTGTGTTGTGCCTTTAGCACTACTAACATAATGTTATCAGCCTGTATGATACAGTAACGTTGTTAGATTGCAATGTCAGATGGCTTAAAGTAGTATTCTAAGGTATGCTTATACAGTGCAACGCATTTGCAGCAAAGTGCAGTTGGTAGCGAACTAGATTCTTTAAACTGACAAAGACTGGGGCGTCGATACTAAGGTTGGAGGCATACAGATGAACTGCAGTTGGTGCAATACATACAAGACATGTGTGTCTTAAACAATTAGTTCAATTTGTGCGATACAAGACAAGTGTGTCATAAGCAGTTAGTTCAAAAAAGTGATACTCTGGGCTAGCAGAACTCATGTGCAGTCCTATGAGCTGTGCAACATGCGAGTAGGGTAGGATGGAGCTCTTGCTCATAATATGAGAGTGCAATACAAGTTCGTAGTGCTAATCAGGTATGCTAACATGCAGTTGGTGTAGAGATAGACTCATTACACTAACCTAGGCAGGTATAGTAACATGCAGTTGGTGTAGAGCTAGACTCATTAAACTAACCTAGGCAGGTATACTAACATGCAGTTTGTGTAGAGCTAGACTTGTTAAACTAACATAGGCATGTATACTAACATACAGTTGATGTAGAGCTAGACTTGTTAAACTAACATAGGCAGGTATACTAACATGCATTTGGTATAGAGCTAGACTCATTAAACTAACATAGGCAGGTATACTAACATGCAGTTGGTGTAGAGCTAGACTCATTAAACTAACATAGGCTGAGGAGCAAATGCAAGAGTTGCCGGCATATAGGCAAACTGCAATAGGCACAATACAAGTCATGTGTGACACGAGCAGTTAGTTCAAGAGATTGTTCCTCTGGGCTAACAAGGGCTGAGATGCCATCCTATGGGCTGCGCAGCATATGGGGAGGAATACGAGTCACATACATAGTGTTAGACCTCATGCCAATAAGCAAAGTACAGTTGGGAGACTCACCGGGTGTGATCATGATTCCACGTTAGCTGTTGGAAGGCGGTATAGACAGATTGTGGTGGTCAGTGGTGAAAAGCAGAGCAACGGTAGAAAACAAAAAGCTCTGTCTATTGTGGCTTATGGACGGGCATGATAAAGTTTTGGTGCTGTTATTGTTCAGGCACAGGCAGGCGGGTGATAGGGAGTACACGCTACGCAGAGGTGCATCAGCTAGGGCAGACTGATGGTGCAGGTATTGGCTGAACAGCCTGTGTCAGGAATAGATGCAATAGCGATGCATGGGTAAGTCGGATGGGCGGCATTTGCTTACCACAATGTGAGGTACTTGACTGGAACAAACTTCCAGCTCATTGTTATGCCTGATGTTATGAATGTTTGACTATGTACATGAAGCAAAACTTTGAAGACTACAATAGCGCAGAGAGAGGGAGAGGGGGAAGTATGAGGGGTTGACCTTAGCTTAAGTGGAAACAGTGACACATTATGTCAAAGGCTGAAATTATCACAGGACGGAAAATATGTTTTGGGGCTTAATGGAGTTCTCATGAAGGGCCTGAGTCTAGCAGAGATCTGAAAGAAAGTCTGGCCTAGTGTGAACATCTAAAGGTGCACCCCCACATCCCCATCCAACACCATGTAAATACAACATAGGGATAAGTAAAGGGAAACAAAGAGAAAGCCTCCACCATCAGTGGCAAGGAGTGTGGTAATACTAAAAAGAAATGAATCCGCTGCAAGTGGATTGAAGAGAGTGTGGGTGGCATAAAGCAGCTAATGCTTGTGCAGAGTACATTTATTTATTTTTGTTTGGCCAATAATTACCGTTCTCGCATCGACATTTCCACCTGCAATGGTTTTCCTTAGCCCCTCACCCACCTTGGAGAACCATACGGGAAATCATAGCTCGAGTTGATGATATGATATGGCATTTATAACCCGCATATACAGAAATGTTTCAAGGCATGACGAGGCAAGGGAGGGGGAACAGAGGGAGGAGAGAGACAACAATCTTACTAGGCCAGGTGACATTGCGATCACGCAAGTGCAGGAGAGAGGGGAAGGAAAAGTGCCAGGGGAGTGGTAGGGGGGCAGTGCTGTACATGGGATCACAATAGCAAGAAGTGCAGCCAGCAGGTGGCAAGTTCAAATGAAAGTGCAAACAGCAGGTGTCCAATAAGTGCAGGCAGGTGTTCTTTAGGGTTACAGATACAGACCCAAGAGCAAGGGTTGCCAGGAGGCAGCGTGGATGTGCAATTGGGCATGAAATATGAGGGTAGCCAGGTGACCAGTGCAATATCAGACTGGAGATCAGCAGGGGATAGGGAGAGAGAACGCAGAAGCAAAGAGGAAGGTCTTGAGGTGCTTCCGGAAACAGAGATTGTTCTCCTCAAGTTTCAGAGAGGCAGGGAGGCTGTTCCAGAGGGAGGCCCTAGCCGGAAAAAAGAGATTGACCCCCAACTCGTTGCTTGGAGAAGTGGCTGACCCTGAGGGAGTTGGAGGTGGAGGAGCAGAGAGCTTGAGTAGGAAGGTATTTCCAAAGAGAGAATTGGAGGTATTGAGGATGCAGACTCAAGAAGGCCCTGTGGACAATGCAGAGGGTCTTGAACTTAATCCTTGCAGCCACTGGGAGCCAGTAAAGAGATTTCAGTGCTGAAGAGATATGATCCCTGGGCTTGAGGCCAAGGACAAGTCTCACATTCCTGTTCTGGATGAGTTGCAGAGGGCTGAGATTTGGGGCAGGCAGATTTAGAAAGAGGCTGTTGCAGTAGTCCAGCCTAGCAAGAACCTGAACTGTGGAGACAGTGAGCTTCTGGGGGGAGGAGAGGAAAGTAAGAATGCCTCTGAGGAGGTGCAGTTGGTAGTTTGACTTCCAAGAGACACCAGAAATGTGAGGAGAAAAGGAGAGTGTGGATTTGAAGATGATCTCGAGGTGGGAGCAGGAAGAGGGCCAAGGGAGGCAGGCCAGAGAGTGACAGGAAAGGAGGGTACAGGTGTGCCGATGAAGAGAATCTCTGTCTTACTGGCATTAAGGCAGAGATCATTTGTGGCACACCACTGTCAGAGATGTGAGAAGCAGAAGAGGTGGCCGAGGAGATCCTGAAAACAAGCTTAGTGTCACCCGCATAGCACTGAAAGTTACAGCAGAGAGCAGCAATGTGGTGTGCAAGCTGTGCCAGGTGTTGGTTGAAGAACCAGGGAGAGAGGTTAGACCCCTGGAGAAAACCACAGGTAGAGAGTCAAATAGAGGAAAGGAAGGACCCATGTTGAACCTGGAAGGGTCAATCGGAGAGGAAAGAGGTCAGCCAGGCCAGGGTCTGATCAGTGATACCCAGGTTATCATGGAGACGGTTTAGCAGGATGGCATGGTTGATGGTTGAGGTAATGCATGACTGTACTATAGACCTTGGGACAAGAAAAGAGAAGAAGCGAACGACCGGTCTCACCCTAAAGCCTCAATGCACTGCATGTTCAGCACCATGAAAGATGCTTAGTAATTGATTTGAGGTCAGACTAGCAGTGGGAACAATAACAGCACATGAAAAGGAAAACTGTACTAAAGTCACTGAAAACGTGATAAATGCATCCATTATGAGTTTGTGCAAAATCTGGTGTGCATTGCCATGGAAATACAAGATAGCGATTATGGTCTTAACTCTGACGGAGTCTACTGAGTGCAATTTACCCATCACACATCTTATGGTGTGGTTTATTTGAATGAACATGAACAAAACCTTTATTTTCAAATACACTGGGGGTCATTCCAAGTAGGGCGGTAAGGGTCAACGGTCACCAGTAACGAGACCGGTGCCGTTAAAAACTTACCGCCCTATTCTGAGTTCCCTTTGTGGGTTGCTACTTAACGCCTGCTTTTAGCAGGCGTTAAAAAACAAACCCGCAAAGTGACTTTGAAGGTAATTACGGTACCGTAATTTACGGTACCGTAATTATCTCCTTCCCCATTCCCATTAAGCCCTATGGGGGCAAAAATGGGAATGGGGAAGGGCCCTGGTGAATGGGGAATTACCGGTCCCTCCAACCTTGGAATGGACCGGTTATTACTCCATTCAACAGGCCGGATTTGGGACGAGTTGGGAGGCAACCATGGAGCTAAAAGCTCCATGGTTACCTCCAAACTCGAAATGAGGGCAACTGTCATGATGAGTAGTCCAATATAGCCCAAAAAATCCCAACCCACCCACTCCTGTCATTTCCTTCACAGATGTTTTTAGGAACCGTATTGTTTGGCGAAGTTGCCCAGTCTGGGAGCCCTGATTGGGGTGGAGTTATGTCACGTCATTGAATATTTATACTGCCCCCATCTCCACCACAGTGGTCTTACGACACTTGAACTTTGTCCAATAGATAGTGTATTGTGACCTCTCCAGGGTGTCACCAGATGGTAGTCTGTGGATAGTGCCCTGAGGCACCCAGCAAGATAGTAGCAATATACCTAAGTCATGCATAACTGCGCATTTGCCATATGTGCTCTATGGCATAGCACCCAGCAACACAGAGGCAGCACATATACCCCACACTCACCCTCAACTGTGCAGCTGCTTCATGTGCTCTATGGTAAGAACACTCAGAAGCACAGGATAGTTCAATCCCCCACAATCATGCTTAACTGTGAAGCTGATGTCAGTGCCCTAGGGATTAGTGCTCTGGACCACAGCACAAGGTATCACAAATACCCAACTATCACTGGCAACTGTGCAGCTTCTGCATATACCCTCCGGTAAGAACATTCAGAAGCACAGGATAGTACAATCCCCCACCATCACCCTTAACTGTGATGCTGTTGTCAGTGCCTTAGGGATTAGTGCTCTGGAGCACAGCACAAGTTATGACAAATAAACCACACCACCCCCAACTGTGGAGGCACTGTATGACCTCTTTGATTACAAAAGCAATGCAACACCTCCCTCCGTCCGTGAGTTTATTCTAGAAACCTCAGAGCTGATGTCACTATCCAAGGCGATGAATAATACTATTGGTGCTAAATAGTAAATACCAGGCCGATTTGTTTTTATTTCAAAGGATGCATAAGCAAGGTCCTTTTGTGATCAATACTTCGGTGAGCGGTATTAACATACAATACTACATCCTGCAGAATGCATGAAAAATATATCATGTGTAACACCCTGTACTGATTCTGACTGTCAATTCATTACTGACATCACTTAAAATATAAAATATGGCTTTGAAGTTCGTGTAAATTTTAGGGTGCTTTGGCTGTTTTGGAGTGCACTCAAGACCTACGTGTAATCTAAGACATTGCCAATTGTTCTTATCCAAAAGTCCCGAGGAACTTTGTCACACTTAATATTAGGAACTCTTTTAAACGTTGCTATAAAGAACTCTGAAAAATATCATTTTTCAAGGTTAAAACTTGTTAAGTACTAACGACTTAACAAGTCCTATTTGCATAGAAGTCCTATTTGCATAGAAATGCATAATAGCACAGCTTTTAAGCAATGTGTGTATTTTGTTACAGCTCTGGTGATGTTTCAAAGCAAACAATATCAGTATACGTGAAATGAAATACTGAATCGTGGTGAAACGGTGCTATTTATTCTGTATATTGCACTCCAGCAAAATGATAACACCAATGGACTACAAGACTACAGGGTTACAACACCTACAGGAAGTTTAGTAGACCAGGCTTTACCCAGTCTCACTTTCCTCGAAAGGTTATTGCTCATGTTAGTTCTCACACAGGAGCCCACTCTTACTGAGCCCTCGAGAGGTAACTGTTCTGTCTTTTCTCTACACTAATCTCCTCATTCTGCTTGGAACAATGCAACACATGAATATTAACTGGATTTATGTGTGAGGCTCCTGCAACGTCTTCAACATGACTCTATAATGGAATGGTATTGAAGCTCCATTTCTTTCTATGATCAATGTGCTTTCTCCAATCCCAAAACTGCAGTTTTTATAAATGGACAATTGCCCCGTACTTTCCTTTATTCAGAGGCACTCGCCAGGGTTGCCCTCTTTCTCCTCTTCTTTTCATCTTAGACTTAGAACCCTTTTTAGAAGCAATTAGGCTAAAGCAGGTGATGTCCTTTTGCTCCTGGGGAATCCATATACAAGCCTGCAACACCTTTTAGATAATATCTCCCAATTTGCACTAGCCTCAGGCTACAAGTTAAACACAGACAAGTCAGAGTTTATACCTCTTAACATTCACTTTGCTAAACACCCTATCCAGGCTTTCGGCATGAGATGGTATACTAAAGGTATTAAATATCTTGGCATTCATATTTCCTCTTCAATTAAAGATATTATTAACCAAAACATTACTACTCTTCTTGCAAGAGTGAAAGAGATAACTCATTCTTGGTCCCCCCTTTGTCTATCCTGGTCGGGCCATTTAGAATCTTTCAAAATGAAGATTTCTCCTATTATCCTATACTTCTTATACATGTTACCAATTCCCTTCCCCTCCCACTTTTTTTAAATATATTGACTCTTGTTGTGTTACATTTCTTTGGGGGAAGAGATACAGTGTAGAATTTCATTATTTAAACTTAAAAAAATCACATGTCAGAGGTGGTGTAAGCTTTCCTGATTTAAAAAAAATATATATCATATAGCTTTTGTTCTAAAGCAGGCACAGTTTTCGTATATGCATGTTGATTATCATAATATACCTAATTGGTTATATGTTTAGAGAGCAATGGTTTCCCCAGTTAACCCTTGCTGACTGCTATATCATCAAGGGGAAAAACAGATTTCGTAGCTACACAAGTATTATTATATTTGCTCGTTACATTACAACCTACATATTCCCTGCCATTACAAAACTCTCCCAATCCACTTCACAATATGTTTGGATTAACCCTTTAATACAAGTGAATACAAGATCTATTCTTTGGAAGCCATGGCTCTCTCGATGTATTACATTTCTTAATCAACTATTTACACAATGAACCCATTCACATTTAATGAACTTGCTGGTAAATGTCATATTCTAGCAGCTTTTTTTATACAACAATATTTCACACTCCTTGATGCTGTCATGGAAAACTATGACCCATTAATATGCAAAGCTATCATTCCCGATACAGAGATATTCCAGCATATGCTCAATTCGAACTTCACTGCCTCCCTGTTTTATATAAGAAAGTGAATGGTTCCTGCTACCGAAACTTTGCGGGATTGCCATATTTCTTGGCATCAGGAATGTACCCTGTTGGATAGACAATTATACTAGCCTTCAATCTAGAAAAATATCTCCAAATGTAACACATCAGCAAGTCTTCTACAGACGTTATTCTTCTTTCATCATAGAGCTTTCATTAGCCCTCTATCACTTTTCAAATGTGCAGTCGCTCAAGATGACAGATGCTCGAGAGCCTTAATGCACAGGTCACCTTCAAACACATGTTTGCTGAATGTGACAATGTTAAAACATTCTGGAAAAATTCATGGACTACTTTCAAGCGTATTTTTTACTTGAAGCTCAAGTTCCGTTTAGAAATTGTATTTCTAGGCAGTACTACAGTTCAACATATCTTGAATAGCAATAGCTGTTAATTATTTGATCTCTTTATTTTAGTGGCAATTCAATCTATAACAACCAATTGGAAACATGTAAATCAACTCCATTACAAAATGTGATGGAACTCTATTTGCAATATCCATATATTGGAAATATGTGATGCTTCTTCTCCTCTTCTACAAAAATAAGTGGATGTGCTTTCTAAGATGTTCTTCCAATGTAGCTTTCAATTAAGTATGTGAATAATGATATGTGCTTAAATATCTCTCTCCTATCATCTTGCTCCCCTTCCTCTTGTACATGTTCCTGTTTTTCTGTCTTGTTTGTTTTTGTGCCATGTCTTTCATGTGTATATACTTATTCAAAAACCCTTTAGTTTTGGAGAGAAATCTGCATCCTCATACATAGCCCTAAATGATACAACTTGCATCTTTTTATACAGAAATCATCGATCGCTACTAGTTATCACATGTATTGGCTGTAAGGGTTATTTGCTTTATATGCTATATATTTTCAATTAAACATTTGCAACAAAAAAAGAAACAATACACTCAAGTGTACAGAATAAAATTAAAAAGATCAGTGTTAAGTCCAAAAGAAGAAACAAAGCAAAACAACCCCATTTGGCATAGAAATAGAAGGGACGTCTTATTACCATGTATTGATACTAAAACATTGTTTCCATTTCAATACTCAATGAACGTTAGAATGGATGGCAAGGTTAGAACTTTGTCTTACATTGTTTTCAGAGCTTTTGTGCAGCATTACCCAATAGGTGAGAATGTGAAGATAATATCGACACACAGGCAGACAATGGGTGAGAAGGCAAAGGGAGGATCACTACACCATTAGAGCCTGAAAGCATGTGTTTTCCAACAATATTCTTGATTGGGAGAATCACTGTTAAACACACACGCATTGGGTCAAATGGCCCAGTGACACTATCAGGCCGATTCATGGAATAATTAGTGCGGCGCAAGTGGGCAAAAACGTGCGAATCGCAGTGGAATAGCGAAAATCGCAGTGCAAGTGCGAAAATCGCACGAAAAGCAGCGCACATCGATTCATGGAAGTCCGTGCGCGAGAAAACCAGCGGATGCACGTTGGCGCACAGGCCATCTAACAGCGTGCGCCAGGTCACAGCGAAAATCGCACAGGCCACAGCGAAAATCGCACATAGCGCGGCGCACACAACAAAAGTAGGCGGAACACGGGCGTAACACTCGGAATGGGGAACAACTTGCCAAAACGTGGGCGTCACGGGGGAAGTACAGGGCACAAGTGCGCGGAACGCCCACACGCTCGCCTACAACACGTATTCATGGAACAGAATAGGGCAAAAAAGCGCACGCTCAAACCAGCGCACAGGCACAAACAAGACGCCACAAGAAAGCAGGCGGTAGCGTCTCTGCGGCTGTAAGAAATGTGCGCCAAAAGGTGCGCCAACAAATAGCACCTATATACTGCCAAGATGAATGTCCTATACTGTGGCCCTCCAGGACAAATGACGTGCAAAGGGGTACCCACAAACACGGACACCCGCTGACAAAAAATACGTGTGCGTGTATACCGGGGTGCGCAGGAAGTCTCACACGCGATTTGGCCAGGTACGTGTATTTCAGTGGTGCGTGGGAAGTTCCACACGCGATTTCAGCAGGGTATGTGTATTTCAGGGGTGCGCGGGAAGTTCCACACGCGATTTCATCAGGGTACGTGTATTTCAGGGGTGCGCGGGAATTTCCACAGGCGATTTCAGCAGGGTATGTGTATTTCAGGGGTGCGCAGGAAGTTCCACACGCGATTTCATGAGGGTACGTGTATTTCAGGGGTGCGCGGGAAGTTCCACACGCGATTGGCCCAGTGCGAGCAGGGTACGTGTATTTCAGGGGTGCGCGGGAATTTCCACACGCGATTTCAGCAAGGTATGTGTATTTCAGGGGTGCGCGGGAAGTTACACACGCGATTGGCCCAGTGCGAGCAGGGTACGTGTATTACAGGGGTGCGCGGGAATTTCCACACGAGATTTCAGCAAGGTAAGTGTATTTCAGGGGTGCGCGGGAAGTTCCACACGCGATTTCATCAGGGTACGTGTATTGCAGGGGTGCGCGGGAAGTTCCACACGCGATTGGGCCAGTGCGAGCAGGGTACGTGTATTTCAGGGGTGCGCGGGAAGTTCCACACGCGATTTCAGCAAGGTATGTGTATTTCAGGGGTGCGCGGGAAGTTCCACACGCAATTTCATCAGGGTACGTGTATTTCAGGGGTGCGCGGGAAGTTCCACACGCGATTGGCCCAGTGCGAGCAGGGTACGTGTATTTCAGGGGTGCGCGGGAAGTTCCACACGCGATTTCAGCAAGGTATGTGTATTTCAGGGGTGCGCGGGAAGTTCCACACGCAATTTCATCAGGGTACGTGTATTTCAGGGGTGCGCGGGAAGTTCCAAACGCGATTGGCCCAGTGCGAGCAGGGTACGTGTATTTCAGGGGTGCGCGGGAAGTTCCACATGCGATTTCAGCAAGGTATGTGTATTTCAGGGGTGCGCGGGAAGTTCCACACACGATTTCAGCAGGGTATGTGTATTTCAGGGGTTCTGGGGAGTACCACACGTGAATTGGCCGTGTGGGCCCTCCCAGGTGTACGCTCCACAACCTCCACGGACCCTGCAGGCAGCCCACACCACGGGGGACTACCCTGCACCCATGCTCATGTCCCGCAGGCAGCCCTTCCACCATGGGCATGCCCCCCAGCCAACCCACATGTCACCTTGCACTACTGATCAACAATGCATGTCTACCACCACCCCCACCCCCCTGCCACCATGGGCATCCTCCACCAGGCCCCCACTCATGTCTCCCACCACCCCCACCCCCCTGCCACCATGGGCAGCCTCCACCAGGCCCCCACTCATGTTTCCCACCACCCCCACCCCCCAGCCACCAGGGGCAGCCTCCACCAGGCCCCCACTCATGTCTCCCACCACCCCCACCCCCCAGCAGTGCTGGGGCAGCCTCCACCAGGCCCCCACTCATGTCTACCACCACCCCCACCCCCCTGCCACCATGGCCACCCTCCACCAGGCCCCCACTCATGTCCCCCTGCACCCCTACCCCCCAGCATCCAGGGTCACCCTCCACCAGGCCCCCACTCATGTCTCCCACCACCCCCACCCCCCTGCCACCATGGCCACCCTCCACCAGGCCCCCACTCATGTCCCCCTGCACCACCACCCCCCAGCATCCAGGGTCACCCTCCACCAGGCCCCCACTCATGTCTCCCACCACCCCCACCCCCCTGCCACCATGGCCACCCTCCACCAGGCCCCCACTCATGTCCCCCTGCACCCCCACCCCCCAGCATCCAGGGTCACCCTCCACCAGGCCCCCACTCATGTCTCCCACCACCCCCACCCCCCCAGCCACCAGGCGCAGCCTCCACCAGGCCCCCACTCATGTCTCCCACCGCCCCCACCCCCCAGCAGTGCAGGGGCAGCCTCCACCAGGCCCCCACTCATGTCTACCACCACCCCCACCCCCCTGCCACCATGGCCACCCTCCACCAGGCCCCCACTCATGTCCCCCTGCACCCCCACCCCCCAGCATCCAGGGTCACCCTCCACCAGGCCCCCACTCATGTCTCCCACCACCCACACCCCCCAGCCACCAGGGGCAGCCTCCACCAGGCCCCCACTCATGTCTCCCACCACCCCCACCCCCCAGCAGTGCAGGGGAAGCCTCCACCAGGCCCCCACTCATGTCTACCACCACCCCACCCCCCTGCCACCATGGGCAGCCTCCACCAGGCCCCCACTCATGTCTCCCACCACCCCCACCCCCCAGCCACCAGGGGCAGCCCCCACCAGGCCCCAACTCATGTCTACCACTACCCCCACCCCCCTGCCACCATGGGCACCCTCCACCAGGCCCCCACTCATGTCTCCCACCACCCCCACCCCCCAGCAGTGCAGGGGCAGCCTCCACCAGGCCCCCACTCATGTCTACCCCGACCCCCACACCCTGCCACCATGGGCAGCCTCCACCAGGCCACAACTCATGTCTACCACCACCCCCACCCCCTGCCACCATGGCCATCCTCCACCAGGCCCCCACTCATGTCTCCCACCACCCCCACCCCCCAGCCACCAGGGGCAGCCTCCACCAGGCCCCCACTCATGTCTCCCACCACCCCCACCCCCCTGCCACCATGGGCACCCTCCACCAGGCCCCCACTCATGTCTCCCACCACCCCCACCCACCATCAGTGCAGGGGCAGCCTCCACCAGGCCCCCACTCATGTCTCCCACCACCCCCACCCCCCTGCCACCATGGGCAGCCTCCACCAGGCCCCCACTCATGTCTCCCACCACCCCCACCCCCCTGCCACCATGGGCAGCCCCCACCAGGTCCTCACAATCCCCAATCATGTGCGTAATGGTCAGCCTCCACAGCCAAAAAGCCCTACCAAGTAACCCATTCACCCACATGGAAATGGAAATCACATGTTACACCCCCAATGTTCATGAAGCTAATGAACCCATGTCCGTCACACACAATGGTTGCAATTGAATGGGAAAACACCCAACATGACATGCATGAAACCAATGAGATGATACCACACAGTGAACTATGGAAACAAAATTGTATTGAAAAAAATAAAGAATGCTAAAGAAAGAAAACAAACTACAATGTGAATGAGAAAAAAAAAGCTGCATGTCCGTATAAAAACACAAAACTGGAAATCCGAATCCAAAAAAATTTTGGCCAAAGTCAAATGTAAAAAAATCTCCATGCAATAAAGAACTATGTACAAAACTACCAAGGGTCCATGAGCCCAACTGAACAAAGGAAACCTACTAAAAAACCTACCTAAAAATCAACTATATACAAAAAGTGGAGCAGTGTCCGTAGACTCCAAATCATAATAAGAAAGAAAGAAAACCTAAAACTAAAGAACTATATACAAAGGCGGCGGGCAAGTCCAGCGGCTCACTCCGTGGTGTCCCGGGCAATGGCATCATCGAACTCCTGTTCGATGTCCCGGAGGCGGTCCAGTTCCATGGCCCCGAGGGTCCGCAGGGACGACGCTGTGTCCTCCTCCAACCCCCTGCGGATTGCCTCGAGGCACTCGGCCCTGCCTCAGGGCCCTCCGCATGGAGTTCTCCGCCCTGACCATTGTGAGCCACGCCTCTTCCGCCCGCCGCCGCTCCGCACCTATGGCGTGGCCCAACCGCTGCCACACGGAAGACACTCTCTGTCCTGGGTCCCCCTGCCCTCCGGCCGATGCCTGCCCCTCCGATGTCGAAAGCCCCGAGCCTTCATGTCTCCCACCATGTTGCTGCTGCTGCTGCTCTGCCTCTGCCCGTGCACTGCCTCCTGCTGCCTGCACATCCTCCGCCGGCTGGGGTGCAGTTGTTGATGTGGCCACCCCTGCTGGACCTCCGACTCCCGACTGTGGCAGGGATGCCTCCTCCACCAGCCTGGCCGCACCGTCAGAGGCAGCTCCACAGGGCACCCAGGTGACTGATGGGTGGGAAGATGGCACAGAGGACGACTGGCGCGTAGGGGGTCCAGTTGAGGAGGGGGTCGAAGCAAGCCCCATCAGACAGCGGAATCCGGCCTGGGTGACCTGTCCCAGCAGGCTGACGTGGTCAACGAGCCATTCGAGTTGACGTGCAGTCTCTCCATGAAAAGACTGCAGGTCACCGCGCATGGCCCGTTGACGCAACGCCACACCAGCCAGGACAGGCTCAACCCGGACATGGATGGCCACGTCCGCAGGCAGAGGAAGGCCAGTTGACGTCAGCTCATCCCCTGTCTGAAAACGGGTCTGGACGTAGGCATCCCTGCTGGTGCAAGATGATGCAGGGACAGGATCGGGGACAGGATTGCACACAGGCACCTCCGCGGCCGCCTGTGCTGCCTCCTGTCCCTGGTCCTGCACTGCACCACTAGCACCAGTGGGATCCCCACCTCCAGACCCCGTCTCTGGTGCTTGCACGGCCTCCTCCTCCACCAAACCCCCCACCAACCTGGATGGCTCCGTGCCATCTTCCTCTGTTGGGCCCTGTGGGGTCCCAGCTGCCCCTTCTGCTGCCGAGGAGTCCAACTCCAACCTCCGCCTCTTGGACCTCCCCCCGGCAGCTGCGGCCTGGGACGCGGCACCGGACTCCTCACTCCCCGACGAGATGACAACACGGGAGGGGAGCCGGGCCTTGCGTCTCCGGCTGGCGGTCGGATCCCCGCCGCTGTGCTCCACAGCACCTTCTCCGCCCTCTTCATCAGTTGACGCTGCAGACAGGGAGAAACAAAACACAGGCATCAGGGCACTGTACAATGGACACATACACGCATGACAGTTGCACATGAGTGGCATTGGCAAACCTCAGACATGTCATCACAATCCCCAACACACATGTCATTGCAACTCGCACACATGAGCCATACCACAGCCATATCGCAACTGCCACCACCATCCATACACATACAACAGCATGAGCAGCCAAAGGGGAGCCAGACATCACTTGCAACACAGGAAGTGCACCACACATGTACACACACCACCACACTTGCATGCATGTCTACACCTCTGCCAAGTGTCGCACTGTTCAGACGGGCATCCATGTCACATCTGCCAATCAGGCTTCCACATACCGCTGTCACATGCATCCATGTTGCATCACTGTTGCACCCTTGTCAAATACACACACATGCACATGTACACAGTGCTCATACATGCAGCCGAAAACAACATACATGCCTGACATCACGGACATGTCTACTTACATAGACATTCATCCAAACATGTGTGCACGCACAACTGCATTTGCCATGCAAGCCCACACACACAAGCACCATCCATGTCTCACACATTACAGCCCTCGCATGTGTCAGCCCCACGGCCCTGTACACCCCCACCCATACTCGACCCCATACAAACAGATGTGCAACCTGCACAATACCGAATAATCACCACACGCACTGCTCACAATCAGGATGCATGTACACTCACCGCTCGACTCCAGACGGGTCTGCTTCTCTAGGACCTGGACGTGGAGCGCTGGGGATATGCGTTCCAGGACCCCCATCTGTTCTTCCGACAAGTGGCCCCGGCGCCCCTTGGCATCCGCTGCCTTCAAGAGGCGCCGGGCCTTGTTCAGGGTCCTGGACCTGAAGTCCTCCCAGCGCTTCCTGACATGTTGTAAGTCCCGGACTGCCACCCCCTCCGCGTTGATGGCAGTCACAATGTCAGTCCAGATCCGAGTCCGTCCTTCCTTGTCGGCGCGGGAACTTCCGAAGAGGGCATCATACTGCCCCAGGACTTGCTCCACCAGGACACCAACTTCGGTGGCACTGAAGCTGGTGCCCCTCTGCCTCTCTGGCCGGGGGTTGTCAGTGGTCACAGATGGTGTTTGCCCCGACATGACAACCCCAGAGGCAGGAGTGGGTGGGCAACTGGGTCCTGGGGCTGGGCTGTGGAGCGATGGAATTCCAGTCGGGAGTCTTCGGTTCCAGCAGGGGTGGTCACAGCAACAGCACCCCTGGCTGATGTGCAGGCAGCAAATGGCAGTGCACGTGGGCAGCAGGCAGTCAGGCAGCAGCAGATGTCAGGTGGGAGCGTGCTCGGGGCTCTGGGGGGCAGTAGTTCGGCCTTCTGGGCAGGAGCGTGGTCTTCCGCGTGCTTACGCGTGGCCAGCTTGGTACGGAGTGATTTGGCACGTGAAAATCCTGCACGTCAGCGTGAAAACCGAGGAAAGGCCCTTAGCGCGTAAGCGCGTCAGCACGCATACGCGATTCTATTGGACCAAAGGCCCTCAGCGCGTAAGCGCGTCTGTGACGTGACCCGCACGGGTGTTTCCCACACAGCACGTGATGACAGAGCACACGTGGAAAGACTGCACGTCAGAGTGTCATCGCGTTTGATTGGTGGAAATGGCCCTACACGCAGAAGTGACAAAGCGTGTAATTGGTGGAAATGGCCCTACACGCATAAGTGACAAAGCGTGTAATTGGTGGAAATGGCCCTACACTCATAAGTGACAAAGCGTGTAATTGGTGGAAATGGCCCTAGCGTGTACACGCCGCGTAAGTGTCGCTGGACGTGTGGGCCTGTATACAAGGTACGTGTAGAACACCATTTCCTTGTACGTGCTTTTCGTGGAGAGCGAGTGGGCGAATTCTGTACCTCTTGTCGTTTCACACGCGATTTACTTCACAGCGTTTCAAGTTCGTATTCCCTGTTACCTCTGACAGCTTTTTCTCTTTCTTCTCTTTTACTGGTTTACCTGGGCCTGTTCCCTCAAACAGTGTTCCCTTCTACTGTTGTCCTGTCTCCTCAGACAGCGTACAAATCTTCTTATGGCGGGGGTGTTGCCAACCATACGCGCTCCTTTTTCACGCTCTTTTACCTGGCAGATGGTGAGTCACGCACGTATCTAACATCTGTGCTTGCCCCGTGTGTAGCCTACCCCTTCAGAGGTCATTCTAGGCTGCGTGTGACACGCATACGTTCATTCTTGTGTTACTGGGTGCCACAGCATAGTGCAGGTTTTTCTTTCTGCACACGTGGTCTAGGAGGGGTTGCGTGCACGTCATCTCCCTTTTTTGGGGCTCCTGTGCGTAGCGTGACCCGTCATCTTTCCCCAGGGGTTACAATCAGCCTTGCAAGAGCACTAGGGTACAATTACCATCTGGTACCCAACCCCTTTGACCCCCAATTGCCCAGGACAATATTTTACAGCCACTCCCATACGCACATTAACATCAGTGCCATGGCTGGGAGTCGAGGATTCTGTAAGGGTGGCAAAGGTGGAAGAGCCACAAGTGGTGGCCGTGGTGGATCCGGTAGGGGACGTGGTCGTTACTTGAAGGGTGAGCCTGTCCCCCCATGTGTGGAGGACCAGTCAAGGGCACCCATAATCCCCCCCCCTCCCGTTGAGGCTGATGTGGCTGACACCATCCATGCTCAGCCCTTGTTGGACCAGCCCATTGTGGCACCAGACCTGGCTGACTCCATGGCTGACTTCCAGGTCAGCAGGCCTATGACACGTGCGCTGGTGCACGTTGATGTCACCATGCCACGTGCATCTGGGGCAACAAGGTCATCTGCTGCACCAAGTAGGCAGGGAGGAGAGGCTGCAGGGGCAGCTGCGGCTCCATCCACCCCAGCCCTCACACACCCAGCCCGGACAGTGTCGGTCCTAGTCCATGCTGCTGACATTCCCCCTGACACCATCACACTAGACCCAATGCCTGCACCAACTCCCATGCTGAGTGTGCAATCCCACACTCCTGATACAGAGTCCACCAGGGCTCCTGCCCCTAGTGTCCAGAGCGGCGCAGGACCCTCAGGATCACCACCACCTTCCAAGCGGAAGAGGAAGAGTGCTCGTCCGGCACAGGCTGATGCCCCAGACACGGTTACACAGTCCGGCCCATCCAGGAAGCCCAGCTTCACGGATGACGAACTGAATGCACTTGTCGAGTATGTGTCCGCACATGACAACGAGATGGTCATTGTTGCAGGATCCAAGACCACACCTGCACAACGCCAGGCACACTGGCAGACCGTTGCGGACATCGTAAGTGCCCTTGGAATCGTGAGGCGCACAGCCAATGATTGCTATAAGCGCTGGAATGACCTAAAGCGCAGGGCAAAGAGTAAGCTGGCCTCAAGTCATGCCGCAACTCTAGTGACTGGAGGTGGGTCTCCAGTAGTAGACATGGAACTAACTCCACATGAGTCAGTCGCTGGGACCTACTTCACGGAGGAACAGATAAAAGGCGTGGGAGATTTGGCTGATTACGAGGCATTGTCCGGTGAGTGCACATGCATGTGGGTGTCATCCATGTGCATGGTGTGTGTGAGGGCTTCTGTTTGTGTGCCAGGTGAGAGTGTGTGCGCCTGAGTCGTATGGGTCAGCCATGTGCTTCATGCAATACATCCTACGCAGCTGCATTTGGCCATAGCAGTATCCCTTCTGCCAACAGTAGACATCTAGCCCAACTGCACGCCAGTTGCCCTTGAAGTGTCACCTTGCCACAACATTGTTGCTTAATTTTTCACTGTTCATTTAGTCAGATTGTTTGCATTCCACCACTTTTACTAGGCATGTCGCAGTCCTCTAGTCACATGTCTGACATGGCTATGGTAAAGTGGAGTGACTTTGTTACCTGGATATCATTTGTTCAAACATGTCCCTGTGCAATTGCACCATTTCGGACTGGCAGCTCCAGGTGAAGAATCTGACCTGTTTGAATTAGAAAAGCTATTACATGCGGGAACTGGACTGAATGAATAGGTGCTGCCCTCCTCTCCATCTTCACTCAATAGCAATGGTACATGCCATCTGTGTGATGGCATGTGTGTTTCACCTGCCAATCACAGGCCAATGTGTGATGCCACTGCCAGGCAGCATGCAGAAAATGTGTTCATCTTCCATCTTGGTGTCATCAGTGTGTGCCATTTGCCTGCCCTTCATACGCAGTGAGGGTGCATGCATGGGAGGGATTTAGTCATGTGGGACATGTGTCAAACAAGTACTGGTTCTCTTGCTTCTCAGCCCTCATTGTGTGCCATGGTGCTAATGCCTGTTTCCATTTCTTTGTTTTTATGTCTTTGCAGGGGAATAGGCACCTGATACTGCTGGGGTTGTGGAGATGGTGCAGACCCAGGAGGGGTCCAAGGGCCGACCAACCACCAGTGAGGGACGTGGTGTGGTGGTGGGTGAGAACCCACAAGTGCTGCAGGTCGTGCTCTCAAGGGGTGTCTCTGGCTGCACCTCCCCCGAGCTGTACTCAGGTGTTGATTCGGATGAGACCTACGTGCCGTCGCAGGTGAGTGTTCCAGGGAGGGATTCTGTTCTGTCTCACCCACCTGCACCAGGGTCAGAACCCTCAATGGGGATGTCAGTGTTGGCAGCTACGCCTTTGGTGGTTACGGATGCAGGGTCACACTCCGCGACATCTGATCCTGTTCCTGGGCCAGCAGATCAGAGGGGGAATGCAGTCCTGCAGCCTCAGGCAGTGCCGGCACAGCAAGGCGCAGTTCGCCTTGCCCCAGACAGGTGTGGTGCCCGCCGACGTGGTGGCCGTACACCACCTGGCAATACCGCATGGGAGCAATCCATTTACGGTATGGCAACCCAACAGGCAGCATCATCCGAGATGATGGCTCAGGCCATGGATAGGGTGGCCACTTCCATTGTCCCCCCTGAAAGGCTGATGGAGCGACTAGAGCAGGCAACCGACTCCATCTGCCAGTCACACAGGGAGGACATGTTGGGGTCCAACAGGGACAGGCGGGCGGCACTGGCAACTCTGCAGGAGGCCATCTCCATTGAGTCCCAGGGCCACAGGGAAGCCCTGAGGCAGGAGCTCCTTCACCTCAGGACGACTCTTGTTGAGCTTGAGGCTTCAACACACCAAAGGACAGAACAGCAGCTGGAGCGTCTCACCCGTACACTCTCAGCTGAGATGCAGGCAATGAGGGCGGAGGTCCGGGCATCCCGTGAGTTGTTGCATGGGGACCTCCGCACACTCATCCTCCAGAACCAGACCTACCACACCCGCATGCTTGCAGCCATGGAGGAGCAGACTAGGGCCTTGCGTGGGCTGCCTCCCATAGTGCAACCACCTCCGGATGCAGCTGCACAGGGTGATAATAGTGACAGCAGTGATACTCCCACAATAGGGTAGCCGTGTGGGCCATGAGCCCATGGAGGTGTTTTTTTTTCCCAGGATCCACGCAGGTGGGTTCTGGTGTGCATCCTGTCCTCGGACCTCCTGGGTGGCCTCCCCAACCCCCCCGGGCCCTTAAATGGCCATTTTTGATTTTTTTTTATTTTTATTTTTATTTTTATTTATTTTATTCCCAATTTTTTTGGGACGATTTGTTGGCTTCCGTGGTTCCTGTGGGCATACGCTGCATTGTGGCTGGGCACATGCAGGCTTGTAATGTATTTGGTTCAGATGCTTGGGTTTGAGTCACACACACCCCTCCTGCTTCCCGTTTCCATGGGCTTGCAAAGGGTGTGCCCAAGTGACAGTGAATTACACAGGGACGTTGGACTCCCATGAGCTGTGTGGGCAGTCTGTAGTCAATACTGTGTATACATTCCTAGTGCATATTGCTGTTGTGTTGTACGCTGCATGTTGCATTGATGTGTAACTCATCTTCTGTGTCTACCTCCCAATTTGCAGGTCCCTTCCTCATGTCTACACAAGGACCTCTAGTCTGGAGATGTGGTCCATGTTGGCAGCAGTGCACTTACAACTCTACATGGCGCCAACACTGCACAGTTGGTAGTGGTGGGAGTGCAGGCATTTCCAGGTGGTGAGACTACTAATATTTAACATTAGTGATGTCATGTTAATGGTAGTACGTGCTCAAGTTTGTTGTTGGTCCGGCATTACTGTGAGCATTTCAGGTGTTGCAAGTTTCTAATAGGGACACTGTACATTGTGACACTAGTGTCATGTTGTGGGGATTACTTTGTTTACCTGCAAATAGCATGACATGGCACGGTGTGTCGTGTGGCGGTGCTGGGGTTGGGTTGGCTGACATGGCACTGTCCTCTTGTTGCATTTTGCAAGTGGGTATTCATTTTAGCTGCTTGAATGTGTAACTTCACAAAACTGCATTGGTGGTGTCTGTGTGGGTAGGGATGCACACATTGTGACACTTCCAGGTGAACAATCTCAGGCTGATATGGTTTTCACGGTTCTTTCTCCAGACATTCAGTATCAGTGTCAGGTTGAGTCATCATTGATTGTCAGATGGAATGTGCCAGGGCAGTGTGCACTCCACAGGGGTGTGATTTCTATGTGAAGTAATTAGCCACTAGCTGTGTACGGGCTGCCTCCCCCCGTGCCCTTTCCCCTCCCATGCGCAGCGGCTGTGCATGTGGTTGGGGATGGGGGGGCACCACCATGTCCACGGCCAGGCCCCGGCGTGTTGCAATGTTGTGCAGGACACATGCTGCCACTATGATCCTGCACACTACTGGGGGAGCGTACAACAGCTGCCCGCCAGAACGGACAAGGGAGCGAAAGCGTGACTTCAGCACTCCGAATGTGCGCTCCACTATGCCCCGGGTTGTAATGTGGGCTGCGTTATATCTTACCTGGGGTGGCGTGGTGGGGTTCCGAATTATTGGCGTCATCATGTGGGGGCTGAGAGGGTAGGCACTGTCCCCTGTGGAGGTGGTGATTGGTATCATTGGTGGGGTTGTGACCTTGCTCAGTATCTGACATGCATGCATGTGCAGTGGCATTCATACTCACCAAGCAGCCATGTATCGCCATGCCGCCCAGCTTCTAGGTCCCGGCTTAGGGTGGACATTCGGTAAATGAAGCTGTCGTGGGTTGAGCCGGGATAGTTGGCATATACTGAGGTGATGATTCCCTTGGCATTACATACTACCTGCACGTTGATGGAATGCCAGTGCTTGCGGTTCCTATAGATGTGCTCAGATGCCCTGGGGGGACGTAGAGCCACATGGGTGCAGTCGATGGCGTAAAAATCCAGGGCGGCAGCATGCCTTTCTGCAGGGGTTCTGGGCAGGTATATGTGCCTGCGGACTGATGGGCGTGCAGTGATGATGTTCAAGACCTGGTGTAGGCAGTGTGACTGGGTGGCCTGTGATACACCACCCACAATGGCACTTGTCCGCTGAAATGATCCAGTGGCTAAGAAGTGCAGTACATTGAGGACCTTCTCCAGGGGGCTGAGTGCTTGGGAGCACAGGGTGGGTGATGTGAGGTCATCCTCCCACTCACTCACCAGGTCCAGTATGATGTGTGGTGGAAACCTGTACCTCCCATGCACCTGGACATCAGGCATCCCGAAAAGGCTGGTTCTGGGTGTGAATATTCTGGCCCTGACTCCTCCTCCTTTGGTAGGCCACACCCACTGCTGCTAGGAACGGTATGTTCATCCTGGGTCTGAGCTTGTTATTTTGTTAGCGCGCAAATTAATGCGTTGCGCGTGTTGTAGGCGAGCGTGTGACCCGCGCACCCCTGAAATCCAGTACCCAGTCCAATAGCGTGTGGAAATTCCCGCGCACACCGGGATACAGGTGCGCTGACGTACTTGCGTGTGTAAGTGTCCGCGCACACCTGATATACACGTACATAGGCCAATCGCGTGTACGCGCACTTTTGTCCAATTACACGCGATGACACCCTGACGTGCTGTCCAATTACACGCGATGAGACTCTGCCGTGCTGTCCAATTACACGCGATGAGACTCTGACGTGCTGTCCAATTACACGCGATGACACTCTGACGTGCAGTCTTTCCACGTGTGCTCTGTCATCACGTGCTGTGTGGGAAACACCCGTGTGGGTCACGTCACAGACGCGCTTACGCGCTGAGGGCCTTTGGTCCAATAGATTCGCGTATGCGTGCTGACGCGCTTACGCGCTAAGGGCCTTTCCTCGGTTTTCACGCTGACGTCCAGGATTTTCACATGCCAAATCACTCCGTACCAAGCTGGCCACGCGTAAGCACACGGAAGACCACGCTCCTGCCCAGAAGGCCGAACTACTGCCCCCCAGAGCCCCGAGCACGCTCCCACCTGCCATCTGCTGCTGCCTGACTGCCTGCTGCCCACGTGCACTGCCATTTGCTGCTTGCACATCAGCCAGGGGTGCTGTTGCTGTGACCACCCCTGCTGGAACCGAAGACTCCCGACTGGAATTCCATCGCTCCACAGCCCAGCCCCAGGACCCAGTTGCCCACCCACTCCTGCCTCTGGGGTTGTCATGTCGGGGCAAACACCATCTGTGACCACTGACAACCCCCGGCCAGAGAGGCAGAGGGGCACCAGCTTCAGTGCCACCGAAGTTGGTGACCTGGTGGAGCAAGTCCTGGGGCAGTATGATGCCCTCTTCGGAAGTTCCCGCGCCGACAAGGAAGGACGGACTCGGATCTGGACTGACATCGTGACTGCCATCAACGCGGAGGGGGTGGCAGTCCGGGACTTACAACATGTCAGGAAGCGCTGGGAGGACTTCAGGACCAGGACCCTGAACAAGGCCCGGCGCCTCTTGAAGGCAGCGGATGCCAAGGGGCGCCGGGCCCACTTGTCGGAAGAACAGATGGGGGTCCTGGAACGCATATCCCCAGCGCTCCACGTCCAGGTCCTAGAGAAGCAGACCCGTCTGGAGTCGAGCGGTGAGTGTACATGCATCCTGATTGTGAGCAGTGCGTGTGGTGATTATTCGGTATTGTGCCAGTTGCATATCTGTTTGTATGGGGTCGAGTATGGGTGGGGGCGTACAGGGCCGTGGGGCTGACACATGCGAGGGCTGTAATGTGTGAGACATGGATGGTGCTTGTGTGTGTGGGCTTGCATGGCAAATGCAGGTGTGCGTGCACACAGGTTTGGATGAATGTGTATGTAAGTAGACATGTCCGTGATGTCAGGCATGTATGTTGTTTTCGGCTGCATGTATGAGCACTGTGTACATGTGCATGTGTGTGTATTTGTCAAGGGTGCAACAGTGATGCAACATGGATGCATGTGACAGCGGTATGTGGAAGCCTGATTGGCAGATGTGACATGGATGCCCGTCTGAACAGTGCGACACTTGGCAGAGGTGTAGACAAGCATGCAAGTGTGGTGGTGTGTTTAGATGTGTGGTGCACTTCCTGTGTTGCATGTGATGTCTGGCTCCCCTTTGGCTGCTGATGCTGTTGTATGTGTAGGGATGGTGGTGGCAGTTGCGATATGGCTGTGGTATGGCTCATGTGTGCGAGTTGCAAAGACATGTGTGTTGGGGATTGTGATGACATGTCTGAGGTTTGCCAATGCCACTCATGTGCAACTGTCATGCGTGTATGTGTCCATTGTACAGTGCCCTAATGCCTGTGTTTTGTTTCTCCCTGTCTCCAGCGTCAACTGATGAAGAGGGCGGAGAAGGTGCTGTGGAGCACAGCGGCGGGGATCCGACTGCCAGCCGGAGAACCAAGGCCCGGCTCCCCTCCCATGTTGTCATCTCGTCGGGGAGTGAGGAGTCCGGTGCCGCGTCCCAGGCCGCAGCTGCCGGGAGGAGGTCCAAGAGGCGGAGGTTGCAGTTGGACTCCTCGGCAGCAGAAGGGGCAGCTGGGACCCCACAGGGCCCAACAGGGGAAGATGGCACGGAGTCATCCAGGTTGGTGGGGAGTTTGGTGGAGGAGGGGGCCGTGCAAGCACCAGAGACGGGGTCTGGAGGTGGGGATCCCACTGGTGCTAGTGGTGCAGTGCAGGACCAGGGACAGGAGGCAGCACAGGCGGCCGCGGAGGTGCCTGTGTGCAATCCTGTCCCCGATCCTGTCCCTGCATCATCTTGCACCAGCAGGGATGCCTACGTCCAGACCCGTTTTCAGGCAGGGGATGAGCTGACGTCAACTGGCCTTCCTCTGCCTGCGGACGTGGCCATCCAGGTCCGGGTTGAGCCTGTCCTGGCTGGTGTGGCGTTGCATCAACGGGCCATGCGAGGTGACCTGCAGTCTTTTCATGGAGAGACTGCACGTCATCTCGAATGGCTCGTTGACCACGTCAGCCTGCTGGGACAGGTCACCCAGGCCGGATTCCTCCGTCTGATGGGGCTTGCTCCGACCCCCTCCTCAACTGGACCCCCTACGCGCCAGTCGTCCTCTGTGCCATCTTCCCACCCATCAGTCACCTGGGTGCCCTGTGGAGCTGCCTCTGACGGTGCGGCCAGGCTGGTGGAGGAGGCAGCCCTGCCACAGTCGGGAGTCGGAGGTCCAGCAGGGGTGGCCACATCAACAACTGCACCCCAGCCGGCGGAGGATGTGCAGGCAGCAGGAGGCAGTGCACGGGCAGAGGCAGAGCAGCAGCAGCAGCAACATGGTGGGAGAAATGAAGGCTCGGGGCTTTCGACATCGGAGGGGCAGGCATCGGCCGGAGGGCAGGGGGACCCAGGACAGAGAGTGTCTTCCGTGTGGCAGCGGTTGGGCCACGCCACAGGTGCGGAGCGGCGGCGGGAGGAAGAGGCGCGGCTCACAATGGTCAGGGCGGAGAACTCCATGCGGAGGGCCCTGAGGCGGGCCGAGTGCCTCGAGGCAATCCGCAGGGGGTTGGAGGAGGACACGGCGATGTCCCTGCGGACCCTCTGGGCCATGGAACTGGACCACCTCCGGGACATCGAACAGGAGTTCGATGATGCCCTGGCCCGGGACACCACGGAGTGAGCCGCTGGACTTGCCCGCCGCCTTTGTATATAGTTCTTTAGTTTTAGGTTTCCTTTCTTTCTTATTATGATTTGGAATCGACGGACACTGCTCCACTTTTTGTATATAGTTGATTTTTAGGTAGGTTTTTTAGTAGGTTTCCTTTGTTCAGTTGGGCTCATGGACCCTTGGTAGTTTTTTACATAGTTCTTTATTGCATGGAGATTTTTTTACACTTGACTTTGGACAACATTTTTTTGGATTCGGATTTGCAGTTTTGTGTTTTTATACGGATATGCAGCTTATTTTTTCTCATTCACATTGTAGTTTGTTTTCGTTCTTTAGCATTCTTTATTTTTTTCAATACAATTTTGTTTCCATACTTCACTGTGTGGTATCATCTCATTGGTTTCATGCATGTCATGTTGTGTGTTTTCCCATTCAATTGCAACCATTGTGTGTGACGGACATGGGTTCATTAGCTTCATGAACATTGGGGGTGTAACATGTGATTTCCATTTCCATGTGGGTGAATGGGTTACTTGGTAGGGCTTTTTGGCTGTGGAGGCTGACCATTACGCACATGATTGGGGATTGTGAGGACCTGGTGGGGGCTGCCCCTGGTGGCTGAGGGGTGTGGGTGGTGGGAGACATGGGTGGGGGCCTGGTGGGGGCTGCCCCTGGTGGCTGGGGGGTGGGGGTGTTGGGAGACATGAGTTGGGGCCTGGTGGAGGCTGCACCTGCACTGCTGGGGGGTGGGGGTGGTGGGAGACATGAGTGGGGGCCTGGTGGAGGCTGCCCCTGCACTGCTGGGGGGTGGGGTTGGTGGGAGACATGAGTGGGGGCCTGGTGGGGGCTGCCCATGGTGGCAGAGGGGTGGGGGTGGTGGGAGACATGAGTGGTGGCCTGGTGGAGGGTGGCCATGGTGGCAGGGGGGTGGGGGTGGTGGGAGACATGGGTGGGGGCCTGGTGGAGGCTGCCCCTGCACTGCTGGGGGGTGGGGGTGGTGGGAGACATGAGTGGGGGCCTGGTGGGGGCTGCCCATGGTGGCAGGGGGGTGGGGGTGGTGGGAGACATGAGTGGTGGCCTGGTGGAGGGTGGCCATGGTGGCAGGGGGGTGGGGGTGGTGGTAGACATGAGTGGGGGCCTGGTGGAGGCTGCCCCTGCACTGCTGGGGGTTGGGGGTGGTGGGAGACATGAGTGGGGGCCTGGTGGAGGCTGCCCATGGTGGCAGGGGGGTGGGGGTGGTGGTAGACATGGGTGGGGGCCTGGTGGAGGCTGCCCATGATCGCAGGGGGTGGGGGTGGTGGGAGACATGGGTGGGGGCCTGGTGGGGGCTGCCCCTGGTGGCTGGGGGGTGGGGGTGGTGGGAGACATGAGTTGGGGCCTGATGGAGGCTGCCCCTGCACTGCTGGGGGGTGGGGTGGTGGGAGACATGAGTGGGGGCCTGGTGGAGGCTGCCCCTGCACTGCTGGGGGGTGGGGGCGGTGGGAGACATGAGTGGGGGCCTGGTGGGGGCAGCCCATGGTGGCAGGGGGGTGGGTGTGGTGAGAGACATGGGTGGGGGCCTGGTGGAGGCTGCCCATGGTCGCAGGGGGTGGGGGTGGTGGGAGACATGAGTGGGGGCCTGGTGGAGGCTGCCCATGGTGGCAGGGGGGTGGGGGTGGTGGTAGACATGAGTGGGGGCCTGGTGGAGGCTGCCCCTGCACTGCTGGGGGGTGGGGGTGGTGGGAGACATGGGTGGGGGCCTGGTGGAGGCTGCCCCTGGTGGCTGGGGGGTGGGGGTGGTGGGAGACATGGGTTGGGGCCTGGAGGGGGCTGCCCATGGTGGCAGGGGGGTGGGGGGGTGGGAGACATGGGTGGGGGCCTGGTGGAGGCTGCCCCTGGTGGCTGGGGGGTGGGGGTGGTGGGAGACATGAGTGGGGGCCTGGTGGAGTCTGCCCATGGTGGCAGGGGGGTGGGGGTGGTGGTATACATGAGTTGGGGCCTGGTGGAGGCTGCCCATGGTGGCAGGGGGGTGGGGGTGGTGGGAGACATGGGTGGGGGCCTGGTGGAGGCTGCCCCTGGTGGCTGGGGGTGGTGGGAGACATGAGTGGGGGCCTGGTGGAGGCTGCCCATGGTGGCAGGGGGTGGGGGTGGTGGTATACATGAGTTGGGGCCTGGTGGAGGCTGCCCATGGTGGCAGGGGGGTGGGGGTGGTGGGAGACATGAGTGGTGGCCTGGTGGAGGCTGCCCCTGCACTGCTGGGGGGTGGGGGTGGTGGGAGACATGGGTGGGGGCCTGGTGGAGGCTGCCCCTGGTGGCTGGGGGGTGGAGGTGGTGGGAGACATGAGTGGGGGCCTGGTGGGGGCTGCCCATGGTGGCAGGGGGGTGGGGGTGGTGGGAGACATGGGTGGGGGCCTGTTGGAGGCTGCCCCTGGTGGCTGGGGGGTGGGGGTGGTGGGAGACATGAGTGGGGGCCTGGTGGAGGCTGCCCATGGTGGCAGGGGGGTGGGGGTGGTGGTAGACATGAGTTGGGGCCTGGTGGAGGCTGCCCATGGTGGCAGGGGGGTGGGGGTGGTGGGAGACATGAGTGGTGGCCTGGTGGAGGGTGGCCATGGTGGCAGGGGGGTGGGGGTGGTGGGAGACATGGGTGGGGGCCTGGTGGAGGCTGCCCTTGCACTGCTGGGGGGTGGGGGTGGTGGGAGACATGAGTGGGGGCCTGGTGGAGGCTGCCCCTGCACTGCTGGGGGGTGGGGGTGGTGGGGTACATGAGTGGGGGCCTGGTGGGGGCTGCCCATGGTGGCAGGGGGGTAGGGGTGGTGGGAGACATGAGTGGTGGCCTGGTGGAGGGTGGCCATGGTGGCAGGGGGGTGGGGGTGGTGGGAGACATGGGTGGGGGCCTGGTGGAGGCTGCCCCTGCACTGCTGGGGGGTGGGGGTGGTGGGAGACATGAGTGGGGGCCTGGTGGAGGCTGCCCCTGCACTGCTGGGGGGTGGGGGTGGTGGGAGACATGAGTTGGGGCCTGGTGGAGGCTGCCCCTGCACTGCTGGGGGGTGGGGGTGGTGGGAGACATGAGTGGGGGCCTAGTGGGGGCTGCCCATGGTGGCAGGGGGGTGGGGGTGGTGGGAGACATGAGTGGTGGCCTGGTGGAGGGTGGCCATGGTGGCAGGGGGGTGGGGGTGGTGGGAGACATGGGTGGGGGCCTGGTGGAGGCTGCCCCTGCACTGCTGGGGGGTGGGGGTGGTGGGAGACATGAGTGGGGGCCTGGTGGAGGCTGCCCCTGCACTGCTGGGGGGTGGGGGTGGTGGGAGACATGAGTGGGGGCCTGGTGGGGGCTGCCCATGGTGGCATGGGGGTGGGGGTGGTGGGAGACATGAGTGGTGGCCTGGTGGAGGGTGGCCATGGTGGCAGGGGGGTGGGGGTGGTGGGAGACATGGGTGGGGGCCTGGTGGAGGCTGCCCCTGCACTGCTGGGGGGTGGGGGTGGTGGGAGACATGAGTTGGGGCCTGGTGGAGGCTGCCCCTGCACTGCTGGGGGGTGGGGGTGGTGGGAGACATGAGTTGGGGCCTGGTGGAGGCTGCCCCTGCACTGCTGGGGGGTGGGGGTGGTGGGAGACATGAGTGGGGGCCTGGTGGAGGCTGCCCCTGCACTGCTGGGGGGTGGGGGTGGTGGGAGACATGAGTGGGGGCCTGGTGGAGGCTGCCCATGGTGGCAGGGGGGTGTGGGTGGTGGTAGACATGAGTGGGGGCCTGGTGGAGGCTGCCCCTGCACTGCTGGGGGGTGGGGGTGGTGGGAGACATGGGTGGGGGCCTGGTGGGGGCTGCCCCTGGTGGCTGGGGGGTGGGGGTGGTGGGAGACATGGGTGAGGGCCTGGTGGGGGCTGCCCCTGGTGGCTGGGGGGTGGGGGTGGTGGGAGACATGCATTGTTGATCAGTAGTGCAAGGTGACATGTGGGTTGGCTGGGGGGCATGCCCATGGTGGATGGGCTGCCTGCGGGACATGAGCAGGGGTGCAGGGTAGTCCCCCGTGGTGTGGGCTGCCTGCAGGGTTCGTGGAGGTTGTGGAGCGTACACCTGGGAGGACCCACATGGCCAATTCACGTGTAGTACTCCCCAGAACCCCTGAAATACACATTCCCTGCTGGTATCGCGTGTGCAACTTCCCGCGCACCCCTGAAATACACGTACCCTGCTCGCACTGGGACAATTGCGTGTGGAACTTCCCGCGCACCCCTGAAATACACGTACCCTGCTCGCACTGGGACTATCGCGTGTGGAACTTCCCGCGCACCCCTGAAATACACGTACCCTGCTCGCACTGGGCCAATCGCGTGTGTAACTTCCCGCGCACCCCTGCAATACACGTACCCTGATGAAATCGCGTGTGGAACTTCCCGCGCCCCCATGGAATACACGTACCCTGCTCGCACTGGCCCATTCGCGTGTGTAACTTCCCGCGCACCCCTGAAATACACGTGCCCTGATGGAATCGCGTGTGGAACTTCCCGCGCACCCATGTAATACACATACCCTGCTCGCACTGGCCCATTCGCGTGTGGAACTTCCCGCGCACCCCTGAAATGCACGTACCCTGCAGAAATCGCGTGTGGAACTTGCCGCGCATCCCTGAAATACACGTACCCTGCTGAAATCGCGTGTGGAACTTCCCGCGCACCCCTGAAATTCACGTACCCTGCTTGCACGGGGCCAGTCGCGTGTGGAACTTCCCGCGCACCCCTGCAATACACGTTCCCCGCTTGGTGTTTGCTGTTTGCCAGCCCGGTGAACTGGTCCAGGGTTAGCGCAGCCCTTTGCGATTATTTAGCGATTTTAATGGCTTTTCCTTGCGCGAGGGCGTTCTTGGGGGCGTTACTGGCGCTGCTGCAGGGTCGCTGCGATTCTCTGCGCCACGGCTGGTTTGGAAGCCTGAAATCCATGAATACACTGTGCGCGGAAATCGGTTTTAGCGCACGTGCCTGGCGCAGTCAATCGCACGCGGACACTCTGCGCCAGCCGCTTGCGACACTTTTCTGCGAAATTCTATGAATTATCCTGTAAATATATCACTTTCTGATGCAGCAAATTCATGCTTCTGCATTTGGAGTTACCATGTCAACACTTTAATATGCTACTGAACACCCATGCTTCTTTCTTGTGTGTTAGCAATGTGGTGCCACATAGGAGGCTAGTGCCACCATTTGGCTCAAAACCAAAAATTGCTATCTTCAAAAATGTGTATATCGCCAACCATTCATACCATGGAGGGTGGCCTTCCTACTTCAGAAGTACGTTTCAACCCTCCACTCCTTCCGGATCACCTAGGTACAGCAATGCCTCAAGAAACTCTGGAGAGGTTCCTCTTTTTCAGTTCTGGCCACAAAACTGTGGAATACCCTACCCAAAACTCTCCACCTGGAGGAGAACCACCAGACTTTCAGCAAACAGCTCAAGACTTGGCTATTCAACGAACCACTTTAAAAAACTTGGACTAATTTAAGACAAGCATTTTTCGAAACTCTTGGCAGTACCATTTGCAGGAAACCAAGCTAAACCAAGAAACTGCCTGCATGCTGCACGGCTGCACCTTTAATCTCAGTGAAATCTACCACTAACAGCCAGGAAGTGAAAGCATCCTCCCCTTTCCCTCTCCTCCCTCACTCCTCAACTAATTCTTCCCTACTAAAATCTTGCATCCTTACACCTGCAACACTACTACAAACAACCTCCTAGGTCTAATGTACTTAACAGATTCAGTCACTGTCCATATTCTATCAATAACCATATGGCTAACCTACCCAGTCCGTACCACCCACAAACAACATAGAGATGTTCTTATCGCACACAGCTAATGGGCTCTTTCAAACTGCATTCATCAACACCAAAGCATTCTGCATCCTCCTTCCCGCTATCTAACGAACACACCGTGCCCTCCTATTTTACAGAGCCAGTCACAGCGAGGCAGACTTTTTTCTGGTATATGTGTGCAATAGAAGACCTATTTACATTCAATTTAATTTATATGAAGGGAGGACGGTGAGAACAGTGGATAGCATATTATTGAACTGTATTGGAAAATGGTCAATCTGAATAACGGCTATAGAAGTTCAGAAGAAGGACACATACTCTTATTAGACATTTCACTGAAGTGTTTTTATTAAAGGAAAAATAATAATGCCTGTCTTTCCCTATTCTACAAGGCATCCCTACCTGACCAAACTAGCTATGGTTCTCGTCTGTCATCAGTGTATATCTATAAATGAAATTGTCCACCGTCTGACTCTAGCCTATCTTACCCTACCACTGACCGTATCACTATTTATAACAACTCAAATTCAGGATAATTTCTCCCTTCTCTTGAGGCCATTTCTTAATATACAATCTTCAGTCTCTGGTGATTACTTGTATTAGCTCATATAGTTCATTGATTGTTGACTTAAACTTGTGCTTCTTTTCTTGTATACATTGATAATTTTCTCTTCCCTTGGCAAACTTATCACAGGATTATCTTTTTCCGTTTTCCTTAAATATGTCATACTAGGAAAATGTACCTGTACTCTGCACAGTTTTGTAGACCGATATGATAACACTCTCATCAATTGGTGAAAATAAATAATCCCGCTGGTCGTTGTTCCGAGTCGCTTATCGCTTGATGTTCTTCGTACTCTGAAGTAAACTGGACCGAGAATATGCGCATGGGGCTGGCTGGTGTATCCCACAGCAGACGTGCAGGGAAGGTGAGAGTCTGCATGATGTAGCATACTGGGACCTTCTGTGCGCTCTCCCCACTGTTGCCTCACCGTAGCATGGTGCAGTGTGTTGGTTGCAAATATACTGGATACGATGCATCCTAGGGCCTTGAAACATGGTTTGCAAGGTATCATAGGGACCATTCAGTTGGGTTCCTCATGTTGAGATGCTTAAAATTAGTTTTGTCCAGTACTTCTACAACCGCATTGACGTTTCGCTGATTTCAGGCAACTGTCTCATGTGTGAAGGGGCTGAAATCCAGGTAAAGGGGTGCGGTGTCCAAATTTCATGTAGCCAGTAATGTCCGTAGGGGTCCTAACAGGTAATCATGCAAAATGTGGTGCAGATTGGTGAAACGGTCTATGTTCTGCTTTACATAGATATTCTTTTGTTTGATCTTTATGGATGTCTTTGCACAATTTCCAGCCTATTTCACTCCACTTGAGCTTTCCTGGTATGACTTATTATGAATTGAGTTACTCCTAATATGTTTCTATTTCCCTTCACTTGGCATTCATTGACTTTTGTTAGAATTCCTCTCTTTTGACTGTAAAGCGTCTGAACATTCCAAAAATGATTCAAATAAGGTAGCAGGCGCTCCTCTGATATGCAAATGGGTATTTCCCATCTGTGAAAGGTACAGTGAGCAAAAAGCATTGGCTGTGAACTCTCAAAGTGGGAAAAAACCACAGAACAGGTTATCATGCCATGTTATTTCTGGAGAGGAGCGCCTGCTACCTGTTTTGAAAACCATTCCAAAAATGATTCTTGGTTTCTCTTGTTATATTCACTCTCTCATAACTGTGACAAGTATGAACATTCTCATAATGATTCTCTTTAAATCTTGTTTTATTTTCTTTCTCATGGCGGTGATGAGTATGATAATTCTCATAATGATTCTCATTTACTCTTGTTATATTCTCTTTCTTGTGACTGTGATGAGTATGATTGTCCCAAATATAATGATTGTCATTCACTCTCCCGGGTCTCACATAATCCCTATTACCTTCCGTTCTTCTTAGGGTTAACATCACCAGGATTTGTGTCTGCTCACCTTCTTCCTATACTGGCGTTTCTTGCACTTTCATCAGACTCTCCCTCTTCTGCTCATTGCGGACAGACATCCAATATCTTTGGGTTTAACTTTTACAAATCCAGCAGTATCGGGATGGTTTTGGCATTGTTACTTGGACTGCTGGTCCACTACAGGCTTCTCATGGTCATGCCACCGTTCTCTGTTTCTGTCTCTCTTCGATTTGGTATGCCACGTGACCACCTGTGCTTCAGCTGTTTTCCTTTTCACTGGTTGTAACACCTCTGGTCTCTCATATCTGCAGGACACTGCACGTCTTGCCTCTGTTTCACTTCCCAGCCCTGGTCTCTGCCTTTTTGAAGTTTGCAGGCTCCTCCTTCATTTCCCCAGGCTCCTCCTTCTTCTTGACTGACGTAGACGTGGGCTTCCCCTTCATAAGGGTTTGCTCCTATTTTCTATTCACTGGTTGCTTCTCTCTAGCTCCAAATGTCCCATTCTTTGTCTGAGTGGACTGGAAGTTAAAAGTGAGGTATTCTGTTTCGTAATTATAATTGGTTATTAATAATGTGCTTAATATCCAGAGGGTTCTAAGCGCCAAACCGGGGATCGAAACTGTGTGGTGCCTCATAGCCTTGCTTTCAAGGCAAGCATGTTGCCCCTGAGCTATCCTCCTGAGACTTCATAGATCTCATCCTCAGAAAAGTTTACTGGTGTTCTTTTTCCAGGTCATGTAGGGAGTTTCACCTGTGAATGGGAGTTCTTGTCCCCAAAGGGGGAGTCTTTACCGGTGAGGTCTCATTTGGCTCTACCACCAGGGAGGGTATTGCACTCTCTGGAAATCACTCTCCTGCTCTAAGTTCAGAACCATCCTACATAACTTTCCGCAAACTACTAAAGACTCACCTATTCTACTATGGTAACCCGGTATTTTATCAGCTATTTTTGTTCCCGCATGTAACTAGCACCTAGACACCCCAGGGTTAAGCACACTCCTACAAATGTAAAATCAATATATTGCAACTTGCGCTCATCTCCCTAGCCTCGGAGGAGACTCCCCTTTGGGATGGAATGAATTCCAACAATTTGTCAAAGAGGGTAAATGGTAGTTTGCAGTAGTATGAGTGGGCTGGCAATCAGTTCAGACAGCCCTAGAATGTTCAGATTTTTAAGGAACGAGTGGAGAGGTTAGTCAGCACAGATGCTGAAGTCTCAGACAACCATGATATCTCAGACAACCATGATATCAGGTGGAGAAAATGCCACAGCATTGAAACTATTTTCATGAAGTAGTTAGGATAGATGACAGTGATATCACAATATTTTATGTGCCGGAAGAGAGAGAGATTGACTTTACAATTCTTACTGATTGAAGGCCCCCTTTTGTTCTTTCTACTACCTCACTCGAAACATGGTAATGACCTTCTTTTCTCTACTCATTCAGCATCATCTAAGGATTAGTTGTGGGTAGTATATGGTTGTTTTTTCTGTACTGTTGACTTTTTGTTAACTCTGGATACTCTGATTGTGTTGTGTGTACTCTTTTATCTGTGAGGGCACTGGGGCAGATGGTCGTGTTGCATGGTATACCAATTTAATGATAATAATAATAAGAAGAATCTTGTCCTCGTATTTTATTCAAACCTGACTCAAAACAGACACTGTTTCCTCTCTTTCCAATAAATGACATGTTCTCCTTAAACTTCCACTGTCCCCTTCTCTGCTTTGATTAATTTGCCATCCAGGCTTTATTCTTGTGCCAGTGTTTTTGTGTTTTTTCATGTTCAGTGCTTTGGTGAAATCGCCCAAGAAATTCAAATAAATCCAAATATAAATACAATAGTTTTGTGCATAATGTCCCTGGCACCTTCCAGCAAGTTTTTCTTTTCTGCAAACCCCTACATTTGCTGGAGCACGTTTTTTTTCCCTCCAAATCATGAGTAATATGTATTTTCACTGCTCATTTGGGTGAGCACTATACATTTAACTTATATCAAAAACTGAGAGTGGCTTCCTAACGATTCTGCTGACACAAGGTCGGTGCCCAATTGATTTATTTCAGCTTACCCTAAAAGGCATGTCAAATGGATGTATAAATACACAATGGACTGGTCACTAGAAGGGATTTTTTTTCCACATATGGAATTGCATTAAATGTAACTCTATTAAGACAAAACTCATCAACGCATACAGAACTGATGAAGTGTTAATTACTTTGTAGACCCTTCAATGTTTACCCGATGAAGGGTGTGTTTTCCTGAAACGCGTTGTATTGAAGCCAACCAATAAATATAAAGGAATACATTTTCTACAAAATGTAACTGTGTTTAAATCAAATTATTTGAACTTTATTCAGCAATCTATCCATGACATTAGAATGTAATACCGAATACAATTGTTCACTTTTTGGCCGAATTATTTAGCAATAAGGTGTGCAGGGGACAGCAGTGTTTGATATTGTTGGATACTTAGTAAAAGGGGGCTTGCGGCGAGTCAAGAAAACAGATTATCACAGATTGGCTTTTCTTTAGTGAGCCTCTGGTGCACAGACAGCTCTTCCGTTGCATGTGCTTGCTGAACGGATAGGGGAGATGAATATGGAACAGGGATGGAGTAAGATGATCAAATAATGGTGAATCAAGAAGAGGTTGTCCTCCTACATCTGTCAGCCTTCTCGGAATGGTAAGTAGAGGTGAACTCTGTACAAACCATATGCATTTCATTCAGGCAATGCTAACATGGCAAATGAACACCTCTCCCAGCAGACATCAACTATCATAAAACTACACCTCTATAAGAAACGTACACACTTCAACCCCGGCAAAGCATCCTAACATGATGTCCTCCTGATGCCCCCACATCAGTCACAAATACCTCTAGACTCCCAGCAAAGTCTACCAAGAACTTGCTTGCATGCAGAGCTATGGGTATTCTCACATCCCACAATGCAAATGGAATTAGATTGCAAAATACATATCCAAAAAGTATAACATCACATACCGCAGTTGATGTGCCTGATTTTAACAAGTAGTTGCACTAGACTGCTGTGACACAATGTAGCAGAAGGTATTTAATTGTATCCTCGGACAATAGACTTGTGATGGATCCTCTGGGGGAACCCCGCCCCAACTCTGACACCAATACCCACATGAAAAATGTGTCTAAAGTTACATTGTATCGATGTCAACCACATACTTTAAGAAATGAATCTCCCTCATCCAAACATGGATGTCAAGCATGCCCAACCAGAAAAAATAATTATCCTATGCATTTCCACCAGGCACGCCCAAGTACAGAATGGGCTGACATGAAGCTTGTTTAACTCTTACCTCAACTGCCACTAATACCTCTTTCAAAACACAACTCACCACAAAGACCCACACTGCTTGTATCATCAAGCAGTTAATCACTGCTATGATTTTCAAAACAGTTGTACAAATGTTGGTAACCTCCCAGCTAATTGGTTGCAAAACCCTGATTGCAGCAGTCCCAGGTGCCCCGGTTGCCCCTCTGAAAGCGGCGCAGCATGCTGCAGCAGGCTGCATCACTGGACTAAGAAAATTCTAACACATCACCTCCACCTTCAAGGAGATTTATTGGCTAGACCTTCAAGCATACATCATTTTCAAGACAGCCTGCATCACCTATACAGCAGTTATAACCAAAGTGCCACTCTACCTGGCTACCTGACTGACAAGTCTCAGGAGCATAGCTCAGGGGCAACACGCTCGTCTTGGAAGCAAGACAATGCAGTGCGACACAAGTTCGATCCCTGGGTGTGCACTTAGAAACCTTATGGTATTAAGTGCGTTATAAATAACCAATTACAATTACAATAAGAAAATCACCATTTCTGGAGATCAGCACACTACCAGAAGCCATGGCATTGCCAGTACTGAAACAGAAAATTATAATGAGAGAAAACATCAGGAAAGAGGATTTTTCCTTCTAGACACAATTTCTGTAGAACAGTTTACCAACGTTTATAAGAATGCCTCAATTATCCAAAACTTCAGATAGGACCTGAAGCCCTACTCTTTAAAGGCCATCTCACTGATCGCTCCACTGAACCCATCTTCGCCACTCAAGAGCTCGTTAAACAATGATCCAAAAGATTTTCTGGTTCTATGTGTTAATATCCCCACAAAAATATTTTTGCAGCACTATTGACCCATGGACCCTGCGGGGCACACCCCCGCAACCCCTGCATTATTTTAAAATGTGCAGGGGACACAAATTATCCCCCCCAAAATATCACCTATGGCGAGACAAACGGCCCTATGTACGGCAATATTTTTGGTGGGGTTATTTTGTAGGGATACAGATTTTCTTCCATGCCACTGAAATGGTTGTGTACACTTGATATTAAAAAATTCAGAAGTGGCAGTAGACATGGGATAAGGTCACATTTTGTTTACCAGCGAGGTCAGAAGATTTTATAAGGACAGAACTAAGTACACTCGGTTGAGTACAGTAGACTAGAAGTCACTAACTTCATCACAAAACAAAAATGTGTTAAATTGAGAAGTTGCCCAGCACTGATATGATCAAATCTGGAAACTCTCTGCTCTCGAGACCTCTGAAAAAAACCTCAGCAAACTTCAATCCACCCAGAACAATGCCCTCAGAGTGGACTTGAACATTGGCAAGCAAAATCACATATCAGAGGCCAGGAGATCCGCCCACTGGTTTCCAGTAAAGGATAGAATCACCTTCAAAATCCTATCCCTCACCACCCGTTGTCTCTCAAACAGCGCCCCAGGCTAACTGGCGAACAACCTAAGAAAACACACCGCTGTAAATCCACCAGGGTGTCCTGCAGTCTCTGCCTCATCACCGCAAGTTTCAGTTGTGCCAAAGCTGGGGGCACCAGCTTCCCAGTCTGAGTGCCATCTCTCTTGAACAAGTTACCCCCTCTCCTGTGGGACAGGACCCTCTTACAATGTTTCCAGAGAGCAACTCCAAACACTGTTCTTCAACTAACTCTCCTCCTGTCTATTTGTTCCCTACTGATTTCTGTCTCCTCACCAGTAACTAGGGCCTAGATGCCTGCGTGTTGTGAGCGCTGCTATAAATGTACAAATAAATAAATACAATGATTTGAGCCCTCATAGAACAAAGAAGAGTCAGGATACAATAATCCTACATAGTACATCTTCACCGGGAAGCAGTAATGTTAAAAATAATACATTGGCTTGTGAAGCCCAGAGCCAAATCCACCTTTGTAAATAGTTGGATAAAGCCTGTTTCCCGATAGCATTAGTGATTTAAAAAGCCAGTATATTTCTCCATGTACCTTTTGTATCAAACTAGACCAGGTAGAAAGTTTGGATGATCAATTAAAATTAACCTGTGCAAAGGTTAACATTGCATTCACTCTAGGAAGAACCAGAAAATGTGAGGGATCATGAGACACATTGAGGCTTCCGTCTAGAGTTCTGAACACATCTACCAAGAAGACACATGTGGTTAACTCCCTTTTGTAAGCTTGTCTATGAATGTTAAGTGTTCAAATCAGACACAAGACACTCTGTTCCATATGTCTGGCCGGTATTGAAAAACATACTTTGAATTGAAAAAAAAAGTGTTTGATTTCCCTTAAATTCCACCATTGCTCTTTATTACACTTCACATTTTTTGTAATAAATGTAGCTCGTCTTTCTTCTTATTCACATGTTGATATTTTTCAGTATACATTACACCCAGGTCATCCCAATAAATTACAAAGCAGTTTTCAAGCTCTATTTGTACTTAATTAATAGGATTTAAGTATGTATACATGGACAACACAATTATGATCCTTAAGAAAACATGAGT
Source organism: Ambystoma mexicanum (assembly GCF_040938575.1). Lineage (NCBI taxonomy): Eukaryota > Metazoa > Chordata > Amphibia > Caudata > Ambystomatidae > Ambystoma > Ambystoma mexicanum. The sequence goes on from NC_090924.1 coordinate 1,190,183,328, forward strand.
TCAACTGCCAATGTCTCTTCTTTGCCCTGTCTAGTCAAGTTCAGAAATAATATTGAAACATCATGATTTAATACCACATATCCTCTTATGTAGAACAAATGGCATTGCACATTCCCTGTAAAGTGTATCATTGATCCTTAGGTGATTGCTCCTCCAAGTGTAATCTACATTTAGCACATGTTTCCACAAGTGAAAACAGCTCTCAATCCCTGACCTAAGAAAAGATCTCAGGCAGGTTTTAAGGCACAACAATGGGGTCCCATCTATGATCTATGATCACCTCTAAGAAAATGAATATGCTGTACACCTCATATCTAAGGTTTATGTTGAACCGAAAAGCAACACCCCTAGTCTTGGATGTGATACAGCTAGTTCCTTCATCTTTCTCTCACAGGTTTGTCTCCTGTAGAAGGGCAATATCCACCCTGTACCTCAGCAATTGATGCAATACCTTTTTATCGCCATGCATGTCTTGCAATGTTAACAAACATGTATTTCTAACTGACACAAACATATCCTGCTATCTACAGTGTACAGTTACATTTTGTAGCAACTGACAAGCAACATTGAGGAAACATCCTTTGTCACCCTTTTTCTCCAGGGGACAGATTATCGAACATTTGCACCAGTGCTAGAAATTGAACAAATGCTTTCATAGTACAGAATTGAGCAAACATGTTTTGCCACAATCCCTATTATCTAAACCCCTTTGCTCAATGGCATAACATACAAATAAATCTGTCAGGATACATAAGTAGATCTGTCTGTTTTATTTTTGCCCGTGTGGTATTTTTTTTTAAGATACTATAAATTGGGGCTACACCTGATCCATTCCAAATTGTCTAAGAAGCAACATTGGTGCTAAATAAATTTGCTCCAATTTTTTGCACAAGCGCAACATTTTCATAATGTGGCACCAGGACTTTAAAATACATGTATTACAGAACATTGTATTGCAAAGGACATTAGACCTTGCCTCCTAAATGACAGTCTTCCCAGCCAGTAGGGCAATAATGGTAACAACTATGAATCAAATCAATGTGATGGGTAATTGTATGACTTAACATATTGTTGCAAGTACCATACACTAGAAGGTATGTGACATCTTAGTATATACAAAACCAAACATAGATATTATTCCCAGGTGTGGATAGCTTACCCACATGACTAAACGTGTTCACAGTTAAATTATCTCACTTGAGAAGTAATCCCATTCCTTGCAGAGAGGTATTATTCAATGGGGGTCATTTGGGGAAATGGACGCATAAAAGCAAGGTGTGCATTATCAAGTTAACCAGTTGTTATTTATGCAGGTTTGATGAAGACTAGGGGCAGGATTGTGTGGAGTGGGGGGAAATATCTAGAGACGTATGTTGTTGATGAGCACGGTGAAGGATGTAGTCTGATGTAGTGTGATTCCTCTCCACCACATTGGTTGATCTCTCCCCCTGTGATCAACTGTTGGTTGCCACTGTGCTCACCTGGTATCTGCTCTTTAATTTGCTTATTGGGCCCCTATGGCTCATGTTGGTTCATCTGTCATAATGTCTCACTTATCTCTTTGGTACTCATGGTCTCTTGTAGCACTCCTGAGTCTATGTGACCCTTCTGGAGTATTCTGTGACCACTCTCTCCTTTTGGCGCTCTTAGTTTTTGTGGGTCCCTGTGACCCATTGGAGGTACCTGTGACCCCTCTCTAACTCGCTTAGCTCTGGTGGGACCTCTCCCAGACAGGCCATCAATCAGTCTTGTATGGTTCAAGTGAAATCACAAAATCAACCTGACTCTCCCAAATATCCCTCACATCCACCCCCAGGCTATCAATCACATGTTTGTCAGCAAGGAGGGAATATCTGAACACTGATATCCATTGAAATGGCTGCACGAGGATGATCTTGCCCATAGCCACTTTGGCAAATGTCTCAAATATGTTCATGTGTCTTACAATGTCACTGTTTTTAAAGTTTTGAAAGGATTTGTTCAGTCTCTGAAAGACCACACTATTTTACTTCAGAATGTATATTCTGCTCCGCTCCACACAATGAGTGTACTTGGCCCTCTTGGGACTCTGCTGCCTTGGTCTTTTATGTTTTTCAACTGTTGGCTCTTGCCTCGCGCTCACTCCCCAGTCTTCTCCGTTCCCACTTCCTGCATCCACGTCCTCCCGACCCCTCCATCCCCTGATTGGCCCTCTTCCCCATATGCCGTGAATAAACTCCTGCTGCTGCCTCGCCATGTCCTCCATTCCATTTCTGCTCCACACGATGAGTGTACTTGGCCCTCTTGGGACTCTGTTGCCTTGGTCTTTTTGTTTTTCAGTTGTTGGCCCCTGCCTCACACTCGCTCCCCTGTCTTCTCCTTCCCACCTTCTATCACATCCTCCCAACTCCTCCCTCCCCTGATTAGCCCTCCTTCTACCTTAACCCTCCTTCCCAGGGCAGCCCTCTGTCCGGTAGCACCAGTGGCTAAGGGCCCCTAGGCAAATGGCGGCTCCAACCAGTTGGCGGCACCAACCAGTGTTTGCAGGTGTCCGCAGGGGAAGCCAGTGGCCAGCCGTCAACCTGCAGCAGCTAAGGAAGGTAGGTGTGGCCCTTGTTGGCACTCTACCCTGCAACTTTATAGCAGATGCTTATAAAACCTAGATGCATTTTTTCTCCTGTACTCATCACTGCATTGTGAAAGTATTTTAAACTAAATTTTGACAGTATTCTAAACTGCATTGTGAAACCTAAGCCTTCTTCCCACTACTCAGGATCTCAAATTTAGGTGTGTTTTCTCCTGTACTCAATACTGCATTGTGAAAGTAGTGCTGTCCTGTGGCTTGCCTCCTTGCATTAGTATTCATTAAGCAAACCTTCTGCCACTATCTTAGCACCTGTCATCCTGTCCATTTGTCAACTTGTCTTGTCCCTCAGTCTCGTCTGTGTGCACCCTGCACCTAGTGTTATCCCCCACCCCTTCCCACTCGCTCTCTCTTCTCACCTCTCCCTTCCTACTCTATGGTGCTGTGTCTCTCCTATCTTTTTTATCATTTCTCTCTAGACTATCCTGCTCTCCTCACTAAATCTGGTAGGAAAAAGTTTAAAAAGGACATCCTCGTCTCCAACCCAGGCCTCCCTATCGCTGACACCTATACCTGTGCCTCCTCCAGGCAAACTGTCACCGACATCCTCTTTGTCGTTCCCTCGCCAGACCTATGGATCCTACATATGGTCTCTGTGCTCGCTCCCTTCTCTTACTCTCCCATTAATGGTGGCACTCGGTGGGTGGCCATCTTGGCCCCCTTCCACTCCTCTAAGGTCATCATTAATGTTTCCTTGAATGGTACTGTCTTGGTCCAAGGTCCTCAGGCCAATCTTCTCATCTTTGATAGACGCTTCCCATGCCTCATCAACTTCCTCTCCTCTCCTGCTGTCCCTTTTCTTCCCTCCAGGGCCTCCCCTGCTGTCTCCTCCTTGGCTACCCGGCCCTATCTTCCTTCCCTTTCTGCACCCCCTCGGGCTTCTTCTACACCTCCGCAGGGTGTACCTCTGATTTGTACCCCTGCCCGGAAGTCATTCAAGGGTGGCAACCTTCTCCATATTGCCACTCTTAACTCTCGCTCACTCCTCTGACATCTGCCACCTTCTGGAGGAACTTGACCTCGACGTCCTCGGTCTCACCGAGACATGGTTCACAGCCAGCTCTGCCACAAGCTTTGACACTCTGCTCCCTAAAGGCTACAAGATCCTCTCTGCACCCAGGCCCACCCGTTCTGGAGCGGTTGTAGCCCTGAACTTCCCTGAGTGGATTCCTGCCTCTGTCATTTCGACGCAGGCCTACTCCTCCTTCAAATGCCTTGTCTGCAGGCTCCCTCTCTCTCCTATCCATTCCCTTACTGTGGCTACTATCTATCGGCCACCTGGTCAGATCTCCTCCTTCCTCTCTGAGTGGTCAGACCTCTCCTCTTCCCTCCTGGTCTCGACAACTCAACTCCTCCTTCTTTGAGACTTCAACATCCACCTGGATTCTTCCTGCCCTTCTTCTGTACTCTTTTGCGACCTTTGCGACTCTCTCTCACTATCCATTCTCCCCTCTGGCCCGACTCACTCTGCAGGGCACACTCTGGATGCTCTGATCTCCTCAGACATTCCCCTTTCTATCCCCTTCAGCCCTCCTCTCTCCTGGAGTGATCACTTTCTCCTTTCCTCCTAGCTCACACTCTCTACCCCTACTCCATCATTGTCACCCACCTTCTCGGTCATCAGACCCATGAAGCATGTGTCAGTTGAGGCCTTCGCCGCCACTTTCTTTTCCCCCTCCCCCTTTGGCTGACTCACACCCTGACACAGAACTTTCCATGCTCCACTCTGCTATATCAGACACTATCAATGTTCTTGCTCCTGTCTTGAGGATCCGCCTGAAGCCAAAACCCAAGTGCAACTCCTGGTACGACTCAGACCTTGTCACCCTTAAACGTAAGTGCAGGGTGGCTGGGAGGAAATGGCTTGCTTCATGTACATCCTCTGACAAACTGGCCTGCCGCCTGCTCGAAAGGCAATACCGGCTCTCTGTTCACACTAAGAAGAGAGCTCACATCCAAGCCTGCGTCTCTGTGGCATCAAACAACTCAGCTGAACTCTTTAAAATCTGCAAGGAACTGGCCAATCCTGCCACAGTCTCTATCTCTCCTGTCCCTTCCCAGGCCCTCTGCACGGCACTGGCTTCCCTCTTCATCTCTAAAACACAGGACATCTTGTCCTCTCTCTATCCCTCTCCCCCTTATCCCTCTACTCCCTGCTCTTCCTCTGGCCCTTCTGCTGCCACTACTCCTCCCTCCTTCTCTGCCTTTCCCCTTTTCCGATGTATGAAAGTCTTGTCAAAACAGGTTCACCCCTCTTCCTCCAAAACTATCAGGGACCACATTGACTCCCTGGCTCCTGCCCTTGCTAATTTCTGCAAGCACTCATTCACTACTGGAGTCTTTCCCACCCTCTATTAAGAAACCCTCTTCTGATCCTTCCTTCCCGGCTAACTATTGCCCAATCTCCATCACTCCTTTCCTGGGAAAACTCCTGGAAAATCTGGCCATCTCCCAGCTTAATCTTCACAATGAATCTGTTGGTTGTCTCCATGACCATCAGTCTGGCTTCACAGCTGCCAAAAGCACGGAAACTGCTCTCCTGAACATCCGCGAAGACCTGCTCTATAACCTTGATTCCAACACCACATGTATCCTCATCTTACTTGATCTCTCTTCTGCCTTTGACACGGTCAACTATCCCATCTTGCTCAACCATCTCTGTGATAACCTGTGGATCACCAGTCAAGCCCTGGCGTGGCTGACTTATTTTCTCTCCGATACCATCCCAGGTCCAACTCAGGCCCTTCCTCTCATACATCTCTATCTCTACCTGTGGTGTTCCCCCGGGGTCTAACCTCTCTCCCTGGCTGTTCAATACCTGGCACGTCTTGCCCATCGCATTGCCACGCTCACCACCAACTTCCAGTGTTATACGGATGACACTCGGCTCATTTTCAGGCTACCTTCAGCCACCTCTTCTCCCTCTCTCATCTCTGACTGTCCGACATCCAGGAGTGGTGTACCAATGATCTCTGCCTGAAGGCCAGCAAGACAGAGATTCTCCTCTTCAGCACACCCACTCCCTCCTTTCCTGTCACTCTCTGGCCGTCCTCTCTTGGCCCTCTCCCCGCTCCTAAAAACCTCAGGATCATCTTCGACTCCACACTCTCCTTCTCTCCTCACATATCTAATGTCTCTAAGAAGTCACACTACCAGCTGCACCTCCTCAGAGGCATTCTTCCTTTCCTCTCCTTGCCCCAGAAGCTCACTGTCTCCAGAGCACTGGTTCTCTCTAGGCTGGACTATTTCAACAGCCTATTTCTAAATCTGCCTGCTTCTACTCTCCGCCCTCTGCAGCTCATCCAGAACCAGACTGCGAGACTTGTCGTTGGCCTTAAGCCCAGGGATTGTATCTCTCCAGGACTGAAATCACTGCACTAGCTCCCAGTGACTGCAAGGATTAAGTTCAAAACCCTCTGCATCGTCCACAAGGCCGTCTGGGGTCTGGAGCATCAATACCTTCAACTCTCTCTTCCTAAATATCTTCCTTCTCGTGCTCTTCGCTCATCTACCTCCAACTCCCTCAGGGTCAGTCGCTTCTCCAAGCAACGAGTTGGTGGTAGATCACTTTCTTTGGCCGGGGCCTCCCTCTGGAACAGCCTGCCTGCCCACCTGAAACTTGAGGAGAACCATCTCCGGTTCCGGAAGCACCTCAAAACTTTTCTCTTTGCTTCTGCTTTTTCTCCTCCTCTCCTCTGCTGATTCCTGGCCTATACTGAAACTGCACTGGTTTACCTGGCCGCCCTCTAATCTCAGGCCCAGGTCCCCCTCTCCGCCAGTCGCACACCCGCGCTGCCCTCCTGTGAACCCCCACATTTGTGGACTGTTCTCTGTATCCCTACTGTCCCACCATGAGCAGTTGATGCCTGCACTTACCCTTTTCCCTTGCACTTGCCACCTGCTGGCCGTACTTTACTATTGTTATTTATTCTATTATCCCTTGTATTGCACTGTCCCCTTCCCATTTTCCCCTGCACTTCCCCATTACGCCTTCCCATGCACTTGGACGATCTGAATGACAACTGGCCTAGTAGGATTGTTGTCTGTCTTCCCTCTGTTCCCCCCCATTGCCTGGTCGCGCCTTGAAACACTTGCGTATAGGTGCGTTATAAATGCCATATCATATCATATCATATTTTCTAACAAATACTGAAATATGGCCAGCTTCAGTGATTTCCAGTAACGTCCACCGACAGTACTAGCCTGGCCTTACTAGTTTTGCTGTGTCCAGAGAAAGAGACTGACATTGGTATTTGCCAGTCTTAAATACACCACCTTAAGTGTTGTGTCCACGTCTGGGGTCTTGTGTCCTGCTCCGAGGTATCAATCAAATGGAGTATACAATCTTCAAATGTGGACGGACCCTTCTTTGGAAGGCACATCCATGGACGTCATTTTATCAAAATGCCAGGGGTAGCGGAAGTGACATCACACGACCCTTTACCCCTGATGACATCACAGGAAGTGATGTCATTTGACCCCCACCCCGAATTGATATCACAGTAAGAGATGTAACAAACCTTTCAGCCGTTGACAAAACAGGAAGTGGCATCCCATAGCATTGTACACTACGAAAAATAAAATATGGTTACGATATCACTATAATGTGATGTACATTTCATACAAGAATGGATTGCCATATGTATCGTTAAGATCAGTGTGTATAGGCCCATATTACCAAATTACTGTGAATGCAAGCAGACGTCCATGACTAAATGATAATGATGTGTTATTATATAGCACATATGCTTAAGCGCCTTATATAGAAAAAAAATGCACCCAATATCACCCAACCTGTGTTGGTACTCATTTATCAACCTGAGAAGGATGAAAAGCCGAGTTGAGGCGTTTAAGAAACGACTAAATCAGTGACTCACTCCCTGAAGTGTGCCTGAAATAAAGCTTTAATGAGTCTAGCAATTATTGTATAGAATTCCAGAAAGACACATTATTTGGTATTCCTATTCTTTCTTATTCAGGGTAATTGCTGAAAGTGTTAGACTTGTGGCACTCCTTCTCTTATTTTTCTTCTTTTTTTTTAAAGGGGCCTGAACAAGAAAGCCAGGCCCCCCAGAAGTAAAGAGCCACATGGTGCTAGCCACAGCCCAGGAGCTTGCATAATGTTTTTTATTTTTTTTTATTTTTAAGAGGTCGCAAGGCAGACCTCAGAGGTCACAGTTGCGACCTCTGGCGACCCGTAAATGACATCCCTGGGCACATCTGGTGTATAGTGGCTAGGTTTGAGGATGCATATAATGTAATGGATGTGTCCTGCCACATTACTCCCTCAGTCAAAAATGCAATCATACCTAACTGCCCCCAGCATGCCATTTGCTGATGTAGAGCCATCTCTCACTGTCTCAGTATTACTCTCCCTCCCTCTGCACTCTCTATGCCTCTGTATGTCACTTTCTCTTTCTTTGTGGGTTAGGTTTCCATTATCATCTGACTGTTTATTAAAGCCACACCAAGTATTGCTGAGAGCTGCATGGCCTGAAGAAAATTGTAATTTTTTGTAACAGCATCTAATAAAATTAAATATTTAATTCTACTAAAACTGTAAAAGGTCTCTTCATACAATTGTACAATGTCCAGTACAAATTTTAGTCATAATAAAAATGTAACACCGAGCAAAGGGTTCTACGTTATTTTTCATCGTGGGTTTTTTTACCGCGATTTTTTTTTCGAAAAAAAAACCCATCGAAAAACCCCCTGTTCACTTTATTTATTTTTTTATTCCCTTACACAAATTGTTTTCATTTTTTACCCCCCCCCCAAAAAAACCGAGTTTTTTTTCGAAAATAAATTTGCGGTATAAAAACCCTGATGAAAAGTCCCGTGTTCAAAGGACGGTATACCGAGCAAAGCACATTATCGAGAACTGAAATAAACATACATTATTTTCTGATAGAAGGTTCCAATTCCAATCCAAGATGGACAGTCTGGTACGCTCCTAATACGCGCTTTCGAAATACCCTCATGGGAACGGGGAAAGGGACATATAACACCACATTCAAACATTCAAAGCAGACTTTTGGAAAATAAACAAGTATACAGATGTTATAGTTGACAAATATGCCTTTCATAAAAGGATTGCAGTCTTGCTTCAAATCCACATGTTGCTTGGTGCACATTTCGTTTTTCACAACACTCACAAAACCATAAAAACATGTGTAAAATATTACCATATATACTGATTCGGGCAGGCATAGATGCGATGATGTAATGGCTGCGGCATAGCACCATACTGAGTTCATTGCAGTCCAAGTTGCGTCCGGAGCAGAATTTGCAGAATTATTTTAGCAATCGGGTGTTTCAAACATTCAAACATTCAAACTGCTATGCCAAAACTAATTAACAGAAACCAATGACTGTGTTTCTAACATATCTTGGAAAGTTAGAAAACGTTTTGAAACAATACAAACAGCTAAAGAAATTGAAGTGTCACCATGATTGGAAAACTAGATAATCTGACAGCCATAGGTTAACTAATACACAGCTTGTCCATTGCTTACTGAAAACTTCTCTGCAACAATAATTAGATTTAACTAATGAATTCCTTGTATCGACAACCGCCTTTTGTGCGCATCTGTAAAATAGCTGGATTGATTGATTATGTGACAGGTTGCCTTGCATGTGCTACTCATTGCGGGTTAAGACACGTTGGCTGACATGCAATTTCCTTAAGTTATAGATGTAGACAAAAGGCAATAGATACTAATAACGGTTCTTCAAGAAGTGCAGGTAATTTGTTTAAATAACCATTTCAAGGGCGTCGTAAAAGCGAACACAAGGAAACGCAGTAAAATGTTATTGGCACATATCTGTGTGTAAGCAAGCTGGTGTCCATTCCTCGAACTAACATCCATCATGGGTTCATGCTTTGTTGCTTCTAGGTGCGATCACATGGCCAGCGCTCGTGGTGTGTAATGCGGTTTCAGGGTCTGATGCTGAGGTGCGTGTTATAATGAAAAAGTGCTGTGTCTGAGTGGAGAGACATTTTTCAATGAAGACATGTATTCTGATGGAATACGGGCGTAGGGCCAACAAAGGAAGAATGCCACTCCTTCAAAGCCGTGATTTACGGCATGGCAACAGCCTTGCCAACGGCATCAGATGTAAATTGCTGGCAAGGACTGTATTCAGAGGCAACACCCTTCCTGCACCAGCCTAAAGAGGTGTTCATTAATGGTACTGGGAAGTTCCGTTAAACTCCACAGCACACTTTTTCCCCATTTCTCAGACTGCAGCATCACTTTACCAGATGAAAACTTTCTTAAATTAGAAAAGGCGCAGTCTTTTGAAAGGCTTGCAGTGCCACTGGAGCATGTTTACCCCACAACGTGTGATTTTAGCAGCTTTTGCTGCTGGAAGGTACATTTCCCCTCCAATGTTTCCCCCATCTCAGAATGATGGTGCTGGGATGTGGAGGGGAGAATGTTTGCTTGCCTTGCTATATTTAGCATGAGCTCTGAATCAGTGTTGGGTTGTTATGCTGCTTAATATTAACAATGTCCACACAGGGAAGCAGACTGCGCAATGAGGAGGTGCAGAACATGGACTAACTACATCTGCCGCTTTGTTCCCTTCCTTTCTCCTTTGCCACTCCCCTGAGATGGCATGTGTGTTGGCTGTTGTCACACTGCACTCTTCCTTGACCCTCCCTACCACTTCCCTCCCCCCACATTGTCCTGTCTCCCCTTCACCCAGCCACAGACGCTTGCAATGACCAGACCTCCAGCAACTCGTTTCTCAGCATCTTGACAACACCCCATGGCCATTTCGTCCTATTTCTAGCACTGGCCCGTTTTGTTTATAGTCCCTCCACCCCCCAAAAGGACATTGCGAATGTATTGTACACGCTGCATGCAATTCCTTTAAAGGAAAGAAAAATACAATTAAAAAAAACAATAGCACAGGCACAAATGTGCTACTAGAAATAATGTCCTATGGAATGGACTGTAACAGCACTGGGCCCCAGCAATCCCTGTGATGTGGTTGTCGGGGGGGGGGGGGGGTCCGGCGGGGAGAGCTTGCCTATATCACAGGAATCCCCACTCTGACCTTAGATACAAATAATACAAATAAATCCTCTTCCTTCAAATTCAGAGGCTAGGGCTGAGCTGAGCAGCAGTATTGGTGGTGAGACAAGATGGAGGTTCTCCGGATTCACAGTTCATTTCAGGAACCTGAAGTTCTTCCTGCTTACTTGTTCCTGTCTGCTTGAGAGCTGTTTGGGCAGAAAATAGGTAAAAACAAAAACAAGCTATGTATATGTATGGATGTTTTATGTGAGAGTGCTGTATTTTAGGTTTGTATGCATGAGTGCATTCTAGGGTGTATCTGTCTGTGTAAGTGCACATATGAATGAGAGTGCTCATATATGTGTGGATGGTGTGTATGAAGAGCTGTATGTGAATGTGTGAATGTGTGAATGAGAATGCAGTGTGAATTTTCTCGGCGTGTGACTAGTGGGTGAAAGGACATGGCTGTGTGCATGTCTGTGGACCTGGATACATTGGAGCATGGCCATTTGTAGACAGTGACATTGGATGTTTCAGTGACATTTTTATTTGTAGGCAAAGCTTGAGTGCAATTATGTGCAGAAAGAGGTGGTGCTTATAGCACAATGAGGCAGGAAGCCTGGACATTTTCTTTCGGTGACATAACATTGTTTACTCACATTAAGGAAAAGACCAGCATGTTTTTGTTCTAGTATTGAGAGGGGTGTCATTGGTGCAGCCAGCAGGTAACTAATTACTTGTGGGGGCATTTCAATTTCTTACAGGCACTACGGGCTTAGCCAGCGTTGCGTATCAAGGCTTTTGTTTCCCCAGTGAGGAACCGTCGCAATACATTGTAAACTGGTTTAAGGGCAAGGAAAACATGTGTGTTCTTACATGGTGGTATTTGTGATGCCAGTTAGTAAATGTTCCTTACTGTGGCTTTGAATTTTTTATAGTTGAAATGGACAAATTCAACATGTTAAGTATTCTTACATGGTGGTGGGGGTGGAGGAGAGAATTGTGAAGTCAGCAAAGGAATTATGTTTGTTCTTATTGAGGCATGGATTGTTTATTTACTTGCATTTAGGTCAAAGTCAACATAATGAGTGTTCTTAATTGGTGAAGGGGGGGCAAGGGTATGTGTGCAATACAGCAAAGAGATGATGTTTTCTTACTGAGGCATCACTTTTGTTTACTGGTGTTTAGTGGAAGGTCAACAGGAGTGTGATTACATGTTGGGGAGAGATCAAGGGGATGCTGTTTCCTTACAGTGGTATTACAGTTTTTACTTGTGTTAAGGACAAAGAGAACGTGACGGGTAGTCTTACATGGTGGGGGAAACATTTGTGCAGTCAGAAATAACATGTGTTCTTCCTGTGGCATGACATTTCTACTGGCATTAAGGGCATAGACAAAAGGGGCATGTTCTTCAATGGGGATACTGCCATATAGAGGCAGAGTCTGCATAAACACGATTTGGTACGGTGTCATTACAGTGTATAATTACTGGCCATGCAGAGAGGTGGCTGGTACATATGGGAGTCATGTGTTGGCTCCTAGTTTCTACGCTAGGTAAAGTATTTAATGTTTGGGTAAAAGACATACTGCCATTTTACACCTCGTGCAGTTATGGTGTGCCCCTGCATTGCACATGTGTGGTGGTCCAGGATGCCCTGTATTGTGATGTGGTCTGTGTGTTATTAGGGAGCTTTGGGGTGTCCCTCAGCATGACTGTCAGTGGGGGGCACACATGTTGTATTGCACTTCTGAGTTGAATGTGGTAATAATCAGTTGTACTTTGGTATTTCCATCACTTCGCTCAACACATTACATAGAGAGGATGGGGGAGGGTAACATTTTAAAGGTATTTGCACATTTCTCATCAGTGATAAAAAAAAAAAAATCTCTGTGCTCATAGCCCTTAAGCCTTGTAGGGGTCAGTAACATTTGTGATAATGCCCCTTTCCCAATCTGCCACATTCGTTTTGCCTTGTATAATAACATGGAAGCTGGTTATAATATCACAGTAAGAAATTACACCTTTTACTTGGTCAATATGGATTTAGTGGACATTAATAAAGCAATAAAGGACCAAAATATATATATATATATAATCCTGCCCATACGTAAGTAATATGCATACATGCCATTAGAGCATGTGAATAATGAGTGCTAGAAGCACTGAGGTATTTCTAAGCACTTGTATGTGTAGTGGTATTTGTAATCGTAGCTCGGAAGCATGTCAAGAATGGCTAAAGAGGTATGTTTTTGGAAATTGATTAAATATACTTTTGGAGGTAAAAGTCCTATACGGGCTTTATCAAGTACTTTGCAGCAAGCGTTTTATATAAAAGCAAAACACACTCCGATTTTACACATACACTCCCAAGTCATTTGAATCAAAGGAGATAAAGGGCAAAATAGGACCAGGTGAGTACGATTTTGTAACACATCGTATAGTAATAGAGAAGGAAGCATAGAAGGAAAACATAGTAATTAATAGATGCCATAAACTCTCTGAAGAGGTCGATCAAAAAATGAAAATAGAAGCTCCTTTAGAGGTAGCGATTGAGGTAGAGCTATGCAAAAAGGTAGGCCTATTTTAGAGCTGCAAGAGAAGGAATGAATGTTGGGAAGAACAGAATCACAAAACAGTCAGGAGTGACACACCCCTAGTGGAAAATCGGCCTTCATACCAATTGACAAATGATGAAAGATATGAACTAGAGAAAGCATTAGGATATGTGATCACTAAAGAACATAATCTTTACCAATTCTGCATTGAATTTCAATTATTAATGAGGAAAATTAATTTAGCAAATTTTTTAGACAAAGATTTTTCTTTCCCTGACAATGCTTCCGGCCTTAAGAAACCCTCTCAATGTTCTCCACCTTTACATACCAGAACAGCTGGCAGGAAGTGTTAGTGATTTGCACACTATTGGCTTGGAAGTGTTATATATGATGGCACTTTAGGTATATGTTGATATATACTAGTCTGGATACTGTCTTATTTTGAATATGTTTTGTAAATGTTTATGTATATTGTATAAAACATGCAATCCTGTTATTTTAGTTTTTTTTTAAAATGTGTGGCAGAACATTATTTTGTGAATAAATCATGTTAATAACAATTGAATATGTTAAACAAATATAATCAACAGTTATTTTTTACTAACAATAACTTTCAAAAGTTTTAATGCCATCCAAGATAATATGTGTGTATTGGTGTTGTGTGTGAGCTGGCAAGGTAATAGATTGATATTATTTGACTGCACCACAATTTTGGGCTATTAACCATCTTGTTTTCTGTGTCACATGATTCTCTAGACAGTGCACAGATATATGATAATTCGATTTTTACTTGTTGGGAAAGTCATTTCTGTCCTTAAAATCTATAATATTCATAAAATCTATTTATGATTATTAATGTTTTAGTGACTGAAACTCTTACTCTCACTTTGGTTTTCGGACCACTTGACTATTGTTCTGCTCTCCTCTTTAATGCACTTCCTTTTTTCTGTACACTTTGCTTCTATGCTGTGTAAGGAACTCATGGTGGCAACAGTTAAGACAGACACACGTGATCACAGTTCAAGGGTTTTTATTATACTGTATATGTAGGTTGGAAAAACACCTAATTTAAACCTAAATCTAAGACGGGAGCAAGTTACGATCATCAAATAATAATAAATCCTAGGCACGTCTTGTCTAAATAAAAGGCCTATACTAAAAATAAATCTCTTGCCAATGCTTACTACTAAATACAAAAGGAGTGAAGGATAATGTTCACGAGAAAGAAGGAAGTGTTCACAAATGATATGTCAAGATGTCTCTGCCTGCGGTCTCACTTTCCCACGTTTTGAGCATGGGACAAGGAGGCATTCCTGAGCAAAGCACATACTCGAGCTTTCCCAGCACGAGATGACAGTTCCTCTCTCAACTATCAGGACCTTCGGTGGTTAAGTCTTTTTCTACAAAAGCTCTCTTTCCTCTGATGATCTGATATATGCATGTTCGATGATGACCTTTCATCCCTGGATCCCCCTCTTCCGCTCTCAGATCCACAAAGAGTTCTTAGTGATATTCAGATCTTCGGTAATTAGGTTTCTTGCTTCTGAGGGTCTGCCAGTTTCAAAATAACAAACAAAAGGTCAACAAAAGTTCCAAATGTCTTCTCTTATTGTAATCGGGTGATACCTCATCACCCCTGGGTCCCCCTCTTCTGGACTCAGACCCCTCTCGAATATCAGCCTTCCTCCATCGGGTGCATTCTGGCATGTATTTAAAAGGCTTTCTCTGTTGCATTCACGGGTCGGTGGGTGATGGCTTTTCACCCTTGGATCACCCATTCAGGGCTCAGAACCTCGGGACTGTTTGCCTCCATCCGTGGGGTTCACTACAGCTTTTCAAAAAGACTTTGCCCTAGTTACGTTCAGGAGTCTTAATGTATTTTTAAACAATGCTTTACAAATCTTAATTTCTTTTTAAACAGTTCTCTGTTGTGGACATCCCTCTATCGGTTTCACTCTTGTCAACACACTATTACTTGGGACTTCATTCTTCACCCTGTTTCATCGGCTTCATCTCCGTCGGTTTCACCCTTGCCAATCACACAGTCTTTCTCTTGAACTCACTATGCAGGATTCATTTCCCTCTGCTTTCAAATTATGTGCAGGGCAAAGAATTTTGAGTGTACAGGAGGTTATGCTGGACCTCTGTATGACCACCTTGAACATTTCCTTGTGGCTCTCCTAGGCCATTCTGGTATCAGTAGTTTCATTCAAAGCAGGATCAACCAGAATCTCTCGAGTGAGCCCCATGTGGTGCTTGACCCCTCTGCTGCTGGTTTTCCCTTAACAGTTTACAGTTTTTCAGTTTGCAACTTTGTAACTTTCTTATCAACTCTCCCCTCGACTCACTGGCTGTGAGGCAATGCTTGGCTTTTCTTGTATCTGGAATCAAGGACTTTACCACGGTAGCAGTTGTCTCTCAAAGTCCTGCATATCAGCATAGGCATGCTCTGTGTACCATTGACATCTGCTGCAAAACACTCTCGCTAATGTTTACGGTTTTAAGATTCCTTCCACAGGGGTCTCGCGGTTCGGGGTCAGAAAGTGCAAGGTTGCTTCTCTCCATGTCACCCTTTCGGTTCTCACCGCCTTTCTCCTCCTCTTGAACTGCCGTGCTTGGATAGCTGTCTCGTTGTGTGGTCTGCCTTGCTCACATTGTGCTCTAGTGCTCCACCTTTTCTCCCTGTGGGGAAGGGAAATGGCCATCAGATGTGTGTGATTCTGGTTAATTGCCTAACTTTGCCTGACCCTTGCGTTGGGACATGCCAGGTAACTGGCTCTGGTATTAGTCTGTTGTCTTTCTCTGTGTGTGAAAGTGTTTGTGTGGGAAAGGAAGTGGGGGCATGCCTACGTATCCTAGGTGGTAGGATGGGGAAAAGAGTTTACAAGAAGGGGGATACTGAGTCTCACTCATCAGTGTCCCACTTCCATTCTCTGAGGACCCCCATCCTGGTGATCTGCCCTCACTGGTCCACCCACAGGAACTGGATCCAATAGCGATGGCCGTGTCCTGGCCACCTGGATGACGGATCCCCATGAACTGGTAAGAGATACACCTTCAGGTTTCTGACAGCTGTTATCTCTTTGCTGCTTAGTAACAGTATATCATCTTGCACACCTTAAATGTAAACACAAATTCATGTTAATCAATGATATTTGTTATTATCCATTATTTTACTACTTTTTATATAAACAAAACTGCTAGATAAAACCAATTAAACAAACACTCCCTACAGCCTCAATCGTCAGACATCACAATCTCACATCCAACATTGTCTGACTTTCATAAGTGAACTAAGACCTCTCACTTGAATAAATGCACTCAGAAGCCAAGCCAAGAAATAGACAAGTGAAGCATGCACATTTAAAAATTTCTCATAGGTTCAAAGGACACAGCCAATGAGAGCATTTCTTATCTGAGATTCAGAGAAAAGTGAACATCCAAGCCAGTGTATTCATTATCTGCCATCTATGGGTTTTTTAACACTATGCAAACATTGGTGAACAAGCATGACAACATAAACAATAAAAATGTCTCAGCCACTGCTAGATGCATTCTAAACTGCTGTAAAAGTTAAAACAGTTAAAACAGTTATAAATGATCACAATGCACATCCATATGACCCACATAAACAAGCCATTGACCCCAAAAGTATCAGATAAAAGAGCATATGTCACTGAGAATATGCTGGGAAGTAACTGAAGGACCACTCCAAATCAAAACATATGACTCCCATTACCTTTCCTTATAGGCTAAAGAGCATATGTCACAGAGAATAAGTTGTTATTAACAGAAGGACCACATCACAACAAAACAGTGTCTCTTATTTTTGTTTTTCCTTAGGTGTTGCTCACTGTCATTCTAGAAGGAAGGGAAAGCAAAGAGAATGTTTAAAGTGTTCCTTCAACTATCCTGAGTTAGTGTTATTACTCCACATGTATGGCTACAATATAATGTAATTCAAATTTAGGAGATCACCCTTAATTATTTTAATTTTACTTTTTATTTTAAATATAATATAATATTCAGCATTTCGGGAGTAAATGTCATTGTATGGAGTACATGATCGGAGATGTTTTCTGTACACAAAATATCTTCAAAATGTATGAATGATTGGGACTTTGGAGAGAGTGAAGCTAAGTGAGTGTATGTATATGAGAGAGAGAAAGATAGATATAGAGAGAGATATTGAGACACAGAGCAACAGACATGGACAGACAGATAAAAGAGACTCAGATACTCCTGGGATTCCTTTCTATCTCCTCTGTGTGGGTCTTGTCTATCTCTGTTGATGTTGGTTCACTGTCTCCCCCTCAGTATTGGTTTTCCTGCATGATGGTCTATGTCTCTAGTCTTCCAGCACTATACTTACTGCTGTGAGTGGTTCTTCTGGTGTGTTCACTGATTACAGCCAAAATGCATCAAAGCACATCACTGACAATTGTGATGTCATCTTTGATGTCCTGGGTGTTAGTCTTAGCAGTGCACGGTGGTGGCACGAGTTATGGTTGCTTAGCGTACCATAACTGGTGAATTTCAGGGGTTTTTCGGTTTTACTTGGAACCATAACGTCCATTCAACAAAGTTGTTTTACTGAATTTCATAGGTTTTTAGTAGCGCAACTTAACCATAACGTCCCTTTAACAATGTTTTTTTTACTGAATTTCATAGGTTTTTAGTAGCGCAACTTAACCATAACATCCCTTTAACAACGTTTTTTCACTGAATATACACTTGCATCATGTGAATTTGGGAGATGTTTACTAGAATTCCCTTACTTTATATACATATAACATAGAACATACTGAACCCCTGCGCTAATGATTTTTGAAAGTCATGGACTGTGCGTATGTCCACGGACGGGCGCGGACCACATCAACACTACCCAAATACTCAGGGGGGTATCTGAAATTGTTCTATCATACCATAGAAAAACTGCACAAATTTAAAAAGCAGCATGTAAACAAATAAGCAGTGCAACCGATACGTCTAACACATCAACCATCCATTTAAATACCATATGTAATGAAATGGATTATACCATAACTAAAAAGATATGCCTCCAACATAACTTCCTCACAGAAACTGCAGAGATAGGAGCGACAGTACACAAACGCAACACAATGAATACAAATTACCAGAAACTAGTAAGTAAACTTCATTTTTCTTATATAGTTGAATACTTTTTGTATGAGGTACAGAAAAATTGATATATTTGTGTTTTTCACACAGAAATGTGCAGTACTTCGGAGTGGCTCAAGGAGAATTTTCTGCATGATGAAATGTCGGAAGATAGCGATAATAATGGTACACAATTCTCTGCATAAGCACATTAATAGTTAGTACTTTATGTGTACTTAACATATATATATTCATTTTTAACAGACCATGCAAAGATTGAAGAAATTCCACCAAAAGACACAATGCAAGACACCTTGCAACACCCAGAGCAGAAAGTGGACATGCTGAAAGAAAATGTCAATGGTTTAAGGACATTTGTGGAGGAGCACGTCAAAGGAAAAATTAGATACCACTGTAATACCTGTACCTGTCCCCCCTCTCCATGTCCCAGTGAAGTATCCCCAAACCCTCACGAACAGCATAAACGTTTCGACGAAATTTCCATCCCTTCATCCCTTCACAACCATCCACTGGAAAACCATCATTCCCCGATATTTGTTTCAGTTTCTGCTTCCCCTCATGTTATGTTAGTTGTAATGAAATTGTTTCTGTCTAATTTATTTATTTATTTATTTTAAACAGTTAAAATGTCTGAGGACAGTGTGCCTGTCTGCCCTGTCCGTAATTAACAAAATATGGATGTCTTAAAGACACTACACCTATCCGTACCATTCGCAACCAAGATGAAACTGTTCTTAGAACACACCAGGTGTCTCGGATGTCTGTAAATAAACAAAATAGGGGTGTCCTAAGGACACTATACCTCTCTGTAGTGTTCGCAACCAACATGAAACTGTTCTTAGAACACACCAGTTGTTCGGGATGTCTGTAACAAAATGGGGGTGTCCTAAGGACACTATACCTATCCATACTGTTCGCAACCAAAATGGAAATGTCCGTAGAACAGGCGCGGTGGCTGCAATGTCCATAGTCAAACAAAATGGAGGTGTCCCAAGGACACTATACCTGGCCGTACAGTCTGCAGAACATCTACATACATGCGCACCATACCCATAAGTCCTGCGAACATCGCGCCTGTCCGTAACTGTCTGTGTCACTTGTGTCGCACTTTTAATTAGTTTCAGGACCCAAACACTGTCCGTAGAACACCTGCGTGCATTCTCACGACCGTTCCTGTGCATTTGGTGTACTGTGGACACCCATTCCCTTCGCGGGCATGTTCACGACATCATCATTTGACCGCACTCACGCTGAGCTTGTGTCCTCATTTCTGCACTTTGTCCGCTTCTCCAACATTTTAAAAGAACTTATGCAGACAATCCAAATTATTGTACAGTAAAAAAAATCACCATTTCAGATGTTCCAGACATTGGCCCTAGCTTTCCACAGGTTTTTTGGAACTTTTTGATGACTTTTGAGTGATCGATATGGTCACGAGGTGCACCCCTCTGCCCCTATAAAAGGAAATACCCCAGAGCTCATCTTCATTGTACTTCTGGCTACTGCAGATTGACGTTTGCTACCTTTAGTGCTCTAGCGAGATTACCTCACCAACCGTAATGGCATACATGACTGCTGTTGCTTCATCAGCCTCAGCACCACCCCCAAACCCTCCACCACCACCTCCCCAAGGGCCTGCAGAGGGGAATACGCTTGAGGATGTAGAGAACGAGGATGAAGAGGATGAAGAGAATGAGGTCGAGGAACTCCCTACTACCAGCACTCGCCGGGAGTCGTGGGTGTGGCGGTTGTTTACCGTTCATGGTAATGTACCAAAAGCACGTGCGGACAAGGTCACCTGTAACCAGTGCAAATTAGTGCTGAGTCGTGGGAGACATGGTTCGTACAGCTTTGGTACGACATCCATGAAGCGACACCTAACTTCATTCCATCGTGCAGACATTTGCAAGGTTGTACCATGTAAAGAACGTAGTAGGTTGAGTTCCTCTGCAACATCCTCTGTTTCTGATCCTCTCACCACAAGAGACACTCCTGTGGGAGAGCGCATCCCTCTAGCTGCTTCACAGGCCATTTGCGATGCTGTTGACCCTTACCTTTCGAGGGTCACAATATTGTGTATGTTCTGCGATGCAGTACTCTGCAGGGGGGAGAGTCTTCAAAGTGCTTTCGAGACTATGGTCAAGAAGCACCAGAAGAGGGGCTACCTACCTAAATAAGGCCCACCCTACATCTTCCTCTCTCCACCTGCCCTTTCTTATCCCTGTGGTTGATGTCCCTTCCTTACCTTCCTTTCCCCTCCTCTTCTAGTGTGTCGGGTGTACAAAGAGTCACAAAAATATCTAAAACAACAAAAAGTAAAGAAAAGACTCTTTTCAGAGCCACCTTTCTCAGTTTAAAAAAAGAACTATCATGTAAACGGTGCAGGCCCCCGTGCATTTTTTAAAAGTCTGCGGACAGTCCTAGGACAGATACAATTTTGGGGTGCATCACTAGCAAAACCAATGCACTTTTCTCTGGGAGTAAGTGGTAGCTCTGAAAAGAGCCTTTTAGTGGTGTTTTGTGTGGATACGTCAACATGTAATGCAAAATAGATGACTATACTTCCAGAAAAGGTCGCAATGCATTTTGTACATTTCAAATAAAAATATGATTGCCAGCATATGTAAGATGGATTCCATCTCTGCGAAAAATGAATGTGCTGCGAAACATAATATTTTCACTGTGGAAAGACGACATGCCAACATCTCTTAGAAAGGCACAAACAGCCTTATTGACATTGCACCTCGCTTTCTCCATTTGGGGACCAAATGAAGAAGAACGCAGCCACATTTGTCTTTGCGCAATACGTGAAAAAATTACTTGCCAATTTGGAAACATGTCCATCACCTTTGGAAGTCCTTCCTTCATTTCAAATTGCAAAGAAATTCTGGACACTAAACTGTTCCCTCCAAAATGAATTATAATTATGTCAGGATGACGCTCTGTAGCACAGAGAGGTACCAAGTCCAGCCACTTCATTCCACGCACTCCATTCTAGTGCACTTCCACATGATGAAATCCAAGCTCTGCAGATATACCACAGCGTTCTGTATGCACCTTCAACCAATGTATCCATGAGTCTCCCAAAATCCAGATAATCTGTTTTCGAGCACACACAGCCGTAGCTGTCTGTTCTACTCTCAGGAAAAAGACATCCTCACTAAATCTCTCCATACACAACACACCCACTAATCTTTACTGACCAATCCCTAGCTCCGCTCATTCTCATTTGCATGCCTCTCCACTCCAGAATCCCTGTATGTAATACGCGCTGTCCGCAGACTACCGCCATGTCTGCGGACATGTAGAAGATCTGAGCGTGGCGAATGTACATTTAAATAGTGTTCCCCATTTCCCCTTTAAGGTGGGCTCTGAAAACAGCTGTTTTTTTTTTGTTTTTTTTTTTTGCAGATGCCTGACAGACACCTGTTATTTTGTATTGTTTTTGTTTTCTTAATTTACTCCTAAAATCTTCACATAACCTGTTCCAAAGCAACCCTTACATTCCAAAAAAACATGGCATTTCCCAAAAAAGTTTAAGAAAGACCATCTGCTTCGAAATAAGCCGCATTACTCGAAACAATGCTCTTGTGGCTACAGAAAAACATACCAGCATGAAAGCAAGCATGCCTCGATTGATTGCACACCTAGCAATGCTTTCATCAGGACAAAAAAGAGAACTGTTGTCCCATTTTGCTCTAGGAAGTAATCCAGAAAAAATTACTTTCGCAGTTGGAAAGATGTTGATTACTGCTTCAACCAACTGTTCCAAATCTCCCAGCAAAGAAGGGGAACTCACGTAGCCCAAATGGAAAGCACCATAGTGCAAAACTACCACATGGGGACTGTTCATCCTACGCATATCTCTGCAAACTTGGAGAATTGCCTCTACATTGCAGTCAGTCGCAGCGCTCCATACCACCTCCACTCCTCTAATATTGAAATTGTTTGCAACATGCCTGCATTGAGAACAGTGCTGTAAACCATGGACAAACATATCTCTGAGCACCAGCACCCTGACCGTCTCCATCTCTGCCCTCTTTCTACACAAATTAACAACGTCAACATCTGATTAGCTTATCCCTACAGTCCCCTTTCCATGCTGGATTTGCTGTAAAACCTGTATGTGGCACGCCCTACCCGCGGACAGGTGCGGTGTCTGCGCGGTACGTAGCTCTTAGCCAGTCCTTCTACCCTTTCCACATCACTCGCAAATCCATTCCCTCATTGGACACAGCTAAGCAGTCACACAACCATCCACCAATCACATCCAAGACCTCTACATCTAACCCCGGCATCAGAGTTCCGCACTTTAAATGTACTGTTGATCACTCTGAATACAAGTCTCATATCCCTGGAAAGCACCTACTACAAAAACTACTGTGCAAGTCTCGAAGATTTCTACTTACAGCTCCATACATATCCACATGCATGATTACAAAGTACAGGTATGCATATTTTATTCAGAGTACATGTACAACTCTTATGAATCCATATAAAAAAAGTAATGCCACTAAATCTGCATAGCCAATACATACATGCCAACACTCCCGCTTTAAGCGCGAGACTTCCGATTTTTCTTGACAAATCACACTACTTTTTACTATCTCCCCCATAACCTATGCATACATGCCAACCCTACCGATTTAGGTGCGAAACTCGATTTTTCATTATAATTTGTCACCATTTTTTAGTGTCTCCCACCTAAATTAATGCTAATCCCAATGCGATCATATGAGAAAAATAAACGTTCACGATTGCTGTGGTGAAATCTCCCTCTCAGGTGCTTCCGATCGTTTGCATGTCTAGTTATAATATGAAATTATTCAAATTTTTACCATCTACTATAATGAACTATCACTTCCAGACCTCTCAGCTATCTACAACACAGCTGCAAAAC
Source organism: Ambystoma mexicanum (assembly GCF_040938575.1). Lineage (NCBI taxonomy): Eukaryota > Metazoa > Chordata > Amphibia > Caudata > Ambystomatidae > Ambystoma > Ambystoma mexicanum. The sequence continues at coordinate 1,190,206,573 of NC_090924.1, forward strand.
AACAAGTCAATTTCATGAACTTAAAATTCTACTCATTTGTGAAGCAGGTTGAACTAACATACTGCAAATAACATATAAAGGCTGCACATAGGCAGATAAAATGGTTGCATACACTATGTTCAGATATCAAACGAGAATACTACCACGAAAACATATAAGTTAATGTGTACATTAATATCAGTGCTATAACCACACAAAATTAATAACTTCTTCCTTTTACAATTGCAGTGAAGACCACTCTCCTGAAAATCAACAGCATCTAAACTACAAACAACAGATCCGAAGAAACCTGCTCATTCTACAAAAAAAAAAGTAAGTGGATTAATACCTTTATATTCTTACTGTTCCTCAAAGAGACTGTGTGGGTCATTCATGTAATATGCGCACAAAAAAGCCCATCCATGTTTTAACCATTCTGCCCACAAATCCCCATTTAGGAAACAGAGATTAGCAGGCGGAATGGCACAGAAGTCTCTGTTTTTTTGGAACATAAATAATATACTGAAGCCTTAGAATGTTATTACTACAAAACAAATAACTGTTTTAATTTTATACCATTACGTTTACTATTAATGCCTCTCCTCAACACTAGCTCACTTTCTACTCCCATCTGAACCAGAGTGTAGTAACATACAAACAGAAAAATAGCCTTCCCAACTCATTGTAACTGCCTAATGCACATTCACACACCACCACAAACAACTTCCCATTCAAACTCGTACACGCATGCACACAGCACACATACATTGTAAAACAGACCAACCCATACCTTATTTTTTTTTAACAGACCCCAAAGAATGCCTACCAAAAAGCAAGTCCATAGAAAGGAATGCAGAAATAGAGAAAATGAAAATAAAAGTGTCCAAAATAAGCATCCATCTCTACCAGACTTTGTACAAAACGTTGAAACAAAACAACTAATGCAGTCATTTAGCGAAACAAAATAAGCTTCAACTACAGAAACTTTGCCTCCTCTATCAAAATGTGAAACGAAACAGAAAATGCTTAACAAGAATTTGGCTACCACTACTGCTAACACTGCTCCTATAAATCCTCATATACTAGCACAAAACCATACTAAAAAAAGTATTTTAGCAAAAATGTTCCGCCACAGAGTCCTTCAGAATCTAATAAGAACAGGAGCAAAACCATCCACAACCCTAAAAACCTACCGTAGAAAAATAATCCTGGAAGCTCTCATTGACAGTGCAATCCTTCTCAAAACAAAGTTATTTATTTTAGTTTTAAACAGGATTATACCACTAACAAGACTAAGTACTAAACTACTACAAAAGAAACTTCTCAATAAACGGAATGTCAACAAAAATAACTTCTTAAATATCTGTGGAGGTGAATGGAGTCACACCACAACCACAGAACCATATTTTAATGAAGGAGCATACAAACAAACCAAACAAACACAATTGCCATCCATAGCAGTGGACGAGGATATGAAAAAATCAATAATACCATCATGGAACAAGAAACACTGCTTACAAAAGTATCCCCTGAAAACTCAGAATAACCTCTCCATTCGACTGAACCTAAACGTCCAGTATACAAATGGCCGTGCATTTCAATGTGTAACATTCCCAACAAATGTTTCAAATCTTTACGCCAGTCCCTCAATCAGTATGTGAAAGGTAAAGACAAAATAAAATGAAAGTGCTGCAAAATATGGATACCTGTCCAGTGCGCAAATACACAGGACTACAAGGACATTCATTAGCCTGCATTTCAGGACCTATTTGCAAAAGCACCTTTCATGATATCAACATGATATCAACACATCATTCAAATGTAAGAAATCTAGTGTATAAACTGTACCATGCTAAAAGTCCTGCTTTAGAACTAGCCGATTTAAATAACACTCCTCTACATGGTACACCCAAATACCTACAAGAAGAAATTGACCGTATCCAGAGAAAATATTTTAGAAGTGAAAGCCACTTACAAAATGCAATAGCTTTAGAACAGACAAGCAACAATTGTGCACATGGCAACCTTCTATTACACACATACAAAAAAGAAATACTAAAATTTAAAAGTACATCCGCTGAAGTACCAAACCATGTGTGTGTGTGTTGCCATAGAACTTTTTACAAAAGTAACACAAAAACTATGGACATAACATACAAAATAGAAGAAATGAAGATTTCCAATGGTTTGAATTAGCTCTCTAACTTTTAGCAGAAAACAAATACGAAATAAGTGAACCCTTAATATGTTGCAGTTACTGCACTACAGAACTTGCCAACAACCAAACTCCTTCACCTGCTATCACAAATAACTTGGAATTATTCCCACTACCAAAACCTCTGCAACAACTCAATTTGTATGAGAGCATCATAATTCAAACAGTACACCTATTTCAAGCAATAGTACGGCTTCAACCAAAAACAGCAAAATTACCTCCCTCTGAATTGGTGAAAGGCATTTGTGGCAAAGTAGTTTATATGCCATTAGATCTGACAGAAAATGTATACACTCTAGGAGTGCAACTTCCAATAGAGCATTCTTTAATTGTCTTAGTAAATGGTGTAAACAACAAAAGACAAACAAATTTGGCAACAACTCATGGACTTACATAAAGATAGACAAGCCTTGCAATATCTGAAAGACAATAATAAATACTACAAAGAAATAAATATTGAAGGAAGCTTAAGGGAAACAACTGAAATAATTCAAGAGTCATCAGAAACTGGTCAATTTGAACTTCTGGATCCTGCTGCAGTATCCACTCTTTTGGACCATTATACAATTCATCCATTGCACTCTAATGAGGGCATAGATGATGCACTAGAAACTTACCACATGCGACAAACCAAAGGTTCACCAATGAGAATATGGGAAAAAAGTATAGAAGTATGTGCTTTTCCACTACTATTTCCTACTGGCAAAGGAAGAAGATACGATGATAGACCCACTCAGATAACAGCATCAGAATACCGCTCATTACGAATATATACTGAAGATACCAGATTTAGACAAAATGTGGAATACATATTCCACCTACTCTTTGAAAATGAACTAGCAACACTATGTTACGTAGTTGCACCCATATTGAAATCTGGAACCCACTTTCAAAATATGTCAGCTACGCAATTAATACAAAAAGTGCAAGAAAAAGATGATGTACGAAAGAATACTGGTTCCGACGACACAGAGATGTACGTTGTATGATCAGAAACCTTGGAACACCCACTTGCTTTGTTACATTAAATGTGCAGAATATTCATGGGAAGATTTACATGGTTTCCTACACATATCAAACAACAACAAAACCAACATAGATATGCTAACACCTGGAGAACGTTGCTCTCTAGATCCTGTTAATGTTTCAAGATATTTCCACCATTGTTTCATTGCTATGCTACACTTGTAATAAAACTGTTCCTCCCCTCGGAGAAGTGCAACAGAGAAAACAATACCAAGCCAGAGGAGCACCACATATCCACATGCTTTTATGGATTAAAGGTGCACCTAAATTTGGTCAGACAGTGATGCCACTGTTTTGCAGGTCATCCAAAAATATGTCACTTGTGAAATCTCTTCACAAACGACACACAGTGACCTTCCTGGACAAATTGTACAATTTCAAAGACACAAATGTGGCAAATATTGTCATCGCAAATACACAAAGGGAAATACTACACCAAATGTCGCTTTGGTTTCCCTAGACCAGTTACAGAAACAGGTGAAGTGAACAACTTCATGTTTTCAGTTCGACATAGTGTTAAAGGTAAATCACCTAGGAACATGAATTACATAAAAAGAACAGAAGAATCAACATATATCAATGATTACAATGCAATCATTGCCCGCTTATGGAATGCAAACCTAGATGTTCAGTACATTGCAGAAATTCCACGGCAGTTGCACGATATGTTACAGCCTACTTAACAAAAGCAGAAAAAACAGAGCTTCAAGACCTCTGGAATGACCTATCATCAGACAAAACACTATCTCAGAATTTGTAGAGGCTATGCATAAAAATAAATGCTCTGTCATAGAGAATTTGGTGCCCACGAAGCTGCAGATTGTTTAACCGGTACTGCTTTGTATGGAAAATCTGAAAATATAGTATGGCTAAGTCTTGGTCCTGCTAAATCTAGAAAAAGAGTTCTCAAACCATATGAGGACATAGAAACAATAGCCAAAAATGATCCCAACCACCAAGACATGTTGAAAAACAATTTACTAGACACATACTACCCGAACAGGAGTGCCACTTTGGAAATCATGTGTCTATACCACATAGCCCAAAGCTTACAAAAATAATATAAAACCCGATGAAAGCAAAGGTAGATATAGAGTGACAGAGTGTGAAGGCAGCTTAGTGAAACTTACCAAACAAAGCTTAATTAATCATGGCAAATTGTCATTAAAAACTCCTCAACAGAAATAACTATATTACATGTCCCTGCTACAACTTTTTAAACCATGGAGAAAATAAAAAGAGATACTAGATAACTATGACTGCTATGAAGACGCATTCAAAGCAAATGAAAGCACTATCACCGATGTGAACTTTACGCAGTACAAAACAATGTTGCACAATGAACAGCAACACAAAGAAGAACTCCAGCCCCAACTAGATAAGGACAACCCTGACACTAGTCAACATTCTCTAACAGAAAGCCAAGAACCACTGGGACAGCCACTAATAGCAAATGAGACAGAATTAGCTATGATTGAAGTAGAAAACACCATGTGTCACTATGAAGAAGATACAGAAGACTTAACTGTACTACAATCAAAACTTAACAAAGACCAGCGCATCATTTTTGAAGAAGTAACAAAAGAAATTGCACATGGTGTACAACACGAAAACAAAGAATGTACCTGCCAAAATTACAAACCTATACTGCTGTACTTCAGTGGTGAAGCTGGTTCAAGCAAAACATTCTTAATCAAAATCATCAGCAAGTTCCTTCAACAATTGACAAACAACAAACTGTCAGCTGTTGTAACTGCCCCCACAGGTTTAGCTGCCTACAACATAGGCGGTGTCACGTTACACCGATTACTACTCCTTCTGGTAGAACAACAAAACAAATTAGACTATTACAAACTTTCTACAGAAGCTGCAATGGAACTACGCAGAGTATTAAAACAAAAGAAAATGCTACTAATAGATGAAGTGAGCATGGTCTCCAACCTAATGTTGGCTTTGATTGTCCTCACATTGAAGAAGTACTTAAAACAAACTACGAAGAACTCTTTGCAGGAAAACACATTGTTTTCAGAGATCTTCTACAATTGACATGAGTGAAAGGTGAACCTATTTTTAAAACCATAGGACACAAACTCTGCCGTAAAACTGTTGGCAGCATAGGAAATATTAACCTTTGGCAACATTTCCATTACAGAGAATTAACAGAAAACATCCGTCAATCTGCAGACCTCACTTACGCCAACATTTTAAAATGTATTAGAGTTGGTCTACTATCTCAAGAAGCACAAGCAATATTGAAAACCCAACACATCCATGCACTTTATGGCGATAACGCATGTGCTACTGATGTTATGGAACAATTAGCGCACACAAATGTCAATTATATGGCCTTAATGCAAGCTGTTCCAAATTCAATTAAACAATGTTAAAAAAAGACATGCAACCAATAATTGAAATTTGCTCCACAGACAAACTGGACGTACATGGTATGACACTATCCATGTGTCAGCAAGCCACAACAAGACTGAATACCTTAGAAAATTCAATCTCCAACCCAGCTGGGTTGGAAAAAATATTGTAGTGTAGTAATGCTTAAACGTAACCTTGACATGGAGCAAGGACTATTTAAGGGGGCACTGGGTACAGTTGTTGGCTTTCAAACATACCCACGTGACAACAACATTCAGTTTGTCTATATTCTCTTTCACAAACTTTCAGAAGTAAAACGGATAGGGCGATCAACAGCTCGATTCCTTCTCTTCAAAGACATGTATGTACTTAGAGAACAATTTTCTCCAACTCTTGCATATGCAGTCACCATTCATAAATCCCAAGATCTTACCCTAGACAAAGCATTGATAGATATTGGAAACACAGTTTTCAAAGAAGGCATGAGCTACGTAGCACTATCACGCTTACATACACTTGACGGTCTATTTCTAATCAACTTTGATGCAAGTAAAGTGAACGCTGATATTCCTTGCATTTTAAAATACAATAGACTACGTTCACTGTACACCCCCCATCTAAAATCATATCCTGTTCCACAAAAAGGAAAACGTTGTAAAAGAAAACTAATTCAAACAGAAATGCAACAGGATCTGACTGCAAATCCTTCAAAGAGAGTAAAATAAGTTAATACTTCATCAATTACCACAACCAAAGAAGAACCTATTAGTGAAAGTAAATCAGGTCATCTTCAAAGAAGGAACACAAACTCTGAAATAATCACTTGGACACAGGACTATCTGGTCCATTCAAATTTTCAAATGTAACTGGTGTGAATTGCTATGCAAATTTAGCAATGAATATTCTATTTCAATTGCCACCAATTGTTAACAACATTTACTTACACAGTACAGACCAATTGTGTTTGCAAATGTTAGTCCTTCAGAGAAAAGCAACAAACAATCCTGACAACACATATCGTGTTCACGGAATAAGACAAGAATTGGACTACTGTGCTGGAATGGTGAGGTTCACTATAAACTCACAGGAAGATCCACAAGAATTTCTAATGTACTTACTACAAGTACTAGAAAACAAAAACATACCTATAAATGAACTCTTCCGGATTTCATACGTGTGGAAACATACATGCTCTCTCTGCAATAATGTGACACAGGAAAAACAACCCTAATGAGAGATTTGTGTATTTATCCATACCTAATTTTGAATCCATTTCATTTCAGCAACTTGTACAAAATGCAAACCATGGCAGATTATGTACTATCTGCAATTCAGATAATCACTCCACCTTACTGATATAAACACATAGTAGCTACATAATACTAATGCTTCTACGTTACAATGCAGATGGTACCAAAAATAAGTGCAAGCTGACTGGATTCACACACGGTCAAGTGTCACTTGGTAAGAAAACCTTCACAACAATAGGTATAATCTACCACGCATGAGCCACAACCAATGCAGGTCACTACACTGCATATATTAAAAAGAAATGTGGATGGTCGAATGAAATGATAGTAGCATTATCTAAAGCAGAGATTACCAGCAAATCTTACAAATGCTTATTTAATCTTCTTAAAGCCAAAATGTAATAACTAATCTGTATTTCAACATTAACAAAAATGCAGTTAAAAGACTATAAACAGAATACGCCAACAGGTATCTAACTGGCCCAAGATTATATGACAACCACACAGATAAATGAATGGCACACAAGCCAACAGATAGAACATTAACCAGAAACAACAAGAAACAAATAGTGTGTAGCATAACAAAAAAAGTTCTTTTTTTTAATCCGACAAGGATTTTCTTTCCCCCAGACCCAATGATTTGAAAAACAAACACAGAAACTGAGCAAAATGCACAGTACACTGGTTTGTAAACTAAATATGAGGGTCCAAAAAAAGCTAAAATGTCTATTATGCAATGTAATAATTCTTTATAAAATACATACACTGACATGCTCTTTTCTTTTATCACAGAAATTGAAAAAGAATATTTCCTCTAAGTACTAAAGTCATGTAAACAAAATATTGAATCTCAACAAATGAAACAGTAAGTATATTTTCAAACATTTCATACATATTCAAATCTATAAGTGTGATATACTGCGGTGGTTATGGCCAGGGCCTAGAGTCTTGGGTGTATGACCTACGGCCTATGGCCTGCAGCCATGCACCCAAAACTCTACGTCCTGCCCACAACCACCACAGTATATGAAACCCATGGTGGCTTATAATTTTACTCCTTATAGTATATCACACCCATGGTGTCTTATAACTTCAGTGCTTATAACTTAGTTCTTGGGTGCATGGCCTTAGGCCATGCACCCAAGACTCTAGGTCCTGGCCACAACCACTGCAGCATATCACACCCATTGTGGCTTATAACTTCCATTGTGGCTTATAACTTCACTACTTATAAATTTGGTCTTGGGTGCTCCTCACAACCACCTAATAGATATTCTAAACTGTGAGTGTATCTATTGCTGTGATATGCTGCAGTGATTGTGGCCAGGGCCTACAGTCTTGGGTGTATGGCCATAGATATTTGAATCTATGGGTGTGATCTATGGGTGTGATATGCTGTGGTGGTTGTGGCCAGGGCCTAGACTCTTGGGTGTTGGCCTACGGCCTACGGCCATGTACCCAAGACTCTAGGCCCTGGCCACAACCACTGCAGCATATCACATCCATGGCGGCTTATAATAGATTTTAACTGCGTCATGTACTCAATTTTTATGACCGCTGACACCACACATGTCCTTAGAACAGTTTCAACTTGCCAGCGCATAGCACAGACTGAAATACTATTCTTATCAGACAACTAATTTTCAGTAATTACAAAGATCCCGGACAGCGCGGCCATGGCAAATATATCATTAGCACCTGCCGCCTAAACAAATACAGTATTTCACCCATCTCTTACTCTCTAAACCTCCCCAAGCACTCTGACACACCAAAACACTCCCCAAAACTGCATTTCGCCTCTGTTTGCTGCCGCGCTGCCGGCGGATCCAAGATGTTAGGCGCATTTGAACAATCTGACGGAGATCACGCCTTACTTCAGCCAATCGGCGGACATGTTGCGTGTCCGCGGTCATGACGCAAGCCCATTAGCCAATCGTTATATTGTCCGCAGAGCGAGCAGGGACGTGTGACCGCGGAGCGAACATAGATATCACACATTTTTTTAGACATACTTTTTGGTCGTTTTAAAGAAAAATATTGGACGGATTGGCACCAAATTTACAAAAGCACACTTTCGGGACCAAGCTCCGGCTGTAAATTTGGTGAAAATCCATCCAGAAGTTTGGGCTGTAGGCATGCGCAAAGTTTTTCCCCCATTCAGTCTATGGGAAAAAAAGAAGTTTTGGGGCCCCCCCTATGTCATTTCCCCCCCTGGACAAGATATCCCCCCCATTAGTGGCCTCTCACCTTGCTGATCTCTTTAAGTTGTCCTTTGACTGTGTGTCAGGTGAGGACAAAGGCAGTGAATATGGCAAGGAAATGTGCACAAGATCACACAGTGAATAGCTTTGAGTCAAACAACATGCACACAGGATCTAAGACACATGTATACTAAAACCCAGGAGTGCAAATAAAGTGTGACAATACTAATATATGAAAAGGGATGTGGGGTAAGCACTTAGAAGCTCCTTATGATTACATGAAAAGCGGCAAGCTCCTAACCCACAATTACTGTTATAGGTACTGACAGCGCTAAGCCCACGTACAGGTCAAGCAATGACATGTTCTGTGAGCTAACACTCTTGTAGGTATTGAATAAGGTAACTTAAAAACAGTACTCACGAGGACAAGAAATACCACTTTAAGGTCAGCAAAGTCCACAGACCCTGTTGATCAAACAGGGACTCAGAAAGGCTAAACCAGCAATGGGAGGATAACTAAATACATAAGACTCAAGACAAGGGGCAAGTAGGAATAGTGATTACCGAAAAGTGAGGAAAACATAGGCATTCACACAGGAGCTAGCTACAACAGCACACCACACTTAATAATCAATGGGAAATAAATGTCGAAGTGCAAGGGAAAACCTGGAATGGGTTTCAAGAGAAAGTAAAGGAATAGGAGCCAAGAAAACAAAATTACAAAGGCAAACCTCCCCCACCCATCCAAGGAAAAAGGCAGGAAGATAAATCTATAAAGAGGAAAGACTAAATCATCAAGGGTTACAGCAGCAAAGGGCAAAATCAAATAAATATAGAACACAGGCAAACTGGGCTGCACCAAAAAGGTAACCACTGACAAATGCTTCCCGCAAACAGAGAAAGACAGAAAGGGAATCTAGGAAGCAGAATTAAGCACATTAAATTTGAAATCCAGGGATAAGGAACAAGAAATAGAAACTAGCAACTAGGCACAGAGCTAAGAACCAGGAACAAGGGACCAGTAACAAACAGGAACAGTGCATCAATGACCAGCGCTGGACTGAAGCAAACAAAGGCTTTTAAAGCTGTTTAACGAGCACACGCCTCAGGTGTGCTGCTTGCTGCACCTGCAGCCACAGGTGTTGCCTATCCTCCACCCAACCTTGTCCTGCAAGGGTGGAGATGAAGCAGTGGGCCAGGCATTCTGGGAAGCATAGTCATTTGATTAAAGCAGCATGCTGGCTGCCAACAACCTTTCATGGATCCGGAAGGGAAGTAGCTTGGAAAATAAAGATTTAGTGTCCCAATTCATCACAGCACTGTAGCATAAGGTTCAGAAGGAAAGTCCAGTAGGGAATAAACCCCAAATCGTGCCCCCAAGTTGTGGGAACAGGAGCAAAGGGAGAAAATCGTGACACTGCCTGCTTTCCCAATATTTTAAAAACAACCACAGACATCCCTCGCCAAAAACAGCAAGGGGCTGTGCCACACCTACTGGATCATTTTCAACCTTTGTCCCTCCTTCCACACTACTCTTAAGTGTTTGAAAGGTTTGTATCTATTTATTTATTTGCATTTTTAAATTGATCACACAGCCCGGGGGCATCGAGGTGCTGTTACAGATTTTTTTTGTTGTTGTTTATCTTAGTTGCATATTTATAACGCGCTTAAATACCTAGCGGTTTCTAAGCGCAGACCCAGGGATCGAACCTGTGTTGCTTTGTGTCGTCTTGCTTCCAAGGCGAGCATATTGCCACTGAGCTATCCTACCGTTCAACTGTCTCACCAATTTCATAGACATCCACAACGTTTGAGACCTCCTTTAAGCAGGTTTCCGCTCCTGTCACCCGACATAATCTGCTCTGATGAATGTCTCAAACTTCATTAACTCTGCTAAGTAGTCCTCCCTAACATATCTCCTAATTTTCATTGACCTGTCTGCTGCGTTTGACACTGTTGTTCAAGTTGATCTCTTAATACACTCTTTCTTCTTGGGATTTGCAATCAAGCACTTGCCTGTATTGAATCCTAACTGGCAGCTCACCATTTCTCTGTCTCCTGGTGCAACAACACCTCTCAACTCACTCGTCTAACTGTTGGTGTTCAACAAGGGTCTGCCTTGGGTCATCTACTCTTTACACTCTACACCATTGGTCTAGGTGCACTAATCTCCTCTTTGGGTTCTCGTATCCACTCTTTGTGGACTACACCCAACTCACCTTCTCTTTTCCTGAACTCTACTCTAATCTGTCTATCAATGTTTCCACTGTCTTTCTGTCATTCAATATTAGATGGCTTTGCACTCTATGATTTTAAACTCTACCAGAAATGAGGTGCTCCGTTTCCCTGCCAAATACTCTCACCTCTTGCCCTTCCTGTTCCTATCTCTCCTCACACTCCCACCCACTCTTCTTCATTTAGAAACCTCAGCTTCATCTATGAACCTTTTCACACCTCCTCTACTTTCATCTCCAAAATGACAGCAGCGACTCTCCTCAACCTCCTAAATATTAGGAAAATCGGTAACCTCCTTCCTTTCAATGCCGACAAGCATCTCTTAACCATTATTGTCTTCTCTAAATTGGACTGCTCTGCCAGCATCCTCTTCAGTACCCCCAACTATACACTGTGTCCTCTCGATAACGTCAGTAATTTCTCTACCACAACTCTCTTTCAGCTCCCTCACTTCACACCTACTTCCTAATACCATAAACAGGCTTTATGTATAGTGATGCAAAATAGGGCTAGATTTCAAATTCTTCTCCTGGTTCACAAATCTATCCACGACAAGGCCATACAGTATCTATTGCACTCTATCCAACTATACAAGCCTTCTCATAATCTCTGCACAGCCCCCTTGACTAACTTTATGGCACCTCTCCTTCCCCCCTGTCCTCTTGCTTCTGCTCTTTCTCTCTTCTTGTTCCACTTGCATGGAAAACTCTTCACCCTGATATCTGAGAAAAAGACCACATAGATTTGTTGAAAATCAAACTAAAAGCATACCTCTTCACGTCAGAGCTACCCTCTTAACCTACCTGTCATCTGCCTTCTACCTAACATGTTTCCCTCACCTCTATCCTGCCTCTGTCCCTAACTTTCTCTTACTCCACTCTAGCACTTCATCCATCATGGTCACACCGCTTTCACAGCTGGCCGTACCGCCAACCAGCACTTAAAAATGTCTAGTGTTGGTTGTTTCTAGATGTCACAGTTGATTGGTCAATGTCAAGCCTTCTGTAACGGTCCAACACTAACTGCTGTGACAAGAGTCTTTGCCTGTTGATGTCTGCCACAGAGAGCTTTGTCTGCAGGAAGTTGGGAGGGGGCAAAGGAAGTGTGGGTGGCCTTGAACATTCCAAACTGTTGTGCACAGGATAGGGAGTCCTCTCCTGGGCACAACTCCCTCTCCTCATCTACCTAAGCGTCCCTCTCTTCTGGCTGACCTACATCCAAGAGATCCCCCTCATTATACCCCAGATGGTATATCCCCATTGTGCTAGAAGAGCAATAATTTAAGTGCTGCCTCCCACCCACCTCCCTGAGGGGCAGATCCTGTTCTTCTGGACAAGTGGCATGCCTTCCCAGTAAAGAACAAAGCAAGCTTCTAAAGCTGGAAGAGCATCATGTTATTAGGGGAACACAGCCTCACACCGTGATACATAGAATTCAGACAATTTCAAGGGAAACTGGAAAGCGATTAGAAGAAAACTACTTCAACCATTTGATGTCTTTTGATTCAAATGGCTTTGGCCATTTATAAAATGTTAGCTTCCCAAAGGTCATTATATCCTAAACAGATATAGCCTCATATAATTATTGCTTCATGGGGAGGTACAAGTATATATAATGCGGTAGTGGGTGCCCATTGTTTAGGTCAGCTGATGGCTGACATTACTTTCTATTCCTCTCCTCTGCATAATCTCAAGCTCCCTCCATACCCCTGCAGGGCGTAACCCTGATTTGTACCCTTCCCCGGAAGGTTTTTAAGGCTGGCAACCTTCTTCATCTTGCCACTCTCAACTCTCGCTCTGCTGTCAAATACTCATCTGACATCTGCCACCTCCTAGAAGAATTTGACCTTGATGTCCTCGGGCTTACCGAGACTTGCTTCACGGCCAGCTCTGTCACGAGTTTTGACACTCTTGTCCCTGATGGCTACAAGATCCTTTCCACCCCAGATTCAACCAGCCTGGAGGCGGGGTAGCCCTGATCTTCCTCGAGTGGATTCCTGCCTCTATCATCCCCACTCAGACGTACTGTTCTTTCTTGTCTGCAGGCTCTCTCTCTCTCCTGGACACTGTTGTTACTCTCTACCGGTCGCCTAGTCAAATTAACTCTTTTCTCTCCGAGCGGGCAGACCTCTCCTCCTCTCTCCTGGCCTCAACCACTCAACTCCTCCTTCTTGGTGATATCAACATGCATCTTGATTCTCGCTGTTCCACATCTGCGCTCTTTTGCGACCTCTGTGACTCACTCTCCCTCTCTATCCTCCCCTCCGGCCCGACTCACTCTGCTGGTCACACACATGATGTCTTGATCTCCTCTGGCCTCCCCCTCTCTACTCCCCTCACCACTCCTCTCTCCTAGATTGATCACTGCCTCCTTCCTCCCATCTGTCCATCTGCTCCCCAAGCCCAGCCTTCCCCAAGATTGCCACCCACCTTCTCAGACATCCATTCCATGAAGTGTATGTAAATCGAGGCTTTCGCTGCCACCTTCTCCCCCCTCCCCCACCTCAGGCTGGCTCACACCCTGACACAGTCCTGTCCCTGCTATAAGCCTATATTTCTCTTTACTCTTGATGTTCTTGCCCCTGTCGTGAGGCTCTGTTTGAAGTCCAAAGCCAAGAGTAATTCCTGGTATGACTCGGACCAAGCTATACTTAAACGCATGTAGTGTGGCTGAGAGGAAATGGAGGGCTTCCTGCTAATCCTCTGACAAACTGGCTTGCCGCCTGCTTCAAAGGCAATACCATCTTGCTGTCTGTTCCAAGAAGACAACCCAAATTCAAGCCCACGTCTCTGTGACACTTAACAACTCGGCCAAAATCTTTCAAATCTGCAAGGAGCTGGCCAAACCTGCTGCAGTCTCAACCCCCCGTCTCACCTCCCAGGCTCTTTGCAATACTCTTGCCTCTCACTCTCCGTCCCGGCTTGCTGACCCTCCTTCAGCCACTCCACCCCTACCTCTTTCTCCTCCTTTCCTCTTTTCTCCCTGGATGAGGTTGATAGACAAGTCTGATCTATGAAAGCCTCATCAAAACAGGTCCATCCCTGTTCCTCTAAAACCACATTGATACCCTCCATCTGACCCTCCATAACTACCTCCCAATTTCCATTACTCCCTTTTGGGGAAGCTCCTGGAAAAGCTGGCCATCTCCCAGCTTAACCTTCTTTCTGACTCTGTTGGCTCTCTCCGTGACCACCAATCTGGATTCAGAGCTGCCAGAAGCACGGAAAAGCTCTCCTGAACATCTTTGAAGACCTGCTCTCTAACCTTTGACTCTAACATTCCCTCTGTCCTCATCCTACTTGATCTCTCCTCTGCTTTCGGCACGGTCAACCATACCATCCAATTAAATCGTCTCCGTGACAACCTGGGTATCACCGATCAGGCTCTCGTCTGGCTGACCTCTTTCCTTTCTGATCGACCCTCCCAGGTAACACTTTGGTCCTTCCTATCCTCTATCTCCCTCTCTACCTGTGGTGCTCCCCAGGGGTCTCACGTTGGCTTTTCAACCAATACCTGTCAACTCTCGCCTACTGCATTTCCATTTTCTGCTCAAACTTCAAGTGCTATGCTAATGATACCCAACTCATTTTCAGGCTTCCCTCAGGCACCTTCCCTCATCTCCGACTGTCTAATCACCATTCAAAATTGGTGTGCCGCCAACGATCTTTGTCTAAATGCCAACAAGACTGAGATCCTCCTCATTGGTACACCTACACCATCCTTTCCCCTCACTCTCTGGCCAGCCTCTCTTGGCCCTCCTCCTACACCTACCTGTGAAGCTAAGAATCTCAGAGTCATCTTTGACTCCACACATTCTTTCTCTGCACACATCTCTGACATCTCTAAAAAGTCAAACGTATTACTGCACCATCTTAGAGGTACTCTGCCTTTCCTCTCCTTCCCCCAGAAGCTCACTGTCTCCCATAACTCTAGTTCACTCTAGGTTGGACTACTGTAACAGCCTCTTTCTAAATCTACCTGCCTCCACTCTTTGCACTTTACAACTAATCCAGAACAGGAATGCAAGACTTGTCCTTGGTCTAAAGCCCTGCAATCGTATCTCTCCAGCCCTTCATTAGCTCCCAGTGGAGGATGCAAGGATTACATTTAAAACCCTCTGCATTGTCCACAAGGCTTTCTGGGGCCAGGGTTCAAAATACCTTCAACTATCCTTCCGTAAATATCTCCCCTCTCAAGCCCTTCACTGCTCTACTTCTAACTCCCTCAGTGTCAGTCATTTTTCGAAGAAACGAGCTAGGGGCCATTCTACATCTTTGGCTGGGGCCTCCCTTTGAACAGCCTCCCGACCACTTTGAAATTTGAGGAGAACTACTACTGGTCTATTAAAGTGTAGAAAGTTCATATGATTCATATGAGATAGAGTGAGCAAGTCTCTAGAGGCCAAGAGGAGCAAGAGCACCCTGCATAATTAAATAAAAAAGCAGTAAATAGAAGGCTAAAATTGACACATCTGTGGTCTTTTCACATGTGACGCGGAAGTAAAAAACAAAGGCTATTCATTAGAGCCTTAATCAAAGATACTGGTGTGCTCACACTCCCTTGAGTGTCCAAGGACAGTGAGAAGCAACAAGGTCAACTACAAGCAGTAGACTTTGGCTGATGACCTACCGATGACAGATGATAAACTAATTGGGAAAATGGGGAGTAGTCTGATGGGATTCAAACACATAGGTTTCGTTTCACGTACATGCTGCTAAGGAGATAAAACTTCAAGGCTGGGGTAGAATGCCAACCAATCAGTGGGATTTGGGGACAACCTAACATGCAAAATTGCCGGAGCCAATCCACTGATGTTTTGTCAGCTATATCAGTACAATATCTGTTTAGAGATAGTTTGAACGCCCTATAGACAAGTGGTAGCTAATGAATCACTGATTCTTATGCTTATATATTCTATAAGTAGATAAGTTCCTTTCACCATTACCTTCTCTCAATAGGTTTTGTATTTTGACACTATAATGACATCATAGTTGTTGCATATTGAGGTACAAGACCTCCGTGTAATCAAACTTGGTTTTGAGTGTGCAAGCATCAGCCCAATGTCTGCCAGTTGACCCTGCTTTATTTAACTGAGAATAAAGCAGTACTTTGCCATACTCTTTAAGTCGGTTCTGATTATTGACTCTAAGATTTATTATTGTAATTCCATCTAGCACAAAAGAAGCTAGATCACATTTCGTAGTATTGTGGATGATTACGGTCTATTCAACCTAGGCCAGATCCAGACTCCCGCCATTAGCCAACTGACCAAAGAGTTTCAGCACAGAGAGCCACGTGTGAAGAAGATTTGGTTGCCACGTCCTTGTTCGATGAAATTCCTGTCCGGTACCCGCAGGTGCCCTGTGGATGAAAGACAAACTGGTTGGTTGAGGGAGAGTCAATGCTGGACATCGAACTGAGTCACAGATGTAATTAAACAAAGAAAGTGGCAAAATAGGGGGAGGGATTTTGTTGAAACAATAAGTGTAAAAAGTTACAGGAGTTATTGGGGAGATTTTAAAGAGAAATAGATGCCTTGATTCCTGATCCCAAGGGGGAAGAAAGATATGCACTAAGTTATTAAAGATTCCTGAGGCAAGGTTCGCAGAAGAGTGCATATCAAACTCCAGATTGGAGTGAAACAGAGATGGGATACATTTTCTAAGATAGTAAAGAAAGGCGCACGCAGTAAAAACTTTTTTCAAGTGCACATGTGTGGGGTTCTAAAATTGTCGATATACATCTTTTGTTGTGTCTAGACTAATTATTATAAAAATATAGTACAACATTTCAGAGATTAGTGAACAATTTTGACCATGAGATTGACCTCAATCAGGAAGTGAAAACTTAAAGGAAAGTAATATGTAAGTAAACACGAGACTCTTAATATATTAATAATATAAGAACGATATAATAAAAATTGGTAGAAAGTATAAACGAAAGAGGAAATAAAATATCACATAGATTTTTTAAATAAAGTGAGCAGTTAAAATGTATCCCGACAGTTATTGATGGTGTCTGTGCCAATTGATTGGCATGGAAAATTGTATAAAATAAAGAATTGAATAAAATAACAGGTAAGTAATGATGATTGAAACCAAATGGGGGATACACCTCTTTTATATTTATGTTGGACTTTACCAAGACACAGCGAAAATAAGGAAATATCATTCGGAATGGGTTAGAGGCACGACCAATAAGACACTTATGCCGTGGCTTCAGGACGGTTTGCTGTCAAAAGGATGTACTGCGGCATATGATGACATACTTGCATGCCACATATAAGGGAAAAAGCTGCAGAAAAGACAAATCATTTTAGAGCTTTGGAAAATGCACCAGAGTGAGAAGGATGATCCAGCCTATAGGGAGTGGATGCTCAATCAGCATAAAGGGAGGATAACACTCCTTTGGCTCCCCTTTCCCCTCCTGAAGAGAAGAGAAGAGCGCAAAAACAGAGGAGAAGGGATTTTACTCTTTGAAGGAATTAAAAGTAGTGGAGGGGTATGTTAATCCAGCGTATGTGCCCCCCGCTTGCATCAGAGAGGATAATGCGGAAGAGAGTAAGAGCAGAGAACGCAAGGATATATTAGCACACAATGAAAGTAAACAATGTGATGAGAGAAGTGACCGCCAAGACAGATGAATGGAGATAAAGGAAGAAGCAGGGAAACAGAAAGAAATAAAAGATAAAGTTAAAGAAATAACTAATTATTAAGGAAATAATGAATGAACTGATGAGAGGACAAAAATTGCTTAAGCTAGACGATAAGGGAATTGTTGGGTTTCGAGAAAGAGAGGAGAGATAAGAGCGGTAGCGAAAGAGAAGGGAGAAGAAAGAGCAAACAAAGAATAGAGGGAGAAAGAGTGCAAGCGAAGGAAAGAATGAAGAAGACACAAGGCAAGAAAAGAGTACTAGAGACTAGAAGAGAAGATTCAGGAAGAGATAGAAGCCCAAAGAATGAAAGTAGGTAGGTTGCAACAAAGGCAAGAGGAAGATGAATTGAGAGAGATGAGGAGAAGAGAAGAAATGAATAAGATTAAGGGTTTAAAAGACAATGAAATTGAATATTTTTGCCATAGGAGCATAGTACTAATTGATGCACAAGAATGATTGGAGAAGGAGAGATGGTCACAACAGTCCCGTAGGGAGCTGCAGGGAATGCTGCAATCAGAAATGGCTGGTGGGAAGGATACAGCGGACATAGAGCAAAGGCTTGGGAAGCTATATTGGCAAATGAGGGACAGGGGAAGGTACCAAACATTAGAGAATATAAAAGGATCCCAATTTAAGGGAACCAAAGGTAGATCAGGTGACGTCATAACAGATGAGTTTGGAACATCGTCTTTAAACAGATTAGACCTCGACAACGTGGAAGGAGACAATAGTCACACAAGCCTGGGCATAATGATGCCAGACAAAGAAAGGGAGGGGAACGAAAGGGCTCAAAGAGAGGGCACATGCAGGTTTTCAAAAGAATCAAGTAGAGATAAAGCGATAACATGGTCAGATTTGGAGGACCCTAAAAGAAGGACACCAGAATCAACATCATATGTTGAGCAACCACCAGAACGATCACGCAGTACAGGGGCTCTATGCCTGCCATATGAAAGTAGGTTAAGACCAATAGCAAGAAGGAAACAAATGGGTGAGGCTAGTTCTGATATGAAGACAAGGAGTGTAGGCAAATATGATTATAAATCAGGATTTTCACAATTCCCATTTTTAGAGAAGGGGGAGGACGACCACAATATATACCATGGCCGAATATGGATAAAGATAATTTAAGGTGTAATTTGCTGAGTTTAACTTCAGGTGCAGAAAAATTGATTAATGAATTTGAAAGGATGAACCAGAAATGACGTTAGCTATAGGTAACATAGCTTTTAGCTTGTAGGTCACAGATTTACCCCGTGCCACTGTGTGTGACTGTATGCCACTTACCTTACATTCATGCTCACTAGAGTGCTTTTATTATGTTAACTAATGTTATGTTTATTTTATTTTAATTTCTTAATTTCTTGTGTTCGGATACGATAGTCCTCTTTTTGTTTCTGTGCCTACACACATGGCTAACCAAAAAATCTGCTCTGAACTTGGTGCAAGCTCTTCCTGAGGGCTTCAATATCCTACACTTTGACTGAGAAGCCACTGGCACTGCTGGTGGAATTGCCATGATTTTAAAATTTAGACTTTCATGCATTACAATTCCTCTCTCCCATAATTTAAAAATGGAGGCTTTGTTAGTTCTCTGATCAGTGTCCACCTCCCTCGCTGTCCATTTTCTTATAGTCTATCGCCCCAATGACTCTTCTTCAGAATTTCTGGCTCCATTTCTGGAGCTGGTTGCATCCCTTCAGATTAAGATGTCCAATCTAATTGTACTGGGAGATTTTAACATTATATTTCACCAACTGCATTTTCTGACATTGGCCCAGTTTTTTAATTCATTTGAGGATCTTGCACTCAGCCAAGTTATCCTTGAAACTACTCATGTTAAGGATGGCATCCTTGACCTTATTTCTTCTTCCGATGATTTAATTACTGTTGCTCCAGTCTATGAAGTTCTCTGATCAGACCACTACATTGTTCCTTTTCAAGTGTGGTGCACTGAAGTTACCCAGCCAGCCTGCTCTTATCCCTCCGAAAAGACACAATTGGAGTTTGTTAGATCTTTCCTATTTTTCTTCTATAATCAATAACAAATGCCAGTCAGCACATATAGCTGACTTTTTATTTATATCCCAGACTAATCTTGGGGTAGCTAATGAGGCCGCCCCACTTAAAATTTCTGACCGTACTAAATGCTGGTCTGCCCCCTGGTATACCTACAAAACCTGCAGATAAAGGGCTAGACAAGTGGAATGGAAGTGGCGTCAGTCCTATGAACCCTCAAACAAATCAGCTTTTCACCTTCCTACCTGCAAATATCATATGTCTTTTAAAATTGCAAAACAAACTTTTTTTTTCTCTCAAACTTGAGCTTGCGCTCAACCAATCTAAGGAACTATTTTCTGTGGTGTCATCCTTCTCTTCTACATCACAATACACTTCTAGAATACCACAGTTTGAGGATCTGTGCAACTCCTTTTTTATCACTAAAATTGATAGTTTTCACTTCACCAGCTCCAGAAACTGCTGCTACTCACAATACCCCCTCCACCTCAGAGTTCCTACCTTACACTCCCGGGTGCACTTCCCTGTTTTCTCTTCGGAAAATGTTCTCGATGCATTAAACTGTCTTAAGTCATCATTGCCTTCTGACCAGGTGCCGCTAATGGTTATCAAGGAAATTATGTCGTCCATCATTCCTTCGGTTACCAATGCGGTAAATATATCCTGTCAGAGTGGCTCTGTCCTAGTAGAACTGAAACAAGCTACCGTGATTTCTCTCTTGAAAAAACCCTCACTGGATCTGTTGGTCCCTGCAAACTACCAGCCTATGTCTCTGTTACCTTTCTCTATGAAGCTGCTCGAATCATGTATTGCTCCTCTTCTTTCTTCCTTTCTCGAAATGTCTTTGTTTTTCATCCCTTTCAGTCAGGCTTTTGTCCAGATAATGGACAGAGAGTGTCCTGTTCTTGGTTCTGGATGACCTAGGTATGCTGGTTGATCAGGGCGGGGTAGGAGCCCTAATATAACTAAATCTATCGCCAGCATTCAGTACAATCGATCATTTCATCCTCCTGTCCCACCTCGCAGCAGCTGGCCTCTCTGGCTCCATCCTTGCCTGGTTTTCATCTTTCCTGATGGAGAGGGGCCAATCTCTTCTTCCTTCTTCCTTTCACTCCACATCTTATTCACTTTCTTGTTGTGTTCCACAGGGCTCTGCCTTGTTTCCAATCTTGTTTAACATCTATGTTCAGCCATTACTGAGTTTTAATGGCTCTCACAGATTCCAGTGCTATTTGTACGCTGATGACACCCAGGATCGTGATCAGGACGGGGTTTCTCAGATCTGTGCACCTGCCTGGAGGGCATGAAGGGATCGGAATTGGCTGAAACTTAATGGAAACAAGAGAGAGATTTTGGTGGTGGGTTCTTCAGCTAACCCTATTTCTTGGTCTGCTGCCTTTTGGCCTCTATCACTGGGTGCTACCATTCTGTCACCCTCACTATCCATGCCCCAAAGATTAATGCAGTGTGCAAGACAGGTCACTTGGTTCTGAGAACACTTGTTGGTAAAATACTGCCTTTTCTCCCCAAGCACCTATGTCTTCTGGTAGTGGACTCCCTTATAAATAGTCAGATTGACTATTACAACTCTTTATATTTGGCACAACTTCTGCGGCTGATTTACCGGCTTCAGCTTCTGCAGAATATGGCTGCCCAGGCAGCCATTGCGACTCCCTATGGTGCACATATCAGCCCGGTGCTGAGGGCCCTCACTGGCTCCATGTGTCCAAAGGTATCGAATTCCCATCTCTTTGTCAAGTTCACTATGCCTATTAGCACCAAGGCACAGATTATCTACAGAATACATTTCTACATTATATCCCTGATCGTACCCTATGCTCCAGCAATGCTCATCTTCGAGTTACCCCCAGCTTTGGCCGGGTTAGAACTGCTGGGTGGGCATTCTTGGTGGCAGATGGTAAATTGTGGCACAAGCTGCCACCAGCCCTTAGGGGTACTGATAACCATCTGGCTTTCAGGGGTTCTCTCAAGACTCTACTTTTCTCATTTAACTCTGCCCTGCGGCCCTTGTAACAAGATACCTTTGGTGAAAGTGCACGCTATACATTTCCTTAGCATAACATAAAAGGATTGCTAGTTGCTATTCTAGGGGATAGAGCTGATGACATTTGGAAACAAGCGGGATATGCAAGTGTGACTGCTCAAAACACAACACACAATGGAGCCCCATTTAGCAGACGTATGTGGAGCACTTAGATTGCAATGTTCCGATACATCGGATATGGGTGCAATTATGACTAGGAAAACAGGAGAGGATGAAGATCCTCTTGCCTTTGTTTAAATCATTCAGGACGGATGGCGGCAGGAGATGTGTTAAGCCATGGGATGAACAGGTAGCATTATTTAACCACATTTTGTTTCAGGGACTGCCTGAGCAAGTGCAGTGGCAATTGAAGAAAAAAAAAACGCGGGAATGGAAGCAAAGGCATGGCCAGAAATTAAATTGACAGCTGTGCATCACTGCCATTTTATTCAGGAGAAAAATAAGAATAGAGCATAGAATAGAAATCAGCAAGTAGCAAAGTTGGTTCAGAAGAAATTGTCCAAAATAGCCATTAAGGGAAACCGTATTGACAAGTAACGAAGGAGGGTTGACACAGGAGACCCAGTCAAGGCAGCAAAATAACACTGGATATCCTGCAGATCCAAGCGGGTACAGTTTTTGGCGAAGAGGAAGAGGGAATGGGTCTAGAGGAGTAGGACGAAGTGGATTTAAAAACTCTCAGGGAAGGAGGATTTAATGGTGGGTAACCACAGTAATGTTTGCATTGTGGAAGAATGGGGCATATAGCTAGGACATGCAGAAGCAGAGGAGGCATTCAACAGAATTGGCAAGCTCCAAGAGGGGGGATGGGTTATGCTGCACAATATAATGCAGAACAGCCGGAACATTATGGCCAAGATCACACGTATGCTCATGCACATGTGCCGCAACCCCAACAAATGCAGCTAGCACCACTGCAAATGAAATTGCTGCAAGGACAGCCACACCAGGCACCTGTGCAAACACAAAGGCACAGCCACAGCAAACACCAATACAGCAGGTTATGGTAACACAATGGAACATGACTTCAGCAACACAACAGGCACCTACACCCAAAATGGGGAGTGTAACTGTGATAGGAGGAAATCCTTTTACAGGTACAGGGATGAATGTATGTCCACAAAAGGACAGCCCACAGAGTGAGTTAATGTTTCCAGTACTATCAGTGCCACCAGACCCCCAAGAGGTACGATGGGTCAAGGTGATGATAAGAGGCAACACATTTTCATTTTTAGTAGACACTAGAGCCATTCGTTCCTGTTTCCGTGAGGGAAAATACCGAATATCGGGTACTGCCATGAATTCTCAAGGGTTCTCTGGGGTGAGACATTTAGTTCCTTTTACAGACAAATTACCAATTTCTATAGGACAACATGGCAAAGTAAATGCCATTGTTATTCTCTGGGCAGATGCCAGTCAATATATTGGGACATGATTTAATGACAAAGCTTAACATGATGATATCTTTCTCTGATGAAGGAATAGTGTGCTCTGCTCCAGGAATACACTATATGAATGTGGGAGAGTTTATACTAGCCTTTACAGGTCAGAAAGTATTACAAGGGGTGCCTTTAGATCCAGAAGTATTTTTGTATGGAGTGACTATTTTATTGTCATGGTTATCCAGGCTGGCAGGAAACGTATCGTGAATACCTGATTCATTTCTATTTATGCCAGAAATCCCTATGGATAATGAGGAAGGGCCGACAGATTTGATAGATGGAGAAGTGGTTAGAGATGTCTATTTTGATGATCAACTAGTGCTTTTTATAAGTATCACTTATTGGATTAAAGTAGAGAATATAGAAATACTGCAGAGAATGACATTGGTAAAAAGAAGACCGCCGTTTTTTCAGGAAGACTTGGAGAAAGGGCCAGTAATTTTGTGGACCAAGAGCCCATATGATGTGGGTCTATTAAAAGTGATAGGGGCTGTTAAAATTAAAACCAAGAGCTCTTTTAACATGAGCAAAGAAATAACCCATGTCTAGTGAGGCAGATGAAGGTATATTTGAGAAATGTTTTGCTTTAATGAAGCAAGGCGTATTAGTGCCATAAGATACATCATGTAACATGGCTGTGTACCCTGTGAAAGAATCAAAGCAGGGGTCTTGGAGATTTATCCAGGACCTTTGCTCCCTAATTAACATAGTCGAGGCTGAGTTTCCTTTATTTCTAAATCCTGCAACTGTACTGTGTAACATTTTGTCTGCGTCCAGATATTTCACATTTCTCGATTTAGAAATGCGATTTTTTCGATTCCCCTTTATGTAGACTCAAAAGTTTTGACTTCCTTTCATATAGAATTATCTGCCTGAAACATACTCGCTTACCTCAGGGGTACTGTGAGCCCCATTCCATTTGGACTTGAGTAATGTCCAAATCAAAAGTTCAATGATTCGGTATGTGGATCACATTTTGGTGTGTAGTGAGACAGATGAACGGTGCAGAGAAGAATCAGTTAAACTCATGAGTATACTCTCAGAAAAAGGATACAAAGTATATGAGCTTTTCTCATTCTCCTTGATCTCTCCTCTAACTTTGACAACCACTCTATCCTCATAAAACCACTCTGTGACACCCTCAGCATCACTGACTGGGCACAGGATTGGCTGACCTCTTTCCTCACTAACTGCCCTTCCCGCTGCATCTGGGCCCTTTCTCCTCTATTACTCACTCTCTATCTATGGCGTCCCCCATCTATCGTATCACCATGGCTCTTCAATAGCTATCGTGGCCCTCTTGCCCACCTGATTTCCTCCTTCTCTCCTCATTTTCTGTGTTATGTCGATAACACACAGCTGTACTCCAAACTTTCCTCTTCTACCTCTTCCTCCTATCCGATCCCTGACTGTCTGTCTGCCATTCAGGCATGGTGTGCAGCTAATGGTCTTAATGCCAGTAAGGCCGAGATCCTTCTCATTGGGCAACTGCACCCTCCTGTCCTCCTACCCTCTAGCACCTTATTTGGGACTCTTCCCCACCATCCTATGAGCTCAAAAACCTTGGGGTCATCTTCAATTCCACTCTCTCCTTCACCCCTCACATCATGGATCGTACTAAGAATTCCCACTCACAGCTCAACCTCCTTAGAGGCATTTTTCCTTTCTTCACTTCCCCCAGAAGCTTGAAGGTCCTCTCAAGGCTGGACTACTGCAGCTGTTTGTTTCTCAAAGTCCCTCTTTCCTCCCGATGCCAACTCCAGGTAATCCAGAATAGGGCTGCAAGACTTATACTTCGCCTCAGGCCCAGGGACCGTATCTCTGCAGCCTTAAAATCTCTCCACTGGCTCCAGGTGGCTGCAAATATCAAATTGAAGGCCCTCTGCATCATCTATAAGGCCTTCTGGGGCCTGCGACCACTCTATATCCAACTCTCCCTCCCTAAATACTCCCCTTCTAGAGCCCTATGCTCCTCTTAAACCAACTATTTGGCTGTCAAACGCTTCTCCAAGCAGAGAGTGGGGGCAGATCTCTTTCCTGGGCTGGCGCCTCCCTTTGGAACAGCCTCCCTGGCCCTCCTAGACTTGAGCCAGACCTCCATAAGTTTGGAAACTGCTAAAAACTCTGTTATTATCTACCTCGTTCCCTTTTTCCCTTCCCGGTTAATCACCCCACTGACACTGGTGGCTTGATCCTCATTAATCTCACTGGATTCCGGGCCCTCCTTCCCAGTCAATACCAGCACCCCACACCACCTCTGCACCACCCTTGCAGGCCCCTGCTTGTTGGCTCCGCATCCCACCCATGAGAGCCGCCTGCACTAGCACTTAGCCCGAGGTTCTCCACTTTGTCTACTTTTAGCACTTTCCTCCCGGGCCCTCCACCTTCACTTGTACTCTCCTCTGCTCCCCCTCCTCCCTCCCTATCTCCTGAACTTTACCGCACTGCACTTGCACGTCCGAATGGCACAACGCCTAGTAGGAGCATGAATGTATTTTATTGTTTTTGCCATTGTTATTATTTCCACTGTCCCCTTCCCATTTAGCCTTATGGCACTTTGAAACACATTTCTGTTGCATAAGGCATCTAACAAAGGCTCAATAAAACAAAATGAATAAAACATTGAGTCGGTAGCTCACACATTTCAATGAACACACGAGTCCCTGTTAAGCATGTATACAATTTAGTCCGCAGAGCAACATTTATGGAATTATCTTTTAACCCTCAGCATCATGTGTCTTAATTATATTATTGTTTTCTAATTAAAAAAGTAAAAACCCAACAGAGTTATGCATTTCTGTTGGTGAACGTTGAGAATGTATTTCAAAAATGTTTCGGAAAAATAAAAGAAACTAGTGCAGTATAATGGTTATGAATACTTCCTTGACTGATATGTGTGATTTTCATATAACACACATGGAAAAAAAAATAATCTGTGGCTGATGATCACTCCCAAATTATGACCAACCTTAAATTGATTGATGCTTGTATAAACATCTATTGATATGAGAATATAATAAATATTGATACTGACTAGACCCATATGAAACTAAAAAAAATGATAATTACAAGAACACACATTTGCATGTGAAAAATTTAAGCCCACAATTCTGTGTCGCATTATGACTATCAGTCCCTTTTACATTTGACTCTGGTACCCAGCCCACTATAGTCTAGTAAGTCTGATCTACAATAGCAAGTTATTTGGAATAAAACCACTTACGAGAAACTGGTGGTCCATAAGTCCAGAAGACAGAAAGGGTTTCATACTGTGAGTGGAACTGAAGGTCTCCTAGTTATCAGCTCTAAAATATTCAAATTGGACTGTCAATATTCTATCAAGTTCCACGTTTGAGTTTCCTTATGGACTCATTTTCCAGCCATTTCATCATTAAGCCTCCGCTATGATGCCCCTTCGCATCGCTTACTGGATTTAGTGCCATGGCATCATGGCCTTTTAGATCTAGGGGTCAAAATGGTCACATGTGTGCAAAGAATATGACATCAAAATAACTTAACTTTTGAAGGCATTCCATTTGGTATAGCTTTCATCTTAATCCTGATATGTTCAAAGGAAGATATCTGGTTAACCTTCATCCTTCCACACTCTTAGAAAGTAAATATGCTTCAACGGTTGCTAGATTTTGTAACTGGTTAGAGTGTGTCTGTTAATTATCACTTCTAAGAAATGGCGGCAGTGAGTGGAATCAAAAAGCTTTTAAACAGTAAATACAAGGGAGTGGTGGCAGGCCCATAAGGACATGTTGGGCAGTGGCCCTTCAACTTTCAGCCACTACTCCCAATACACACATACTTAACATACCTTTATTTTCGTGTAAATAATGTATCCAATGGCATTAAGATTTGCGCATGTTAATGTTAATACTGTTAGAACAGGATTTGAACGTCTGTCCATGTTCCACTGAAGCCACTGGTTTAATGTTAGGGCAGAAAACAGTGAATCCTCCCTTTGTTGTATTTTTGTAAAAGAGAGGCCGGAACGTATTGATGTACCTGGGCAGAATCAATGACTTTGCTTGCTCAAATGTGTGATGTTGAGTTGGTGACTTTCTTCTGCCAACATCTATGACATTTTGTGATAGTGTCTGTCCATCTGTTGGGGTCTAAATTAATACATCCTTCCTCAATGAACTTTTAGTGGGGAACATCAGGTGCTCGAAAAGGCATTAGCAGGTGGGATGTTCGGATAAATCTCAGATACAACTGGGACTGTCTATCTGATCGGACCTGTCAGTGCAAATATTTCATGTTTTAGAGTGAGTTCTGGCCCTGGTGTTGTGGGATGTATTTACCCATGCATCCGAGCCCTACCTCAAAACTGTGCAGTACTGACATGGAAAACATCATGATGGCCAGAGCTTCCCAGAAAATGCACAGGGAAATGCATGAAGAATAGGCTGCCACCCATTTTTGCCGATGTTATGGGCACAGAAGGGCACTGCCTAAAAACCCCATTGGACTACCCACACAGTAGCCTGAAACCATTGGGAATGGCAATGCTGATTGCCAAAAGCAAACCCATAACTGTTGGGAATTCATTTTCTTAAATCCCAAAAAGGGGTGCAGTACCAGTACTCAGCACTATCCAAAAGCCGGCGTTTTAAAACCACCAGATTTTGTAGAAAACTGAATAAATGAACCCAAAACATGCCAAAGAAAGACATTTTAAGAGGTGGATCCAATGTAAAGTTATATTCTGAAGTGACTTGAAGGTTTATAACAAGACTGGCTGAGCTGTGGATTTCAGAAGTTTAAGTAAATTTGGACTGAAAGACACTACAAATCTAAATGTTTAAAAGAAATGAGTGACCTACTTTGAGTGTCACATAGGTTGCAATTGTTTAAATGTCATAGTTTTAAACTTAGAATCAGCATTCTAGCTGCATATGTAAACATTGTCTTGACTTAAACTGGGTAACAAAAAGTGACATTTTATCTGAAACCTGGCTTAAGGAACTGGATTCTGCCCACCAGCCACCCCCATCAGGAGTGAAACTTGAGTCACAGCTGTGTTCCCAGGCCTATCTGCCTTTTGCTGGCCACACTAAGGATATGCCATCTCTCTGATAATTGAATTAAGGGGAGCCCCCACAGAATACAGGAGCTCTGAACAAAGCCCTCTCCTGACTCAGGCAGATGGTTTATTGCAGATGTCGTAAAAGTAGCTTCCTCCTGAAGCAAAGGGGAGGGGCACTGCCTGTGAGAGCAAGCTGGCTTGGCAGAACTGGAAAAACCAGAAATTCAACCTTGTGCTGGAGGAAAACCACACCCCTTTGGGGCCAGAACATAACTCTAAAAAGATGAATAACTCATAGTACGGACTTGTGAAAATTATTTAAATGACACCATAATTCTTGTGATTTTTCTGCCCACATTTTAAGAGGTTTTTAGAACCGGTGGTATGTTCAGGGGGGTTTTAGCGGAAAAGAGGATATTACTCAAAATGTGTGCATGTGAAAAATCTGACACTTCATCAACTAATGTCCATACTCCTTGCGCACATGTGTGTAAATTTGGGGTAATGTCCGGTATTGCAAACCAGTTAAAAAGTGCTAAATATTGCCATTTCTGAATGCAAGCTCTCAGGAAGAGCAGATTTGGACAGGGTATACCTCCTGTGATATATGATGGGTGCATGTAATTTTAAACAATATGTACCTCTGCAAATATGTATTTGGTTCAAATCTAGATTGTGTGTAAGTTGACAGGGGTGGGTTCTCTGTACCATAAACAGACCTCATCATGATGACACTTCATTTCATTCCCCCAATCAAGTGGAAGCGGATGAAGTGGCCAATGACAAGTGGAGAGGGGCTGGCTAGTGATGCTGCTCACACACACCCATTTTCAAAACACATAAAAGCAGAGAGACAGGACAGATAGGGGCCTTCAAATCCATTTGCAGCTGGAAGCTCTGCGGGGAAAATCCATACTTTACCTCCATCAATCTCCAGAGAAAGCTGTGCAGAAAGACCCAGAGAAAGCAGAGCAGTATCCAAAACCAGAGAGAGCTGAACCGGAGTGCAGTCCAAAACCTGACCAGATCCGTGGCAAGGCATATTTCTAAATATATTGTGAGTACATAGCAGAACTGTGCAGAACCCAATCTCCTAGTTAAAATAATATAATTCAATCCTATTTTAATCTAAGTAGAACTGTCTCCTAACTGTCACCTGTCATTTGTAAAGCTGTCACTTGTCATTTTCTAGTTGCAAGCTGCACTTGTCTTTTTGAACTTTAAAATTTCAAATCTGAAAAACGACCTTTATTTAATCGCTCATATCTCTGTGACCGTTGCAGTAACTTTCATCTGGAAGCTGAGATCCTAGGCTTTCATAGGACCCCAAAACGATATTGCTAGCCCTTATAGTTTTGCCGCAATCGTGAAAAACGCACTCGCGAATTTACCGCGATTTGCAAATTTCTCCACGTGTAAAAAATCTGCTGCTGCTTGCCTTTCAGTTGCCAAAAATTCGTTTAACCTGCTAGTTACACCCTAGATACTTGCTAAAGTGAGCCTGGACTAATATTAACTTGATTTCACTCACCCTGAACCTCCTAGAGGGAATTAAAAGCATTTTAGCATATTTTTTTTTTCTTCATTGCCAGCACATTTAAAAGCATTTGGGCCTGTGTTTCCAACTTCTGTAGTCTAAGCTTGCTGGGGTTAACTGAATCACATTTAATTGCATTTCTGAGAACTGTGTGCCTTCCTTCCATTTCCTTGCATTGCATAAAAGGGGGGGGGGTGAATTGTCCAAGAAAGTGATTACATTGTCTTTTGCTGAAATCCTATCAAGTTATTTTCTGTACTGCATTTCATTCCACATTGCATCCATTTGAAACCATAAAAGTATTGTTGCTATCTTATCCATTTCATGTCAACTCCTTAGTGATTATCAAGAAGTGTGCTAGTGCCAGATTCTCCGTTGTTAATCTTTATCATATCAGATTAAGTGTGCTATTCAATTATTAATTTATTATAAAGTCTGATATATATATATATATATATATTGTTTAAATTATCAATTAAATCTTTTAACTTACAAAACAGAACTACTTCTTGGCTCAGTGGGGTCAGGAGGATTCCAAGAGAGAGGTGTTATATAGGGGTAGTCATCCAGAACGCATGAACTGGACATAAAGATATATCAATAAGGGTTTTCATTCAGTATTCTAGACTAGGCGTTGACTTGGCTGTAGTGCTGAATTGAATCCTCTTACAAATTGGGGGCTCGTGCCGGACGTTTGGATTAGATCTATCACTTGTGCAGATTAATACAGCGTGCCAGCTGACCAGATACACACATCCGGTCGGAGCACACGCTGTGTTACGCTGTAAAGCACTTCTCAAAGGAACGCTCTAAGAAAAAGGTCTGTTTTGCAAAA
Organism: Ambystoma mexicanum; assembly: GCF_040938575.1. Classification (NCBI taxonomy): domain Eukaryota; kingdom Metazoa; phylum Chordata; class Amphibia; order Caudata; family Ambystomatidae; genus Ambystoma; species Ambystoma mexicanum. Next base: position 1,190,237,437 of record NC_090924.1, read on the forward strand.
ATAAAATACAAACTTCTGTAAGTCAGGACAGAGACCAATCTCTAGAATGATGACCTTAGTAGACATGAAAATAGCCAGAGAGCACCTCTTACATAAACTATTTGTGAGAGGTGAATGGACTGAACAGGGCCAGGATGCCTGGTTGCAGGCCATCACGCGACAGGTCACTGAAACAGGGTCAGACCTATGTAGAGATCAGGGTCCATTACATGTGGCCCTGAGTGAACTATATATGGCTCCTAAAGCCAAAGATGAACACAATAAGATTGCCAGGATAGCAGCATACCTGTACCTATACATGGGAGACATGCAGGATAAATGCACTGAAAGCCAAGATCTGGCAAATAGGCAACAGATGGCAGTAGAGAAGGCCCGATCTGATCTGGCCTCTTCTGAGCAGAGGCTGCAGAGGAGCCAGGAGTCAGAAAATGATAGTAGGCAATATATCATTAAAATAAAAGAGGATATGGGCATCCTACAACAGGAAAAGACAGACCAGGATACCAGATTTCTGGCCCTGCAGAAGGAGCACCAAGACAGTTTGGACTCCTTACTGCAGAACCAGAAAAAGCTGGAGCAACAGATCAATTTCAACAGGGCATGCACAGAGCAGGTAGCCACCCTGCAAATCCAACTAGACAGAGAGAAAGAGGAGAGCAATAAACTTATCCTGAAAGACCTGGATACCCAGGCAGAGTTTGATGAGGAGCGCCAAAAAGCTGGTGCCTTTCAACGACAGAGGGACGACCTGGCAGCACAGATGCAGGCTCTCAGTCAGGAAAGAGACACTTTAGGCCAGGAAGTCTGCCACTTAAAAAAGGAAATTGAAGAAAATCACCTGGCCCTCCAGGGGCTGGGTGACCTCCAAAAAGAAAACCAGAACTTGGTAGAGCACACCAGAAGGGTGGAAGATGCTCTGGCAAGAAAGGAGCAGGCCAGTAGGGATGGGACTCAGGAGGTAAACCTCCTGCAGCAAAGACTGGCCCATTCTCCAGGACCAACCAGGAAGCACAGAGGGAAAATGAGGCCCTCTGTCAACACAATGATAGGCTCCAACAACAGGTAGCGATGCAGGAGAGACTGATAGAGTCTAGTAAGGCCTTGACTGAGGAACTGAAAGCACAAATGCAGGCTCTTGCATTGCAACAGGGAGCAGGGGCGGATAGAGATGAGGTCCGCTGGGAAAGAGAGACTCCTGACCATAACCTCAGGAGCCCTAACACCAGGGGCCTTCATCTCTCCCAGTCCCTGGACTCTACCACCCCCATGTCCCCTGGCGCACATGAGCACAGGGCCACAGGGATGGCAGATTACTATCCAGCTAAAAGTATGGGGCTCATAGGCCAGTACCACTCAGGAATGGAGGGGTGGGCATCCGGGTATGGGCACCCAAGTACAGTACAGTTCAGTGGGGAACCCCAGGAGAGTAGGCCCCCTAAGGGCATCCTGAAAACCTCTGCCCAGTTAGGTCAGTGGGGGGGGTACCCAGCAAATCCTGGCAGCAAGGAGGGATCTGAGGACTCCTCTGAGCACCACAGGAAACAGGAGACCAGGTCCCCACATTCTGCCAGCCATTCCCAGGCTCGCAGAATCCGGGAAAACCTGGAAGAACAGACAGGAACCTCTGGGAGCAGTGCCTCTGAGTCAGAGGATGAATGGACAAGGGTTACCCGAACCAAAAAGGCCAATAAGGCAAAAAGGGCCTTGCTTAAGGACCCCTTAAAGCAGATTAAGGCGATCAGGAGCGTCATCACGCCTTACCATAAGAACGCTAAGTATTCTGTTTGGGAGCACTTAGAGTTGTTTGAGCAAATGATGGAGACTTTCCATTTGAAGGACAGCCAAAGCTGTATTCAATATGTAAAGTGGACCTTCTCCCCGGAATACTCCAGTTTCTTTGCGGGGCTGGAGGACCAAAATCATTTAAGATGGTCCACCTATAAGGCGGCCATCTTGAAACATTTTTCCATTCATTGAAATCCTCAAGAGGCTCGCAAGGCAGCCTACAATTTACAATGTGGGGAGGATCAGGCCCCACAAGAATTTGTGCAGGAGTTAAAGCGTGCTTTTGCGCAGACCACCAGAAGGGTGCGCACAGACAGTAGAGAATTCATTAATACATTTTTTCATGCCTTGCCCAAATACATAATGACCCAGCTCGTGAGGGATTTTCACGAGAAAAGATCTTTAGACTGGGTCATTGAACAGGCGACCCGGATCTATGAGGTGCAGAAACCGGTAGATAGCAAAAGTAATGCCCAGAAAAACCCCAAAGCCAACAGCACCCCTGCTGCTGCCAAGGTGGCAGAGGTAAAGGTCACCCCCGTTTTGGATTTGGAGATGGGGGGGCCTAAAAACCTACCTGCACCTAATAATGCTAGGCCCAGAAGGTCCTCGGGCCCGTCACAGACAGGGAGCCAGGGAGGCAGCCCCACAAATGGGGTCCCTCGCTCTCCTGATTATGTAAGCCCCCGTTACAAGGGAAACAGACCCATCCTGGGTTATGTGTGGACTCCTCCAGCCCAAGGGGGGAGATCCAGCCAAGAACCTAACCCAGGGAACTTTCCTCCTAACTTCCCACCGGAGGGCAGAAATTCTCCGAATCCTGGGCAGAACTTTTTCCCCAGGTATCCACCCAATTTCCAGCCCCAAAATCCTCCACCCTTCTTTCCCCAATTCCCTGAGCCCAGACAACCTAATCCGGTAGAGGGGAGGCCAAGGGTGGAGGGGTACCCAAATCTTCCCAACCAGGGGTACTACCAAACAAGGGATAGCTACCCTTCCCGGGATCAGCCCAGGGGAGAAAACAGGGCCCCGTATCAGCCTGAGCGGGTTTCCCAGTTAGAGCGCCAGGTTCAAAACATGGCGCGGGATCTGGGTCACATACTGAGGGCTCAGCAGAACCCTCAGATGGGCGTGCCGGCGCAGAACGCACCCAACTCTGGACCTGGTGCTCCAGAACAATGACGGGGGCAGCACCCCGATAACTCACCGGTTCCCAGGGAGGAGGCACAAGGGGAAGGGGGGTGTAAAGCCTTGGAGGAAGCTTCCTTCCTCACTTGTAAACAGCCCCTGGAAACCCAGGAACCGGAAACAAAATCTCCTGCCCCTGAAAGTCTGCCTCCTAAGGAGCAGAGGGGTGGTAGGAGAAACAAAAGACCCAAACAGACTCAGTTTGAGGAGGAGGTACAGATCTTCCAATTTGAGGGCGAGGGATCCTCAGAGGATCCTGGGAAAAGGATCTTCTCCTTCAGAGATGGGGCAACTCCTCCCAAAGAAAAATGGGTCCCTAGGGATGCAAATCCAGACTGGGGAGATGTGGAGACTGAGCTACCGCCGCCCACCATCTCATCCCAGAACCAACAGCAAGAAAATCCCCTGGTTCAGACCCATCCTGGTGACTGCCTCCAAAAAGGGGGGGGCGGCCCGGAACCGGAGCCAGGGGAACCCACAATGGCTCTGATCTCCAGTTGCCAACTTTTTCTTTCAGATTCCCAAGGCTCTCCACAGAATTCTGCCCAAATCTCTTCGCTAGCGATGTCCAAAACCAGAAAGTTAGCCCACCAGTTGTCCAAAAATGTGCATTATCTGTGCCCCCTTGAGGAGAAGGAGGGAAGATACTATGCCCCGGTACAAGTACAGGGGCAGGGGACAATTTTGGCACTGGTGGACACGGGATCTCAAGCTACCCTTCTGTCCAGAAGGGCCTTTGTTGAACTGAATGCAGGAAGGGGAGAGAATTACCAAATTCCTCTCACCTCACTTCCTGGACAACTCCAGAACTTTGACGGGAAGGAAATTCCCGTCGAGGGGACGGCAGACTTGGACATTAAAATTGGGCGACACAAGTTGAAACACCCAGTCATAGTTGTGACTCCGGAGGGCACCCCTTGTTTACTGGGGAATGACCTCCTGAGAAGGTTGTCACCCCTAATAGATTGTGTAAACAAGGTCCTCTGGACCCAGACTAGCCGACCAATAAAATTAAAACAGAGTGTCAACCATGTTAGTTTAAACGGCACCTGCCACATGGTTGAACAAAAATCTGACCAAGTAGAATTTCACTTCCAGAATAGCCAAATTCCAGACGTGACAGTAATAGCAGTAGGACAACAGACTGGTGATGGGGGGTCCTCTCTATTTCTGAAAATCAACCTTCCTTCCAGTCTAAAGTGGTACTCCACGCTGGAAGGAAACACTCTGAGATTCTATACTAATCCACAATCAGAAACTCCCACTCCTATAGTCCAGAAAGATGTGAAATCAGCTCAGAGCCTGGCTGATATTCAGCAAATTGGAGAGCAGTTGTTCATCCCCGTTCAGTTAAATGATGGGAAGGACTCTGTTCTCGCTCGAGTGTGTGTGAACAACGGTAAGAGCTTCATCAGCGAAGCCATGTTCCGCCAACTCCCAAAAGATCCAGCCATTCCCACATTCAAACTGATAGACAAATGGGAAATGGACCTGGAAGCGCCTAATTCCAAACATCTCCTGCCAAGCAGGTGTATGCTCAAAATCTCCATTGGCAACAAGAGCATAGTCCACAATTGTTGGGTCGTGCGAGACGTCCCTGCCGCCTTTTACTTAGGCAGTGACATTCTCAATCGCTTTGCCATTAGTTTGGACCTAATAAACTTCAAAGCTTGGTCCCGATTAGCGGATAATCTCATGGGCTTTGATGATCCAGAAAAAGCATTTAGGTCAGCTCAATTGCTACCTTATGCAGTTGAAATTCAGATCAAAGAGGAAGTCACCATCCCAGAAAGGACCCGACAATTCTCCCTGGAAGTGAAAGTTAAAAGAGGACAACATTTGAAAAACCCTGATGCTTACATACATCTAAACGCTTCTCTCCAACAGCAAGGGTTGGGGTAAACCGAACTCCATTAGTCAACATAGAACATGACACCATTCCAATGGAGGTGGATAACAGCGACTTAAAGAGTATTACTCTAGCCGCAGGCACCATTATTGGAATGGCGGTTGATGACCGACATTTTTCCATCGACTTAGTAAATGAACTGTTAGGACCAATCCCCAAGGACTGTTTTGACAGTGACAGTGAGGACAATACAACACCAGACAGGATTTTTACCCGGCATGGGGGGAACTTCCTGGTGTACACTTCTTGCCCTTATGGTAAGGAAGATGTGACTTGTGACTTCAGGAGGGATGAGGTGATTTTCCAAGTCCATGAGGGCTGCCTTTCCCACCTGAAGCCTCCAGTCCAAATCAGCACTATGACCAGGGACTTCTCCACCCAGCTGGAGGAGGCCGCGGAGATAGCCAAACCAGAAGTCTTTCCAGGCTTCAGGCAGATGGTGGAAGAGAGAGTCAACCTAGCTGACGCCTGTGTGACTCTGGAACAAAAGCAAAAGTTGAAACAAGTTTTCTTGGATTTCCAAGATCTCTTTGCGGTAGACTCATATGACTGTGGCCGCACCGACATCCACACAACAACAATCCCCACGGACCCTGGCATGACTCCTGTGTTTGTGAAGCAATATCGCTTGCCTCTCGCATCAATGGAGTCCCTTACTGAAATAATTAAGAACCTTGAGTCCCGGGGAATAATCCGTCCAGTCCACAGCACCTTCAATAATCCGGTGCTGGGAATATTGAAGCCGAACGGCCAGTGGAGACTCTGTGCTGACCTTAGGGAGCTCAACAAACGGGTCCATACTTCCCGATGGCCTCTGCCCTACATTGACCAAGGGCTGGCCCAGATCCAGGGGTCACAGGTATTCACTGCAATAGACCTGACCAATGGATACTGGACCGTGCCTGTCAGTAGGGAGGACCAATACAAACTGGCTTTTACCTTTGGGGGCCAGCAGTACACCTGGACCCGGACTCCCTTCGGATACCTCAACTCCGGCAATGAATTCAACATTTTCCTACATAAGGCCATGCCCGACCTGGGTGCGAGGGGTAACCTGGCTTATGTAGATGATGTCCTCATCAAAAGTTCATCTGTGGAGGAACACATAGCGGAGATCCGTTATGTTCTGACCCAGTTGAGGGCCGCCGGAGCAAAACTTTCCTTCCAGAAAGCACAGTGGTGTAGAACCCGTGTTAATTTCTTGGGGCATGAGATTACTCCTCAGGGTTTCTGTCCCCAGGAAAAGAAGCTGGAAGCACTCCAAAAACTGAAAGACCCCACAACTCTGCGGGAACTAAGGAGCCTCCTTGGACTGACTAATTACAGCAGAAAGTTCATTGAGGGCTACGCAGAGATCACCAGACCCCTGATTCATCTCCTGAAGGGGGGGGTCAAGTGGGAATGGGGTCCAGAACAAGCCGAGGCGGTAAAACAACTCAAAAGAAGCCTCTCACAAGCGCCTTGCCTAGCTTACCCTGTCAGAAACAAGGAGTTCTTCCTGGAGACGGGGTTCTCTAATACGTGCTTGACGGCGGTATTATACCAAAAGTATGACAAGGTCAATAAAGTAATCTCCTATGCGAGCAAAACTTTATCCTCTGTGGAGGAAAAATTCAACGATTGTGAGAAGGCACTCCTGGCAACGGTGTGGGCATTGAAGAATTACCGCCCGTTTATCCAGGGGGAACACATCATAGTGGAGACTCCACACCAGCCTCTGCAATATCTCCAAAGTGACAGAATCCGGGCCTGAAATGTGAGTAATTCCTGAATTACTTCCTGGATTCTGTCAATGCAAGGCTTTCCTGTGGAGGTCAGATATGGCCAAAACAAGAAGAGTCCCCTCGCGCAAGGTCTGGCTGACTTGCATGATTGTGCCAGAGAAAACTGTCTCGAGGACAAAAGTCTAAAAATAAAGGACAACACGGAGGCATACCTTAATTCCCCACACAAAGTCTTTGAAGAGGACAAGTGTGAGGGAATGCCCACTGTCTATGTGGATGGATGCTCTTACCATGTTGACAACGATGGGGAGAAAGAACTGGTGGCCGGCGTAGGGAATGCATGGGTGAATGAGTCCCCAGAACCCTCCGCTGGATACAAAATTGGTCCCCGAAGTAGTCAGGTGGCAGAATTGATGGCTGTGCATCAGGCCATCCTCACTGCTGTCCAGCATCAACTCCACGAACTGGTCATAATCACAGATTCGGATTATGTACGGAACGGGTTCGTGGAGCACCTGGTTAATTGAAAAACCAGAGGCATGTTATGTGCTAACAACAAACCCTTGAAACATGGGAAGTTGATCCAAAACATTGATGATCTGGTCACCTCAAATGAGATGACCATCTATTGGAAAAAGATCAAGGGTCATTCCAAAGTAGAGGGACCAGACAAAACTGGAAATGACTTAGCTGATCAGCTGGCCAAAACCGGGGCCATCCAAGGGGATCTAATTGAGATTGAGTCCCTGTTCGGGGAAATCCAGGTCACTGCTATCACTAGGTCCCAGACAAATGCTCACAACGACCTTTCAATTGCACAATGGAGTAAGGAGACCCCTGATGCTAATTTGATTACCGCTCAGAAGGGGGATCCAATTATTGGTAAGTTTTACCAGCACCTTGAGGACCCTGAGAACTTTCCCCTGACGCATACCGATTACATTGGGAAAGAGGACCTAAGGGTGTTGATGAAATGTCCAAAAATGTTCCGGATCCAAGACGGTTTGCTGGTAAGGAAATCCAAAGCTGGCCACGATCAGTGGGTGGTTCCTACCTCATTCCGAAGCCTGATGTTAAGTCACGCCCATGATGCGGCCACCGCCGGTCATAGGGGGTTTCACACAACATTGGAAATCTTAAGAGAGGTTGCATACTGGCCACACATGGGGCAGGACCTCGACCAATACTTGAAGGGGTGTCTTGTGTGTGCACAATTTCAGCCATCATCCCTCACGCACCGTGCGCCTCTCCAAAAGAGGGGGATGACACTGCCATGGTCAGATTTACAAATCGACTTTGTAGGCCCCGTGATTCGCTCCGCGAGGGGGAATAAGTACATGTTGACCGTCACATGCTTGTTCACCAAGTGGGTGGAATGTCTCCCAGCCCCAAATTGCAAGGCAGAAACTGCAGCTGCCCTGATGATTAACCACATCTTTTCCCGATTTGGTCTACCTCAAAGGATTGAGTCAGACAGAGGTAGCCACTTCACCAGTGAAGTAATGACAAAGATGTGGGAGATACTGGGGGTCAAAAGGAAGTTGCATATTGCTTACAGGCCAGCTTCTTCTGGGGCAGTAGAGAGATATAACCGGACAATTGTGAGCATCTTAAAAAAGTTTGTGGCAGATTCTGGGCCAAGTTGGGATATCCGATTACCTCTGGTCCTAATGGCCATCAGATCTACCCCTTCATCTGCAACCAAAATGTCACCATTTGAGTTGATGACTGGGCGCAAGATGGTGCTTCCGCAGCATTTGCTCTATAGGACCCAAGAGCAGACACTAATAAATGCCTCCACAACTCATGAGTATGTGGAGAATTTAAGGAAACACCTTCAACATTCTTTTGCTTATGCTCAGCGGAATCTAGAAAGATCAGCTGATAGCATGAAGACCCACTATGACCTGAAGACTTCCAGGAAGGAATATCAGGTGGGAGACCGGGTCTATCTATACAACTTTCAAAGAAACCAGGCAAAACAGCGGAAATTTTTGCCTACGTGGAAGGGACCCTTTGAGATCATCGACAAGATCTCCCCTGTGGCCTACAAAATCCACATCCCCAAAGGTCCTTTGGCAGAGGGGGAAGACAAGTGGGTCCACATAAACCAGTTGAAATGTTGCCATCCCAGGCACACTCTGCAACAACTGGAGGAATCCACTGGAATCCTAGCGGGTACTGTCTCAGACTAATTCAGTCCAACCATAAAACATACCACATCTAGTCTCTAAAATATTGTGATTTGCATGAAACTGTCTCTTAGTTATAATGTTTTTTTTTTTCAAAATAAGAATGTAATGTTTCGTTATGATGAAATACATATGCTGCCCCACTATCTCAACAGTGGTGGAAAAACGTCTATGAATAGGTATTGCCGCTCTTCCTTTGTCGTCCTAGGAGAAAGAAAACCGGGAGACGGGCCAAGGAGGATGATCCGGAGACTGGGAGGATGACGCAAGGGGGCCCGGGGTACCGCCCAATATTCCCATCAGGACCGGCGAGGAGAACCGATCGACCAGTACCGGATGGAGGAAAAGATGCTGAACTGTGCCATCTATTGGAAGAAGATGAGGAAACATCCCAGGTCTTGCGAGTCCCATTCGTGAAATAGAATGGCCATCGCAAGAGGGGGGCTTGTGGGATGTATTTACCCATGCATCCGAGCCCTACCTCAAAACTGTGCAGTACTGACATGGAAAACATCATGATGGCCAGAGCTTCCCAGAAAATGCACAGGGAAATGCATGAAGAATAGGCTGCCACCCATTTTTGCGATGTTATGGGCACAGAAGGGCACTGCCTAAAAACCCCATTGGACTACCCACACAGTAGCCTGAAACCATTGGGAATGGCAATGCTGATTGCCAAAAGCAAACCCATAACTGTTGGGAATTAATTTTCTTAAATCCCAAAAAGGGGTGCAGTACCAGTACTCACCACTATCCAAAAGCCGGCGTTTTAAAACCACCAGATTTTGTAGAAAACTGAATAAATGAACCCAAAACATGCCAAAGAAAGACATTTTAAGAGGTGGATCCAATGTAAAGTTATATTCTGAAGTGACTTGAAGGTTTATAACAAGACTGGCTGAGCTGTGGATTTCAGCAGTTTAAGTAAATTTGGACTGAAAGACACTACAAATCTGAATGTTTAAAAGAAATGAGTGACCTACTTTGAGTGTCACATAGGTTGCAATTGTTTAAATGTCATAGTTTTAAAGTTAGAATCAGCATTCTAGCTGCATATGTAAACATTGTCTTGACTTAAACTGGGTAACAAAAAGTGACATTTTATCTGAAACCTGGCTTAAGGAACTGGATTCTGCCCACCAGCCACCCCCATCAGGAGTGAAACTTGAGTCACAGCTGTGTTCCCAGGCCTATCTGCCTTTTGCTGGCCACACTAAGGATATGCCATCTCTCTGATAATTGAATTAAGGGGAGCCCCCACAGAATACAGGAGCTCTGAACAAAGCCCTCTCCTGACTCAGGCAGATGGTTTATTGCAGATGTCGTAAAAGTAGCTTCCTCCTGAAGCAAAGGGGAGGGGCACTGCCTGTGAGAGCAAGCTGGCTTGGCAGAACTGGAAAAACCAGAAATTCAACCTTGTGCTGGAGGAAAACCACACCCCTTTGGGGCCAGAACATAACTCTAAAAAGATGAATAACTCATAGTACGGACTTGTGAAAATTATTTAAATGACACCATAATTCTTGTGATTTTTCTGCCCACATTTTAAGAGGTTTTTAGAACCGGTGGTATGTTCAGGGGGGTTTTAGCGGAAAAGAGGATATTACTCAAAATGTGTGCATGTGAAAAATCTGACACTTCATCAACTAATGTCCATACTCCTTGCGCACATGTGTGTAAATTTGGGGTAATGTCCGGTATTGCAAACCAGTTAAAAAGTGCTAAATATTGCTATTTCTGAATGCAAGCTCTCAGGAAGAGCAGATTTGGACAGGGTATACCTCCTGTGATATATGATGGGTGCATGTAATTTTAAACAATATGTACCTCTGCAAATATGTATTTGGTTCAAATCTAGATTGTGTGTAAGTTGACAGGGGTGGGTTCTCTGTACCATAAACAGACCTCATTATGATGACACTTCATTTCATTCCCCCAATCAAGTGGAAGCGGATGAAGTGGCCAATGACAAGTGGAGAGGGGCTGGCTAGTGATGCTGCTCACACACACCCATTTTCAAAACACATAAAAGCAGAGAGACAGGACAGATAGGGGCCTTCAAATCCATTTGCAGCTGGAAGCTCTGCCGGGAAAATCCATACTTTACCTCCCTCAATCTCCAGAGAAAGCTGTGCAGAAAGACCCAGAGAAAGCAGAGCAGTATCCAAAACCAGAGAGAGCTGAACCGGAGTGCAGTCCAAAACCTGACCAGATCCGTGGCAAGGCATATTTCTAAATATATTGTGAGTACATAGCAGAACTGTGCAGAACCCAATCTCCTAGTTAAAATAATATAATTCAATTCTATTTTAATCTAAGTAGAACTGTCTCCTAACTGTCACCTGTCATTTGTAAAGCTGTCACTTGTCATTTTCTAGTTGCAAGCTGCACTTGTCTTTTTGAACTTTAAAATTTCAAATCTGAAAAACGACCTTTATTTAATCGCTCATATCTCTGTGACCGTTTGTGCTAGAGACTTGCAGTAACTTTCATCTGGAAGCTGAGATCCTAGGCTTTCATAGGACCCCAAAATCATATTGCTAGCCCTTGTAGTTTTGCCGCAATCGTGAAAAACGCACTCGCGAATTTACCACGATTTGCACATTTCTCCACGTGTAAAAAATCTGCTGCTGCTTGCCTTTCAGTTGCCAAAAATTTGTTTAACCTGCTAGTTACACCCTAGATACTTGCTAAAGTGAGCCTGGACTAATATTAACTTGATTTCACTCACCCTGAACCTCCTAGAGGGAATTAAAAGCATTTTAGCATATTTTTTTTTTCTTCATTGCCAGCACATTTAAAAGCATTTCGGCCTGTGTTTCCAACTTCTGTAGTCTAAGCTTGCTGGGGTTAACTGAATCACATTTAATTGCATTTCTGAGAACTGTGTGCCTTCCTTCCATTTCCTTGCATTGCATAAAAGGGGGGGGTGAATTGTCCAAGAAAGTGATTACATTGGGCCTCATTACGACCCTGGCGGAGGACCATGGTGCAATTTGCACCATGGTCCATGGCGCAGAGCTGCCAACTCCGCCATGGGGGTTGGCGGACTCACCGCCCCATTCCGACCTTGGCGGGGCGGTTAGTCCCCAATCTCCATTTACCCTTCCCCATTCCCATTTTTGCCCCATAGGGTAAATTGGGAGTGGGGAAGGCGTTAATTACGCCACCGTAGATTACGGTGGCGTAATTAACAAGAGGTCCCGTAGCGCCATGGATTTAATCCGGGCGTAAAAATCACCATGGCGCTACGGAAAGTCGTAATCTGGCGGAGAGGTACGCCATGCATTACGCTGGCGTAAACCCCTCTCTGCCAGGGTCGTAATGAGGGCCATTGTCTTTTGCTGAAATCCTATCAAGTTATTTTCTGTACTGCATTTCATTCCACATTGCATCCATTTGAAACCATAAAAGTATTGTTGCTATCTTATCCATTTCATGTCAACTCCTTAGTGATTATCAAGAAGTGTGCTAGTGCCAGATTCTCCGTTGTTAATCTTTATCATATCAGATTAAGTGTGCTATTCAATTATTAATTTATTATAAAGTCTGATATATATATATATATTGTTTAAATTATCAATTAAACCTTTTAACTTGCAAAACAGAACTACTTCTTGGCTCAGTGGGGTCAGGAGGATTCCAAGAGAGAGGTGTTATATAGGGGTAGTCATCCAGAACGCATGAACTGGACATAAAGATATATCAATAAGGGTTTTCATTCAGTATTCTAGACTAGGCGTTGACTTGGCTGTAGTGCTGAATTGAATCCTCTTACAGTGTTTTCTGAAAAGTATCCTCTTGAACACTTTCTTGCTATACAGGGTAGACACTTTGCCTCCATTTCGCTCTTGCTCTTGTCACTATCTGCCAGAGCCTTTGGGGATGTAATGTTGAAACAGGACCGTTGTATGAAATGGGGCCAATTCTTCATAAGGTAGCCAAAGCGTTCAAGCGCACCTCCTCACCTCTGCTTTCAATTGGCTTGTTTGCTTGATCGTTTGGTGGTTTGGACATTTGAGTCAGGGTATGACTCTGTATCCAACATACAACATTCTTTGTCAATGTGGTTATCTCCCTGCAAACTAACCACTCACACCCGAAATGGAATAATACTAGCCCTGGCTATATATTTCCTAATATCCTCCATCAACTTTACTTGCTGTTCCAAGAAGCAATAATTCTATTCACTAGGGTTTGGTACATTATGCTGTAGTCAGTGCTGCTTCTCCTCACCCTGGTGTTGGCCATTTATCCCCATGTCCCCTCAAATTGAATTATCATTTTCTGATCTCATGCATCTCATCATTTGTCTGCCCTAAGTATTTGGTCCCTAAGTTAAGATTCACCTCAGCGGCTACAATAACCCCAGCAGTTCTCATCTTGATGGTGCTTCTTGCTCTTGATTTGTTCTGCATTGCCTAGTCCTGCACAAACTAGCAGAGACACAGGCCACATCGTCAATGCTATTACTGTTCCTTTCTGAATCAGACATTCCCTGCTTCTACACTGCAGGTCTACTATCACTACTTGTTCATTAAAGCGTTCCAGGCTCTTGCAGATAAGTCTTCGCAGAACTCCCACACAATTGGATGATGCTGTTTCAGTTACAGACTGCATGGCATCAAATGACTTAACTTCCACAACATACTTCCACCAGCATACAACGTTCCCTCACTTTGCTGGCCTTTCTTTCCACCCATGAGCCAGATCAGCGTGCTGTCACCATGAAAAATAGGTATTACCCAAATTGTTCGTTTACAATTGTTCGAATGAACAATTGACCGAATTTAAAGGGTCACAATTGACCTTTTCACAATTGACCGTATATATATATCTATCTATATATATATATGTATATATATATATATATATATATCGGTTTGGTAATATGGGTTTTGGGGGGTTTGGTGTTGGGTGGGGGTTGTGGGGGGTTTCCCCCCAGATATATGTTACAATTGACCTTCACAATTCGGTCAATTGTGAAAAGGTCAATTGTAATTCGAACAGTTGTAAAACGAACAATTCGTATACAACCGAAAAATATAGACCTTGATAATCCATGGTAGCTGAAAGGAACTTTAGCATATGGTGGAACCCATGTCTCAATCACAAGCTTTCATTCATGAAAATATGTTGGTGTCCATCCAGCGGCATTGCATTGTTGCAGGCTTCTTTTTTCTGTCGTTTCTCACTGAGGCGTGTTATCAATACTGAAAATAGAACCTGTTAAAAAATCAAATGGCATCTTTCTCTGGACCGTTGTCCTTTTTACTCATAAGCTGTCAGGACCATATCAGTATGTGGCCAGAACATGCTCACTCGTTAAGGTAACAATGAACTCCATATGCAGTACTATGTTCAGGGCTCAGGGTCACACATGTTCTGCTTCTATGAGGTTCGTGCTATAAAGTAGGGAATACCCACACTCAAAATGGAATGTGTACTGGTATTGCTAGGGGAAGGCTTGGGCACACACCCTTAAGCTTCACGAGGTCTCTGCTGATCATCTAACCAGTTGCCTGCATCCAAGGTGCTTCTTCTGAATGTTGTATCGCCACCCCATCAGTCAGGCACTCAACCCACAATCAAAGAACACAGGCATTAGGTCAAATCCTGTACAAAACCTTAAAGAGAGTTGGCTTCAGTCAAACCTGGGAAAACAGTCACTGGGCTGGCAAATGGAAAACGATTCCCAAGCCTTGTCAGTAAATGTCTTGGTTCCCTAAAAAAAAACACACAAAAAAACAGCCTACTTTTATATCAGAGTGAATGTACATTCAGTCACAACAAATGTCTTAACTACTTCTGTGGTAGTAACCACCCTTACCATTTGCAGTTCAAGACATGTATCACTCCCAGTGAAGAAATGCTGTCTGTGGCCCTGTCCTTGGGTGAAGGGCAGGTGGATGTTTGGTGTCCGTGGGAAAGTGTCGGTGAAGGTGAATGCGGGAAGTCTGGAATGGAGGAGGCGGGAGGTGGTGATGCTGAATCGGTTGAGGATAGGGCATGTGGGGCTGAATGACTGTCTGCATCGAGTGGGGAAGCGTGAGTCAAGGGATTGTGCAGTGTGTGGGGTGCCTGAGACTGTGGGACATTTTTTGCTCAGGTGTGAGAGACATGTTATGGAGAGAGAATTGATGAGGGTTCGGTTGTCTGCGCTGGGTGTGGCTGAGATGAGTGGGAAGGCTTTGCTGGGAGGTGACGGGGTGAGAGGCAGGAGGAGGAGCAGTGTGTTGTTGGATTTTGTGAGACACACGGGGCGGTGGGAGGAGTTGTGAGTTTATGTGGGCTATGTGTTGATTGGTGGGTTGGTGCACATCATCCTATTGGATGGGGAAGCGCCTGCGTGGGTCCGCCCACGCATTCGGTAATTAAGAAGAAGAAGAAGCCTGAGCTTTTTTGATTTTTATTATGTAAACTGAAGCTAGTTTTTATTTTAGAAAGCGAACTCAGGGCTGCCTTGCTCCATGGTACACATGTGCTCCCTTTCCTGTGCCCTGTCTACTGAAATCACAGCAACTGCCGTGTGGTTTGCCAACAGCAAAGCCGCATAGTAATAAGTACTTTCCTGAACCAGCCTGCTGGAATGCAAACTTGTTGTAAAGCATGATGGCTGACACTCCACTATGTCTTCCATGTACGTTGCTTTATTTATTAAGTTCTTATCTTATAAAACTAAGTATGTACACAGGATCAAGAACCCATTGGTGCCCATCCCACAGGCTACTTTTTCTAACTGCCTTTGGCCTAACACCAGGGTAACAACAATCTCGATACAGCCATTGTGCATTGTCTCTCCTTCCACGGATGACATCACGCGAACCCATCCTTCAACAGAATGCTGCCCAAAGTAAAAAGGGACAAAAGAAGATCGGTCTGATAACGTTAATTGGTCAAAACCTTTTTAAGGTGGTGAAATGACTGGACAATATGGATTATGGCTGTCTTGCTGTCTACTTCATACCATCATTGAAGTGCCATTGATTATTTTATCCCGTCACCCAAATACAACTCAGAGGTGACGCCAAGAATTAAGGCACCTGTTCTCCCCTCCATCCTTCTCCCCTCCATCCCTCCAGAAAGACCACAGAACCTCGAGAACTGGATGGTGCAGAACTCTATTTGGGATGTGTGATCTAGGAACCCATAACCACTCACTCAACGTAACCAGGGTCAACACTGTGTTGTCCATTGCCACCCACTGTTTCCCTGAGTGCGGGGCAAGGTGGTCTATCAAAACACACATCTGAGTTGCTTTTAATACACTGCCAAGTCTGGGTATCCCACTCCCCCCTCCTCCTTAGGCCGGATTGGTGTGTCATAGGCTATCCTGTGTTTCTTCCCTGCCCAGAGAAACCACAACATGATGCGCATTACCTCAAGCAAGAATGACCTGGGGACAGTTAGCGGGAGCATCTGGAACAAGGATAAAAATGTGGGGAGTTTCACCATCTTGATCAAATTGAGCTTCGCTATCCAGGACAGTCCTAACCATGCCCACCTCTCCATGTCTCTCTTCACTGCAACCCATAGTGGAAGAATGTTTGCGGGAATAGATCTCCCAGGCTATGTGTCAGCTGAACCCCCAGCTACCGGAACATCTCACTCTGCTCCTTGAATCGGAGCCCGGCTACAACGTTCCATTCCTCCTGTGATAGTCTCCCAATGGTAAACACCTCTGCTTTTCCCAGGTTGACATAAAATCGGACACCTTACCATTCTCCTCCAGGCTCTCCAAGACATGGGGAACCGAGTGTGATGGATCATTGATGTAATGTAATGTATCATCTGCAAAAAGGCTCAATTTACCGCATATCCCACACACCTCGACCCCTCTGATCTCCCCCTTGTTCCTAACCGAGACAGCCCATGATTCCATCAGTGGGGTCTGAGGTCTTTTGGACAATGACTTATTTACAACAGTAGAATCACGCTGCTACTATTGACACAAAAAACCTTTCTTGCCGAACATAGCTCTTCCAGACAACTCCTCGGTTGCCTAGCAACAGGGATCATGTGTCAAGTCATCTGACCGGGTCCTTGCTCATGTTGCTTAGCTACCAACGTTGCTGCCGATGCAGTTTCACTGCCCAACGGCGTTCGCCATTGTGAGCGAGACATTGAGATACATGCCGGTGAGTTTCCATTAAATATTATATGTGTATTGTACACAATCCCAAGGCTTTAAACATGCCCGTAAGGACTGGCCACTGATACATTTGACTGGGGAATGATCAGGAATTCTCCTGTTTTCATTTCTAATCTTGCAGATTACGGCCACTTAATCACAAGAGGGAAACCTGCCTGAAACTACTTTACCTGCAAAGCGGTCGCTATTTACTCTGCGGCTTGAATACCATTCAGGTGAAAGCCAATAATTATACCACTCCCAATTTACAATTCATAGAAACACTAATGCAAACATGTTGCAAATTATGCACTAAATGGGTTTTTCCCCTTTTATAGTTGCTAAACAAACAGATAACTTTAACTTGAAATTTGAGGAACCATCCTATATTGCATACATTCAACCGTACTCATAGGTAATTATAAATTAATTTATCCCTCTGTGTGAACCTAAATCTGCTGAACTCCTAGTGACAAACCAACATATTGAAAAAGAATCTGTGTAATTACAACTATTACAAAATGAGTCACTAATTATGTTTAACAAATAGTGCCAATTTGGGCAATTTGTGTGGAAAAATTCCTAATTTGAGTACGGGGAAAAAATGAGATCCATCTAACGATGTTTTTTTCTGTTTTCTGTCTCTGTGTTTGCTTTCTCCACCCCCCTCTCTGCCCCTTTTTGTCTCCCCACTCTCCCCTTTAGTGAAAAATAACTCTCCAAATGATTTAAACAAAGGTTTTGACTAATGACTGTGACACAATTTTAATTTCACTTAGTTATACGCCCTGAGGACGATGTTTTTTTGGGTTGAAACATGTGTCGGCGTGACATATGTGTTATTTACATCCACCAAACCTGTTTGTTGAATTTGTGAATTTGATTTAAAATTCTTCTGGAATATACAATGTCAACCTGTATGATATTACAGCAAGTACCTAATGACAATCTGTATGAATAATAATACAGAAGTTCAAATACTCACCTTGACTCAAGCTTTCTTTTCACTATTCTCTTGAGTTGACAATATACCATCTATCTTTTGAGTGGTTAAATTTATAAATATGACAGGATGGTAGAACGCAGCCTGTGAGATCAGTACTTTTCCTCACATGTTTAGCAAATAGGCGGTAGTGGAAATTCGCCTAACTCACCACACGGCTGCAGCCAGCCCTCAATTTACGTGTATACAAGATTCTTTCTTCTCTTTGACGTGCGCATACCCACCTTGGGGACTTTCCACTTTCACAAATCTTAATATTAAAATATACCACGGTGGAAAGAATAGAGTAGATACCACTGCCATCGGCCAAATCTTAAAGAAAGGGGAAAGAAACAATGTTCCATGAGAAACAGACAAAAAGCGTTAAATATTAACCCTTTCCAGAACTCTATGTAAGATAGTTGTACTGGGTCTGCGAATTTAAAAAGACTAATAAAGTCAATAGCAACTTTACATGTTCTGGGAGAGAGTAGTCAGTCCAAGAAAATGGAATGTGGGAAGTCTGAAAAAGACAACCCTGTGTCACTGCACTAAGGGTGCTGTGTAACACATAGTAAAAAGATGATGCCTATGGAGTAGGTGAGGCTCCACAGTCTATGAACACAAAAATGTCAACCACACACAGAAAAACACATGTAAGAGTGGGAAAAAAGGCTCACACTCTTACCAGGTGAAATAAAATAAATCCTAGAAATCCAGCAAAGCTGCTGAGGGATCAGTAGGTAAGGGAAATTGGCCATCTGGAGAATTCTCCCTAACAAGGAGGAGGCCGAAAGCAGCCTGAAAATGAGTTGAGTGTCATCAGCATAGCACTGAAAGTTTGAGCAGAAAATGGAAATGCAGCAGTCGAGAGCTGCAAGGTATTGGTTGAAAAGCCAGGGCGAGAGGTTAGACCCCTCGGGAACACCACAGGTAGAGAGGGAGATCGATGAAAGGAAGGAATCAAGTTGTACCTGGGAGGGTCAATCAGAGAGGAAAGAGGTCAGGCAGGCCAGAGCCTGATCAGTGATACCCAGGTTGTCACGGAGATGGTTGAGCAGGGTGGTATGGTTGACCGCGTCGAAGGCAGAGGAGAGATCAATTAGGATGAGGACAGAGGGAATGTTAGAGTCAAGGTTGGAGAGCAGATCTTCATGGATGTTCAGGAGAGCAGTTTCCATGCTTCTGGCAGCTCTGAAGCCAGATTAGTGGTCATGGAGAGAGCCAACAGAATTGGAATGAAGGTTTAGCTGAGAGATGGCCAGCTTTTCCAGGAATTTACCCGAAATGGAGTAAAGGAAATTGGGTGATAGTTTGCCAGACAAGAAGGATCGGCTGTGGGTTTCTTGAGCAGAGGTTCCACAATGGAGTGCTTCAGGGGAGAGGGGAAAGATCCAGATCCAAAGGAGAGGTTGCAGAAATCGGCAAGGGCCGGAGCAAGGATATCAATGTGGTTCTTAATGGTCTTAGAGGAGCAGGGATGGACTTGTTTTGATGAGGCTTTCATAGATCGGACTTGTCTAGTGACATCATCAGGGCAGAAAAGAGGAAAGGAGGAGAAAGAGAGTAGGGGGCAGCTGGAGGAAGGCAGCAAGCAGAAACAGAGAGGGGAGAGGAGGGGGAGAGGAGGAGAGGGTGGACTAGACGTCCTGGGTTTTAGAGATAAAGTGAGAGGCAAGGGCATTGCAAAGAGCCTGGGAGGTGAGAGGGGGGTGGGGACTGCAGCAGGGTTGTCCAGCTCCTTGCAGATTTTAAAGAGTTCAGCCGAGTTGTTAGATGCTGCAGAGACACGGGCTGAAGCCATCTCCTCCTGGGACCTTCCCTACCCTCAGCCCCTTAATGGCTTCCAGGACCTCCTCTCCAGTTACCTCCCTCTCCAAGAGCTCCCTTTGCGAACCTGTAAATTTGGGGAGGTCGCAATTAGCCAGATAATGCTGTATGTGCCCCACCGATTCTTCTGCCAGTCTGGAATATAAGTCCTTGTAAAAGCTTGCGAAGCAATCCGCTACATCCTTCCCCCCTCTGCTGACACGTCCTCCCGGATCATGGATACCCACAACCCACAACCCTCCTTTCCACTCTACAGCCCCTAACCCTATTTGCCAAGAGGGTCCCCACTGTGTATCCCCTTTCATAGTATCTCTGGCGAGTGAACCTCATCCTCTTAAAAATCTCCCTAATTAGGCCTGTGTGCAATTTTTGTCTCTTGTCCCTCATGTCTCTAAGACCCCCCTGTGTACACCTCCCTGGTTCATCTGTAGTCACATTGCTCTCAACTCCTCTTGGATTCTATTTTCAATCAACGCCCTCCTTTCATAGGAATTCCCGAAACACCTGGTCCCTCAAAAAGGTATTATTGCATCTCCACCTTTAATCCCGCTGTGGCTCTGGTAGCCGCCAAGTCATTGTCATCAGTTTGTGGTCTGACCATGTGATAGTTTCCACCTTTGGGACGCTTACCTCATCCTTCTGTTCCCATGTGACCAGTAAGAGATTGTGTATGACTGATGTGGGGGGGGATAAAAAGGAATAGCCCCACGCTGCCGGCCATGCCATGTGCAACACATCCACCCAGAATAGATCCTGCAGGAGGTCCCTGAATGCAAGATTATCTCTTGTAGGCTCCCTTGATCCCTGACCCTTTGCTGACTGGGGCTCCAGTATCAAATTAAACCCCCCCCGAATAACCAGCACTCCCTCCGCCCATTCATCTATTACCCTGAACACCTGCCGTAGGAACCCCAGCTGTCCAACATTAGGGGTGTAGAGGGTGGCTAGCATAACTCACACGCCTTCCTGGGTACCCTTTATAACCAGAAACCTCCCTCCAAAGCCTCTCCTAATCTCCATCCCCTCCAGACCGAACGACTTACCCAATAATATACCCACCCCTTCATTCTTGGAGGATTTATGAGAGGCTCAGAAATTCCCACCTATCTCCCTGCAATTGATCGGTGACTCGGCACCCCTTCCATAGTGTGTTTCCTGCAGGAAGAGGACTATCAGCTTCTGTTTACGAAACATATTATGTTCAGGGTACCAATTATTTCCTCACCCACCCCTTCTTCACCCTTTGCTCTTCACTTTTCCCATGTGCAACTGGTCCTGCAGGCTCCTCAATGTACAGAAAGCATAGCATGTGTCGCCTCCAACCCTCCCACACCTCCATGCTCCCCCACCTGCCCTCACCCTCCCTCCCTGTCACTCCATCCCTCCCCCTCCCTTCCACCCAGCTCCTCGATTGAGGCTTCCGCCCCCAACTCCCACACTTGCCAGGGATGATTGGCAAACCAGCAGGGGTTCCTCCCCTACCCTGAATACCCTATGCTGCTCCTAACACCTTGAACTAGCAGCGGGCCAAGGGGGATGGACCCTCAGTCCCCTTGGTGTCCAACCTACTCCTCACAATACTTCCTCTACAACCTCCCATTCCCCCGACCATATTCCCTGTCCCCAAGGAGCAGCACCCATTTACCCGGTTCAGGAATGCAAACAAATTAAACAAAAACAGCAACAGCAATACGGGTGGTTGATTCCCCTCCGGTCAATGAAACAAGAAGAAGAAAAGGAACATTTCAACATTGAGTCTCCTCTTGTCAGCCAGGCCCCTGAGGGGCCCCTGGAATTCAACAGCACTGTATCAAGAGCATTAGAAGACCACATAGTTTGACACCTCGCCCCTCAGGAGGCCTCATCCCTCAGAGGGGGAGTGTTCAGCTTCTTGAACTTAGAACCTCTTCTCCCCCTACACTTTTTTCGCAGTGTATCAAGGCCTCTAGGTCCACGAGCAGTGGTTGAGCCCTGTACACCCACCCCCCAGGTGCCAATCAGTTCTTCTGTAATTCTCTGGATGTCTTCCTCTGCCTCCCACTTGAATACCAGTAAGAATGTGTACCCACACCGATATCTCACCACCTTTTCCTGCAGCCATTTAGTGAGGGCTGTGCATTTCTTATGTTGCAACAATGTGTCGGCAGAGAGGTCCTGAAAGATAGACACTGTGGAGTCGCCATAGTTTATTTCCCTGATCCGCTTCGCTCTCTCAAGGACCCTCACTTTGTCTCCATAATAGTGCATGCGTGCTAGGACTGTCCGCTGGTCACTTGCAACTCTGCCCGCTCAGTGAACTCTATCTATCGTGAATTTATCACCATCCTCCACGCCAAGAGTCAGCCTGAATATATTTTGCACCTTGCGCTCCAAGATTTACGGGGTCTCCCCCTCCGTCTGGACCAGTCCAAAGATCCTGAGATTATTCAGCCTCTCACGGTTTTCAATGTCATCCACCTTGAGGTGCATCTCATCCTCTTGGAATTCCATTTCCATGGAGCAAGCCTCCATCTGCGTTTCAAGGAGCCCCGTGGATGTTTGATTTGCTTTCACCGCATCCATCCTGTCGTCCCCTAATCTCTTCCAGAATGGTCTGTATATCTGACTTGATGGAGGAAAACTCTGCAAGTGCCGGCTGTGCACTTCCTGCTTCCATCGTGATGTCTTCTGTGTGGAATTGGAAGTTTGCCAGGGGCTCCCTCCCAACTCCTAGATTGCCTGCCCACTCCCTTGCCCGATACTCCGGGAGTCAAGAATATGGTGTAACCAATCCACCTCTGTGTCCTTGATCTTAATCGCACAAGGCACATTCACCCACATCCTGTCGAGGTGGTTAGGGACTGGTGAGAGCCTGAGTGTGTTACAACCCAGGAGGGGCTGTCTCCTAGCAAGTCCCAAAGGGGGGGGGTTCTTGACCCAGCTTCCCAGTGTCTAGATGTGGTATTTCACTCCACCATTTGCTCTCCATGCGGTGGGGGGAATGAAGCTGAGGCCCCGAGATGAACAGGTTGCGGGGGGATCTCCCCTTAACCCCCTTGAGGGCCCCCCAATCTCCCTCCCACTGCCGGTACCCATGGTGCCTCCAGGGAGGGAGCTCGAGGGCTCACCTCTGGGCACCAGTCTTTCCTACTTCCTTGAGGTCTCCTATGCGGAGCCTGTGTCCAGTGTCAAGAACCTGTGTCTCACGTCGTGAGCTTGGTGTGGAGTTATGCCAGGCCCTCATAGTCGCCTCCTCTGTAGGGCTTGGGCTTATCACTATGGCTGTTCCCAGTGGAGTTCAGGCCCAAAGTCCTTCCTCAAGTGCTGGCAGACACGTACTGTAGCCTACGGGTCCTCTGCGGGGCCTCAGCCTTTCTTTCTGTCCTCTAACATGTGTGTAACACAGCATGTCTCACGGGCAGCAGCCGGTTGAGTGCCTTGATCTGTTAGGGCTGGGCGCCACTGCCCGCATGCGCCTCAAGGCTCCTGGGCACCTCTGACCCCCTCACCTGGTATCCGCCCGTTGCTGAAGCTGCCGCACAGATTCTCTCTGTCACATAGGGTTTCTGGTGAGGCGGGCTTCCGCATCGGCCCCACCAGGGTTCCACCTCAATGGGAGGGCTTCCCACCTTGCCAAGAGTCTCCCCTGTCTGAGGCATCACAGGGGTTTGCCCACCCCTTCTTCAGCCAAGGAGTGGGTTCTCCCTCCTGGGCTGTTAGGGAGTATTCTCAGAAATGTGCTAATTCCTTCCACCTTAGAGAACCCCAGCAACTTTGCTGGATTTTGAGTACTTGATTTTTTTTAACTTGGAGAGAGTGAGACCCTTTTTCCCCACTCTCTCATGTATTTTAATGTGATTTTGAACTCTGTGTTAGTTATGGTTGTGGAGTGTGACAAACTCCATAGGCATCATCTTTTACGTTGTGTCACACAGCACCTTCAGTGCAGTGACACAGGGAAGTCTTTCAGATTTCCCAAAGGTGTAAATACCTTCTCTTGGATAAACTACCATTTCCAAGAGCAGTAAAATGAAATTGACTTTACTTACATTTGTAACTTTCCAGACCCAGCACACACTATCTTAGAATAGGGTGCTGGAGGGGTTACTTAGTATCACCTGGTTCTAGCTTCTCATGTAACAATTTTATGTTTCCATTTTCTCACTGAATGTCTGGTGGCAGTGGTTTACTACAACTACCGTGTTGTGCATTTACTGCGGGCTGTGTTTGCAGCTGCAGTAAAGCACCCAAGGGTGCGATTTTTGTCAAAATGTCCCCAGTCTTCTTTTTCTGCCATTTCTTTGAGGAAAGGTCCTTCTTGAGATGTAATCTGTGCACCAGAAACCATTTGGTCCCTTTGTTTGCTGTGCCATTGGCGGTATTCAGGAGTGAAGCCTGCCTCTGGCTCAAGGGTGTCTGGTGGGGGCAAGAAGTAAGGGAGATGCCGAAATTCCCTGTGCTTAGTCTCCTAGGAGACCCAAATTCACTCTGTAGTTATAGGCTGGCTGACTGGAATGTACGGGAGAGAAATTAATAAAAGGCAAGGCTTTTGGCTTGGAAGGCAGAGTGGACCAATGGACGAGGTAACCGAAGAAGAACTTGAAGAGGACACCTGCTACAACTCCTGGACCATTGGTTTTCCCAGTGAAGCCCTGCTGCTGTGCTGAAACTCCAAATTCGACAAGGACAAATTCTCCCCTTGAGCTGGTGGGACCAATCAACTCCAAAGTAAGCCACCTGGACATTCTCTCAAAGCTGGTTGCATTTCCACAGATTTGCTGCTGGAAACCAAAACGCCAGTGAGAGGAACACCAGATTGTGTGCGTTGCTTTTAAGTTGGCCTGCAGACTCCCAGGAAGATGGACTGACCAAGTCTGAGCCCCCTCAACAGAGTGCGGGACCCCAGAAGCAAGGAAAGTTCATCCCAACAGCCAGAAACTGCAGTGTTGCTATTTGCGGTAGTCCCGAAGAGCTGAAACACCAAAGTGCCACTTGTTGGAAAGATTGCCGATTGCGAGCGGTGACCATCCCCTTGCAGAGCAGGAGTCCCCAGAATTCCTACCTCTTGTCCCCATGACTGAGGCCCAGTAACAGTGAGATCTGCAGAGCTGCACAGGAACAGAAGTCATCTTCTACACTTTTTCTTCAATACAAAGGTACTGTAAAGTCTGTGAGAACTTACCTCTCATTGCAGAGTTGCATCTTCTACTACTCACAAGTCTAATCAGCTTGTGGCCCTACATTTGATTCTTCTTTTCTTTAAAGACTTCTAAAACATTGTGCAAAGACTTTTCTACTTACCTACCAGAAGTGCTTCAACCCATATACGACTTTTGCCCATTGACTTTGGCTTAACCTGTTATACTGAATGAATCTGCTTAGGGGATCCAAAAGTATTTGACTGCTTAAGAATATGTGTGGTCTCTTGTTTGTTCTAAAAAACGTTTCCTTTGACCAAGTTCTAAAAGTATTCTGAATGCAAACAGTAAGATATTAATGTCCCCAGCACCATAGCTATTGAAGTCACCTGAGGGTGTAGGTTGTTACTGTGGGTCATCCCAAAAGGGTCTTTACTGATTTAGAAACTAAGTGTGTGTAGTTGTGAAGTGTGCTTGTGTGTTACTCTAACATTGCTTCCTTTTGAAGAAGGCTTATTCTACCTGACCGATAAATAAATTAATAATTGTTTATTCAAGAATCCTTGTGTGTAAGTGTTTAGTTGAATACTTGTCACAGTGAATCTCTGTGTAACTCCCCTACAGCTCACATTGACCCCTCTTGAGATAAGTGTGGTTGCTCAACACGCTACCAACCTGTGTAGTACAGACTTATACCACTTTCCTATTGCCAGGAGGTCAGGGTTGTTGTAGTGCACCCAAACGGTACTGCATACAATCTTGCCTAACACTGGTGGCAGACAGTGAGGGTAGATTGTAGAGTTGTTACACTAAGAATTTACTTTGGTTTTCTTCAACTAGAAAACTTCACAAGGCTAAGCTCCACTAGAAAAGCAATTGTAACATGCAAGATATTGATAACTTCAGGCAGGAAGCCCTGATCATTTTAACAGTAGAGCAACTGAAAGAAATGTGTAAAGTCAGTAATCTCCCTGTTAAAGGAAAGACACATGAACTAATTGCAAGAATGTTGAATAATCAAAGTATGGGTAGTAGTCCTGTCACACCTACTAGGTAATGTGGAAACTGATAATGAGGATGATAATTTAGAGTCTAACTCTAATATTTTTGAAGAGTCAGAAGAGTCAGAGGAGTCTCAGGAAGAGAGCCCCTCTTTACCTCAACAGGTCCTTTGCCTCAGCCTGTATCCACAGGGCCCCTAAGGTCCATCACTGATTCCAGTATGTGTGTCTCTTGAGCAAATGAGACTTGAGTTGGAGTTCAAAAGATTACAAAACCAAGCTGAAACCAAACATCCGGACATCAAACTAAGGGAAATGGAAATACAACATGCTCTTGAAATGAAGACATTGGGCCTCATTACACGGACGGCGGTAAGGGTTAACGGTCACCGTTAATGGTAACAGTGACCGTTAACCCTTACCGCCGTACTATGAGGTCCCTTTGCGGGTTGGGGAATTTAACGCCTGCTTTTTGCAGGCGTTAAAACCCAACCCGCAAAGGGACCTTGGTGCTAATTACGGCAACGCAAATTTGCGGTACCGTAATTAGCACCTTCCCCATTCCCATTATGCCCTATGGGGCAAAAATGGAAATGGGGAAGGGCAATGGTGGAAGGGGGAATTACCGCCCCACCATCCTTGGAGTAGGGCGGTAATTCTCCTTTCCTCCAAGGCGGTGCCGGTAAATTACCGGCATGGACCAAGGTGCTAATAGCACCTTGGTCCACCGCCTACCGTGTAATGAGGCCTATTGTCTCTCGAACATTTTTCTATCCCAGAGTCTTGTAGGTCTTCAAGTCCAAAATGACCTTGCATGCAAAAAGAAGCAGTGATTATGTATGATGTGAAACTTGATATTTTGGATTGGTTGGCTGCTTTTGAATGCAACTATGGGATTCAGGGTTTCACAGGGAATCAGCTGATTCCTTGGCTTTTGTCTAGGCTCCCCCAGGTTGCAACTGATGTAATGGAGGTGGGGGAACTTGGAAGATTGGACTATGAAAATGCGAAGCTAGCTTTGATAGCTAGAGTTGGGAAAACTCCTTCCCAGTACCTTAAGAGGTTCAGAACCCTCAAAAAGACTGTTGTTACCCCTTGGGCTACCTGGGTGTGTGAATGGTTAACAAACTTAGATGATTGGTTTAAGGGTTACAAAGTTACTACTTTTGGAAGGAATAAGAAATCTATTTTTGTTGGAATCTATTTTTGATGCCTGCTCTCTTGAGCTGAGACAGCACTTGGCTGACTAAAAAAGGGATTGATCCCAAGTAGCTATAAAGAGCTGCTGACTTGTGGGTTGCCAACAGTGCCACTCACAAGGATTCTGGGGCCACTCACAAACAGGATTAGGGGAAACAGCACAAGAAATATGATGTTAGGCAGAATACAGTGCAGTTCCCTTAGGGAGCACTACACCAGATTAGGAATACAGGTGAGAGCAATAAATCCCCTTTGGTATCAGTCTGTACAACAAAGACTTAGTTTGTAGCTGTGGCTGAGCAGTCAGACTTATCTCAAGAGGGAGATCAGCAGTATTCAGGGTTTACACAATAGCTATCACAGTACTATGGAACAAGGGTACTCTGACCAAAGCTTTGTATCACAAAGAAGATATGTTTATTCTATAGACATCTAGTTCAACACATAAATCAGAGTTGATAAAGTAAATTAAGTTCAGTCAAGGAAAAGTATATACAACTCCCTATTCAATTGTAGACAAGTTTGCGGTAGAGGGAAAACTGAGCAAAATGGCACAGTGAAAACCAACTACAAATGGCACTCTATCAATTTAACGAAAGGGAGGGAAAGCACAAGTTAAACCAAAATATCTTCTGACATCCCCTAGCAACACTTCTCTGATGTTTTGTGAACAACTAATGCACAGTGACACTTTAGCAGAAAGATAAGTGAATGGAAACTGAGCGAAATGGCACTCCACAAGTTAAAACAGTAGGAAGGATGAGGGGTTTAGAAGATTCAGGTGTATCAACACATTTCTTATTTAAAATCAATCTAGTGAGAGCAGATCTAACAAATCAGCCAGAGTCAGTGGTACAGGACCAAGAGCTTAGGAGCAAAAATGTACTTGTGGCTGCAGTCAAGTCTTTGGTAAACGAATATTGAAAAGGTAGATGCGAGGTGAAATACAATGTTAAGAGAGAGGGCGGCCAACCCAACAAATAGATAAAGGATTTAAAACACCTTTAGGGCTACCACAGGGAAAGGGAGGCATGGTGGAACAATGTACCTTAAACGTGAAGAAGTGGCTCCTGTGGTGGCGGTTGTTCCTGGTAGTTCCTGCAGTTCGAGGGGCCCAGCAGAGGAAGAGAGGCTCTCGTCGTGGAGGAAGGTTCGAGTCACTGCACTACCCAGGGATAAAACCAGCCGCAGTGTTGCCAAACGAAGTTTAAAAGGTATGCTCCTTTTAATCGTGGTCTGGGTCGATAGCTGCCTGGCTATCCGATCTCCAAGTGCTGGCCACTGTCGATTCGACCAAGGCAGGTCCGGAGGAGCGATGGGTGAACTGGTTGTTCCCACCAGCTCAAGGGAAGGAGGCTCTTTCGATGAAGATCTCCTCTCGTCGTGTGGAAGAAAAGTGGTGAGAGGATCCGGCAGGGCTTCACCGATGGTGTAGATGCTGAAGATATCTGTGGCTTCTCTCCCCTTCGGTTCTGTAGTTCCAGTGGCAACATCTTGCTCTTCTAGTCCTCAGGACCCTGCTTTTATGCAGAAAGAGACCCATTCATACAGCCTAGCTGTCACTCACACAGTGGAGTGGTCTTCTTGGCGGGAGACCCTCCAGCCTATCAGGTTAGAGTGTGACCTGAGTTGCTGCGGCAACTCTGTCCAGGGATTCTACTCCCCCTCCCAAACAACAGACCCACCCCAGACTCAGAGGCGCCAAAAGAGCGAACAAAGGATCCTTGACTTGGGTTAGGAGTTTAGAGTAAGACACGAAAAGAAGTTATATTAAAGTTCTGGCAAATAAAACCTACCGGAGTAAAGTTAATAATAAAACAAACCTGCGGTATGTTAGAGGCCATCAGTAAAAGTTTTAGCCTCGAACAATGGGAAAATCCCATAGGAAAATATTTACGGTTGAATATTTTTGGTAGTAACCACTTCCACCAGCCAGAACCTTTAGAGAGCGGGACTTTAAGGTATCCCCTCGAAAATGAACCCAAGGGAAAAACTATCAACCCTTTCCAGTACCTCCATAGTAAGATGGGTTGGACTTGTTAACTTCGTAAAATTTGATAAGTAAAGTCAATGGGGACTTTACATGCCCTGGGAGACAGTAGTCAGTCCCAGGGTATGGAGTCTATGTTTGGGGGTCGCTACAACACCCCTGTGTCACTACACTAAGGGGGCGGTGTAACACATGTGAATAAAGATGGTTCCTATGAGTGAGAGAAAATCCCCTAGGCATTAAACACAAAAATAGCCTAGAACACACATAGCAAAAATGCCTAAGAGTGGGAAAAAGAGTCTCACTCTTAGCAGGTAAAAAGAAACAAACCCTTCAAATCCAGCGAAGCTTCTGGGGGACTCTATAGGTAAGGGAAATTAGCCATAGAATGAGAATTCTCCCTAACAGATGACAAAGAGAATTCTAAAACCGCCCATCCAAAAGAGGGCCACAAACATAAGAAGGGTAAATTCCATGGGAAACTAGGTCAGTCTAGTGAAATCTCTGGTGCCAAACCAGAGGGAGGTCAGCAGAAGCCCTCATTTGTGAACACATTTGGAAATGATATGCTTGTGGGTCAACTGACCATGTGAAAGGGGACCCCAGATTCAAGGGTAAACCTTCAGGGGTCCACACTGCCGCTTTAGCCTTCATCCCTGAGGGAGAAGTACATATGGCAAGTGGAAACTTTCAACTATTGGCTGAAGACTCCATTGGAGTCTCTGCCGGTGTTTCTTTAGTGTCCCTGGGTCTGTGGGAACAGCAGAATGTAGATGTGTAAAACTATATACCAGATAACACAAAAGAATACTAAACAGGCAGTGTACTTGTAAATGGTCAGGAGACCCCTGCCATTAGAGACACTGGGGCCAGCATCACAGTGGAGGATGAAACCTTTTTCAAACCTGAGGATGCTTCTAAGGCACCCAAAGGTCCCACTAAGCTTGCTGGAGGCCCTATCTGGATGGTTCCAATACCACCAGCTCTCATCCAGTGTAGCAATATGACTGTACGAACACCTGTCAGTGTA
This sequence comes from Ambystoma mexicanum, assembly GCF_040938575.1. Classification (NCBI taxonomy): domain Eukaryota; kingdom Metazoa; phylum Chordata; class Amphibia; order Caudata; family Ambystomatidae; genus Ambystoma; species Ambystoma mexicanum. The sequence goes on from NC_090924.1 coordinate 1,190,267,516, forward strand.
CAAAGTGAGCTGCCTGGGAGAGTTCTGATGGGGAATGACTTAAACACTCTTGGAGTGGTATCAAGCACCCCAAGGCCTTTCAGTAAAAGGAAGCAGGCGAAGACTAGGAAGGCCACAGTGCTTACTTAGGATGTCTCTCAGTGGTTGGTACAGAAGAACATATAACACCCAGTCCACAGGAAGAGCCAATTTCTATTTCCAGGAAGAAAGTGACAAAGGGGAAACCCAAAGTCACACGTGTGACTACTCCACCAGCTGAGGCTGAGTGTGAGGTTCAACCAAGATATTGTGAATCAGCTACTGATGATACAGAGCTGGAAGAAGACCTCCCCCTGTTGGAGATCTGGATCCTAAAGACCATCTTAAACTCCATTCTTTACTGGCCTGAATGTTGCCCCTGTAGGGCAGACTTCAGCAGAGGTCAAAGAGAGTGTCCTACTCTTGAAAGACTTCGCCAACAGGCAGCTTCCCAGCTGGATGGTCAAGAGCCAGGGAAGCACAGTTTTTACTGGGAGGATGGTCTCCTCTACAGTGAACCTATTGAGTCAACCCCAGGTGACTACAGAAGACCTGTAGTGCCTCAGGAGGTGAGACCTCAGTTTCTACAGTTAGCCCATGAGATTCCTTTGGCTGGTCACTTAAGCTTTAAGAAGACCAAGGACAGGCTTTCTCTTTATTTCTACTGTTCTAAGATGGGGTCTCATGTAGATAAATTCTGTTGATCCTATCATACTTGTCAGACTTCTGGCAAAAGTGGAGCCAAGAATGGGGCACCTTTGGTGTCTCCCCCATTGGTGGGAGTCCCGTTTGAGAGGGTAGGGATCAACATTGTTGGTCCCTTAGACCCTTCCACACCTTCAGGCAACCGATTTATATTGGTTGTGGTAGACCATGCTACAATGTATCCTGAAGCCATACCTATGAGTATTGTTAGTGTTCAGGCAGTGGCTAAGGCCCTACTTGATATTTTTACCTAAGGAGGTTATCTCACACAGGGGATCCAACTTTAGGTCCCACTACATGCAAGCCATGTGGAAAAAATGTGGGTGGCCTACAAGTTCTCAACATTCTACCATTCCCAAACCAATGGGTTGGTGGAGAGGTTTAACAGAACTATGAAGAGCATGAAAGGTGCTTTAGAAGAACCACTTAGAAGAAAGTGGGACCTTCTACTGCCATGCTTTCTCTTTGCTTATAGAGAAGTCCCCCAGGAAGGGGTTGGATTCAGTCCCTTTGTGCTTCTCTATGGTCAATCGATTGGCCCTAATCAAGGAGGGGTTGGAGAGTGCTCCTTCCCACAAGCCAGTGAGAGTCACTGACTATGTGTTAGGTCTCCGAAGGAGAATGACACACATGATGACAAAAGCTTCAGATAACTTGAAAGCAGGCCAGGCTCTGGTGAAGCATTGGCATGACCATAAGGCCAACATGATTGAGTTTCCTCAAGACCAGCTAGCTCTAATTATAGTACCTACAAGGCAGAGGGCCTTACAGGACAAATGAATCGGACCCTTCAAGGTTGTGGGAAAACTCGGAGAGGTCATTTGTTTGGTGGACTTAGGCAACCTTAAGGAGGCCCCCAGGGTCTTTCACACCAACCGCCAAAAGGCCTGTGTCTCTAGACCGGAACTGGGAGCTTTGCTTCTAGCCTCTGCTCAAGAGGAGGAGAGTGAACCTCTACCTTTCCTCCTCAGGGGACAACCTTTAGGTGGGAAGATAGAAGGGGTTAATCTCTCTTCTGATCTGACACTGGAACAACTGGAAGAGTGCAAAGCTCTGTTAAATCAGTTTGCCCCTCTGTTTTCACTATTACCAGGCTTGACCCATTGGGGCCAGCATGAGATTCTCACTGGTGACTGTTTACCTGTTAAGCAGAGGTTACAGAATGTCAGACCATGTAAGAACCCACATAAAGGAAGAGGTCAACAAGATGCTTGATCTCGGGGTAATAGAGCCATCTACAAGCCCATGGTCTAGTCCAGTTTTGCAAGAACCAAAGGCAGGATCCAAGGAGTAGAGATTCTGTGTGGACTATAGAGCTCTTAATGCAGTCACCACGACTGATGCCCATCCTTTACCTAGGGCAGATGAGCTGGTGTACAAACTTGGTTCAGCCAAGTACCGCAGTACATTTGACCTAACCTCAGGCTATTGGCAAATAACTCTTACTGAGCATGCCAAGGAGAAAACTGCATGTTCAACCCCAGGAGGCCTCTACCAGTTTAAGGCTATGCCTTTTGGACTAAAGAATACACCTGCTACATTCCAAAGGATGGTGAATCATGTTCTGAATGGGATGGAGGACTTCTGCATGGCATACTTGGATGACATTGCAGTGTTCAGCCCTCCTTGGAAGGAACATATTGACCACTTAGGATATGTATTGCAGGCTGTTGAGCAGCCCAATCTGACCATAAAGGCAAGTAAATGTCAAATTGGTCAGAATAAAGTGGTCTACCTTGGACATGAGGTAGGTGGAGGTGAAATAAGGCAATTGCCTAGAAAGGTACAAGCTGTACAAGACTAGGCCACCCCTACTACTTAAACCCAAGTGAGAGCCTTTCTAGGTCTCACAGGTTACTATAGGAACTTCATTGAGAACTATGGGACCATAGCGTCTCCCTTGAATGAGATCTGCTCACCCAAATTCCCCAAAAAGGTCAGGTGGAATGTGAAGTGCACTAAGATATATGAAGGACTTAAAAAGTCCTTTGTCAAGCTCCAGTCTTAAGAGCTCCTGACTACAACCAATCCTGTATTGTACATACAGATGCTTCCAATACAGGTATAGGTGCAATTCTGAGTCAGCTGGATGAGAAAGGCAGGGAACACCCAATCTGCTTCATCAGTAGGAAACTGAAGGAACCTGAGACATGGTGGGCAACCATAGAACGTGAATGTTTTGCCATTGTGTGGTCTTTGAAGAAGTTTAGACCATACTTTTATGGATCTAATTTTGTGATTCAGACAGACCACCAACCCTTGAGGTGGTTAATGCATATGACGGGGAAAAATCCTAAATTGTTAAGATGGTCAATCAGCCTACAGGGGTTTTATTTTACCATTGAACTCAGGTCAGGGTGTAATCACCAAAATGCTGATGGTCTCTCCAGAAAGTATGACCGAATGGAGTAAGGAGATTGCTACAGGGGTGTTTCACACCAGCAGATGTAACCCGCAGAATGTAGGTTGCAATCGCCACCGTAAAGCCAGCACTACAATCCCACCCCAAAATGACAAAATCATTGCAATATTAATCAAATATTGTTTTATTTAGTTGTGATTAAAATACTTAAAAATATTATGCAGTCACAAAAATGTAGGAAATAGTGCAAAACATAATTTCCTTTCATTGTCTCATGTATATGTTCATTGTCTAACTAGCACGGTCCTAGATTTTTGGCATAGAAAAAACTGCTTATAGCTTGTCAGTTGTCTATTTTTTTAATTAGTTTTGATCCCATGTGAATGTATAACTATAACCAATAGCCTATTTTTTTATTAAATGAAACTCCATTTAACTTCTCAGCCGCCTTAACCAAGATCTTCGGGGCGACACACACATTTTGAAACAACACATGTTTTTTTTCTATTGAGAATATGTTGCAGCAAAGCACATATCTTCACCCTTCACAAGCCATATTTTTTGGATTGCCACTGCTACACTATTGTCTAGTATACCAAGAACGAGATTCATTTACACTGCAACCTAAACTGATTAATTCGGTTAGACAGATAGGGCACAATAGGTTTAAATGACTTTGAACAATAACACACTTTAAGGTAAGTGGTGAAGGCAGTATTTAAATAGGAGTTTACAATGTATGCACTTGGCCACATAAGTAACCCTCTCTGACTGGCTTATATGCATGGAGGACTTATAAAGCCATGGGCTTGGGACTGGAACAGAAAGGCAGAGGACCTCAACAAACTTGGGAGCAAGATAGCAGAGGATCTGCAATCATGATGCTCCCCGTGTAGGCCACTGTAGCACCAACATTTTGTTAGCACCATTCAGTGTTTGAGGATGAGGAAATCCCTCGAGCATGGGGATGGGCACTGGCCAGTTGGCCCAATGTTGCGCAGCACAATGGGGCTCATTCTAACTTTGCTGGTGCATTTATAACGTGCCGGTAATTACTTTTACCGGCATGTTACCGCTCCGACAAAGAACAAGTTTGCCAGTCGGAACACTGGGCCTCATCACAAGTTTGGCGGTAGCCTTGCTGGTAAAACCGACAGGCAGCCGCCAATCTTGCAATTTTTGCCGGTGTCCACAAATGGGCCATTACCAGGTCATTACGGCCCTGCCGGACCCGGTAATTGCCCATTTGCGGGCGCCGGAATGGAATTCTCCCCATTTCCATTTGAGCCCCACAGGGCTCAATAGGAATGGGGAGGGCGGATGCACCGGCAGCATTCAGAATGGTGTCTGTGCATCCGACATGCTCTGCTCACGGGTGCAGGTATATGGCTGCCAGCTCAGACCTGGTGGCCGTAATGGCACCCGCGAGCTGAACTAGTTTGACGGTCCAGGTAACTACGGTACTGGCAAGCTTACCGGTGCTGTAGTCCCAGACCGGAAAACTTATTATGAGACCCAGAGTTACTAAAGGTGATTTTTCACCCTTACTGGCACTTGTGATATGGTGGTAATTCTGCCAGACCAAGTTTGGTAACGATAATTCTGTTTGACAGTATCCTGGCGGTATTACCACCTGGATACCAGCAAACTCTTAATGAGGCCCAATGTGCTGGAAAACTTGATGATTGGGTATGTGGCTTTTCACGAGTAGTGGCACTTATGCTAAAAAAGAAAATAAAGTGCTCTCTTTGCTTAAAATTAAATGGTCCTTTACATTAGCCGTGTGTAAAGCTCAGTAAAGCTAGTATTGCATACAAAACACTCCACACTGTTCTCACCTAACAATTGTTTTAGCCACACTCGTGTTTAAAACCTATATGTAGAAACAGAGCTCTTAAGTCCAATCTTCGTGACTGCATGCCATTTTGCATCCCTGTATATGTGTAGTTGTGCACATTATCAAATTGTGTCTGTAAGTGGCGCTGGGAGATCTAGGGCAGTCATGGAGCCACAATGGTCTGGACTAGCTCAAGGGATCAAAAGTGAGCTGGGTGAAGAACATGACTGTACGGTAGAGGAGGTCAGCGGGGAGAGAAAGGGGGATGGATGGTGGGGCTTGGGGTGTTGAAACAGAGCCAGTGTTTTTGGATGGTTCAGTGGAGGGGCCGATAAAAGGGGGTGGGCGATTGTGGCACTGGGCTAGGAGAGGCAGGGTTTACAGTGCCATTGTATTTTATTTTTTTTTTGTTATGGGCTGGGGAGCTGGGTCGGAGAACAAAGAACAGGCTACAGTGTTGCTTGCGGGGTTAGCAGGGCAGCTCTGGTCATTTTATGATGGTGTGGAGAAGGGAGGCCAGGGCAGTGAGAAGAAGATGCAGGCGCGAGGGGACAGTGCAGGGTTTGTCGGATGGTGGGGGAAGAGGGAGCTTTGGAAAGAAAATGCGATTTTGGGACTAGTTGGTAAGGTGGCAGGTATTGTTCTAGACATTTTTTAATTGTGCAAGGAAAGGGAGCATAGGAGATGGCGGCTCTCGATAAATGAAGGCGGGGGAGGGAGGCTGTGCTGGAGGAATGACCCAGGCTTCATATTCACAGCCAGATCGCTCTGCGTGCTGCGCAGACTCCCTGTTGTGTACGGCGTACACTGTTGTACGCATGCGCGAGCCTTGCGGAGGTTCGCGCATGCGCGTTAGAAATAAAGGCGGTGCCCAGGGCAGTTCGCGCCGGGGACCGGAGCATCAACACGTCTCCGGCGTGTGTTCTTGCATGAATGCCTGTGCATGCATGAGAGCGAGTGCGAGGGGCCCCAGGCCGTGTGCTCCCCCACCCCAGCACACAACACTCCCCCACAATCCTGCGCCATGCCTGAAAGTGAAATACTTGCTAACGCATCTAACCTAATTTCGAACACATCGGTGAGTGTTGATTTTTTGTTATTAAAGTTTATTGAATTAGCCCTGGAAAGCATTGTTTTCTCTTGGGGACAACATCCCTTTTCTGTATTCTGTGAATTTCCATTCTTTAACTCGCCTACACCGTGTGGCAGAGAAGAGTGTGCAATGTGTAAATGACCGTCAGCAGACACTTCCACCACTATATGAAAGGCTCGGTGCTTATCCGATCTTGGAAACTGCAGGCCTGCACCTTCTCAGAAGTGAATTCTTAACCCATGGCATGCCCAAACAACACTTCTGATGTTTCGCAGCCCCGGCTGTAAGATGGATGGAAGTGCCCACCGCGTCCTTATGCTTACTTGACATCTTTCCTTACCCTGCTGCACATTCCTAAGCAAACTCCTTTCTTATATTTCTTACGTTGTTCACCATTCACAGATGTGTGTTAATATCCTTCAAAGTGCCATAAAACACTGCCCACTTTGATCTGTCAGTGAGAGACCGAGTGCAGTGACCTTTAACCTGGGTGTCAAACTGAATAGCTTATGTTTGCACTTAATCCAAAAGTAATGGTGGACTGCTACCAGTGCAGTCTGGAAAGCCAGCAATATATTGAAAAGAGGGTCCATGGAAAGCCCCTCCTCACCCCCATGAACATGAAAGCTTGAAGAGTCAGAATGCACAAAGTCACTCACTATTCGACCAGGCCCCTGGAGGACCAGTGACTGACAGGTTTGCAGAAAGGTATTCTCTCAGACAGCCATTCAAACATTATCCAGTGAATGTCTTTATGGGTACAGGTGCTTCAACAGTGGTCACAGACCCAAATGCCTCGATGGATGATGTTGACTAATGCCAAGAAACCACTGTGCTGATGTCATTAGTGACACCATGACATAGCCACTCTAATCATGAAGCACAATGCTACACAAACACACTTGTATACACGAAGAACATGCTTACACAGATCTGTAGATAGAGGACAGATACATATACATATTAGCAAAAGTTTTTATTTTTCTCATTAGCCAAATGCAGAAATGCTGAACGCAAGGCAACAAAGAGATGCAGTGCAAGCTTGCAGATGCTTATGGCAACCATCATTATGGAACTACAGGATCGCATAAAGAGCCTGGCAAGACTGAATACAGCTGACCTATAGGAAACAAAACACAATATAGGTGTGCAAAAATCATAATATGAGTATAACGAAGATCACATAAGTCCACAAGCTGCAGGACAAGAGATGTGGGAAGCAGAACCAGGCTGCACAAAACAGGAAGGCCAGGGCTCACAGTCAAGGTCAGAGACAAGCAGCGCATTCCAAACCCGCAATGGGACGATTAACAGTTCTCAGCACCACTCACACAAAGTGAACAATGAACAAGTTCACAACGTTTCAAAATGGAGGGCACTCTCACAGGCAAAAGTGGTACTGTTAACAGATACATTGGGTATACATAGTCATTCTCATCACCTTGGGTGCACAGAGTGCTGAGAGCAGAGCTGGGTCCCAGGCCTGTGGAGACCAGTTCCAGCCAATCAAGGGACAGAAATCCAGTGGTTGATGGCACGGGGAAAGGGCCAATGGTAATCCTACGACCCTGCAACAATGTAATAGAAAGTTTCATGGGGAAGAGGCAGGTCAGCCACCTGCCATGAGAGGGCCAATTAGATAAGATCCATAGGGGAACTCCATACTGTATACCACTCCAATCATCCAACCAGAAGATTTGATGGTTTTTTTTGGGAGGGCCCATGTTGTGACGACACAGGTTTGGGAGAGGTGACTCTGGAGATTATTTTAATGTCCTGTATGATCCCTTTCGGTTTTTATAATAAATGATAGTTCTAACTTGTCCTCGTTTGTTCTGGCGGAAGGGGTCCTGGGCCCTTGGAAGCTGAATGGGTGAGCTTCTAGTAACCCACAGACCTTTGACATACCAGACCTCACCAACAATATGCTGCAACAACACACGTTCAGCAACCCACACCATTCTCTTTCACTAAACCATGCAATGCTATGTCCATATGCAAACGTCCATTCACCCATTCTAATTACCGTTGGAACCAGAACTTCAATAACTATATTTTCCAGTGGAAAGAGACTTAGGGGTGGAGCTCATCCTTTTACCATTCTTATGATAACAGCGACAGATAGTGACCCATTGCTGCGAGGTAATGGAATTAAGTTTTGAACAGAGTCCTTCTTTCACTTTGGTGGGGGCTGCTGCCTTTTTGCTGATGGCACCTAAAATTAGTATACTTGCTACCCCCAAGCCTCTTGCATTGTTGCTTTTGTAAATAGGACATACAATCCTCCTCTCAACAGTGTAACATTAATTGCACAAGCTCAATCTGTTAGTTGTACATTTACACAGACTTAAGTCCAACCCCCTTCTCTGACCCATTCCGTTACCTGCGGTCTGCAACCCTTGACTCTCCAGTTACTTTGGACAACCATAACCATGAGCCCTTGCCATCTGCGTACAAGTGTGGGAACATGGGAGTTGTAGTCAAAAGGATTTCGAGAGTCGGTTGTAGACCCCTGTGAGATCTATCTCTTCTAAAGCTGAGCGATATAACCCACAGATCGTTCTCTGAATAACCATTTTGTGGTGGGCCACCTTCCAACAGCTGTGTCGTGAAAAAGAAATGATTTGCAAGAGGTGGAAATCCATTTCTGCTCTTCTCCATAATGACTGTTTAACCTGCTAGTCATAACTATCTTCCATGAGGCGGATTATCCAACTCCAGGCCTTGAGGTTCAGAATCCTGACTGGTTTTCAGTGATCTCTGATTAATATTCATGACACAAATGTGCATACATTTAGAATCATTGTATGCACATGTATCTCATGAATATGAATGAAGGGTATTCTCAGAATCTGAAATGTGTCCAGCCCTCGAGGCCTCAAGTTGGACTACCCTGGTCACCTTCTACACCAGGATTGTGTCTTACACATTGCAATTCGACAACTCTTACCCAACCAAGCAGGCACATTGATTAAAGTAACTTTTCAGGTCCCTTGTTCACCATCCGGGACCGAATTGTGTCTCCTGAAACATCTTAGCAGCATTACATCACCATTCAGGTGCTCAAAAGGAAAGGACCATGTTAAATCAAGCGCAGTGCATTGCCATGTGAACTTGAAAAGGGAGGATGCGCACATAATTCCTATAAGTGTATCAAGAAGTCCTCCAAACTTGTAGTGGCAGTGCCTGCTTATTATCCGTCCTAATCAGTGGTGCAAGGAGCATTGATCTTTGGTCCCCTCCCAATCTCCCAAAATTGTGGGTCATGTTAACTTTACCTGGCTGACCAAGAAAGGCATGTTAGTACAGAAAATGACAAACAAAATAAACAGTGCCTGGGGCTGCATAGTTAGCGAAGGTCCATGAATTACACAAGCAGTATAGCCCGAGCAGGGGGGCCATTATGGGCCAGGTAATGCCCTGAGCCAGTTGGAAGCCCTGTTAATGCCCCCTGTGATGGTTATATTGCTATTAGTGCCCCAGCACATTGTACTGGGGTACTGATCATGTTTTTTTAAAAGTTGAGAAAAGACTTGTTCGCCGTTTCTCAACTTTCAAAAAAAACTTCAAAATAAGATGGCCCCCATGGATCAGGGAGAAGAGAACTACACGTAGTCACTTCTCCTTTTCCATGGTGGCTATTCACGCGTCACAGATGCTCTGGGAACACTACTGTTCATGGTGGCAGCAAGGGACAGCAGCACAAGGTTGTTGTTGCTAAATATGTGGAAAAGGGAGTTGGGGAATTGAGTGGCACAGGGGAGCACTTGCCTGATTAACCCGCAGGGGAAGATGGTGGCCTCCATCTCTGAGGAGGCTCAGAGTAGGGGCATTTACCATGTGGTAAAGCCTCCATTCTGAACCCCCTCATTGGCTGGGATTCAAAACCACCCCATCCCCCTGGGTATTAATAATCTAAAGCCTTTCATTGTTAGCACATTCATTCGCATGCATAGGCAATTGAAAACGTCATAGAGTGTTAATAGTTGCATGTCAGGGGATTGATTGGAAGGGTAGCGGGAGAGACAGGAGACCACTCATTCTCACAGCAGAATGTGGTTTCAGACTTGGAAGAGTAAACTACCATGGAAGCTGCAATTGAAGGAATCATACCTAAATGTTGCCCTCACAATCACGACTGCCGAAAATGCAGACTTTTTTTGTTGTTGACCCCCCCTTACACCACATATATATGTGGGGGGGTATAGAATATAATATTAATATGAGAGGGCTGCGGGGGTTCTCCACCCACATATATATGTGGTGTAAAGGGGTTAAAAAAGTCGCCAATTTCATCTGTCACAATAATCACATAGATCCTAATTGAATAGTCTCATTAGAATGTGTAAAGAAGAAAAATTCCCACATGCAAGAAAGTTTGCCCCTGCCCCACAGTCTCTGTGAAGTTAGCCCCTCTTCCAACATTTGAAGGGTAACCTACCTGAAATGTTTGCTCCTAATCACGTGCACCTATCACCTATCAATATTTCTATCTACTTCGATATTTCCACTATTACAGTGCTTTCATGTTTTAATGTGGGTAAGACTTGAGTGCTGCTTTGCAATTAGTCACTGTCCATAACCTTGTTCTCTTTTAATCTGTAGCTTTCTCGTCCAACTAGAGAGGGTAAGGCACGGCGTGACAAACTTCCAGCAACATTGCAAATGCTGCAACCCCTGCATTTCATCTGTGGCATACTCCTGGAGCTATACTGACAGTGCTGCAATTTCTCCCAAATAAATAAGCAATAAACTCGGAAATGCCCAGGAAAACCTATTGCTAGTGTCCTGCAGACATTTCTACTTTTCCATGCTGGCCCCTGAGCAGACAGTTATGATTGCAAATTCCAAACCAGAGAGCTATTTGAAAAGACCATCTGTGAGGAATTGCCACCTGACAAAGGTGTAGAAGTCCAGTTTTTAAAATGTTTTTAACTAATAAAATGAATGATGCTGGTAATTCCATCTCAGAAAGGATGACTTGCTAACCAGGTTCCCCTTTCGTGAAGATTGTTATAATTAGTCATTTATAACGTGAGTAATACCCAGAGGTTTCTAAGCACGGACCCCGGGAATCGAACCTGTGTTGCTCTGTGTCGTCTTGCTTCCAAGATGAGCACGTTGCCCCTGAGCAATTCTCCTGAGACATGCCCAAGGATCCATGCCAAATACATACTGTACACCAGTGCACTCCTGAATCAGTAGCTGGATTGCATCACCTGCTCTCCATTGGTACATAGCAGGTTCAGGTCGCAGGTGTCCTCTTGAAAGGTGCAGTGATAAACAAAGTCACTGCAGCGCAGGAGCTGCCTTAAAAATATGGACCCATGTTCCAATAATTAGGTAACTACGAGTTACGGCACATTAAACTGTAAAAAATACACCTTATCTGAGTTTGAATTATGTGGCCCGCATCTCCACATATTGGTCAAGAAACATCAATTGGATATCACATGTGTCAGCCCTGTGAGCTCAGCTCAGATGTCGAAGAGTTATGCATATTCTCTCCATGCCAGGTTGTCTTTGCTGCTGACGGAAACACTCTAACCCTGGGCGTTGACCCTCTTTGTTCCTTTGTGAGGGCAAGTAATATCTTCTCCAGAGACGTAACCACTCCACAGGAAGCTTTCCTGGGGACAGGAATCAAAGGGCTCTCCCATTCACAAAAGGAGTAGCCTTACACCAAGTTGCTGCATACCAAACTGACCTTTGATTCTGCTGAAAATGGAGGGGGGAGGGGTATTGTAGGCAGAGGGAGCTCCTCACAGTTGGAGGGAGGCTCCACCATCTTGTTTCTCACTGCATCTATCGTTCCTCCTGTCCCCTCCACTTCTTGTAGCACAAACCACTTTGGGTGTGATGTCAGAGGGCAAAGTTCACTCATTCCAAGGATAGGGTTTGGACACTTAAATCAGGCTTGTTTTTCCCAATCACCTGTAGAATTTTTCCATTAAAAGAAAGGGTCTCTGTAGGGAATTGCATGTAATGATTTCGGCTCGCGGTGGTCACGCGCGCTCTGTGTCAGTGTTCGGAGCGAAGAGCCGCGTGACCACGGGGAGACGGTTGAGGACGCGAGATACGAATCTGAGAGGAGCAGCTGTTGAGGGCTCCGGGGAGCTCCGTAAATAAAGAACTTCAAAGCCCAAGTTTGTGTCGCGTCAACATCCTTCAACTGGCGACGAGGATATACACACGCCGTGGAGCCTGGTGACGTCTTCCTTACGGCCAGGAAAGAAAAGTGCGCTGCCGCCAGAGACGAGGAGATTGGGCCACTACAAACGTGAGAGGAGCCGAGGTGAAGGGGAAGGGAGCCGCAGAGGCTGTCTCAGCGGCACTGGGAAGTGTGCGCTGCAGGGGGACAGTCTCCCCTCCTCTCTCTTGCTCCGAGTAGCTGTAAGAAGCAAACAGCTAGTTCCTGGTTGGTGCCGCCCACCCTGGCTCATTGGATAAAGAGGTGAGGAGCAAGAAAAAGGGGGGTTGGGCACAACCAGAGGGGGAGGCTCACCAGAAAGGTGGACAATAATTGGCTATTGCAGTGTGGGAGCGTCTCCACGGACACATTGCGACTTTGTAAAGGCAAGGAGGCGGCAGAACTAAGGATGGTGTTGGGGGAAGTGAATATATAATTAATGAAGTGCCACAGTGCAGCTTAATCACTGGGAGATTAGTGCACCTGAAGAAGTGAACAGTGTTGTCTAGCCGTGAACTAAGTGACATTTAAGGGCAATTAAAGCACCTAGACACACATAAAGATGGCGGCAGCTAGCATGGCACCCCCACCACCGTTCCTGGCTGAACCCGGGGCACCACCAATAAGGTGGGACAGGTGGAAGAGGCTGTTTGACACGTACCTGGTTGCCATTGGTGGGGACAAGTTCGCATCAGCTAGGAAAGAAGCAATTTTACTTCACAATTTGGGAACTGAAGGCAGAAGCGTGTATGATGGATTGCCTGATCCTCCACAGCTGGGCCAAGGAGAGGTGGATCAATATTCCATGGTGGAAAGAAAGTTGGAGATACACTTTGAAGCCAAAAGAACATAACTTTTGAGAGACATAAGTTTTTCCAAAGGACACAAGGTCCACAGGAGCCAGTGGAGAATTTTGTGGCAGCATTGAAGTCCCTTAGTCACACATGTGAATTTGGACTGCTCACAGACTCTCTCATAAGGGATCAGTTAGTGCGATGTACTAATAAGGAAAGATACAAGAGAGACTATTGTCCAAAGACGCATCACTGGAAGTAGCTATCGAAACGGCAAGAAGTATGGAACAGACCCAGAAGTACATAACTAAGATGAAGGGAGAGAAGTTGGAGGGAGAAGTGGCAGTAGTGAAGGGGTTTCGTAAAGGAGTTTCCAACAAGGAGATAAGATGCTACAAGTGTGGAAGTAACCGTCACATTTCGACTAGCATGTTCTGTCCAGCCAGAAACATATCTTGTCTTAAATGCAAGAAAAAGGGTCATTTTGTGAAAGTTTGCCGTGAGTCGGGAGTGGTGCAGAATATTGAGGAAGGAAGTAGGGTGCCTGAGCAAGAAGAAGATGATGCAGAAGGGATCTGCAGCCAGACAAAGCATATACTAGAAGTGTCAGAGGTATCTAATAAAAGTGGAGCACCTTTAGATGTATTCAAAGTCAACGGGAAGGCAATAACAATGAAGGTGGACAGTTGTTCGCCGTGGACTTTGATGTCGAAAGCAACATTTCTAGGTCGCATGCAAGGAGATGTGAAGCAACTGAAAGAACATAAGATCGAACCTTATGCGTATGGGAATGTGAAGATCGAAATTGTGGGCATGTTCCAGGCTTCAGTGGACTATAAAGGAAGAAGCTGCGAAGAGGAGATATACGTTACTCAAGAAGGTTCGACACTCCTGGGATGGGGTGAACAATGGAAGTTGGGTATTAGAATCCAAGCAAATGCGGAAAGGCCTATAGATGTGGCGGAGCTGAAGGATAGGTGGGAGAAGGAATACCCCGAAGTGTTTCAAGATGAATTAGGAGTGCTGAAGGGATTTGAACATCAGATTCAGCTGAAGACAGGAGCCACTCCAAAAGTGCACAAGGTGAGGCCTGTGCCTCACAAACTAAAGGAAAAGTTAAGAGTGGAAGTGGAATCACTGCTGCAAAGGGGAATAATAGAGAAAAGTGAAAGCTCTGAATGGCTGTCGCCAGTGGTAGTAGCAGCGAAGGCAAATGGGGATATAAGACTGTGTGTAGACTTGCGAGACTTGAACAGAAATATCTTGATTGATAGACACCCCCTGCCGATAATTGGTGATGAGTTATCCGTATTGAACAATGCTAAAATATTTTCAGTCATTGATCTTTCTCAAGCATATCATCAGGTTCCACTGAAGGAGGATTGTCAACAATTGACGGCATTCATTACAGTGTTTGGTACTTTTAGATATTGCAGGATGCCGTTTGGGCTCGCTTCGGCGGCGGCTGTATTCCAAAGGGTGATGGAGACGGTGCTGTGCGGAGTGAAGAACATTATTATTTTTCAGGATGATGTTCTGATATATGCGAATTCCACCGAAGAACATGAGGGGGTGTTGAGAAAGGTGTTAGATAGATTGAGGGAGGCAGGATTAACGGTGAAAAGGAGCAAGTGCAAGATTGGAGTGCACAGGGTTGAATTTCTTGGTCATGAAATAGATGAAAAGGGTGTGAGGCCTAAGAGGAATTTGGTTGAAGCACTGAAGGTTGCACCGGTACCAGAGAGTAAGGAACAAGTGAAATCGTTCCTAGGTTTGGCAGAATATTACCATAAGTTTGTGAAGGATTTTGCAAAAGTATCGATTCCCCTCAGAAGTTTGCTCAAGAAAGGTGCAAGATTTGAATGGTCAGCAGAGTGTGGTGTGGCTTTTGAGTGTATCAAGCAAGCGGTGAGCGAGGCACCATCCATAGGAAGGTTTGATCATAAGGATAAAATTGTTTTGGTGGTTGATGCGAGCATGCTGGGACTGGGAGCGACATTGGTGCAGTATGACAGAGATAATACTGAAAGAGTTATTGCGTTTGCGTCTAGGACGTTGAGGGGTGCAGAGTGCAAATATTCTGTTATTGAAAGAGAAACCTTGGCTATGTTCTGGGCAGTGAATCATTTCAAGTATTTCTTGTGGGGAAGAAGATTTGTGGTTAGGTCGGATCATAAGCCCATGGTTCAACTTTTTGAGAGTGGAAGGTGGGCGTTAGGTTCCCCAAGGATTAGCAGATGGGGTTTGGGGCTCCAGAATTTTAACTCTGATGTGAGCTATCTGCCGGGAAAGAAAAATGTGGTGGCGGACTGTTTGTCCAGGTTGCCAGTAAGTGGTGGATTTGCAGAAGACAGAGAAGCAGAGGAGGAGTCAGTTGTGGCAGAAATACTTAATGCAGTTACCAAGGTTGAGTGGATACGAGAAGAGGATACTGACGAGGAGCTTAGTCTTATAAAGGACTGGACCGTGAAGGGGTGGCCTGCAAAGGGAGATTTGGATAGTAAATTCAATAATTGGTGGGAGATAAGGGATGAATTGGATCTGTGTGGGGACAGGCTAAGAAGAGGAAGATGTGTTGTTCCTCCGCAGTCTATCAGGTCGGTGCTGGTTAGTTTGGCTCATCAGGGTCATCCGGGAGAGGCTGCCATGAAAAGAAAATTGAGGCAAAATTATTGGTGGCCGGGAATCGATAGATGTGCTGAAAGATTTGTCAAAGATTGCATGACCTGTCAAATGAGTGACAAGTGCAGAGTAGTGAGGGAGGCCCCTTTGATACCAAATGTGGTGCCAGACCAGCCTTGGTGCAAATTGGCGGTGGACATTATGGGTCCTGTAGCAGGGCTGGGAGGTGGCCAGAAGTTTTTATTTGTTGCAGTGGATTTTCATTCTAAATGGTTTGAGTGGGAAGCGGTGAGAGAGGTTACAGCCAAGGAGTTGATTTGTGTTTTAGAGAGACTGTTCCTTAAAGAAGGGGTGCCTAGTGAAATTGTGTCTGATCATGGGGTACAATTCGTATCCGAGAGTATGAGGAAATTTCTTGCAGGTTATAGCATTAAACACACAAGGACAGCGTTGTATAATCCTAAGGCAAATGGTCTTGTTGAAAGAATAAATAGGTACATAAAAGGGGGTCTGCAGATGGCCATGAATTCGGGACAACCGTGGAGGGAAGTATTAAGGTTAATGACGTGGAATTATGTCACCACGCCACACTCTGTGACGGGTGTGTCTCCTTTCGTATCACTGAAAGGCAGGGAACCTGGGACAAGGCTTTGTCCAGGATGGTTGGGAATGGCCAAAGTGGTAAATGTTGATAGGGAACACATTATGAAACTTATTACATTGAGTCAGGAGAGAAATAAAGAATTGTTTGATGACAGGAGGAGGGTGAAAGAACAGGAATGGAAAGTTGGTGAAGCGGTGTATGTTAAGAATCCTAGATTAGTAAACAAATGTGTGGAAAGTAAATTCCTGGGACCGAAGAAGATAAATGCAGCAAAAAGTAATGTGGTCATTTTGGAGGGAGGTGAAGTGTGGTCAAAAGGAAGGTTGGCGAAAGTAGGTGATGTGAATGTCAGTAGGTCAGATGAGAAAGTAAGGGAAGGTGTGGTGAAGGTTGGATACAGTACGTTAGGAAGGGTGAGGAAAGAAGATGTTGTAGACGGAAAAAATGTCGAAATTGATAATGAGGAGGGAGCTAAAGAAGGAGAGTCGCATAGGACAAGATCAAAACCTGTGTGGATGAGGGATTATGAAAATTAAAATACATTGATCTCTTTACGTGAAAGAGTAATGCAAAAGCAAGATTAGTATTAACATTTTAAATATTACCTGGAGTGATCGCATCTCCTATGTTTTCAGGTTGATCAGTTACATTAGTTAGTTTGTGACCGTCTTTTCTTTGTGTGGTTAAAATCTTGTATTCTATTATAAAGGGGAAGATGTGTAGGGAATTGCATGTAATGATTTCGGCTCGCGGTGGTCACGCGCGCTCTGTGTCAGTGTTCGGAGCGAAGAGCCGCGTGACCACGGGGAGACGGTTGAGGACGCGAGATACGAATCTGAGAGGAGCAGCTGTTGAGGGCTCCGGGGAGCTCCGTAAATAAAGAACTTCAAAGCCCAAGTTTGTGTCGCGTCAACATCCTTCAGTCTCTCACTCCATTTTGGAATCATTTCTCAACTTGAGGTGAAGACAGGTTATCTAATGCAGAGCCAGATCTTCCCACTACCCCTCCCTAGAGCACATTGGGTGAGAACTGTTGTTGGAGCATGCCATGCATCTCTGCCAGCCTCCCTGCTGCCCAGGACAGCACAGTGCTGAAGGACTCCTGACGGTGTGTGGGAAACTGGATTCTGCTACGCTGGAGTACAAAGATGGGTAAGGGTAAAATGGCCCACTCACCCCTCACACTTCTATAAACCAAAACCTAACACAATCAGTAAGGTAAAACAGGGACCTTTAAGGGATATATTTCCTTTACCTTTTGTGGTAACTAGGACCGAGGGAAAGCTAGGCTCTTAAGAGGGGTGTGTAAGTGGACCAGTGGTGACCCACACAAGACAGTATCACAGTCCAAAATAAAAGCAATGACCAATTAAGGTTCTATAAAAAAAAGATGTTAATCAAACACACCAACTGCATGTAGAATAAAATGATATTACTTAAACCCACCCCAAACACAAGGCAGAGAAGATGCAACAGACTGGAGAAAGTAGCACACTGAGCATTGTTTCAGGGGTGGTATGTAAGGTACCATCATAAAAATGATACTGGTAAGAAAATAGGAGCAAATGTCACCTAATCAGTCTCTAGGGTCAAAGTGAACTGAGGGGTCAATACTACCTGAATTCAGTTCTTAGTGGGCTGACACAGTCACACCTGTGGTCAAACAAAGAAGCAAGCTGATCAGGCTCAGTTTGGGCATGTAGGATGATGGAGGAACCGGCAGCAAGCAAGCATTGAGTAGGGCTGAATCCAGATGCTCATGTGATAGAAAGGCAGCTTTTCAAAGATGCAGGTTGGGGGAGTCCCAGGAATACATTGCAGTTGGCCAGGCTGAGTCGGGCTTTAGCTGCTGGAAAGGGTTGATGAGTGACACTCCAGTGGTTAGAGTCGGTGGGCGATGATCGTCCAAGTGGTGATTTAGGGTGCGTTGATGTGCGATTGATGAGGTGGCAGTTCAAGGGCAATCTGGTCCAAGCCGTGGTTGTAACCCCCGATTAGAGTTGGCGAGTGACTTTGCAGCAATTTGTTACGTGTCCCGGCATTGAGCAGTCACTTTAGGCCTACCAGGAGATGAGCTTTAGCTGAGACACAATGTTGTGTCGAGTTGCTAGAAGGTGCAAGCAAATGTGTGATTGGAGGAGCACAGCAACCAGTGCCAGAGACTTTCGTCTTGCCCCAGGTGCGGTGGACACGGAGCGAGCTGTTGGGTGTGGTGAGCATGGAGCTTCAGCTGGTCTTGTCCACCGGTTCGGGGTCTGCTTTCCCAGCTTAGGCAATTCTGGTAGAAAGTGGTAGGTCCTGATCCACTCCCTTTGTGCTCTGTGAGTGTTAGGGGACACATCTTCCTTTTGCCTTGGATGATTCCTTCTTCACCTCAGGCAGAGGGCTATGGCAAGTGCAACTCTCCCAAAACGGAAGACCACTGAGTTCTTCTCAGGTGCAGTTGCAGAATCAATCTTCTGAAGGGGCAGAAGACCACAGCAAGAATACTCTGGTTTCTGACCTAAAGCTAGCCTGCCTTAGTGGTCCAAAGCCTGCTCTGGGATGGAGTGGACTTGCCCTGTTGATGTCACACCCAAATTGCTTTGCTCCAGAGGAAGGGCAGTGGAGGGGACAGGAAAGAGAGAGAGAGGGACAGAGAAAATCAGAATAGTCACAACCTTCTACCATTGACCAGAGCCCTCCGGCCTATCATATTTCCGCCCACATACTTTCTTACTCATAGCAATGCTCCCTTGATGCCCAGGTCCGGGACAGATGCATGTTGTGCGACTGTCTTCGGTGTAGGATGTTAAGTGCCCTTACAAATAGATCAAAGAGGAGGCTCGGCCTTCCAGGTTCTCATCCTGCCATAACATCAGGAAATGGAAAATATACATTGGTGATATTATTTTCATTTGGAAAGGGCAACAACAAACACTGAATGAATTCTATGAATGGTTGAATGGAAGAAATCCACCTATTCAGTTCACCATGACATGTGACTGGAACAAATTTAGTTTCCTGGACCTCATTATCAAACATGCAAATGGAAAATGAGTATGCAGTCTGTACAAAAGAACACAGACAGCACTACATTACTTCATTTTAAGAGACACCATCCCCTTACACTGAAGAACAGTTTACATTACATCTAGTACTTCAGGGTCAGCTGTAACTGCACCAACGTGGAATATTTTTGCATCCATGCTTGTCAGCTGGATGCCAGATTGAAAGCTAGAGGGAAGCCTACCAAAATTGAGAACCACTCCAGGAAGAAGTCCGAATTTACACCATGGGAAACACTTCTGGCACCCAGAGAGAGACCTGAATCACAACAAAAGATGACATGTGTACTCAAGGTGATGGGGCAGAAGGAGGAGACAGACACAGGGTTTGTTATTTGTTTAGCAGTCACTTTTATTGAAAGTAAAAAAAAGAGGGATTGGGAAATTCCTAACTTTCCCTAATCCTAAAAGTGGTTTCCCTACCCTAACAAAATTAAGCAGTGTCAGTGTCAGAATGTCCAAAATAAAGTTCTTCCTCCTGTGTTCAAAACCTAATCTGACTCCCACACTCTAAACTCAACAAAATGTGCAACATGGGAAAAATGTCTCTTGGCTCGTCTCCTGCAACCTTATTCGTATTTTCCAAAAAATGAAAAGATCCAACAATAAAATGCACACTCAAAAATTAAAGTTCCATGCAGTTCACAGGGTTTGCACAGTATCTGGTGATTCCATCTAATACAAAGCATTGAAGGAAAAAGCATCGAAAAAAATACATTTTTTCCTAGGTAAAGGTTTTATTTCTTATTACGATGGATTTTAAAGGGTAAAAAAAAGGGTGGGGGGTCACCCCATTAAGAAAAATGAAAAAATGCATTTTTTCAATGCATTTGTTTCGATGCTTTTGCATTCGATGCTATCACTATAAACCAGTTTGCACCCCTTCTCTTTTATAGTCACTATGGTTCTTAGAAGGGCTACTAATATTTTGTTTGATGAAATGATCCCAATTCACGAGTCCAGTGTTTAATCGCTTGCCAAGTCCTCCCTGGATTGCTTTCTCCAAGTCACTGGGACGAGGAAGAGTAGATATTTTTCAGAAGCACGAGTGCGTGTTGATCCCTTGGTTTATTTCTCCTCTGGAGTGGGCTTTTTCGCCTGCCCTCCCACCAGTTATTTATACAGGTCTTCATTTTATGCAGCAATAGGTTGTGCTGGTTCTAGGTACCTGTACATCTGGTTCCCTGGGAGGACCATTGGGCTGCCACTGGGATTCGTCGCCCTGGATCTTTCTAATCCTCTGGTGTCATCTTGTGACTCAGCACAGCACCAGTGTACAAAACGGAGCTCTGCACTCCCTGGGCTGAAGGGTTCATTCTTGCTCTTTTGCGGTGGTGATGACAAAAGTCAGCTAATGTTCCCTGTCTACTTCACTGTGCAGTACACTTCCTTGTCGCTGGTTTCCAAAGTCACGTGGGCTTAAAGGATTCGAGGCTCTTCTGCAGGTTGACTCCGCTGCAGTTGCTCTCTCTCTGCACGGTAGTGTCCGTCTGCGAGTTTGCTGACAACACTTCTGGCATTCTGTTGGTGCAGGAGTTTGGGCTTGCTTTACCCCATCAATGGGTCGAGCCTGGGTACACGGTTTGTGTTCCCCTTTTGGTTCTCCACCTTCCATAAAGCACACGGGTCGATCGTCCAGCTTTTAAGTTGTTGGTTGTCAATGCTGTGTGTCTCACATCTTTCTCTGTCACTCGTCTTCCAGGACTCTTTCTACTCCAGTTACTACTGCTGCTGCTTCTACTACAATGACTACTCCTGCTGTAGCTACTACTTCTCTTTGGTCTTTGTACTTCCTCCCTTTTTATCGTTTGACTGCTTTCATGTATTCTATGGCAACTAGAACATGAAAGGCAGTTCTCATGTTTGTTCCTGACATCCTCACAGAGCCTCTTTGTCACAGTATTGTACATGTTGCTAATGGCCTCAAGTGTCTACCAGCACTTCAGTTTATCTGGAAAAAAGATTAACAGAGTTTGTAGGATCTTCTTGACCATTCCCTGCCTTCCATGTGAATGGTTTCTAACTTTGGGCTAAGGGACAGCATCATCAGATTCGTCACATCACATATTGTCAAAATATGGCACAAATTAAGACCTAAATTAAAAGGTTCTGACCCTTGATGAGGCTCAATTTACCAAATTAACCAATTACTAGAATGGCAGTTCAACGGTCTACAAATGTGAGGGACTATTTAACACATTCGCAGTTTAAAAGAAAACCAGTAAAGACAACTTCATGGAACATGAGATCATTGGTGGGACATTATCCTTGCGGTACATGTACCATATGTAGAATCATGAAGAAATTGAAATCGTTCCCAATTGATCATAAAGAGTGGATGCTCAGAAATTATCCCGAGTGGGACGGGTATGCCCAGACATGGGTCCCGTACCTGTTGGGCCTGGATACACAAGGTACCCCTCAATGATGATGCCTGAGACTGAAACAATTTTAGGAATGCTTGTCGTTTTGTGCAGAAGGGGTGATACCAAGCAGTTCAGGCTGGACCTCCTCTTTTGGGGTGAGATCAAGCCTGATTTGCATATGTTATTTCCCCTTTTGTAATGGCTTTGCAGGCAAAGAATGATGGTATGGAGGGATGGCCAGACTAATTCCTGTGTTTATGATTAATTCTAAACCTTCCCGCCAGAGAAGTTGCTAGCTGGGGGCTAAGGGGGCTATAGCCCCTGTTTTTTTGGTTGTAGCCCCGGATAGAATCTCAGGAGCTACAACCAAAAGGCTAGCTAGCCCCGAGTCCCGACAATCCCAATATTAGCGTAGCCCCAGGTCTTTTCCAGACCGAGCAACACCCCTGTTTCCCGCCATCACCCCTTTTGTTTTGCTATAGCCTCCCCAAGAGGGACGGGTATGCCCAGATGCCATAATCCATCTTGCAGAAGTATGGGCACAAGTTGGTACTTATATTTGCATTCTTCATATTACATTATTACCTGTCCTGTGCAGGTCCAAGATCAGTGAGTCTCAAAGATTGCACAGTTTGGCATATTTACAAAATGGAAACGAGTTTCCCGAATTTCCCCCACACATGGCTGCTCTTCTAGCTTGACTAAATTTAAACAGTAGCGGTCTAGTTGATTCGGCAGGATCACACTGACCAGACAAGTTCACATGACTGGTCACACTCACCCGCTAAAATGAGTCAAATACAGACGAGTTCTGTTCCGCTTTCTGGCTACAGTCATTGCATATTGTGAACCATAGCATTTTGCCTCCATGGTATTGATTGAATGATTAGGTAAGAACCTGGGTTTAGTCTCCATTCATGAACATGAACTTGCTAAGACAAGAAACTCAATGGACTCAATGGATTCGTAAAGACTGGTTTCTTAAAAACGCACAAAGACAACAATTTGTGCTGGGAATCTTCTATTATTTTATTTTGAAAAAAATGTAGATACAATTAAATCAAATAAAACAATAAAAAAAAGAACCTGGGTTTAGTCCCCATTCATTCACCTGCATCTAGGCTATAGAACATAGACACTAGCCATTTTGTAACTTTAGATTTCCATATTGTTTCAGGACGAACAAATATTACCCTGAGATTTTTCAGTCGGAATTGATTTTCATGAGGAACGCCTGTGAGCATACCCAGAACATGTTTGTATTATGTGTCTCAGCATTTTGTGAATGAATAGGTAAGAACTGGGGATCCATCCCTCTTCACTTACCTTCATTAGATTGTAGAAGTAGAAGCGAGCTGAATTTTTACTTAGACTTCCATATTGTTCTAGGATGAAACAAACACTGTCTCAAGTCTGAATTGGTATTCATGAGAAACACATGAGAGCATAGGCAGTGGATCATTGTGGTTTGCCCTTATTGTTTCAATATAGTGTGTTTATATAGACCCTGAGATGAGATTTCGATATTAAGGTTAGAAGGCACCCTATGATATGATATGATAGGTTATTTATAATGCGCTTAATATCCAGAGGTTTCTAAGCGTGGACCCGGGGATCGAACGTGTGTTGCTCCGTGTCGTCTTGCTTCCAAGATAAGCACGTTGCCACTGAGCTATCCTCCCGAGACTATGCCACAGTTTATCAAGGCAGTCCTTATTAGATCTGCACATGAATATGCAGTTTCATATGCTTGACCATTATCCTGCATCTTGTGTTTACATGCAGGGTCTGTCCACCTCTCCTGTCCTGAAGAAGGCGGGTAGACTGTCTCTCCACGAAAACGTCGAGTTAGAGTGGGCTTCTGCTTCACTCTTCATCTTACCCAGGTGTTTTCATAATTCACCAATATTCTTTCCATCTATTGGAGACGTATAAACTAAGTACACAGATGAATATGATTTGTATACACCATCCAACATAACAGGTTTTAGAGCGTATACATATGCATAGTAAATACGAATTAAAAACATTTCGTAATTACCTGTGAAGCTACATACGGCTGCACAATGAAAAAGCAGACATGTTTGCTATCCTTGCACATTGAGTACTTTGCACATTGTATTTTTGCACAATCCTTCGAATTTTTATATGGATTTGTATGTGTATCTTTGTATGTATATTCGAGGTTGTATGTATCCCCATTGATGATTCATCTATACACGTGTGTAGAATTTATATCTATTGTATAGTACATTTTTTTAAATTTATTTTTGTTTTCAAGATTGTATCTCGTTTGAAATAAAAAATATAAAGAAAAAAGAAAAAAGTTTGATGCGATTGGTATTACATCATTAATTGAGTATATTTAATGAAAGCAGTGGACTTCTTCTGAAACTACATAATGAACTTTCTATACCCACGAAATTGTTTGAATAGAATGTGATGCAAATTTTGCTGGGAATATTTGTATTATTATGTTTTGTTGATCTCCCCAGTTCTGAGCAGTAGGGGTTTCCTGTCGGTTTTGTCTCACAGTAGCTGGCACATGTGCAATATCAATAGTGTTGTGTAGCCGCCCGTGCCTCGGGTGGCTCACATGCATACATGCGCACACACACACATACAGAGAGACACGGGACGCGATGCTACCTGCTACGCGTCCCGGCGGCAACTGCCCGCACAAGCGCGCTTTATTAACCTGCGCATGCGCGGGTCCCAAACAAGGCTTGCGCATGCGCTACAACTAACTGGGACATCACATCCCTTATTTTTTCCATCAACAAAACGGTTCAACAACATGGTGCTCTAACACTGCAAAATCGTTAAATTACAAACTGGATACTTCCATCACTGGGGACCACCCTTGGAGACATCTGCTCAGTCCCCGGAGTCCAGGACATAGTCCTTGAGGTGAGCCGGCAGTCTCCGGTCTCTCCGCACAGTTACTGACGTCCGCAGGGGCAATGTCCCTGGTGGGATCCTCGACTGGGGCCTCAGGGATAGTGTCCTGGTGTGGCCTTTCCTCTAGACCTGTGGCCCCCCGTGAAGTGTCCACTTTTTTGAAGAAAGACCTGTTGCGGGTGACAGTGCCGCGGTCACAGGCCACGGTCACCATGGTTCCTTTCATGTGGGTGACCTTCCACGGGCGAGGCTCGTAGGGTAGAGACAGTTTGCCCTCAGGGTGTCGGTTCCGAACCAACACAGAGTCACCGACACACACCTCGGTGTCGTGCAGTCCTTGTCTCTCGCTCTCCTTCTGATTGTGCACAGCACGCTCCTCTCAGACTTCGTCATTGTCTATGACACATGGGCCCCTGCCCTCCACTTCTGGTATCATTCCCCGAGGGCAACGCCCAGCGTCTCCGCAGGGGCAACCCCCGTCGATTGGTGAGGCGTGGTGCGATATTCTCGCAGAAACTCCACAAGCTTTTTCAGAAGGTCCTCACCCACCACTGGCGGAAATCCTCAGTACCTTATTCAAGGTACGGATCATCCTTTCAGCCTCTCCGTTCGCTCGAGGCCACAGCGGGGATACCCTGCGGTGACGGATCCCCCTCTGTTGGAGATACTGGGCAAACTGGCTGCCGGTAAACAGCAGTCCATTGTCCGAGCAAAGTATCTCTGGGAATCCATGCGCGGCAAACATTTTGTCTAGGGCCTTCGTGGTAAACTCCATCGCTGTGGACTCCACTACCTCCACTTCTGGATACCTCGACCGCTGATCCACCGCCACCAGAAGATACATGCCTCGACCTGTCGATCCAAAGTCCACGTGGACGGTTCCCCACGGCTTCTCGCTCCGTTTAATAGAACTAATAGGTGGGGCCTTGTCTCCTGGGTTGGCTGCCTGACAGGACAAGCACTTTCTCACGAAGCTCTCGACCATCCCCTCCAAATCAGGAAACCAGACCTTGGGTCGAATTCTCGCCTTGGTCTTGACGACCCCTTGGTGCCCGATATGCGTCAGCTCTAACACGCGCCACCTTAACGCCTGCGGGATCACGATCTGCCTCCCTCTTAGGATCAAACCATCATCTGAGACCGACAGTTCGTCCCACACCTTCCAGAGTGCCTGCAGGTCCTTTTGGGCATCGGACTGTCGCCTTGAATTGTTGCGCAGCACCTCTCTCCAGTCGCCACTTCTCACGGCCGCCTTGATGATGCCGTACACCTCATCCTTGGATGACTCCGTCGCTATAGCCAGCCTCGACAGGGCCACCGGTAGCGCCCCATCCACAACGTGACAGAGCAAACCTTGGCAGTCGGACACACCACTGTCCTTGTCCGTATTCTCTGTGTTGGGGTGTTGTGAGAGATAGTCCGCCGGGTTGTTGGTTCCCGGCCTGTAAATTAGTCGAACCCCATACTCCATTAGTGCTAACAGGCAGCAGCGGCTTGTGGTCCGTCACCACCACGACAGGCTTGCCCAGGATGTACAGTCAAAAATGGTGACAGCCCCATAGAATTGCTAGCGCCTCCCTTTCAATTTGCGAATATCGCATTTCGGTGTTAGAGAGAGTCTTGCTCGCGTACGCGATGGGACGCATGTCCCCCCTTTCATCAGGCTGCAATAGTACTGCCCCAACACCCACGGTGCTGGCAACCACTACAATTTCCGATTCCAGGGAGGGGTTAAAGTATGCCATGGTGTCCCCATCGGACAGAACATTCCTGAGGGCCTGAAATGCCTCCTGTTCCTTGCTCTCCCACCTGCACACAGCGTCGTTCCTGGTCAGCGCCCTGAGGGGTTCAGACAAGGAAGCCAAACCCTTGCTGAAGCGCCCACAGTAATTCACCATCCCCAAGAAGCTCCTTACCTCCGTGGGGGATGATGGTGCCACGGCATCTCGAATATCTCTGATTTTAGCTGGATCCGGTGACACACCAGCGGCGTGAAAAATAAATCCAAAGAACCCTATCCGGTCCTTAAAGAATTCACACTTCTGATGGTGTAGGGTAAGTCCCAGATCACTCAACCTTTTCAGCGTGCTCTCGAGCCTCTTCATGTGTTCGGCTTCCGAGTCGGCAAACACCAAAATGTCGTCACTCATATTCAAGTCGCCCTTGAGGCCTGCCAGCGCCCCCGTAAGAGTGTTCTGAAAGACTTTGGCGGCCAATGAAATGCCGAAGCTCAGGTGCTTGAATTGATACAGGCCATCATGTGTGGTGAAGGTCATGATGAATCTAGAGTCTGGGTGGAGCTCCAGCTGGTGATAGCCCGCCCGTATATCCAATTTCGAAAATTGCGCCCCCTGCAACTCCCCAATGATATCATCGAGGGTCGGCGTTAAGTGTCTCTCTCTCTTAATCGCGGCGTTGGAGAGACGCATATCAACACAAATTCTCACTGCCCCAGGCTGTTTCGGTTTGGGCGCCACCACAATGGGCGAGACCCAGGGCGTCGGTCCTTCCACTCTCTCGATAATGTCCATATTGACAAGCGACCGGAGCTCTTCTTCCACTTTCTCTCGCAGATGAAACGGAATACGCCTGTGCTTGAGAGTTGTTGGTCTGCTCGTGTCGTCGATGTGCAGACGAACCGGGGGCGCCTTCAACTTCCCAACTCCTTCGAAAATGACCGCAAACCTGCCCAGCAGTGTCTCGATATCCACCTGATAGACCTCTAATGCAAAGTGAACCAGGTTCAGGGCTTCGGACGCCGCACAACTGAGTAGAGAGTGTGGACTCACATCAGTAACAAAGAACCGGGCCTTTATGGTCTTTCCACCCCTGCATACAGGAGCTACGAACACACCCTTGATGGGGAGCGGAGTGTCTCCCCCAAACGTGAAAATCCTTGCCGTCGAAATGTCCAGCGCGGGAGGGCCAGGAATCTTCTTGTAGTGTTCCGAGGCCAGCACGCATACTGAGGCCCCTGTGTCAATTAGCACTTGTGTCGGCACCCCTTGAATGTTCACTACACATTTGGGCTGTCTTTTGCTCTTTGCCCCAGTAGCGATGCTCGAGATGAAAAATACTTCGTCTTCCTCCTCTTCTTCCTCTTCAGCTAGCTGAAGTCTCTGAATTTCTTGCTCCAAAGCTGCAATGCTCCTCTCCCTTCTTGAACCACCTCCCCGTACCCTGGCCGGGCCCCTCTGTGTTGGCACGGGAGCTGGGGCCCGACACATACAGGGGGCAGTGTCCTGGTCCGTTGCACCGACCACATGACCTCGATTTGGCCGGACACTCCTCAGAATGAGGTAAATCATATCCACAATACTGGCAGATCGATCCAGGCCCTGTCGGGGAACGAGTTTCCTGTCGTTTCTGACCCCACTTGTCTTTCGACGCAGTCTGTTTACTGATAGCAAATGCTTCTTCCGATTTCCCAGGGCGCACTGCTGCGTCCATCTTGGCACCTCTCGACTCCGCCAGTTCATAGGTTCTTCCACTGTCTAGGATTTGTTGCGGAGTCCAGCCCGGTTCCCTCAACACTTGCCTTCGTAGTTTTCCCGAGCTACACCCTTGATTCCTAATCATCGACTCCTCATTGTCCCATCGGCGCATGGTGGCCATGAGCCGCAGTCGAGCGCAAAACTGATCCAGTGACTCCTCCTCCCACTGTTTTTCATCACAGAAGAGAAACATCTCAAAGTCAACGTTAGAGAGTGGTATAAAGTGATTTTCCAGAGCAGTTTTGACGGCATCATAGGTCACTACCTGCAGGTTCAGGGATTCATATATGCGTATGACCTCCAGGCCCGCCGAATACAAAAGAGTGGCCCTCTTCGCGTCGTCATTGGTTATCCCAGTCGCTGCAAAGTACATATCAAGTTTTTTTATCCATAGCAACCATCTTGGGCCCAACTTCGAAGGGGGACTGGACACATCAAACTCCTGCATGGGTAGCAAGGACCCCTGTTGTGCTTTCACCACCACTGTCGCCGCTTTTGCCTCTCCGTCACTTTCCTCCATGTCTACAGGTCGCACAGGCACCTCCTTATGGCTCAGAGGCCGCAAACCTGACTCGGGTGGGCAGCGTACGTACCTCCCGTTACTGTACGGTGGAATTCAGCATGTCATTGCTCACCTCCAGCTTTGTGTGTCTTCCTTGTTGCCAGCTGAGCTGTCCAGTCACCTTTTGTTCGGTGGCTCTGCAATGTTGGCTGTCCTCTGGGTTGTAGAGGACTGCCAGAGTTCCAAAAATTCTGTGAATGTGGTATGAGCAGCGCACAAGCACCTTTTCAGGCCGCTACTGCTGCATACCAGATGCTAGGGCACCATGGATTTGTTCCCGCCGGGTCCGTGACTCACCACCGTGTAGCGTCGCCGATTTAAAACACGCCGTGTTCATCAAGCGAACGTTGCGATATTATCCCGCCTCGTCGCCAGTTGTTGTGTAGCCGCCCGTGCCTCGGGTGGCTCACATGCATACATGCGCACACACATACAGAGAGACACTGGACACGATGCTGCCTGCTACACGTCCGGGCGGCAACTGCCCGCACGAGCGCGATTTATTAACCTGCGCATGCGCGGGTCCCACACGAGGCTCGCGCATGCGCTACAACTAACTGGGACGTCACAAATAGGAAGGTGGCAGCTATGATCATAAGTAACACCATGCACTATGCCTAAATGTAGGCATAGCTTTTGTTCAGATGTTACCCTGCTACCGGCATGGGCACATCATGATCACTGTAGTTTTGGGTGCAGAGGGGCATATCTTAAATGCGGTTTCTGTGCCACATCGACTTGGATGTCTATGCAGCAGTCAAGTGATCCCCTCGTGATCTTCAAACCTGCTTTATTCCATGAGTATAACGACTGCCTAAAATCAGACTACGGATGCTGCAGGGCACGAGTGCACTATTCTTTTGGCATGGTGTTGACAGACAAGGGTAATCTGGTTATGTTATTTTAAGGCTTCTAGTAAATTGCACGGTCGCCCTGAGGTATCTTGGCGCTACAGAGAAAATAAGAGCCCCGAAACTCAGCCATCATCCACCATAATTAAAAAAGGGGTGTTTTTAAAGCCTTCCTAAGGCCAGATGGTTATAGATCTGTTTTCAATTCGACTGGCAGCTTGTTCCACAGCTGTACTGCTGCAACAGAAAAGGTTGGCAGATTGTCCCGTTTTGAGACTGAATTACCCTCATTCTCCTATGTGCTAAATATTATTTAAAATAAGGGCTTTGCACCATTGTCAGATGGCAATTCATCACTGTGTGTGCCAGCAATTCCAGTGTTTCGGATCCAGAGAACAGGCCTTTCATTGAACCTGGATTGGTATTCACAGCTCCTGAGAGACTGGATAGCCAGAATGCCTGCTCTTTCACCATCAAACCACTTTGAGCCACTATTCAATCTTGTTCATCACTGTTTTCAAACCAACACGATGCCGTTGGTAAACGCTGATTTTTTAGTCAGAGTTTTGCCAATTGAAGCTAGTTAAACCCTCTTCGTGCCAGCTGAAGCAGGTTATTATTTCAGCTCTAACAAAGAAGAATCAGGGCTGGACTGGCCTACAGGGTACTCTGGAGATTTCCCGGTGGGCCTCTGCACCCTGGGCCTCTTTTGTATTTCATTTTCACATTTTACCATCGGAAAAGGGTTGGGCTTGCTTAAAATGTGTAATATGGGGCCATTTTGAACATTATTTCCAGGGCCTCTTTTGGTTCCCAGTCCACCCCTGAGAAGAATAGTTGCACTTGCATCGCTTGACCTGCTGTTCGAAGCACCTGTCTCTTCATTGGTTATTGATCCGACAATAAAACTGATCCTGATGTTCTCACTGAATCACATCAAACCAACTAGCCTGAGCATTCCGACATCACTCCATGCCTATTGACATCCACGATCCAGATCATTCAAGGATTGCTTCGAACTGTAGCCTTCTTTCCTTCAACCCTGTCTCTACATCTGCTTGCTGCTGGACTTCCATGGCTGCCACATTTTTTATCAAATCAAACAGAACAAAAGCACATAGAAGCTGGGTTTGCCCTTATTGAACTGCCAAGACACTGCAAAGGTATTATTGTCCGATGACTGTCCCCTGGTGCATTTGGGCCCTAGAGAAAAGGCTAGGTCACATTAATCCCTGTTTGCCACTCAAGAACACATCATATTTGAACATTGTTTTTTTTTTTAGTTTAAGCTATTAGGAGTCGCTTGCAAGACCTATAAATGCCAAAATATTGCATTAAAATACAGCTTCATGTATAACTAGGGAGGACTCTGGCATCTGACTCGGGGCACATACGATTGATATTCGGGGAGGAACACACAGGGTAATTCATGGAAATTCGCACAAAAGTGTCGCACGCGGCTGGCGCACAGCGTGCCCGTGCGAATGTCTGCGCCAGCCGCGTGCGATAAAATCAATTTCCGCGCACAGTATATTCATGGATTCTCGCCTCCAAAAGCAGACGTGGCGCAGAGTGGCGCAGTGACGCTGCAGCAGTGCCAGTTATGCCCCCAAGAACGCCCTCGCGCAAGGAAAAGCCATCAAGATCGCAAAACCATCGCAAAGGGCTGCGCCAACCCTGTACCAGTTTACCGGACTGGCAAACAGCAAACGCAAAGCGGGGAACGTGTATTACGGGTTTCGGGAACACGCGTGCGCCAGAAGTTTCACACGCGATCTGGCCTGGGGGAGCATGTGCGTGTATTTCAGAGGTGCGCGAGAAGTTTCACATGCGAACGGGCTGGGTGCGTGTATTTCAGGGGTGGGCGAGAAGTACCACACGCGATTGGCCTGGGCGCGTGTATTCCAGAGGTGCGCGAGAAGTTCCACACGCGATCGGGCCTGGGGGAGCGTGTACGTGTATTTCAGGGGTGCGCGAGAAGTTCCACATGCGATCGGACCTGGGGGAGCGTGTGCGTGTATTTCAGGGGTGCGTGAGAAGTTCCACACGCGATCGGGCCTGGGGGAGCGTGTGTGTGTATTTCAGAGGTGCGCGAGAAATTCCACACGCGATTGTCCTGGGCGTGTGTATTCCAGAGGTGCGCGAGAAGTTTCACATGCGATTGGCCTGTGCGCGTGTATTTCAGGGGTGTGTGAGAAGCTCCACACGCGATTGGCCTGGGCGCGTGTATTCCAGAGGTGCGCAAGAAGTTCCACACGCGATTGGCCTGGGCGCGTGTATTTCAGAGGTGCGCGAGAAGTTCCACACGCAATTTCAGCAGGGAACGTGTATTTCAGGGGTGCGCGAGAATTTTCACACACGATTTCAGCAGGGTACGTGTATTTCAGGGGTGCCCGAGAATTTTCACACGTGATTTCAACAGGGTACGTGTATTTCAGGGGTGCGTGAGAATTTTCACACGCGATTTCAGCAAGGTACGTGTATTTCAGGGGTGCGTGAGAATTTTCACACGCGATTTCAACAGGGTACGTGTATTTCAGGGGTGCGCGAGAATTTTCACACGCGATTTCAGCAAGGTACGTGTATTTCAGGGGTGCGTGAGAATTTCACACGCGATTTCAGCAGGGTACGTGTATTTCAGGGGTGCGCGAGAATTTTCACACGCAATTTCAGCAGGGTACGTGTATTTCAGGGGTGCCGGGGAGTCCTACATGTGATTTGGCAGTGTGGGTCCCCCCAGGTGTCCCCTGTACACCCTCCACAGCCCACACCACAGGGGACTACCCTGCATCCCTGGTCATGTCCCGCAGGCAGCCCACACAACATGGGTATGCCCCCCAGCAAAGGCACATGTCTCCTTGCACTACTGATCACCAACTCATGTCCCCTTGCACCCCCACCTCCAGCATTGCAGGGCACCTGCCAGCAGGCCCCCACTCATGTCCCACTCATGTCCCCCTGCACCCCCATCCCCCAGCATTGCAGGGCACCTGCCAGCAGGCCCCCACTCATGTCCCACTCATGTCCCCCTGCACCCCCACCCCCCAGCATTGCGAGGCACCTGCCAGCAGGCCCCCACTCATGTCCCACTCATGTTCCCCTGCTCCCCCACCCCCCAGCATTTCGGGGCACCTGCCAGCAGGCCCCCACACATGTCCGCCAGCCAACATGTCATCACAATCTAGATCCCTGGCCCTTATGGTCAGCCTCCAAATGCCAAACACTCACCCGAGTATTGCATCCACCCACTTAGAAATGGCAATGACATGATAGAACCCCAATAGCAAGTTTGGAAATGAACACATGGCCCTCACATACACCCAATGGGTGTCAGTGGATCTCAAAACCCATATCATGATATGCATGATACCAATGAGATGATACTACACATTGAAGTTTGATGAAAAAAATGTATTAAAAACAGCATAAATGGAATTAAAAATAAACAAATGACAATGGGAATCAAAAACCAAAAGCAGCATGTCTGTAAAATAATGAAAAACGACAAATCATAATCCAAAGGAAAGGTGTCCAAAGTCACAGTTCAAGAAAGTAAATCCAAGCTAAAAACAAAACCGAAAACCATTGCTCCATGGGTAAATCCAAAAAAAAAAAAAAAATCCAACAGTCAACTATATACAGATAAACAAACCAGGGTCCATGATCCCAACTGAAGAAATGAAACCTACATAAAAATACTACCTAATAAAATAAAACTGTATACAAAAATGTGGCCCATTGTCCAAAAGGTCCAAAATAAATAAAAAAGCAAAGGAAACCTAACACTAACTACATAACTATTTACAAGGGCGCAGGTTAGTCCGACGGCTCACTGGTTGTTGTCATGGGCCAGGGCATCATCGAACTCCTGTTCAATGGCTTGGAGGCGGGCATGTTCCCTGGCCCCGAGGTCCCACAGGGATACCGAGGTCCCACAGGGATAATGCAGTGTCCAGCTCCAACTCCCTGCAAAGACCCTTGAGGCACTCAGGCCGCCTCAGCGCCCTCCGCATGGAGTTCTCCGCCTTGACCATTGTGAGCCATTCCTCCTCTGCCCGCTGCCACTCCGCACCTATCTGCTGGCCCAACCGCTCCCACATGGAAGCCACTCCCATTCCAGGGTTCTCATGCCCTCCGGCCGATGCCTGCACCCCTGATGTTGATGGCCCCGAGCCATGATGCCTCCCTCGTCGAGCCTGCCGCTTCCTCCGACGCAACTGCCTGTGCCAGCACGACGGCATCCAGGCTGATAGAATCCACCGACGCCTTCGTGCCCGTGCCCTGCCCGATGATGCCGTCACATCCTCCATCTGCTGGGGTCCAGTTGCTGGTGTGTACACCCCTGCTGGACCTCCGACTCCCGACTGTGCCAGGGATGGGATCCCCACCGAGGTGGCTGCATTGGTCGGGGCAGGTCCACAGGGGGCCCTGGTGGCATCTGGGCCGGAAGACGGCATGGAGTACGACTGGCGCATAACCTCCACAGATGAGGAGAGGGTCGCCAGAGTGCCCGACACATGTACGAGACCCCCGACCATGACCGCTCCCAACTGGGCCATGTTGCCACAGTGCTCTTCGTGATGGCGTGCGTGCTCCCCCCGGGAAGCACGCACCTCATCACGAATGACAGCCGTGCACAACGCAACACCAATCAGGACCTTCTCCATACGGCCAGGGGTCCCCTCGTCCGCAGGTGGAGGGAAGTCAGATGACATGGACATCCCCCCTACCTGCGGACGGTCCTGGGATGGGGCATCCCTGCTGGTGCATGGTGGTGCAGTCACAGTTTCAGGGACAGTGACATGCACAGGCACCTCCACGGCGACCTGTGCTGCCTCCTGCCCCTGCCCCTGGACTGCACCACTTGCACCAGCAGGGATGCACCCACCAGGCCCCATGTGCGGCTCAGTAGCGGCCTCCTCCTCCTCTGTGGAAACCACCAACCTGGATGGCTCCACACCGTCTTCCACTGTTGCAAGCCCCTGTGGGGGCTCACCCACCCCTTCCGCTGCAGCCGTGGGGGCATCCCCGCCGCTGCGCTCCGCAGCGCCGTCTTTGCCCTCTTCTTCACTTTGCGCTGTGTAGAGGGAGACATAGAACACAAGCATCAGGGTACTGTACAATGGTCCCCTAGACAGGAAGCAACAGCAGATGAGTGGCACTGTCAAAGATCACTTCCATCATGTCCCTCCACAACACATGGGTCAGTGCAGGCAAAACACATGCAGTAACAGGCATGGCGCATGCTATGGACATAAGCAAACATGTCCAAGGGAGTCTTGAAGCATACAATGTTGATTTTGGACTCACATGCATCATGGGTCTTGCCTATCACATGCACACACTTCAACGTACTTTCATCCATCCAGACTCGTACACCCCAGACACAGTGGATGCAAGGATAACTAGACTGCATCAGTGATTCTGAACATTGTCACAGACATGTGTCATGCATCCATGGCATTCACAAGTCAGAGACATGCAGGCCAGAAACACAGACATGGACACCATGCATGTACATGGCATCAGCACACATCCCTCACCCCAACCCATGTCCAGGAACAGAGACTGGCATGCTCTCATGTGGTCATTCCGCATAGGGCTCCCCATGTTGCATTTAAACACACATACACGTACCCCGCTCCCCCAGGCCCGATCGCGTGTAAAACCACCCACAAGCCCCTGAAATACACGTACCCCGCTCCCCCAGGCCCGATCGCCTGTAAAAACACCTGCGAGCCCCTGAAATACACGCGCCCAGGCCAATCGCGTGTGAAACTTCTCGCGCACATCTGAAATACACGCGCCCAGGCCAATCGCGTGTGAAACTTCTCGCGCACCCCTGAAATACACGCACACGTTCCCCCAGGCCCGATCGTGTGTGGAACTTCTTGCGCACCTCTGAAATACATGCACACGCTCCCCCAGGCCCGATCGCGTGTGGAACTTCTCACCACGCACACGCTCCCCCAGGCCCGATCGCGTGTGGAACTTCTCTCGCACCTCTGAAATACACGCACACGCTCCCCCAGGCACGATCGCGTGTGGAACTTCTCGCGCACCCCTGAAATGCACGCACACGCTCCCCCAGGCCCGATAGCCTGTGGAACGTCTCGCGCGTGTAGAACTTTGGCGCACATTTTTTGCCTGCGCTGGGACGCTACTGCCTGCTTTTGTGTGGCGGACATGTATGGGCCTGTGCGCGTCTTTGGCCGTGTGCTGTTTTTCCCTATTCCATTCCATGAATACGTGTTGTAGGCGAGCGTGTGGGCGTTCCGCGCACTTGCCTCCCGTACTTCCCCCGTGACGCCCACATTTTCACGAGTTGTTCCCCATTCTGCGTGTAACGGCCCGTGTTACGCCTACATTTGTTATATGCGCCGCGCTATGTGCGAATTCGCTGTGGCCTTATCGCACGGCGTTCGATGACCTGTGCGCCAGCGTGCGCCAGTGTGCGCCGCGCACTTTTTCAGCGCACATCCCACATTTTGCGCGTGAACGGACTTCCATGAATAGATGTGCGCTGTTTTCTGTGCGATAATCGAACTTGCACTGCGATTTTCGCTCTTTCACTGCGAATCGCACGTTTTCACACGCTTGCGCCGAAATTTTCGGCGCACATTAATTCCATGAATCAGCCTGACAGTGTTGTTTGGATGTGAGCTCCCCATTCCCTGTCACTAACTATGTTATTCTCTATGGCTACACCTACCCATTCATGTCTATCTCTGCCCAAAGGTCCTCTGTATCAGAACTCTTTGAGCTGTGGTGGCAGCCATTTTGTATGTGTCGTTCTCAACCTGCTGACGTACTGTGAGACACCTTCCTTTATGTATTAGACCCCAGAGACACAGGTCCTGGTATTATTGCACTGCTGCATCGTGACGTTTCATTCCCACTGTTAGTCTTTATGTATCTGTATCTTTCTTTAGTCTGTCTTTAATTTGTTGGATTCCATGCTGCACATAGTGTGGAAACCTGGCAGCACAGTTAATTGAAACACTCATTGAGCTATCCACTCCATGTTATAATGTGTCTCAGTTGGTTCTCAGCACAGAAACAGCTGTACAGCCTACCTTCTATAACTATACGACTGTGAGTTTGCCGTTCTAATACAATATATGCGCATGGGTTTGAGAGTTTCGGGACATTGGATGTGAATAAACAGAAATTTCCAAGCAAAAGCAGAGGTTTTGCTTGTAAAAGAGAAACGGTAAGCTGTACTATTCCGTTGTGATTCCCTGCATACTTTTGTTTATAACCTCTTCACTGAAGTGCATACTTTTGTTTATAACCTCTTCACTGAAGTGATATGCATCCGTAATGAATGTACTTGATGGGTTCATGGTGGTTTTTAAATCTCATGAATGCAAGTTTTATATTAATTGAGTTAATCCACTTTGGTATCTCTCACAGTATTAGACAGGCACCTTTATCTGTTTCCCCACACAACTGCTCAATCACACCATAAAGAAATGAAGAGAGGACACCAAGACGGAGGGTGAAAAACATAACTTTATTCTTGGTGTCCCTCATACTAACTGACTCCCCTTTATCCGGTCGCTCCCACGCCCAACCCTGTGACCCAGCCTGCCACCACATGTGACAAAGGAGAAGGCTTTACGAAAGACATTACAACCCCCCGTCTTAACAAAACGTAACTACTCAGTCCATTTCTTCTATGAGTCTCTGGGGCCTATTCCTCACCAGCTGAGGCCTTTCCATCATGTTCAGGTGCCGGTCACCTTGCCCCACCTTCATGGGTGAACTGACCTGTTCTTCACCTGAGCCCTCGCCATCTCCTTCATAGGGAGCATCCCACTCTTTTGGATCAGAGTCTTCTTCTTGGGTTCTTGCTTAGACAATCCCAGGCATCCCCTTGAAATGTGAGTGTTATGAATAATTCTCTGTTTAGGCTGAATTTCCTAAACCTAGTGAGTCCCCCAGCAGGATTTTCTGGGGTTTATTTTTTTCTCCTGCCAAGAGTGAGACTCTTTTACCCTCACTCTTGTACATGACTTGAGAGAGTTTTCTGTGACTTGCTATGTGCTTATGGGCTAGGGGGTAATTTTCCCCATAGGCCATCATTGGTTTTTGAATGTGTGTTACACAGCACCCTCAGTGCAGTAGCACAGGGGTGTCCTAGAGACCCCCAAACATAGACTCCACACCCTGGGACTGACTACTGTCTCCCTGGGTCTGTAAAGTTACCATTGACTTTACTAGTCTTAACTTAGGAACTTAACCAGTACAAACCATCTTACTGTGGAAGTACTGGTAGGGGCAATTAGATTGCCCCTGCGTCTGTTGTCGAGGGGGTACTGTCCCGTCCCCCCTCGCTGAGTTCTGGCTGGTGGCAGTGGATACCTGGAAATATTCCACCGGAATATTTCCCAATGGGATTTCCCATTGTTTTTGATGCACCACTTTTTGGTGCAATGTTAAAGATACCGCCGGTTTATTTAATTAATATAAATTCACCGGTTGGGATCTTTTGCCGGAACTCGCCGCCAAAATGGCGTCTAGGTTCACTTCAGTAACCCTGAACCCGAGTCGAGCCTTTGTTCCACTTTTGGCGGGCTTCTGTACAGAAGCCCTCCAAAGTGGTGCCATTCTGTCTGGGTACCACAGAGGGTGTGGGGGGGGGGGGGTTTAGGCACCCTGGACTGAGTTGCCTTGCCAACTCATGTCGCACTCTAGTGTGATTGGCCAAGTGGTGAGCCACCCCGCTCACCACTTAGCATGTTTGAGTGACAGCTAGGCTGTATGAATGGGGGTTTGCTGCATAAAAGCAGGGTTTTTGGGACTGGTTCTTCAGAAGTCGCCACAGGACCTAAGAAGCCGAAGAGGGAGAAGCCGAGCCGACCTGCCAAGACGACACCACCGGTGAAGCCCTGCAGAATCGCCTCACCACTTTTCCCGACGACAGAGGAGATCTCCCGCCGGAGAGTCTTCTTCCCTTAACTGGTGGGGACAACCAGTTGCTGCCTTCTTTTCGCCATCCTGAAGCATCTCGTGGCCGCCTTGCCTGTGCCAAGCAACCCGGCAACCGGGATACTACTTTTTACCTCAACCGCGAAAGAGGGGTAAAAATCCTTTGTGACCGGAGAACTCCACGGCTGGCCTCATCCCTGGTAGTGCAACGACCTGCAGCCTTCCTCCGCGTCGAGATCACCTCTTCCTCGGGACGACGCCGTGACTTGCACCCACTACCAGGAACGACTACCACCGCTGGAGGAATCTTTCCACTTTTAAAGGTACTGTGTTCCGCCCGGCCTCCCTTGCCACCGATTGTACGGGGTAGATTTAGCCCTCGGCTCTCGAACCTGGGTAGGTCTGGGACACCCTAACTAAACTTTTCAGAACCGTAGTAAAACCTTTTTTTACCCACCTGCAAAGACTTGTGACATTGTGTGATCTTGGGCACATTTTTCGCCTGGCTCCCTCTAAAGCGGGCCCCGAACTAATTCCCCTTGTTCCACCATTGACTGTCTTCGCTAACCTTATGTGAAAAGTGTTTTACCTTACTGCTCTCTTTATTTCTGCCTTTTCCCTCCCTTTTGGTAATACTTGTTGGAGTACCATCTAACGTTAAGCGCTCACCTCTGGTTGGAAATAAGTGGTGTTAACTTAGAATTGTCCAACAAACGATTAGGGATGTACATATGAGTAATAGTAACTGTGTTTGACTTTCTTACCTTTTCTAATGTGCTAGTGTAATTTATGAGTGTACCTTTAATAAATAAGTTTATACTTTTACACCTAGCTCTGGTCAGTGTTTGCTTGTGCTATTGTGCCTCTGTACCTATTATGTATCCTCTGTATACTGCCTAACTCTTCTTGAGGGAAGTCTGACTGCTCAGTCACAGCTACCACAGTGAATCTGTGCGGTGCAGACTGCTACCAAGTGGGTTTACTGCCAACACCTGTAGTCTTAAATCTTTTGCAGTGGTCCCAGAGGGAACTGCACAGGTTTCTGCCTAACAGTGAGGAATTCCGAGTCACTTCTCTCCTTTCCCCCTGAGCAGTGATGAGAGACCCCTTTACCTTGGTGACAGTCAGTGGTTCACTGTCAAATGCAGCAGCATGTTTGAGGGGCTGGGGCTGGCACATAATCACAACATCCCTCACCTCTAGATCATTGCCACAAGCTCTATGGGGTACATCAGCTTGCTCCTTCATGCTTTCCTTAGCACATGTGTCACACTACACCATCTCAGGATCTCCCTCATAACCCCCACGTGAAACCATGAGGTGTGGAATTCTCAGCTGTATATTCTGCCCAAACATGACTTCTGATGGTGCCTTTCCAGTGGTACCGTGAGGGGATTTACGATAATCTCTCAGTAGCTGATACAATATCTTTTTCTCAGGCTCCTCCATCAGGCGTGCAATTTGAACATTTCTCTTGATGTTGCTCATAAATAATTACCCTGTTCCATTGACCTGCAGCCATAACGATGTGACTCGTCTGTGTGTGAAACCCATATATTCTGCAAAGGTTTTAAAGTCCTGCCCCATGAAAGGGGGTCCATTATCAGATGTATCTACTCTCGGTATCCCATATGCAGTGAACATCCAGTCCAATGCTGGTATGATGTGACATGCAGCGGTGGAGTACACCAGTTGCAGATATGGGAATCGAGAGTATTCTTCCATTGCCAGAAGTATGTACTTCCCTCCCTCAATAGGTCCAAAAAAATCATCTATCTCATCCAACGCTTTCTCCGGTAGGTCTGTCACACACAATAGCTCGGATTGTGTGTGAGGGCTGACAACCACATACGTGGGACACTGCCTGAGGAGCCTTTCCACCTGCGTTTCCAGCTGTGAAACCATACCTTCTGCCGAAGCATCCTACTAGTGGCCACGATTCCACAGTGCCCTTCAGGCACAAGGTTCAGGACCTTCTTTTGCAGTGTCCAGGGAATGGCAATTGTGGTTTCCTTGAGTAGAAGTCCCTCCCATGACCTGGCCAGCTCCCCCTTCACCGCCTCTAGGCTACCGAGGTCCCTTAGCGGTTCTGGGCTGGCACACTCTCCCTCTTGCTTGGCTTGCTTCCACCGAACTGGACTTAATACACCTGAAAATAATTTGCATGGCTTGATCATTTTCAGTTTCTTGTGCAATGTGTGCCAGTTGAACTCCCTTCGTGGTAGCTACTTGTATTATGCAATGTATATATTGATCTGCAATCCAGGGTGTTGGTGCAGAGTTCTTACGCATATTTTGAGATAGGAACTCAGCCAGATTGTCATTCTTCCCAGGGCAATGAATGATTTGAAACTGTAGTCTTGGAACATCAGACCCCATCTTGAAATTCTGGGAGGGCCTCTTTGCTTGAGAGTTCCCATATATGAAAATCAGGGCTTGGTGGTCGGTAACCACAGTAAATGCAAAATCCTGGATGTACCAGGTAGAATAACTGGCGAGTACCAGGAATGGATCATAAATCTGAGACATTGGTTGGAGGGTCTACCTTCTCAACATCCGGGGTCAAGCCTTGTGCTGAGAGTATAATCCCAAAGAAATGAAGAGTGTGCTTCCTGAAATCACAATTTTCTCTATTTAGCATGAGGTATGCTTCCTCGAGTGCCATGCATATCTTGTAACTGTGTTGTTGTGTTGTTCTTGATCTTTCCAGAACACCAGAATATCGTCACTGTCATTCAAACTGTTGGGGATGTGTTTAAAGAGAAAGTTCACTCAAAAGTTGCATTGTCGCAATTGTTCGTGTATGTATTTTTAAGCATACTGTAATCGATCGTAAAAATGTTTCTTTTGCATCTTACCTTCGTTTTTCTCACTTTTACAGTTGCGAAAACAACTGGTCTGGCGTGGCCATCTTGTGCTAATCTTATCGGTTGATGCATTGCCTTAAGTTCAAGTGCCCTTGTGGCAAGAATACAGATCCCCCACCCCTCAAACTGACATCAATAGATGCTTATGCCTCTGTTCACAACGCCAATGCATGTCTAGTGTCAACGTTATCTGTGAGCAGGCTGTTGACGTGTCTCCATGGAAATGCCAGGATGCCTCTTTCCTCAACAAGTATAAACAGACCCTTTCTGAGAAGACAACATTGCAGTTGCTTTTTAAATTGTCTTAGTTTCGATCGCCCGTGACTCGGTTCTGCTCGGTTCAACTATCTTCCAATACAATGCCCAGCGAAGAGGTACTTACACTAGCAAAACTGATTTAACTCGGTACTTGTGTTTTATTTAAATATTTGTCATATCATATAATGTATCAATGTCTTCACCAAAACTAATATAATTTTGATATGTCATAGTTTGTGTTCTATGGGTATTTTTAACATTGCAATGTATTTTCTTCTCCTTCTTTACCAGTAGTTGCTACATACAAACATTTTATTTTTTCTAACTGGGGATTTTGTACTTATTCAATTTTTAGGAACTATGGCAACAATACAGCCCTACCAGTACAAGCCAGAATATTCAGAAGAGGAACTAATTGAAAGAGAAAGAGAAAGAAGCAGAAATGATGGGGACTTGGACGATAGTTGGGAAGATGAATCACCAGAGCAGGAGCCCAGTCGCATAGAAGACGTTTCCACCTGGGGTATCTGGAATCGTTGCAAGGTCATGCCAACCAAGGTGGAGACCTGCTGATGCCAAGAACACTCTGGATGCTTGTCCTACATAGCCATAGAAGACACACCACTGCAATGTGTTACCGAGCTGCATGGCTTCAGAGCAGTCTTCCTTACAAGGTCCATGTTGAGGATTATGATGGTGCTAAAGCACAAACTTCACACAACAGTTCACCCTTGCAATCCAAGTAACAAGTAAGTATGCTCTAGATGTGTTGTAATTTTGACCACTGAGATGACTAACATTTCACGTTGTTCTCCTACATTGTCGTAACTTTGATCGATCACTGACAAATTAATTTAGTCTGTCAATTAATTACATTGCTCACACGTATTGCACATCAGAGTGTTCATAGCTTACGTGTCTTTCACTTTCGACTAAAAAACAATATTCCTCTATGGCCCAAACCATTCTGCCTCAAATGGGTGTTCACTTTTGTAATGTGTCAATACTTCAAAGTCCAAGTACATGTTTCCAGAAATGTACTTTTCTAAGGACAACTATTCCATCGCATGCATGATGCATTTTCAAGTAAGGTGGTACACTTATCTGTGCATTCAATTAAAATGTTTATGTTTATCTTGCTTAGGTGTTAAAGCCTGGATTCATTTCCATGGTGGCTTCATGGGAGCCATTCACGCCAAATTCCACAGTGACAGCGGACAGTACAGGGTATGTTCACACAATGTGCTGCAACCTCAACTATACAATTTGTAGTTTGTTTGTGACATCAGCATCACCAAACAAAATAAAAATACAAATGAGCATATACAAATAGTTGTTTGAATTTTTGACTGAGTCAAGAACATGCCGAATCCTCTGAGATTCATGAAAGAATGGTTTGTGCCATTTTGCGCTCACGTCATCCCCCTCCATCCCTCCTACAGTATCCCCCCTCCAGTAGTGGGTGGGTGGGAACCGTCTAGGTGGCAAACACCATGGACTACTGAAAGGGATCCTCCATATCCCCCTCTTCCACACCCCACCCCAGCAATCAACATAAGTTTGTGACCCTTCAGCAGTGTTCCGGCCAATTCGCGCTCGCCTCATGCACATCCATCCCCCCTCCACTATCAAGGGCAGTTTGCACATATGACTGTGTGCTCCCAAGGGGGATGGCTGGGTGGGAACGCTCAAGTTGCCAAACACCATGTACACTTCAAAGGGATCTTCTGCACAGGGACCATTGTTCACATGGCCTCCCCAGACCCAGTGTCCCCAGACTCCCCTCTTCAAGACCCTGCCCTGCAATGAACATATGTGTGTGTCCCTTCAGCAGTGTCCTGCCTTTTTGCGCTCACCTCATGCCCATCGATCCCCACTCCAGTATCAATGGCAGTTTACACCTATGACCGTGTGCTCCCAAGGGGGCCGGGTGGGTGGGAACGCTCAAGTTGCCAAACACCATGTACACTTCAAAGGGATCTTCTGCACAGGGACCATTGTTCACATGGCCTCCCCAGACCCAGTGTCCCCAGACTCCCCTCTTCAAGACCCTGCCCCTGTAATGAACATACATTTGTGTCCCTTCAGCAGTGTCCAGCCTTTTTTGCGCTCGCCTCATGCCCATTCATCCCCACTCCAGTATCAAAGGCAGTTCACATCTATGACCATGCGCTCCCAAGGGGGCCGGGTGGGTGGGAACGCTCAAGTTGCCAAACACCATGTACACATCAAAGGGATCTTCTCCACAGGGACCATTGTTCACATGCCCTCCCCAGACCCAGTGTGTCCAGACTACCCTCTTCAAGTCCATCCACTCCCCTCCATCCTCCCCAGTATCGATGGCAGTTTGCACCTAAGGCCATGCGCACACAAGGCACCTGGGTGGGTGTGGAATCTCAAGGTGCCACAAGCTGTTGAATAGCTAGCCTCTGTGTGGCATTGAAAATATACATTACACATTATACAAAATTATGCAGACCCTTTGATTTTTTTTGTGTTGGTAATGAAAGTCTGTGGATGTTATTAAACATAACACATATAAACCAAACATGATCACTCTGTTTATTTCCCAAATAAACAGTTATGCAGGGTTATTATAGTTCTGTACTTTTTGTGCACTTGGACCTGGAAACAGGAACTGGCTCTCCTTAGCTCACTGAGTGCAACCATTGTGGGCTCTCATGTCTGTGTGTTGGGGACCTGCATCTTGCCTGGTGAGCACTCTTGCGCTTGCTGGCAGCTTCTAGGCCCATACC
This sequence comes from Ambystoma mexicanum, assembly GCF_040938575.1. Taxonomy (NCBI): domain Eukaryota; kingdom Metazoa; phylum Chordata; class Amphibia; order Caudata; family Ambystomatidae; genus Ambystoma; species Ambystoma mexicanum. Next base: position 1,190,311,777 of record NC_090924.1, read on the forward strand.
GCCACATCTGAGTGCGTCCAGGGCCAATCAGGTTTACCCAAAAGACCCTTGCTCTCCTACAGCTCTATTTGCATCCCCTTGTTGCTAGTATGTGTGAAATCCCTGTATGGAATAATTCCATCCCATTTACTGATAGGTATATTCCATGTTTGTGGAAACGCTCTGGGTCAGAAAAGACTATGGGCCTCATTACGGGTTGGGCGGTCCGGAATTAACAGTGGCGGTAAACCCGCCGCCACTGTTAATTCTGGACCGCCTGATCCCGAGTCCTGCAGGCGGGAGGTGATCTTTCCGCCAGGTCTGACCTGGCGGGTTGAACACCTCCCGCCTGCAGGCGGACGTGGAAACACCAGCACCATCACGATATGGTGCCGGTGTTTCCACTTCCCCATTCCCATTGAGTACCTTGGGACTCAATGGGAATGGGGATTAACACCATTCCGACTCTGTGACTCTCAGGACACCTCGGCTGTAATGCCCTGGTAATTCCGGGAGTCATGGAGGCAGAATGGTAATACGAGTCCGGCGGTAGTCAGGCGGTTTTACAGCCGCGGTTACCGCCGGACTCGTAATGAGGCCCTATGCTCCCAACAGGATGTGATCCTAGTTTTCTTCTTGTCTCTTTGGTCCATTTTCCAGTCCTACCCACAAAGGAATGTCGCATGGTACATGCAGATTTGTAGGGGTTTCCTTATCTGTTAAAAGATATTGCTTATGTTAGCTCTGGTCTTATATATCTTGTAGAACAATGTGATTTCCGCCATCCTATCTTGTTGACTACTTGTGCCCCCATGCCTCCACATCTGATGTGGCTGTGACTATCCTCAAAGAATGCTTCCCATATTCTGTGATATCTGTTGTCCACATGGCCAGGCCAGACCCAGTGTCTCCAGACTCCCTTCTTCAAGACTCCAGACTCCCTTCTTCAAGACCCCATCCCTGCAATTAACATATGTTTTTGTCAGATGATCAGTGTTCCTGGCCTTTTGCGCCGACCCCGTCCCCATCCATACTCCTCGCTAGTAATATTGCCAGTTGGCACCTATGAACAAGGTTGTACTGCGCCATAGGATTGTCTCGGGCGCAAATGAAACCACGCTAAATGGAGCGACATGCAGGCCCAAGATCCTGGCTACTCGGTGAGTCCAATGTCATGGAAGTGGGCAGGTGAATGACGTACCGATGCATACTCCACCTGGCTGAAAGGGGGGGGGTGATGCATACTCCACCTGGCTGATAGGGGGGGGAGAATGATGCATACTCCACCTGGCTGAAAGGGGGAGGGTGATGCATACTCCACCTGGCTGATAGGGGGGGAATGATGCATACTCCACTTGGCTGAAAGGGGGGGGGATGATGCATACTCCACCTGGCTGAAAGGGGGGGGATGATGCATACTCCACCTGGCTGATGGGGGGGGGTGATGCATACTCCACCTGGCTGAAAGAGGGGGGGGGAATGATGCATACTCCACCTGGCTGAAAAGGGGGGGAATGATGCATACTCCACCTGGCTGTGAGTAACACAGAGAACGGAGACAGAGGATGGGCACTCACAATGCACTCAACCCCTCTGCATACATTGGGTGATGGCATGCAAAACAGGCCATGGGAGCCATGAGCATATACTGGTTGCATTGTGTGAATCAATTAGTGCATGTAGAAGTGAGCCAAAGTAACAGTTGGATGCAAGCCATGTTGGCACATCATGTTCTTGATCAGACGACATGACTGACACATACATTCTCCCCTACATACAGGTGATGCAGGCTATCCCCTGAAGAGGTGGCTCCTTACACCAGTCCATAACCCGCAGAACCAGCACGAGGAGGACTTCAACCGTGCACATACACGTACTCGTGTGGTCATAGAGCAGACATTCGGCCTATTGAAGGCACGGTTCCGAAGCCTCAGCAGGTCTGGTGGGGCACTCCTGTACCACCATGAGAAGGTGGCAAAGATCGTCATGGCATGTGTTATGCTACACAATATGTGCGTCAGACGGAATGTGCCCCTGCCCCCTGACGCAGAACTGCAACCACCTGACGATGAGGATGAGGAGCGTGCAGATGGGGTGGCACCCCATGGAGGAGGCGACGCACAGGAGGGGCGTGCAATGCGCCTAAGTATCATCGACCACTGCTTCTAGCACACACGGCTGGTGTGAATCACATGGAGACTGCACTTGGGGCACTGTGTGTCTCTGGGACATGCACACTGTGGACTGTACACCAATAAAGCACACATATGCAATTAAAATGTCCACACATTTCATTTTGGGAAAGAAAAAAGTGTATTTAAACTATGGAATGTCGTGACACACCCCCTCCCCCCTGCACACCCCAACACACTCCATCCTCTCTCCCCCTGCACACCCCAACACACCCCCTACCCCCTCCCCCCTGCACACCCCAACACACCCCATGTAGGTGTCAACAGATGCCTGTGACAGTGGGCACAGGCTGTTACAAGCCCCCTCTCCTGGCCCCCGGGGCACCCCTGGCTGTGGAGCGCAGGTTACATCCGGAACGTCGGACGGGGCTGCTCTGTGCAGAACTGGCAGTGGAGGATGTCCCTGCCTGCCCCCGTGCATGCCCGTCCTGTAGGGTGTGGGTGAGCTCAGGGAGCGCACGACGCAAGCCGGCAAGTTCAGCACAGATGTCCCTGGACATGGCCTGCATGGCATCCCTCAGGGTGGCAGTGCTCTGCGCAACTTCGCCCTTAGGGTCTCTGTGGCCTTTTCAATGGTTGCCCTAGCCCCCACACATTCCGCGGCATGCTGAGCCAGCATCGTGGACAGTTGTTGCTGCCGTTCTGTGATGTCCTCGAGGGACTGCTGCCCCTGCTGGCCCATGGCCAGTGCTGGTGGTGTGATGGAGGGGCTGCTCCCCTCCTGTGGACTGAGGACTGGGCATGGGGTAGAAGGCCACTCCTCTACCTCTGTGTGCCCCTGTGTGTGATCCTCATGGGGGCTGGCGTCTGACAAACAGGGGGAATGTAGTAGGTCAGTGGGGCTTCGGACTTCGTGCTCCTCAATGTCTGAGTCTGAACATGCAGCTATTGCAGCTGTCTCACCCATGTTGCTGCTGGCCGCTGACCCGGTGCCTTCTGTGGCAGGCAATTTTGGTAGAGGTGGAGCAGCTGCTGCTGGCCTGCTGACTACAGGGGTGCTTGCCGGTGGGACGTCCGGTATGCTTGCAGTGGGTCCTGCTTGTTGTGGGGTCTGCCTCACTGCAGCTGAGGTTGAGGGTGCGGGGACGGTATAATTGACCTTCTTGGCTCTCTTCGTCGCAGGGGTGTCCTGGTCCTCGGGGTGTGAATCTGTGCCTGTGGTGGAGCAAAGGAGGGAGGGCGTTATTGATGGGTCTGCGGACTTTGGAATGACAATGATAGACATTATTCTGGTCAGTAGATGAGGCAGATTTCAGGCAGGGCCATGCAGGTTGTCTCCTTTTAGTGTGGAATGTGGATGCAGGTATGCGGGTGCCAGCAGTGTATACAGGGTGGTGCTCGCATGTGGCTATGGGCAGTGTGGAAATGTGTTGCATTTACACTCTAGGGCAACCTTGTGCTACACATGAATGGACTGCAGTGACTATGGCATGTCTTGTTTGAGGCACCTACCTTCATCGCCTGATGTCGGAGCTCCCCTTTCCATCCCTCCGACGCCTTCAATGGCTTCCATGCCAATCGTGGTTGCACAAATCTCCTCCCACGGTTGGAGTTTTAGTGGGGATTCCAACCCTCCACCGGTACCCATTGCAAGGTTGCGGTTCGCAGAGATGACCGCTCTGACCCGTATGCGGAGGTCGTCCCAGCGCTTCCTGCACTACTGTGGGGTGCGGGGTACGGTCCCCACCGTGCTGACACGCTCGGCCACCAGGGCCCAGATGGCCTTCTTTTTCCCTATCGCTGTCCTGGTGATTTCAGGGGAGAAAACGACAGCTGCGTTGTCTTGCAGGGTCTCCGCAAGCATGCAGAGTTCCTCCCGGCTGAATCTTTCCTGGCGCTGGCGGTCACATGCCTTCTTAACAGCTTTAGGCATTTTTGGGTAGTTGGATGGGTGGGTGATTGGTTGGGACAGGTGTCAGGGTTGGATCTGGTGTTGTTAGGTAGGATGGCAATGGATTGTGTTTTTAAAGATGGCCAACGTGCTGTTTCCCGTTCCGGCGCGATGACGTTATTTCCGGTCCTGCTTTTTACGGCCACCGCAAATTACAGTGGGTGCTAATTACGGTGGCCGCTAATTACGGTGGCCGCTACTTACGGTGGCGGAAGTGCACCTTGCTCGCTTTACGATGCCGATAGGGGCCTTTTCCGCCATGGCGTTAATTGCATTACCGCCATGGCGTAATGCTCGTGCGCGATAGGTCGTAATGTGGCGCTCTTTACGCCATCGGCCCACGGCGTAAACGCTCATTACGCCATGGCGGTAATGACGGAAGATTACCGCCTGGGTCGTAATGAGGCCCCTAGACATTTACCAGGATAACATCCACAAGGTATATTGTCATAAAGCTACCTGTTCCACGACTACTTGTTCCCCGGCTTGCTGAATTGGCTCATTTATCGAAGGTCACCTATTTGGTTCTGTATGTTCATAGATCGTTTCTCTGAACATTTCTATCGATTTCCACCTAATGTACTCAGTATTCTAATTTTCATATATCTCAAAGACTTCTCAATTATCTAATAATGTGTTTTGATATTGGTAAACAGCACATTGCACATTGCATCACTGATCACTTTGCATTGTAAAAGAATGGAATGTTTTGTGGTTCAAGTTTGAAAGCATGTTTTCTGTTGGTGCTTGAAAGTTAATTCAATGGATGAGTAATTTGTTACAATTTGCGGAATAACAATCAATTCTGTAAAAAGTGATTGCTGTGTTTTGCAGATTTTCTTTCTTTATTTAAAACAAACTTCACAGACAAAGCTGTGTAATACTTGCTTTTTTCACATTCATACATCATTATTTGTAATAATTAATAATATATTTGTATACATATTTTACAGACTTTTCAAGAATGCCTTCATGTACGGTTATTGGTTTCCCTTTTGTGATCCATGTAAAAAATCTGAGCACAGTCCTGCATATATTCCCAAAGGATATTGATCTAATAAGAAAGATTACAAATTACGTTTTTCCAGTGGACGAGATTGAAAGTAAAGCCCATGATGTCTTGGGAGACATGAAGGCCAATTGATTCTGCATCTGCAGCCTGCCGACGATATGTTTGAACAATCAAAGTAAACCAAAAAGCATCAAGCCAGAATTCTTCATAAATTGCTTAAAAATGCGATTCTGACTCAATATTGGCACACACTGGCTCAGGTTAGTAGTGGACGATGAATTTGTTATTTTGGTTGGTATGTAGGACAGTGGTCTGTATACATATTTCTTCTCAATGTTGTATTACTCAAGTTTCTCTAGTTAGCAGAATCACCCACATTTTGAAATGTTTCACTTTAGTCTACTTCCTCTATCCCCACTGTCAGTACACTGTAATACATCAGCAAAATGTGACTGTTAGTAAAAACTTCCATAGTGCCCTTTAAAAGTCACCTAATGTTTTCAAAATATGTTGATTATTGATATTGATATTTTATTATTATCACACTAGTACACAAGTGTTTCAGAGCGAGACGAGGCAAGGAAGGGGAACAAGGGAGAACAAAACAGCGATCTTACTAGGCCCAGTGACATTGAGAACATGCAAGTGCATGGGAGAGGGAAAAAAGGGAACATGCAGGGGGAGGGGAGAGTGTTGGAAAGTGCTGGACAAAAGGAAATACAAATAAATAAATGAATAAACAAAACATGAATAAATAAATAATAAAAAGCAGCAAACAGTGTTAGTGCAGCCAACAAGAGGCAAGTGCTAGGTTGAAGGCACAGGGTGTATCTGATGAATGCAGAACAACAAAGGGTGGGGACTGTAGAGTAACAGATATATACCCCAGTGCAAGGGATTGCCAGGAGGCGGTGCTGGTGGGTAGCAGGGCGAGCAGGGGCCTGGGCCCGAAGTCAGGGGTTGACCAGGTGCACAATGCTGGGACAGAAGAGATCAACAGGGGAGAGGAGGACCGATGGGTATCAGGCAATAATGTCACCATGAAAAAAATTCCTCAGGTTAGCGACTTTTTAAAAAAAATCATTAATGATGCACCCTCCAGACTATCAAACACTTTCCTGAAAAATTCTAGGACTGGAGGTAATAATATATAATTATACCCCTCCTAGAATATTTGGGGGAAATAATTTTGGTAGCCAGGAAAAAGTCGCCAGACAACATTATTACTTGGATCCGGAGAGAAGGCAGCAGCAAAGAGGAAGGTCTTGAGCTGCTTACAGAACCGGAGATGGTTCTCCTCAAGTTTCAGAGGACATGTTCTTCTTTTCAGTTGACATGTCCTTCTTTACGTAGAGCTCACTGATGGAAGCACGCACCCTCAACAGTGACAAAACCACCGACACGTCTAGTATCCCAATGGTGAGACCTACCAACATGCACAAAGCGATATTTTAGAGCTTTGGATGTGGTCACCTTTCTAATACTAATGTACCTTTTCCATTGAACACTTTTCTGACAATGTACTGTAAATGAAGGCACAACATTTTTAATCAATAACAGTTCTGGAGTCAACATCAACCTCTTTTTCCGCTCAAGTAATTATATTGTACTAGTCCTTCAGATGAAATTGTTATGCTTGGAATTTAAACATATTGAAAATAATTATGTATAGAATTGTTTATTTACAGAAAGTGGCATATATGGGTATCAATCAGGACCTACCATCGTCTGCATCTCACGTTTCTTTCAGTTTAATTTTGCTTTTTCATCCATATTAAAACAAGTACTATCTTACAGAGTATGAGGTATGTGTACTTACAGTTTCCTTTCTAGAATGAAAGTAAATCCTACAAAGGATATACTTTGAGACTGAAATGCATCTAACCTAGCAGTGTTTCAAATTGTTCTGATTTTGGTTCTAGCATAACACTTCCTCTCTAATGCAGAATAGATTTGAAATGAATCATTTCAAAGCAAACTACTTTTGAAGGCAACATTCTAATCACTGTCTTTTGCAGCGTGATTTCAGATCAAGTCCATGGGCTCATTATGAGTCCGGCAGTAGCCGTGCCGATAACACCGGCAGGCTGTCGTCGGACCTGTAGGGATTTACCGGCTCCGGACTTGCTGGATTTACTAGGGCATTGGTCCAGTAATTCCAGAACCAGCATTCTGTGAGACTCCCCATTCCCGCAGAGTCCTATTGGACTCCGCGGAATGGGGGCAGTGGAAACACCGGCACCATGCGGTAATGGTGCCAGTGTTTCCACATCCATGTGCTGCCGGTGGTGTTATGCCCGCCAGGTCAGACCTGGCAGGTGTAACACCACACGCCCACCTAACTCGGAGTTAGCCGGTCTGGAAAACAGTGCCGGTACGGATTTACCTGCACTGTTAAATACAGACCGGCTAACTTGTAATGAGGGCCCATGTGTCATCTCCGAAGGTTATCAGGTGAAATCTGAAATGTATATTATGACCAAATCACATACACCGTTTTTGAGGGTATGGTCATACGAATGTTTTATTTGTATTGCAACACCAAACCTCACAGTCTTAAGGTTTGCAATAATTTTAACCTACTTTGTGAGGAAGTGCTCTGTGAGATGAAAGATTTTACATTTAACTTTGCTTAACATTTGACTTTTTTATGATTATTCTCTCCAAGGAATGTACAGAAAATGTTATATTTGTAGAAGCACATGGACCAGAGATCACATTGGATTGGGATTGCATTTGTATAATGGTGTAATGTTTTGAAGTCTGTCAAGTTGGTTCTGTTTGTAGATATCTACATATGTTTTTTTGAGTCAAAAAGAAATTTGCTTGATTTAAACATATAAAAATGCTCTTTTCTCAACCTGATGTTGCGGTCGGCAAAGCCGAGTCCACGGTTTCGAAGTGAATTAAGAAAACAAGGGTAAAGAACAAACCACTTTGTTTTGGAGAAGTGTTTAAGTGGACATTTTATTCAAATTATGTTTTTTGTTGGGAAATCATATACACTGTTTGTGTGCTATATATCGAGCATGTTTTTCTATAACTCTGTCAGAGGCCCAGAAGGAAGAGGAGTATACAGATTCAGACAACAACTGAAACCAAAGATTTCACTTGCCAAACACGTTTCACAATTGAGCAAGTTCTATTTGAGGCACAGCATGGTGCAGTCAGTATCCAGACTTGTGATGCATATGCCCAGTTGCCAGAAAATGAATAGAATCTCACCTGCGGACCATACAAAGTTATCATGGACCATTGCTTCTTTTTTCAAAATAGCCCAGATGGACTTGAGGACAATTGCTTGCAGACACTTTGACACAATCAACACCCTCTAAAAATGTTCCACCCACCAAAAATTCAATGTTAACTGTTTCTCCAATTCATGCAGAACTATCACAGCCTAAACTAACAGAGGCTGAAGCTTCAAAAAATTTGACTGAAGAATTAGCTCAAGATCTCACTTCAGTATGTCTAGTTTGGGGGAATTGCCATCCACCGTAGAGTCACACAACTGAGTACTGCAGGATGATTGGCTATTAAAGAACCAAAAACACATTGTTTCTGACTGTTGCCTGCTAGAGACTGAACACATGATTAAATGTGATCATAAATTAAGAGGGAGCATATGCGGGGAGCCATTGGTGAATTTCTGTGTCCACCTCCATACAAGGCACCAACCTGAAAACCCAGGCCAGCTGTGTCCACCTCCATAACACATTATCATGGTCTGCTCAACCGATGCTTGGAAAAGTATCTGCTGGAAATTTACTTTGTTCAATAGCTTTACTGTTCAGTGTATTTCTGTCAATTTGTGGAACTTGAGTTCATTGCTAAAATCCAGTGTTACAAATAGAAGAGGGAATTCTTGTTCCTTGCGGTTAGTCATGCCTGCAAACTCGAACAGATGTCAATGGACAGTGCATTTTCTGGCAAAAGTGTCAAGCTAACTAGCAACAAATAGTGTGACAGTCCAGGATGTTCTGCGCTCACCACTTTCAAGACATGGAAAGTAAAAGAATTGTGAGTTTGGTCATCGTGTAGGTGTCTGAATGTACATCGTCTGTGGCCATGGAGAAACATGGTTTCATTAAATCTATCATACATCTGGAATCCAGGGGAATGTAAATAGACCTGATAGCCACTGACAGGCATGTTTCAATAGCCAAGGTCATGCAAGATCAGTGTACACACGTTCGCCATCAATTTGATGTATGGCACATTGCCAAATCAATCATTAAAAAAGCTGCTGGTAAAAAAAGGGTTCAGATTTCTTTTTTTTAAAGTGGTCTCAGTCTATAATCAACCATCTTTGGTGGAGCACCAAAACCTCTGATGGATCTGTAGAAATTTTAATTGAAAAATGCCATTCATTGATGCACCATTGTTTCAACATACACTCATGGACAGAAAACCAACATTTCCACAAATGTGCACATGGGCCTTTATCGAAAGGAGCAGGAATGCAAGAAGAATTGGTTGGTACCATGTTCCCCTTCACACATAACTCTTAAGAAGCTTGTGGATGAGAAAAATCTTTCATGAGAGCTGAAGGGACTCACCAAATTCCATCATACTGGATACTTGCAGGTGTTCCATAATATCTGCCTAAAGTACAGGCCCAAAAGCTTGCATTTCGACATAGACGGTATGAAAGCCAGAACAAGACTAGTTGTACTTGTACACAACAATACCGTTGGGAGAGAACAAGTGAAAACTGCAGGAACTTTCAAGATGCTTTGTTGGCTCCTTGCCTTTACAAAACAAAGCAAACAATGGGTGGCCAAGTCAATCTACCAGGAAATGGAGTTTGAATTTCTGAAATATCTGACATTGACTGTGTTGTCCCTGCATAGTCAAGCACTGGCTCCTGATTTTGTTCCCAGGAAACATGCAATGCCACAGAACATTGCAAACGAGCCTTGTCGTCCAAAATTTGGAACTTGTTGAAAGGTTGACATCCAGATTTAAATGATTTGTAGCTCTCTTAGAAATCTGCTCCGAATCATGTTGTGGACATTGTACAAAAACAATCTAATGGTATTACACTTGCAATTTCAATGCTAATAATGTATTACACATTATTAATTTAGGCCTATACAATCGGGTTTATGATGCAGTAATGTATATTGTTTACCTTTCCTTCATTTTATATTGCTTATGCTCTGTCTAGAAGACACGTGAATGGGGTTGCTATTGGTACTCTTATTCAGACAGAATTGCCTGAGCATATTAGTGCTGCATTGGCCATTTGGGTGGGAAAAAGACTGATATGCTAATGGTAATTTCCCATCTGTGAAAGGTACACTGAAGGTTGGTGTCTGTCAAACCGTCTGCTAGTCCCAAATCTCATGCACACATCCTATCCATTGCACTTGCGCTGATGGCCTCCCCATAGCAGATGCAATAAGTGGTTCAAATAAGGGATACATTATTAAATGGACCAAGTGGAGGTGCATCCGGGTGACACTATATGTTTGCTGAAAGGGCAATGGAAAGGAGTAAAAAGCATCTCATTCTTCTTGGTCCTTATACCACGCTATCTCCTACTTTCCTTCCCTGAATAGTACCCCCATACAAACGTACACACTTCTAATTCCAAGTCTATGACAGTCAAATACTTCTCCAATCTTAGAGTGGGTGGCAGGTCTCTCTCCCCCACAGGTGCCTGTCTTCCCAAAAGGATCCATGCCCTTCTCACACTTCTGGAGCCCCTCTATAGTTCCACAAAATGTTAAAACCTGTACACTTCTACACCGCTTTCCCTTCACCAGAAATGTCCCAACTACTGCAGTTACCGCTGGTCAGATCCTCATTATTCCACAGGTTCCCTGGCCCGTTCTCCGATTCAATACTATTGAAACCTTGCATCACTTGCCACTTTCCCCATGGCACAACAAATCCCCTGTATGCACAAATATCCTATAAAGATGTTTGATCATGGCAGGGTTAGCCTGCACTCCTAAGCTTTTCTCACCTTTTGAAAACTGTTCTGCCACCAAGGGCACATCCTGTACTGTTGAGCACAAGGCTCCCCACTTCTTTTGGCTGCACTAGAAAGTTTGTGAATTACTCCAAAGAATTCTCTAATGCTCCTAGTGTGTTAACCAACTCTTCTCTTTACAGGTTGTGGCAGTATTTTCCTCATTTGTCACATTAGGAAAGGTATTGTCTATATTTTCTATTGTGGAGCATTGGGTGTGGTCACTGTTTTCGCAAAACTAAAGTTTACTTGTGTCCATTGGTCCGATCGACAATATACACTTGTATAAGAGTAATTTGTGGTTTGTTGCTGTGTGTGCTCATGTTGGGCTACTGTTCACTCTCGCCCATCCTGACACTTAGTCAAGACCACCTGCCAAGCTACCTAGATTGGTCTGGCTTGTACAGAAGGTTCACCTCTTTCACTAAACCAAGGGTGGCCTTCTAAACTTCTGCCACCAGGTCAGAGTTAAGAAATTCATCTTAACACCCTCCACCAGCAATTGTAGACCCATAGGCTCCACCTTCATTCCCCTATGCAATAGCATGGATGATTGACGCTGAGAGACACATGGAACACAGATGTTGAAGTCCCCTGAGTCTCCTGAGTCAGGGGGGGAAAAAGTTACGAGGAGCAAATAAGATCAAGATTACATTTCAAGTGTGAACCAGAGGCAACTGTGAGGAAGTATGTACACAATGGAAGCAGTGTGAGGATGGGAAGGGGACTGTCACAATAGAGTACTCTGAATGAGGATGCAACACAAGTTTGGTATGCTAAGGGACAAGTATGTTAGCAGTCTAGCAGTCACTCTGCCCATGTCATTCTACCTGCATCAGGCGTAACACAACATAGCCCTCCTGGCAGCCAGCAAGAAGGGTGTGGGCAGACCTTCACATGTTGATCTGTCTGCCCACAGCAGCAGTGCATTAGTGATTCTTTATGATGATTGTTAATTGTTTTTTGGCTAGAGGTGTTCCTTTAACACCACTGAGCCACACCAACTCAAAGGATTCCTCTACAGTGACATTCAAAACACCATCCCTTAGAAACATATGGCATTATTCGTCTTTAATGGCGGTCCTGTCTCTGATTATGTGGAAGGCCAGCAGAAGCACAGCAAGATTGGAAGATGCTCAAAGATAAGGGCTTCTCCAAAATCGTCTCTCATATTCACCATATACTTCTACTTGTCATTCTATATTGGTTGTTTATACAGTACTTATGGAGCCCTATGGCCTGTTCAAATCCCTGTGAGAGAACCAAAGAAAATAAAGCAAATGTGATAAGACGGGTAAGAATGAAGAAAGTGAGAGCAAAGAAGAGTATATCATCTTATGTCATTTTGGTTTGCTTGGTCATTGTCCTGCACCAAACCCTAGTTTGCCCTCGACAAGGACTACCCACCCAATGGAGGTCCCAGTCTATTCCAACCCTCCACATGTCCTCAGTTACCCGCTCTCTTCTTCCAGATGTCAGTCTATCCCACCAGAGCCACTTGCACATGGTATCCTCCATTGGAGCAGCGACCACCAGTTGGAAGACGCTTGAAGGTAACCTTGCGGCCAGTACCGTGACTAGGAAGCTGGCTTTCATCTCCATTGCAGAGGGCCACAGCAGACTCTATAATCCTAAAGGTCTTTATACCAATCTCTTGTTTGCATAAGAGGCATACATTTTGCAGAAACGGGATATGTAGGCTTTGAAATGTTGTATCCAGCATCTGCCTCCACCATCAGTGCCAGGAAAGGATTACAGAATCCTCTTATGTTAGCCACAATATGATATTTATTGATCTTTACTAAAGCAGCAAGTCTGACAAATACACACCTAATCTCCTCTTTGATATTCCGGGCCTTGCCTTCTGAAGTACCACTATAATTCACAAAGGGTCTGTGATAATCCTCCAGAGTATAGCTCATTGCTTCATCACTACTAAATACAACAGCGGTAAAGTTATAGTAGAAGCAAGCATTGCCAACCTTTCTGCCTGACCACAAATCTGAGTCTGTTAAAAATGACATGCAACTAAGGGCTCCAGCGGCAGTCTTTACTGACCAATTCACCTTGCCTAGCATCCACCCTGACAAGGTTCAGATGCCTGTTATCCACACCATGATTGTAAAGACTGGAGGGGGTATCTGTTTTTCTGCCCCTATATGGTAGGGTAGAGACACAGAGCACCCCAGCCAACATTCTCTATATAGCAGCTATTACTGATTTGCAGAAGACCTAGTTGGAGCATGAATGTAATTTACAGTTTCAAAATTATTTTTCACCAGCCCAATTCCCATTTCGTCTTGTGTCACTTTGAAATAGAACGTTATTGTAGAATGCATGTACTAATGTTCACCTTGTGCATTGTGTTGCAACTTGACATGATAATAAACACGCTGGAGACCTATTGAGTATGAGCATGCAGTGTCACCCTTTCTCGCATGATGGTAAAGAGGGTTGCTTCAAGTGTGCAAAGGAGAATGAACGGACATGCATGAATTCTAGTAAGACCTGTGCAATATATGCCAGAAGTGTAAGTAGCAAACAAATGATTAAAGAGTGGAACAGGGACATAGTAATGATGGGTAGTTGGTATATAGCACACTAGGAGTAGGGGTTTGCTTTGAGCCATGAAACAGTGCTGGACGAGGGAGTGGTGGGGTTTCGATTACATTTTCTTACAGAGATGATATATCCCCAGAGGTAACAGCAACACAGAATTTTCTGGCTTGTTCTTAAATTCCTGTCGGGAAACATATTTTACATAGCTGTTTGTAACTGTCCTTGGTTTTCTGAACCACTTGCCCGAAGCAGCATCTTGACCAGTTTTTTTGCTTTTTTGTGGCATTCTTTCACAAAATCGAAACCTACCCGTCTCTGGCTTCAATCACTGAAAACAGGCCGCTATTGTTATTTAGCCTTGAACGAATGTCAGCAACTGTTCCAAGAACACAATGGCCCTCATTAGGACCCTGGCGTTTAGGGGTTAACGGCGCAGTAAAAGGTGTCGGCGCTGTTAAACCCTTAACGCCTTACTACGAGGTCCCTTTGCGGGACCCGACCTTAACGGCTGGTCTAGACCAGCTGTTAAAGTAGGGGCCCGCAAAGGGACTCTCGAGGTAAGTACGGTACCGCAATTTGCGGTACCGTACTTACCGCCTTGCCCATTCCCATTATGCCCCATGGGGCAAAAATGGGAATGGGGAAGGGCCATGGTGGCATGGGGAATTACCGCCTGCCAACCTTGGAATGGGGTGGTAATTCCCCATTCAGCCATGGCGGACTCCGGCATCGACCATGGTGCTAGTAGCACCATGGTTTTCCGTCGGAGTCCTAATGAGGCCAATGTGTTGAATACCCACAAAAAATGCTAACTTTTACTATATTGATTGTGGTTTAGATTCAATTTCTGCGATCTGTTGTTCGGAGGGGTCACCCAGCGTGACAATGAGAGAATGGAATGTCCTGAAATTATGTAAGCGCAACTATACGCAATATTTGTATGATTAAAAACAGCATGTGTGCTGTAAGCATATTGACTAATTTCAGTGATGTGCAAATGTGCAATTTGATCAATAGAATTGACACAGTATGTTATGTTATGGTGAATGATATTTTTACCATCACTATAAAAAACTGAGTGTGTAACTCACAGTTTGTTTATCTGCCTAGTAATGATTGTAATTTGTGTATAGTTTAAAGAGGAGTGAATAGTGGTATGTTATTTTTGGATGTATTGCTTACTGGCCTTGCACACCAATATATTCCGTGCAGAGTTATGGGTTGTTAAATGGACCATATTGTGATGATCATTCCTCGAAGACCCGCAACCACAACCTGTATGCAGGCTAATGATATCTACACTGCTGTGTCCCGTGGAATATCCTGGTGTACTGTCACCGTTGCATCCTTGTGCACCATAAAGAGGGGGTTGGGTGGAGGGCCATGGTTGAACCTTTTCCATGGGCACTTGGTTCTCTTATCGAACACTAATCTTATCACTTCCATTCTGATGCCATTTGTCGATGGTTCAACATAAAACGTTACTATTACTGTCCTTATTTTTTGGTAGGGCCAGCTACGTGATGCATGTGCATCTATAGCGGCTTTAAAACTTAGGATGCACCCGCTGTCAGTTGCGGCCTCCAGTACATTCACGGGTATCCTTTTTGCATGTGTCTTGTTTTTGCACTGTGTCATGAAGTATCCTTTGTATGGTATTGGAGATTTAGATCCATATGGGTAAATGTTCACTTCTGCAGGTCATAATTGGGGAGCATGTGGGAGGATGTTGTAGACTTCCTTGCTGATGATGTTTACCGTTGTGCCTGTGTCTACTAAAATTAATCCGCCATGTATTTCACTTGGAGACGCTGTATCATATTTTGTTCTTTTGCTGTCGTGTTTCCCATTGCCTAGAGGTAGCCTTTTTTCATTGGCTCTTTGCGAGGGGTTACTCTTCTTCTCAAGTCTTCTTCCGACGATGCACTGGATCTGCTGTCCGTCTATGACTGTTCAACTAGGTAACAAATGTATCTTTTGGGTCTTCACCTGCATCTTGACACAATTGTCTTGCTCAACCTCCATTTGACTGGTGCTCTCTCCTGTGTCTTTCCTTCTTCCCTTGTGTTTCTCTGCCTTCAATGAGGTGGCTCATAGTGTTGGTTTGCTATTCACGGGGAATTTTGCATTCGTCTATCCCTGCTTTGTGTGAGTCTTCTTCCACTTCCTTCACCACGTGCCTGACTGCGGTACATGCGAGACACAGTTTTGAAGTGGTTATCTCCCCTACAAGCTGAACATTGTTGCTCTAATGCTGGGCAGACGCCTTTCTGTGGAAATTCATAACCACATCGATAGGAGAATGGTTCCCCGTTACCTTTATGTGGTTGCTCTGACTCTATTTTGTGGACGTTTTCTGTTTTCCCATGAGATATTTTGATGTCACCCAAACTCTCTACTTGAAGTGCCAGGGAAGGATCCGATCTTGCCAGGCGTATGATCTCTTCCAGGGATTGGGGCTTCTGGAGCAGCCTCTTTTTGAACTCAACACATTTACACCCAGTGATGATATAGGACCTTAATGCTTTGTCATTCGAGTAGTTGTTGAAATCACAGTGTTTATGCTAAATGCGTAGACACACCACATATGTGTACACTGACTCTCCTTTGTGCTGCTTTGTTGTGTGGAACACGTGCCGTTCATAGTCCACATTGGTATGGGGTGTGAAATAGTCTGTGGGAGCTATTTTGAGGTTGGTGTATGTGTTTGTGGATCTGGTTGGCAGTTTGTCCACAATGTTGCACACATTTGGCCCAACTGACAGGGTTAGCAGGCTTTGTTTCTTCTCCTCTTCCAAAGGTCCTATTGCTTTACTGTACAATTAAAAATCTCTCATCCACCTTCTTCATCTGGAACCCAAACTGCTCGTTTCTGGTAGGTCAAAATGAGTGGGTAGTTGTGTAATAAAATTGTTGTGCAGCCTTGAGGGCAGAGCTGCCGGTAGTGTGACAGGCACTGTCAGCTCCTCCTCCTCTGATATGGTGATCCTGTGCTTGGTGGTGACAAAACACTCTGCAGCTTCTCCCTGCCTTAGTTAGAAAATTCTGCGGCAGGGGACTCCCCGCTATCCTGACTTGCTTTATATATTTATTCTCGTCCGGTGTGGGAGCTGAATATGGCGGTTGCACGAACATTGCCCAGAGCCTTCTCAGCATTCAGCATTGGATCTCTGCCCAGTGTGCACCAGCCTTTCTCAGTTGCTGTGATGATGTGCTCACCAGCTCATTGGGAAATGCAGATCCCTCTGCTTTGCTTAACAATGACTCGCACACGTGTGATAAAAGGACCTGCATAGGTGGCCAGGGCCACGCACTCACCCAGACTATAAGACGTGCATTCTGTTCTGCTGTGTTCTGCTTCTCTGGTGTGCAGCGGCTTTCCTCTGACAGCGTCACAAGGGCTGCTCTGATTTTTTTTTGTGCTGCTGCTCTGCCAGCATGATTGCAGGCCGCTCCGCCTGCCGAACACCACCCGTTTTGGGCTGGAAACCACTGCCTGCAAATCCCCAGACCTGAAATCTAAGCACGCACAAGGTCGACTTCCTCGTCACCAGTTTGGTATCCCTCATGGTAATAGGCAGGCACCTGTATCTGTTCACCCACATAACTCCTCAATCACAACATGATGCAATGAAGGGCGGACACCAAGACGGAGGGTGACACCCTTATCTGGTTCCTCCCTCCCCCAAACCTGTGACCCAGCCTGCCCCTCCACACGTGACAAAGGAGCAGACTTCACAGAAGACATTAGATCTGCCTCAAACGTTAACGTCCACTGCGCAGCATGTTGTGTAGGGATGTGTTGTGTCTTTGAGCCTGCCATTTCGATTTTAACTTTTCACAATTTCCGTTAAAAAGTAGGATAACCCTCATTACGGGTTGTTCAGATCACCAAACTAGGGTATGATAGGATAAGTTATTTGGTAAAGAAAGTGAGGGCCGGCAAGACATGGAAATGTTTTGCTCCTGCTCCACTGACGTACTTTAAAGGACTAACAGCCAGTGGAGAAAGCTCAATTAATTAAGCAGTAGCGGCTAAGGAACCAGTAATTCATGTATTGGAAATAGTGTGACAGGAATATGGCGAGTGGCCATGTGGAAACACACAGGACGCTTCTGTAGTGTGGGCTCATTCTCAGACATCAAACAGGCTGGTCAATGGTTAACCCTGTGGTTCATATTGCCCAGTTCCTTACTGCATACCATACCAAACTGAGCCTAGAGGAACAAAGAAAGGTTTTGTCAAGATTCTCGAAAATAGGATGCAATTTGGGGCACATTTCTCATCTTGAATCACAAAAATAATGTTCCTCTCCTCAATATAAAGCTTACGTTTCATGCTTCCAATCAATATAGATAACCTTAACAACTCTTAATTTGGGGAAAAAGTTAGCGTTAGAGTGGCATCTGGGTGGTGAAGCATGCCAATGCCGTAGCACTGTGGTAAAATGCTTCAAATAGACTTAAATGAAACATTTAAGTGCCACCATTGAATTCAATGGAGGCAGACCCGTGTTTGCAGGGTGAAGAACGCGTTCCTGGTGGTGATCCATTAGAATCTATATGGAACATTAATCTCAAAAGCCTACATTGTTGGCTTTGGCAATGCTTGTATTGTCTTTTCTCCATCTGTTTCATTACCCAGAGTGTTGCATCTTGCTTTCCTAATATGATGTGTTGTTTCTACAGGGCTGGGATTTTTTATTTTTATTTAGTTATCATTGCACATTGTGTGTTTAATTGAAGGATATTTATTTTATATACACTTAATTGGACATTACTTTATTTTGGACTGATACACTGTGCTATTTGGTTTACTTCTGATTTGTATTCAACCCCCCTTGAGAGTATAGCTTTTCCTCAGCGCACTTTACAACAAATAGGCGAAGGGGGTATATCTGTGCCTGTTTTACCTTTACGATTGGGTTCACTCTTGGTTTGTCCAATTGTGAGGGCTGAGTAGACCCTTTAGCCTCCACTCATCATCATAATCCTGCAGGGCAGAAGTCTATTCGTCACACCATACAACTTTGTTGCTGTACTCTCTAGCTGAAACTCATCTTGTTAAAATGTATCTCCTGCTGTGATGAATTGTCATCTGACTTTCAGGAGACGGCCTTACCTGTGAGTAGAGAAACCTGGACTCAAGAGGCAAAGCCAGGCTCTCTCAGAATCCACAGTGACTCAAGGTGTAGTGAACATCCGAGGGCACTGTGGATTCAATGAGAAAAGGGAAGATGAGGAAAAGCTTCTGAAGCAGTAAAAACCCCTGAAGAATGGATCCAATAGTTAGCAATAGAAGACAAAGCAGGATGGCGTTAGCAGGTGAGAAAAGGATCCAGGGTGCAAGCAACAAACATGAGAAGAGGCAGGATGGCGTCAGCAGGTGAAGAAAAGGATCCAGGGAGCAAGCACCAAACAAGAGAATATGCAGGAGGCAGAAGAGAAGAATCCAGGAAGGAATTCCAGAAAGAAACAGGAGGGAGCCCAATCAAATGCAGGGAAGTGCAGACAGCGAAGATAGCAAAAGGAAGGAAGGAATATAAGAGTGTCCGCTTGCATAGAACTCACAGAGCATTGAGACGGAAAGTCTGTCACCCATGAATCCATCTTTATTTTCTGGAATGGATCTGATTGGTCCTTAGTTGATGTCGCGCACCAAGGTGGAAGTCGCCATCTACGAGTGGGCCATATCAGCGATAACGAGTGCCGTAGGGTCACATGATTCTACATACACCCATAGGTGTCCAGTCATTTTTTCGAATACAAAAGTTTCGAAAGGCAAACTTTCGATTTTTTTTTCTTCTTCGAAATGCCATTCTTTCGAATGACAATTTCTTTGAAAAAAATTTGAAAGCCTTTCGAAACTTGGGTTAGGGTTGGGGCTTGGGTTAGGGTTGGGGTGGGAGGGTGGCGTGGAGCCTTGGGGGGCTGGGGGTACCCTCCCAATATACACTAAAACCTTGAAACTTTACATGGAGCTGTCCAGTGTTGAAATTACAGCACTGGACAGCTCCATGTAATGTTTCAGAGGTAAAAAAGCATTTAATTGCCAATGTGCACACAAACTTTGAAACGTTACATGGAGCTGTCCAGTGCTGAAATTACAGCACTGGACTGCTCCATCTAACGTTTCAACGTTACCAAAAAAAAAAAAAACCATTGAAATGCTACTTCTAACATGTAAAAGTGCATTTCAATTAAAACCAATCCATGACTATTGTCGGAGGATTGGTTTAGAAAGAAATGCACTTTGCATGTTAAACATAGCATGTCACAGCTTTTTTTCAAAACTTTTGTTTTGAAACTTTTGTTTTTTGAATCTTTTGATTCAAAACTATAACTATAAACCACACCCATAACACTGGTAAGGGTGTGAAAGTACTGGCTTTTTTTATTTGTATTAATTAATACAATGAGGAGTAATTCCATCACTAAAAGGATCTTCTGTGCATAGTGTGTACTTGTACCCTGCTGCATAAGTGTCCTGATGTGCAATGCCTGCTCCATCAGTAGAGCATAGCAGGTTCAGATGTCAAAAATGCCCATTTGATTGCTGCAGTGACAGCCACATCTCTGCAGAGCAGGGGATGCATTTAATATATGCACCCCTGAGCCAAACCTATGATAGCATAAGTAGCCCAGGTTTGTGACAGGGCAAACACTCTAAAAAGCAATGAATAAATTAAGGCATGTCCATAATCATTATTAAAGCCACATCCAATTTGCTATCATCCATGTGTCAGCTCCTGTGAGCTACCTCAGCGGTGGATGATGTGTATTGTGGCCATAGAGGTTGATCCAACAGTAGAGGTTTATCCAGCAGTATTGACCAGACAGGAACTGGAATAACCATGCTTTTTCTTAGATCTCCTTGTGAGGGTATGTAACACCATCCTCCAGAGATGGGGACACAAGAGGCAGCTGTCCTGGGCCCAGGCATCAAATGAGCATACCCATTCAAAGGGAGCAGCCTCACACCAGGGTGTTGCATTTCTAAAGGCCTTTGATCCTACTGAGACAAGATGATGCAGGGTTAGAGTAGATATGAGGGCTCAGTACAGTGGAGAAGTACTTCCACCATCTTTTTTCTCTCTTCCGCTCTCTCCCGCTGTGAGATGAAGGCATGTGTTTCAAGGAACAGGCAAGCACTATCCCCTACCATCTGCATGGACCATTGGAGATGAACCTTCTGCTGGAACAACTGGAAATACTTGCCTGTGTGCCTATGAGGGATTTGGGAGAATTTTCAAGCCCTTTGAAACATTTGCTGTTATCTTCTACACATTCCCCAATGTGCCAATCCAAAGTCTGTTGGACTATACTATGCAGATGATCTCTAATAAGAGTGAAACCAGTATCCATTTGCCTGCATCCATTAACACTGTTGGTCTTAGGTTGAAGAAGCACTGTAGACAATAGCACTGCCCGGTAAAACAAAGACATATTTCAAAAACTGAAAGCTTGCTTATTGGCTCATTGGCCTACTTTGCTCATGTGGATCTGAGCTGGAGGTCAGCTTCCAGTGATTGCTCCTGGGTGGTTTTGTAGGGTGTGTGTCTTTGCTCAAATGGCTCATTCTACTGTGACATTTCTGTTTGGAAAATTAATGTAATGTAGACATGGCTTCAATGAAAATCAAACCAATGTATTGTCAGTAAAATAAAAGTACCGTTCTTCAATAATCTTTGTAATTTAGTAAAGTAGACGGTTGGACGATGTACACATTTGATAATCTTGCTGTCAACAGATCTTTACTCTGATGGGCCTCACATTCTACATTTGCGTGTCACTCTTTTGAAGGAACATTAACCAATGATTTCACAATTTACTAATGAGCCTTCAATATTGAAATCCAACAGCAAGTTCAAATTTAACCCACATTCGAGCATTTAGCAGCATCATCTCATCATCATGCCTGCATTTTAGCAACATCATAGTTACAGCATACATCTTTATCTGTCATGGTCATGAAGTCAGGGGCACAGGAATTCAGGGATCACATGCACAGGAGACTTGGGTGGACACTGCCCTGCCACGCTCATGTAAAAAAGTAAACAAGAACATCAATTTAACACCGACAAGCATTTATTATGGACATAGCACTTCAGATGCATTAACCTTGAACATTCCATCCATTAAGCAGGATGCATTAACCTTGAACATTCCATCCATTAAGCAGCCCCAAGTGTATTCTTGGGTGTGGCTGCTAATGGATTGCCTTCTCACATGCTCACTCTCTGGGAGTGGCAGGGTGTGGCTGGTAACCCAGCCCTAATAGGCGTACCCACGATCTCAGCTATGTAAGCTGCCCCGATCCTCAAGACAGATGTTTCGCATTATTCTGCACTTGCAAGCAGCGTAGTGCCCACCGTCGCCTGAGATCAGACTTAACTTTGAAGATCCTGCTAGCTGGACATCCTGCTTCCTGCCAGCATATTTACCAACTGGGGGAAGCTGTTCTTACCTATACATCTCTACGGCAAACCAAGTATTCATCTTTACACTTTCCGGAACGCTGATATCTTCATCTTGGCACCGCAGCACGACACACTCCATCGTCGACAGCAGCACCTGCATGGAAAAACAGAAGACAAGTTTAGACATTGAAAAAAACAGTCAGTTTAAGGTTGCGCTTCGCCATACTTCGTGCTTTTCCTTAAACCATCACTTACCTGCTGTCGAACATTGCGGTAGCATCCATCTTCCATCCGGCAGCATCTCACGTTTCACAGCTGCATTGAGGCTGAATTTCCATCTAAGGGAAGAAAACAGAAAAGAGACATTATTGCGCGCATAAATAGGAGCAACATATAAAGACTTTAAACAGAACGAACAGCATCACAAGAGCTCAAGAAAGACTTACCAATCATAAGGAGAAGCATAGTCGCAGCTGGACTGGACTAATCCTTATGAGGGATCAGTGAAGGAACTAAATCCCATATGACGCGCCCCTGCCAGAAGTAGCAGGATGGAGAGCTCATCTTCCATATTTCACAGGTGAGCTTTATTGGCCGGTGTATGCTCACAGAAACCATATTTTGGGTGAAGGGTTCGAGAGGTACAACAATCACAGATTGGAGCACTCACACACGGTTAACTCCACGCAGGAGCAGTAGCACCACGTATCACCGCTCACAGCTTTTCTACTGAGGGAAAGGCCTTAAGGGGGGTGATTCAAGTTCAAGGAGAGCTGCAACCGTGCCACAACGCCTCCACAGAGGCCAGGTGAGCGTAGCATTATCTCTATCGGATTATGGCTTCTTTCTACCTTGTTAACTGGAATAAAGTCCAAAATACTCACCGTTTTTTTGAACAGTGTGTATTTTTATAATGGAAAGTGAAGGGGCTGTCTGGATACATGCTAGGTATACACTGAGCATACACCTATTACAACGCTAACAAGGACTATTTGGTGGACACTGATACATGTAAAAATAGGAAAATGTTCACACCTTTCAGAAGATACACTGTAGAAAGGGAACAGTGATCACTGTAAGAACCAGCTGTAAATAGTTTTTTCTCAAACCACCAAATAGTCCTTGTTAGCGTTGTAATTGGTGTATGCTCAGTTTATTTCTAAAGATGCTTACCAGCTCCGAGGCTATACATGATGGCACATCTCTCGGTTTCTTGGCTGGAGTATAACTGATATTATCCCAGCTTTTCCCTATAGCATCACTGTTCAGTAAGACATGCTCTCATGTTTTGTAAAATGAAGCTCTTTTTCTAAAACATTTTCTGACAATGCTTTAAGTAATAAATAAATATATATTGTATTAATTTCAAGTCAGATGAAGTTACTATCAGCATTAATAGTCTCTGTGTTGTGCATGGATTTTTCTGCCGGACACATGCTACAGTTTAACAATGGCCATCACAGAGCTCTGTTGTCTAGATGTTCTGGAGATTATAAATGATTATTCCTACATTAGTTAAGAACATTGCATATTGTTGTTAATGATGACGTGGTTCAATGTAAGGGCAGTTTCAGTTTCAGGTATTCTACCTTGTTGTGAGTACTGATGGCGAACTGTTTTCTTTTTTAAAGTAGTTTATTCATATATTCTATTGATCTGCTGTCAGGATGATGTACTCTTATCATTATGGTCTGCAGGAGGCACACAAGATAGTTTGCCCATGTGATTATATCAGGATATGTTGCATTAAAGGTTCTTTAAGATTTGGCCTGCCTGTCACCAGGACTGATTCTTTGTTTTTAGTTTAGAAATTGTTCACCATTTGGGGAAAGCAGTGGCAATGCTTCCTGTTTCTCCTATTCGGCAATCAGTTATGATCAAGTTTTTCAGTGTTCAGCAGGGTAATATTTTCTTTGATGGAAATGTATGTTATCCCATCAGCTGTAATGATTAAAAATAAAGACAAATCATTGGTGTCCAATATTATGCAAGGACTCAAGGATCGATGCCTCTATTTTGAAGACAAATAGAGTGTATGCAGTTTGTGGCTGTTTTAAGAAGTGATAGGTTTACCAACTGGGTTGAGATGTTCAGGAGTATGCTCATGTAATCTGACCAGGTTAGAATGATTTCCAGTACAGATTTAGTAAGCTACTCATCTGGATCTTGCTTCTTTGAATGTTTAAGTTGGGTTGGCAATTGTAATCTTGTGGTCCTTTTATTTGCACTAGCCCAGCTTGTAATGGTAGTAGGAGAACTGTTCCCAAGGTCCCATTAACTTCAGGGATGATTACCTGGCATGGTCTCACAATCAACAATCTTAGCTTGCAGAAACTCACTTAGTTCTCATTCTCTTTCAGATTGAGCAATTTGATCTGAGAAGCTTGCTAGAATAATAGGGATGTCCTCCTCCAGAATAGTGTATAAAACAGGTATCTATTGTTGATCCTTCATTCTAGCACTTCATTCCCAGATTTCTTATGCACTTGAGGTTCTTCTCTGGTAAGCTGGTGCACTGGAGTTGTACCACTGGGGTTTCATTGAGCAGATAAGTTCTGGTAGATCTGAACGTGAGTTTGACTGGGGTTTGACTGGAGCATGTGCTCTGTTTCTCAAAAATAAGATAGGAATTGACTTCACAGTGTTTTAGTTGTAATAGAACATGCTATTCATGCTCATAGAACTACTTTTTTATTGACATATTGAAAACCTGAAACCGTCAATCCATGTTACAACGAGGATGAAAAGATTACCGTGATGGATGTGCTCCGTTTCTGTGTATTAACATTGGTTGTATTGAAGTCTGCCTGTGCCTCACATATTAAACATACTTAGGACCAGAGTGCTTGAATGATACATTTGCATATGCATGTTAGTGTTTACTGCACCGATCTGTATTTCCAAACAGCATGTGTTCTCACTCCCGGCTTATGTATTCATACAGTGCATCTATGTTTCAATGTAGACACTGGTAACACATTGTTAAATATACTTTGGTTTTACATTCTGCAATTTAGTAATGTGCCTTTGGTCAATTCAACCTATTATATATACAAAAAGGTATGAATGTGGGGGGTGCAGTCTTGGGGTTAGCGGGGGGTGGGGGTAATGGGGATGACCAACCCATAACAACAACATGAAAAAAATAGGTTGACCTCAGGTCGATTTAAAGTGCACATCCAAACGCCAGACTTTCAAAATAAAACATGTAAAACTATAGACAACTTCTCTCTCCTCATATATATGTAAATATCCATACCGAAACAGAACAGTGGTGGAATGGGAACCAAAAGAGGACTTGGAAATGTTTTTCATAGTGGCTGCATATTACACCATGCAAGCATCTTAAGCCCCCTAAGTGGGGTTTGGAAGGATCTCAAAGAACAATTGAAAGACATTTGGTACAATTGATGACTTTTAATGAACATCTGTGTCCCCTCATATATGAAATAAAAACTAGTTAAACATAAACAATGGACATGTAATATTTGTTAAGACTGAGAAATAACATACTGATAGCTTTTTTTACAAATACTTTTCTACAAAGTGATGCAGGGGTGAGGTTAGATGGAAGGACTGGATGATGGAAGAGTTCGAACCAGGATCCCACACAAGAGGCCTAGGGTACTGAGTCCCACTGTGAAATCTCAGATTTAGTTATCTGTTCAGCCATCTTCTTGTAGGTTCTGGCAGAGTGGTATATAGGAAACTGCAGAGCAACTTTCTGAAAATATAGATTGACATAAATAGTCAAATTTGTTAGAGTGTGGTTAGTGGTTAGCACGTTTGAATTTTCACGTGGAAGGCTTATGCTGTATACCAGCTATCCTAAATTGGCATAAGTAACTCCAAATATACCTTTCAGGAATTTAATTATATTCGGGTTAATGTATGATTTGATAATTCAATCTCTCTTCCTTTCCCATTAGTAACTGTCTCAGATGGGGATTTTGAAATTAGTGTGTCTTTCCGGATGTGCACCACATTCCAGGTTTTGGTTAGAAAAATAGTGCTCTGATACACTTGGAAATATCTGCATCATTGATCTAGAATAGATAAGTCTTTGAACCTGTTGGTTCTTAAACATATCTTGGGGATACTTTCCTGGAATGGAGACTTTCCTTCATATGTGCAGGGTTTTGCATGGTAAGTGTCTCTCACACCTCTACTTTATTTTACTATAATTGTTTACTATTGGAAATATTATGATTTGCCTTAAAACTCATACATTGGCTTATATATTTGCTTGCACGTTTTATTTGTCACTCACAAATATTGTTTTAGAAGGGTGCAGTGAAGTATTTTGTCATTTATAATTAAAATGTCTATTATTCCCATGTCAGTTGCCAGTATTGATGTCATTCATATAACCATGAATCTGTTCTGCTTTTAACAGTTATTTCAAACCATTACATGTGAGATTCCAGTGAGTGTTGACTACTAGTAATGGCTCACAAATGTTCATTTTTTTAAAAGTATTCATCTTTATCATATCTGATAAATCACTGACATATTGTGGATTTCGGTGATATATTAATTGTTGTACTCTGGTGGCATTCAGCTGCAGTCCATATTTCGACTAGTTGAAAATAGAGACTGTAATGTAAATCAACCTTTTCATGGCAAAGCACTCCTGACTCCAGCCAACATCCACATCCAACAATATTCAGATTCCACGCATCTCTACTTCAAGGTATTCTCCATCACAGACATACTCCCGTTGGCCCGGGAGGATAGCACAGCGGCAACGTGCTTGCCTTGGAAGCAAGACAACACAAAGCAACACAGGTTCCATCCCTGGGTCCGCGCTTAGAAACCTCTGGGTATTAAGTGCGTTATAAATAACCTATCATATCATATATCATATCATGCATAGGCTGAAGACCAGCCTCACATGGGTCCAGTTCTGCATGTCCAGTACTTACCAAAGGTCAATCCCTCAAGACCAAATGCCTACTGCTGACCAACAACACCGAACACCCAGCTGGCCACCTGTGCCAAATCCCGTGGTTTCGACATTGACAAACATCTCCCCTTCAAGCAGCATGTCGCAAGGAAGACAAAAAAGCCTTGGTACTAAATTCTCTGCATCTTTGGAAGTAGGAACATGTGCAGACTTAAACTCTGTCAGTGCAGGAAGGAAAGAACCAAATGACAGGCCTTGTCAACACCAGACTCACCCCCTTGCTTCTACATATAAGGAACACAGTCAAGGAATGGCACATCCCACACACCTAGGCCCACACAACCTCTACACCCTTCATAATCTTGATGATCTGCCATTGCCCCGTTTCCTTCAATTTGTTGCTTGTAGATCCCTCCCTGCCTAATTGCCCACCCTCACCCTGTTGTTAGCTTGCCGCTCCCTTGTATCTCAGCTTCCTTCACCTTGTCCTTCCTTCTATGACTTGAACATTGCTCAGCTAGGTCTGTGCTCAGTAATAATAATAATGATTATAATACGTTTTAGTTGATTGTGCTAGATTTGTTGCCACAGACATGTGCATTCTCGACACAGTTGGTTCTGCACAGCATTTTTCCGTTTTCATTTTTAAAATGTTGCAAAGTATTGTTGCATGTATATGTATAGTATTTAAACATTGTGATTTTCATGAATTCTGTTATAGTGCCATGGCCTCACCATATCTATGGATTTGGTCTGTTTAGAATCCAGCTTTGTTTCCCTTTATTTTTTTGAACTCTCTGTAAGTGTTTTGTAGCTGGTATCATCTGTTGAGTTAATTAATGTAGCTTGTTTGAACATGTTATACAATGGCTGTTTACCTATTGGGTATTTTGCTGTGTGCTGAAAATTAGCTGTTTTCACAGTATACTTCTATCTATGACAGCAATTTAGTCTGTTAATCTAAATGTTTCTATGCACCTTTTTTCTGGTTTGAACTATACAATGCGTTACATATTTGCTGTATTGTAGAACTAAATTATGGTGGCTCTTTTCACTGTCTTGTAAAATAAAGACAATGTTTTGTAAAAAATCTGCTATGTGTATGAGTACAATCGCTCCTCTCAGCCCCTGTACCGCCAAGTGACAAACAGTGTTTCTGGGCCAGTACTCCATCTGCCAGCATGCCCTGCTCTGTAGTCACAAGTTAGTGGTGCCACCTCCCCTTCCTGTGATTGGTTGATCCTCACTACTTCCAGTACTTGACTCCTTGCTTTGGGGCAACTCAGCCCTGGGTGACTCAGCCAATGGCAAACAGATAAGTACCAACCTCCAACCTTTCCTCCAGCCTCTTTGCCTTTAAGCTATTGCTTTGCTGTGTTCTGCTACGTGCTTCTGAGTACCAATTACAACTTTACTCAGCCCCTCTCTCACAATTCACTGCCATTACTATCGCTCCCTTTCTCTTCTGCTTCTCTCTTCATTCTCCTCTGCGCAAAACCATTTAAACTCTGTTCCTATCCCTATCATCTGTTTTCCTTGATGCAGCCCTCTTCTTGCTCAACTAGTCTTTCTATTCACAAAACCTCCAACCCTAGTGTTCATCTCACTTCCTCTTCTCACAACTACCACCAACTTCTTGCTACTCATCAGCATCCGTCTACATCTTACTCTCTTTTTGGAATGCACAATCTGCAACAAGGCTTTCTTTACATCCAACTTCCTTCTTTTTACATTCTCCCTCTATTGGTCTCATTACCCTTACAGAAACCTGGATATCTCCCTCAGACTTTGCAACATTTCTGCTTTTCATGACTTTGCCAATACCTTCACCCACTCTCCCTCTGTCCACCTGGTAAGGGTGGTGGCGTAGGATTGTTTGCATCGTCCAAACGTCCTATCTCACCAACTCCCCTACATCCCATTAGTTCTCCCTCTTTCAAATACACTGTTCCCTTCTTTCCTCTCTCTCACTCTCTGCTGCCCCCTCTGAGCCTTCTTACTGCTCCTTCCTGTGAGGCTAAGACCTTGGTTTCATCTTTGACTCCACCCTCTCCTTCTCTCCTCACATCTCTGTTGTCTCTAAGAAGTCAAACTATCAGCTGCACTTCCTCAGAGGTATTCTTTCTTTCCTCACTTTCCCCAGAAGCTCACTCACTGTCTTCAGAGCTCTTGTCCTCTCTAGGTTGGACTATTGCAACAACCTCTTTCTAAATCTTACTGCCTCTACACTTCAAACTTCTTATCCAGAACAGGACTGCAAGAATTGTCCTTGGCCTCAAGTCCAGGGATTGTGCATGCGGTAAAGCATTTTTGTGCAAAAGAAAACTGGAGAAGTAATAATTAAAAAAGCTTTTGATATGAAAAGAAAATTGTTCATTTTTGTATTGAATAAACTTAAGAAAATACTTAAGGTGTCTACATCATCCCATACAAATATAGAAACAGTTCATGTACAGTCTCACATGACAACTTTAGCGACGTGTTTGGTGGAGACTGGAAAAACACTTCTCATACTGAAAGATGTTTTAATGAGGAGAGTTAAATTCAAAGAAAGAATGCTCCCCTAGCTATTGATGAGAGTGGACATAGATATGAAGTCGAAATGGTGTGATTTCTAAAAAGAAGAAATCATACAGAGTGATAATACAGAAATGGTGTTAAACCATACAACTCCCCTCTACTTGCCCCTGATCTAAATACTGCTCCATGTTATACAATCCTCCTCCTTTCTGTTCCGCCCCTCTCCCTTTCCCTCCCCTCTTCCTCCTAGCCTCTCCCCCATCAAAACTCTGTATCTCATTATCATGGTCATCTCTTCTCTTCACCTCCCCCCCTCACTCCCAATCATCCCGGCACCACAATCTTATCTACCCACATATATCCAATTCTTATGATACCTTTGAAGTTGCCCTTTGGAACACCCGGTCAATCCGTTACAAGACCACTGCTGTTCTTGACCTATTCTTGTGCCTAAATCTCCAATTTCTTTGTATCACTGAAACTTGGATCCCTCCCCATAACACCGCTGTTCCTGCTTCCCTTACCTCGTCCTCCTCTTCTTTTGCGCATTTCCCTCTCCCCTCTGGCCGGGGAGGTGGCTTAGGCCTTCTCTTTTGCACCCACTTTATCTCCTCTCTCTATCCTACTTCTCTTCCCTCTCTACCCTCCTTTGAATTCATGTATAAAATCTTTAATTATCCCCATGCTATATCTTTCCGCATCATTTATGAGCTTGGCTCATTCTATAAGGACCTTGTATACAACTGTACTTTGGAAAGCAATAGCGGTTTTGCGCAAAATACGGTTGACCCCATTGCCAAAGCCCTATCTGATTCTAAATATTAAGAGTAAACATGTGTCTGCAACTCTTTTGAACAGTTGGGAACAAAAACTACTGTTGATATTAAACACTGCTGATATCACCTTCCAACAAGTATTACAAATGCCACAAATTGCCAAAAGAAAACTCTGGCAATGGAGTTGGATAGTGAAGATGGAGAAACGTGAGACATTAACCTCTGCAATTAACTTAGGCACTTCAATGCACAAATTAAATGTGCCACCAAGATACCTGCTTAGATTTCCTTCAAGATATCATCGTGATCAATTCATAAGATTTCGTTTGAACTTATACAAGACAAATGAAGTTTTGACTTGGCACAAAGACTCAAAAACAGAATCAAATCACTGTCGGTTTTGCCTCTTGGCTGTCGAATCTTTAAAACATCTGGTGACTGAGTGCTTATGCATTGTGAGTCAACGTACATTGCATTTGAGCAAATTCGCACCGAAGAACAATAATATGTCTGAATGGTGGAGTTACCTCTTGTCTGGTAACAACGTTCAACTAACTTGTGCTTTAATTAAATTTATGGACATGCTTTTACCCAAAGTTTAGATGTGATAATGGTTGGTTAGGACATCTTGATTTGGAATCTGTTTTTGGTTTATGAGATGAGAAAATTTAAAGCTGACATAAAAGGTTTGTTTTCTTTTACTAAACTATGGTCAATAAAATAAATTTTAAAAAAGGACTTTCACCATCTTCTTAACCTCATTGCACCCAGCTTCACCCCACTAATCATTCTTGGTGATTTCAATCTCCATCTCTCTACTAACCCTTCCTCATCTCCTATCCATCCTCAACTCCCATCTTCTCTCTCCTTTACCCTCCCCTCCCACTCACAAATCAGGCTCTACCATTGACCTCATCTTTACCTCTTCCTTCTCCACATCTCCAATCTCTTCTCCACCTAACTATCTTTCGGACCACTCCTAGCTCTCTTTCTCCCTCACCTCCCCCTCTCCTCCCTACCCTTCTTCTTCCACCCCCTTCATCAGGCGTGATCTACGCAACTTCAACCTTCTTGCATCCTTTCTTCCTGCTCCCCTTCACTCCCCTCTCTCTCCCACTTCTCTTCTCTTTCAGCAACAGAAGCCTCATCCACCTTAACTTCCTCCCACTCCTCTACTCTTGATCATCGTTACCCTCTCTCCTCATTCCGTCATTCTCGATGACCTGCTCAACCCTGGCTATCAGCTCATCTTTCCTCAATGCGCCGACTTCTTAGGCGCCTTGAACGTTCCTGGCTCAAACACCCTACCACCCCCAACCAAACTGCTTACTTCTACTATCACTCCTCTATGACTCTTATCTTAACTCTGCTAAAAGCACCTACTTCTCTGACCTTCTCCACTCTCAGTCCTCTCACCCTCGCTGTATCTTCCAAACCTTAACTCGGCTTCTCGCTCCACTTACCCCTGATCATTCCATGGCCTTCCCCCTCTCTGCTTTGGATCCTGCCACCTTATTTTCCAACGAAGTTCTCAATCTCTGACACACTATCCTCTCCTCCCCTTCTTATTCTCCTCCTCCTCCTCCCCCTCATCCCCTCTTCCATGTCCTCATTCACCCCTATCACTCAATGTGAAGTTACCCTTCTCCTTTCTAAAACCCACCCCACTGCCTCTTCCTCTGACCCCATACCTACCTCCCTCATCCCCCAAATCTACCCCCTCTTCATTCCCTATATCACCTCCCTTTTCAACACCTCTCTTTTCACCTCCACCTTCCCCACTCCTTTTAAGCATGCAACTATCATCCCCATTCTCAAAAAACCTACTGCTAATCCCCATCTCGCTTCTAACTATCATCCCATCTCTCTACTACCTTTCCGTTCCAAACTCCTAGAACTCATTGTCTACTCTGAATTCTCTACCTTCATCTCTAACCATTCTCTCCTCCTATCCAATCTGGTTTCTGTCATCTCCACTCTACTGAAACTGCTCTTACCTCTGTTCTCAACTCTTTCCTCTCTGCTCGCTATTCTAAGCACTCCTCTATTCTGGTCCTATTGGACCTCTATGCTGCCTTTGACACTGTCGACCATCCTCTATTCATTACCACTCTCTCCTCATTTGGCCTTAAAGACTCAGTTCTAAACTGGTTCTCCTCCTATCACTCTAATCTCACCTTCTCAGTCTCTTGGTGTGGCTCCACCTCACCAATCTCTCCACTCAACCATGGTGTTTCCCAAGGTTCTGTCCTTGGCTCCTTTCTGTTTTCACTGTATACTTCTCTCCTTTCTCCTTTAATCTCCTCCTTTGATGTCTCACATAATTTCTATGCTGATAATACCCAGCTCTTCCTCTCTTTCTCCTCCTTCTCTCCTGACATCCACCATAAACTTTCTTCCTGCCTCTCTGCTATAACATTTTTGATGTCCTCTCACTTCCTTACTCTCAATGCAGATAAAACTGAACCCCTTTTCTTTCCTGCCAACACTCTTTCTCCTCCCTCCCCTCCTTCTTCCATTCTTTTTCTTCCTTCCCAACTCCCCTTCTCTCCTTATGCCCGTGACCTTGGTCTGCACATTGACACCCACCTCTCTCTTTCTCATCACATTTCTCTCACTTCCAGATCTTGCCGTTTCCACCTCTACAACACCCGCAGAAATCATCCTTTCCTAACCTTCCAAGCTACTAAACTACTAATCTCCTCCCTCCTCTTCTCCAGACTTTTCTACTGCTCTACTCTTCTCTTTGGACTCCGCTCCTCTCATCTCTCCCCTCTCAAATCTGTCTACCACTCTACCATTCGCTTCCTCTGCCACCTCTCACCTCACGACTCCATCTCCTCTTCTCTTAACGCACTAGGCTGGCTCTCATTCCACTCCCAGCTCAAATTTAACTTCCTCTGCCAAGTCTTCAAAGCCCTGTATGGTCTCTGTACCTCTCCTCCCTTCTCACTTTCTATACTCCTTCTCGTTCTCTCCATTCTGCGGATCTCCTCCATCTCTTCCTTCTCTCTACTCCACCTCCCTCCTCTGCCCCCTCTTGTTTCCGCTCCATCCAACTTCTCGCTCCTTTCCACTGGAACTGCCTTCCTCTTCCCGTCCGCTCCATCACCTCCTATGCCTTATTTCACACTTCTCTAAAATCCTATCACTTCCACTCTCCCCCTAGCAACAATTGTTTCCTCTCTCACCACCTAACCCACCTTCACCCTATCCTCCTACCTTCTGTTCCTCTATTAGTACTTAGCCTCATCATAAATTTAAATTGTTTGTTGTACTGTTTTCTGGTTTGGATTCATTGGGCCTCATTAGGACCCAGGCGGTAAGGGGTTTACGGCGGCGTAAACAGCGCCGACCCTTACCGCCTGATTCCGAGGTCCCTTAGCGCCATGGAGGATTTAACACCTGCTTTTAGCAGGTGTTAAAATCCATGGCGCTAAGGGACCTTGTTGTTAATTACGCCACCGTAATTTACAGTGGCGTAATTAACGCCTTTCCCACTCCCATTATGCCCTATGGGGCAAAAATGGGAATGGGGAAGGGTAAATGGGTTAATGGGGACTTACCGCCCCGCCAACCTCGGAATGGGGTGGTAAGTCCGCCAACCACTATGGCGTAAACTATAAAGGTACGACCCAGGCGGTAACTTACCGCCTGGGTCGTAATGAGGCCCATTGTCAAGTATTGCTTGTAGTATTCACTTCTTCCTCTTGTAAAGCGCTTTGGATTAAAGTGCTATATGCATAAAATAAATAAAAATACAAATATAGTGCCTCCTTATTATGAATATTGGCCTAAGCCCATTCACGTTACGCAGAAAACTGCGTTCGTAAAGTTCCGATTTTGGGTTAACTTGGCCGCCATTTTAAGATTCATTCGCCATTTTGATTTCAACTCATGTTCCATGTTGTAAAATGGTGGACTGTGTTTTCAACTTGCAGCCGACGCGAACGACGACCTTTGAGTTTCGTTAATGTTTAGGCTGACCGAGAGCAGACTGTTTAATTTGTGCAAAGAAACCTTGTTCTTCATACAAACTGCTATTCAAGTGTTGTCTGCTCTCACAAGCCTCATCCTCGTATAAACAGCAAAACAATGGAGAGTAAACTTCGGTCGTATGCTTTGGCTAAACTTCATTGTAGTGACTCTTGGATAAGGCTTACCGTGGATCCGAGAACCTACAGCATCATTGTATTTTCATTGACATGTAAACTTGTTGAATCCCTTGTATAATATTGTAACATCTGCCATGTAAACTAGGCACAAACTTTAGCCCGCAAATTATTAAATTGAAGAGAGGCTGGATAATATTGCTGAAATGGTATAAATATGTCTGTGTTTAGATGTCCGGCACTCTCACTCCTCACTGTGTGTGCTCTTTCACACTGTGAGGTGTTGAGAGCCAGATAGCTATCTGTTTTGCGTTGTACACTGTACAGTAATAAAAGAAACTTGTATCTTTTCAGCCTGTGATTGGTGTATTTTATTTGTGGTACTAAGCCTCAATATTTCTTTGGTCTTTCAGGTGGTGCCCGAATAGGGACCCTCAAGATTGATGCCACCTTGTTGAAGAGAAGATGCAAGCATCGGACCGGGTTCGGACAGTGAGAAAAAAGGGGCCCCTTTTTATGAGACACGACACCTCAACGGTACTGCACAATTCGATCCCTGAATGGTGAGCACGTGATTCGAGAAGGCATCTTGACGAGGGTCCGCATATCGAGGCAGGCAGTTTTTGCCGAAATCACCAACTTCGAGGGTCCTTAGTTCTTTGTGATCAGGTGAGTCGTGCCCCGATTCCTAAGTATCCTGATATTTGGATGCAGTTTTGTTCTCATGAGTGCAAACAACGCCAGGTAACACCAGTGATCTGACATGCCTGGGAAAGTGTCTGCCTGTTTCAGGGGTTTATTCTGCAGAGCCAATCTTTGGAATTTGGCAGACCGGCGCCACACGAGGGGTCGCCGGCATGTACTATGTGCTGTAAGTACGGCATTGGTAGTATAGTATTCAATGATATTTGGCACAGACAAACTAGACATGCTTCCGAATTTCAGTGGCCAGTCGATGGTAGTTTTGTGATTGCCCGTATAGAGTATTTATAGTCTACATTGTTAAAGAAAAAAGCTAGACCTGCAGCATTTGATGTAATTCAGAATTGAAATAAAGAAGCTACGCAGCAATTTAAGAGTGAAGAGAAGCATGCACGTCATCATATGTCTAATTCAGAAAAGGCATTATTGTATGATCAACAGAAACAGTCTGAGTCTGTTAGAAACATGGACAGGGCTTTCCAACTTGGTATGCAGATAATATATCCGTCTAAAGATTTTCATGCCTCAGACAATCTAATTGATAAACATTTAAATCAACGTAGACCTGGGGCCCCATTAGGAGTCTGGAGGTAACCATTGTGCTAATAGCCATGCCGACTCCGCCCTGGTGAATGGAGCTATTACCGCCCCATTCCAAGGTTGACGGGGGCTGTAATTCCCCATTCACCAGGGCCCTTCCCCATTCCCATTTGAGCCCCCATAGGGCACAATGGGAATGGGGAAGGCACTAATAACGGTACCGCAAATTGCGGTACCGTTATTAGCTCCAAAGTCCCATTCAGGGTCCCGTCCTTAACGCCTGGAAAAACCAAGCGTAAAGGGAGGACCCGCAAAAGGAACTCGTAGTAGGGCGGTAAGGGATTACCGGCACTGTTGCCCTTACCGGTGCCCGTAATCCCTTAGCGCCTGCCTCATAATGAGGCCCCTAGTGCCACTGCACCACCTCCTCATGCACCTCTTCCTGCTGTTTTACCTCTTCCAGCTGTACACCTCCTCCCGTAGCTATCCCTGTTCTTCCTGTTGTTCCTCCGCCGCCAGCTGTTGCTCCCCTTCCTATTGTTGCTTCTCCTTCTGTATCTCCACCTTTACCGACTATTACTGTTCCTGTGATTCCTTCTTTGTTGCCAGCGATAGTGTCTCCACTACCTGTTGTACAGGATTTGTCTACTCTCTCTTTCCCAAACAGTTCTGCTCCGCTTGTGGAAAATGAAGAGGCGAGTGCTGAATCAAAAGTAGTGACTCGTAGCACAGTTTCCAAAGATAAGAAATGCATGTATGGTCTAAGAAATGTATAGAGAAAGGTGAAAAACCAGCTGTCTTAGCTACACTTCTTAATCTAGAAAGTATTCCCGAACAGAGTGATTTGATTGAAGGGATGGAAATACACTTGGATGTAATGTGGAATGATTTGACGGACATGGATGTCCCACAAGGGTTGATGGATTTGAATGTCTTATCTTATTCAAGGGATACTGCGGAGAAAGTAAATGAGCATGTCGAGAGGGTTTTTGAGTTAAGGAGGGAGTTAGAATGGTTACAGAATGATGAAGTAGATGGTGATAGATTGGACGCTTTGTATGTGCAGAAATGGTTCCTTCCTCCTTGTAAATAAACAAGTGAAGAGATGTGAATTTGCACAAGGGATGCGCTTAGATGGATTTTGGATGTGTCGATATCTCCGATAGAAGTATATGATACGGTTAGTCAGTATACTGCCAAAATGCAGAAGAAAGTGTTACGCCCTGGTGAATGGAAAGTGTCCTCCCTGGTGAATAGAGCTATTACCGCCCCATTCCAAGGCTGAAGGGGGCTGTAATTCCCCATTCACCAGGGCCCTTCCCCATTCCCATTTGAGCCCCCATAGGGCACAATGGGAATGGGGAAGGCACTAATAACGGTACCGCAAATTGCGGTACCGTTATTAGCTCCAAAGTCCCATTCAGGGTCCCGTCCTTAACGCCTGGAAAAACCAAGCGTAAAGGGAGGACCCGCAAAAGGAACTCATAGTAGGGCGGTAAGGGATTACCGGCACTGTTGCCCTTACCGGTGCCCGTAATCCCTTAGCGCCTGCCTCATAATGAGGCCCCTAGTGCCACTGCACCACCTCCTCATGCACCTCTTCCTGCTGTTTTACCTCTTCCAGCTGTACACCTCCTCCCGTAGCTATCCCTGTTCTTCCTGTTGTTCCTCCGCCGCCAGCTGTTGCTCCCCTTCCTATTGTTGCTTCTCCTTCTGTATCTCCACCTTTACCGACTATTACTGTTCCTGTGATTCCTTCTTTGTTGCCAGCGGTAGTGTCTCCACTACCTGTTGTACAGGATTTGTCTACTCTCTCTTTCCCAAACAGTTCTGCTCCGCTTGTGGAAAATGAAGAGGCGAGTGCTGAATCAAAAGTAGTGACTCGTAGCACAGTTTCCAAAGATAAGAAATGCATGTATGGTCTAAGAAATGTATAGAGAAAGGTGAAAAACCAGCTGTCTTAGCTACACTTCTTAATCTAGAAAGTATTCCCGAACAGAGTGATTTGATTGAAGGGATGGAAATACACTTGGATGTAATGTGGAATGATTTGACGGACATGGATGTCCCACAAGGGTTGATGGATTTGAATGTCTTAGCTTATTCAAGGGATACTGCGGAGAAAGTAAATGAGCATGTCGAGAGGGTTTTTGAGTTAAGGAGGGAGTTAGAATGGTTACAGAATGATGAAGTAGATGGTGATAGATTGGACGCTTTGTATGTGCAGAAATGGTTCCTTCCTCCTTGTAAATAAACAAGTGAAGAGATGTGAATTTGCACAAGGGATGCGCTTAGATGGATTTTGGATGTGTCGATATCTCCGATAGAAGTATATGATACGGTTAGTCAGTATACTACCAAAATGCAGAAGAAAGTGTTACGCCCTGGTGAATGGAAAGTGTCCGCCCTGGTGAATAGAGCTATTACCGCCCCATTCCAAGGCTGAAGGGGGCTGTAATTCCCCATTCACCAGGGCCCTTCCCCATTCCCATTTGAGCCCCCATAGGGCACAATGGGAATGGG
The DNA here is from genome assembly GCF_040938575.1 of Ambystoma mexicanum. Taxonomy (NCBI): domain Eukaryota; kingdom Metazoa; phylum Chordata; class Amphibia; order Caudata; family Ambystomatidae; genus Ambystoma; species Ambystoma mexicanum. The sequence continues at coordinate 1,190,349,889 of NC_090924.1, forward strand.
GAAGGCACTAATAACGGTACCGCAAATTGCGGTACCGTTATTAGCTCCAAAGTCCCATTCAGGGTCCCGTCCTTAACGCCTGGAAAAACCAAGCTTAAAGGGAGGACCCGCAAAAGGAACTCGTAGTAGGACGGTAAGGGATTACCGGCACCGTTGCCCTTACCGGTGCCCGTAATCCCTTAGCGCCTGCCTCATAATGAGGCCCCTAGTGCCACTGCACCACCTCTTCATGCACCTCTTCCTGCTGTTTTACCTCTTCCAGCTGTTCACCTCCTCCCGTAGCTATCCCTGTTCTTCCTGTTGTTCCTCCGCCGCCAGCTGTTGCTCCCCTTCCTATTGTTGCTTCTCCTTCTGTATCTCAGGTAATGGTAGAATACCTGCCAGATGACTGTATGAATAAAAAGATGTGTTGTCCCACAGATTTGATGGTTATTTATAAGAGAACATTTGCACCCAATATTGCTTTGACTACTTTAGCGCTCGATCTAGCTTTATTGCTTAACAAACGTTCAGAGTTGCCTAATTCTCAGTTTCCAATGAGAAAGGTTCCTCCGACATTTGTTCCTAAAGTTGAGATTCCAGCTAATGCCGGAGCAGGTATAGCAGCTGCCACTATTGAAGCTCACTATGTATCACAATTTGTTCATGTCCCCTTCTCCAGACAGGAAGTGAAGACTATTAGGCAGTCGATTGCAGACATTAGGAAAAATCCAACAGGGTTTTATAAAGAAATAGAATTTGTCCAGCATTTGTCAGCTTTCACCCTGGATGATATAGATTTGTTGTTCCATGTGATCCTACCTGCTGATTTATGGAAACAGATTAGGACTGTAGATGATCAAGCAGGACTGGGTAAGACGTGGGTTAACATTTTGCGATTAGATGGAGAAAGGAAAGCTGGTGAGAGACCACCGCAAGTGATACTGACTTTGCCAGACAGAATAGTAACACAATTAAAGACTCTGGTTCCTGAGAGAAGAATAGTTTGGGACAAACTCACTGCTTGTACCCAAGGGAATCTGAAGGTGCTACAGAATTCTTTAATCAGTTCTAACAAGTATTTTCAGATTTTAGCAGACAGGATTTAAGCACCGAGTCAGGAAAAAGGTTGTTTGTGGATACATTTGTGCATGGATTGTTGCATGATATCCAATTGCAAATCATGACTTCCGAAAGTGGTTGGCAAGCTAAATCACAGTCCGAAGTATTGCATATGGCTCAGTATTACGATAATAGAGTCAATAATGAAAAAGAGAGGATTGAGAAGAAAAAGGGAGACCTGAAAACCAAAGTATTGTTGCAACAGATAGAGGAACCAGAGGTGGGAGTACACAGTTTAGAGTCCAGTTTGCTCCGCAAAGTAATGCGCAGTTGGGTCCTGTACACATGAACCAATGTGTTCACTGCAGACAAGAGGGTCATTGGCAAGCACAATGCCCAATCCTTCAGCAGAGATCGAATGACACATATGGTGTCATGGGTAGACGATCCAGTGGCCGCCCTGCACTAGAGGGCCCTGATAGAAGCCAGCTTGCTCAAAATCCACAGTCATTCTCACAAGATAACCAGCAATCTAGTATAGATAATAGAAATATTTGTGATAATCCTTCAACTGCCTATCTTTCTGAGGATCTTGTCTTTGATGATATATTGTCTGTTAGGCCAGCCGGAAGCAGGGTCTGGAACCGGTACCTATTCCCGTCGATCAGAAAGGGCCCTACGTTGAGATGAAGGTGGGGAATAGGAAGCATCTATTTTTGATAGATACAGGGGAACAGAAGTGTTCCATTGATAATTCACGGGTTCCAGATATTCCACTGTCAGGGCAGATTAACGTTTCTGTAGGGTTTTCTGGCACGTCAGTGGATATTTCTGTTTCTCAGCCAGTACTGATTTCACTGGGGCTGTTCGCGGATCACTGTCCATTTCTTCAAAGACAAATTGTGGTGAGAACTTGTTGGGGTTGAATCTGTTGGAGGAATTAAATGTGGTAATTCATTGATCTTCCGATAGAGCACATGTGACGATTTCTCCCCAGCAATCTTCGGCCTCTCTGTTTTTGACTAGACCGTTACCGTTTGAATTTAGTGAAGTTCCGGCATGTTTATGGGCGGTTGATGACAATGATGTCGGAATTTTGCAAATTGAACCTGTAAAAATTGTTTTGAGGCCAGGAGCTAAGTTGCCACGCATTCCACAATATAAGATTTCAGTTGATGGTGAGAAAGCTCTGAAGAGTACAGTTTCTGATTGTGTTCATGGTGGAGTGATCGAGGAAATTGCAGGAAGTTTGCAGCAGTAGCCCGATTTTACTGGTGTATAAGAAGGGGATAATGCGATCCCTTTCCGTTTTATTATTGATTTGCGTGCTATCAATAACATTGTTGCTCCACAATTTCCAATTGTGCCTGATATAACCATGATATTAACAATGATTCCAGCTTCTGCTACTCATTTCAGTGTGGTGGATCTTAAGAATGCCTTCTTTAGTATTCCTGTACACGTGGATAGTAGATATTTGTTCACGTTCACCCTAGGGAGATGCTCACTTACATTCACTCAAGTGCCACAAGGGTACACGGAGAGTCCAAGCATTTTACAGTAGTGCTTTGAAGGAGCAGCTCGATACACTTGACTTGCCTCCTACTTGTACATTATTGCAGTATGTTGACGATCTTCTTTGAGCTGCAGACTCAGAAGTTGCTTGTAAAGAGGGTACCATGTTGCTGCTTATTCATCTAGCAGAGCAGCTTCATTGAAAAAGTTTCAATATTGTCAACAGGAGGTTGCCTATTTAGGCTATCTCCTGTCAAAGGAGGGAAGAAGACTGACGCCTGAATGTGTCTGCGCTCACATGCCTCATCCTTGTATAAACACCGAAACAATGGAGAGCAAACGTCCGTCGTATGCTTTGGCTGAACTGCATTGTAGTGACTCTTGGAAAAAGGCTTAACGTGGATCCAAGAACCTACAGCATCATTGTATTTTCATGGACATGTAAACTTGTTTAATCCCTTGTAAAATATTGTAACATCTGCTATGTAAACTAGGCACACATTCTAGCCCGCAAATTATTAACTTGAAGAGAGGCTGGACAATATTGCTGAAATGGTATAAATATGTCTGTGTTTAGATGTCCAGCACTCTCACTCCTCACTGTGTTTGTTAGTACACACTGTGAGGTGTTGGGAGCCAAATAGATATCTGCTTTGCTTTGTAAACTGTACAGTAATAAAAGATACTTGTATCTTTTCAGCCCGTGATTGGTGTATATCATTTGCGGTACTAAGCCTCAACATTTCTTTGGTCTTTTAATGGAAACTGTAGGTCAGTCAAAAATAAAACCAAAGAAGGATTGTAAGGTATGGATGTGCAATTTTTTTGTCTGATATAAATCAGTGTTCTTGTAGAGTCTTAAAGAGTTTTTTGCAAGTTTTACACAAAAATGATAATGTTCAAAGACAGAGCAATATTATACAAAGAATAGATGACTGCAAAGTTCTTGAAAAAACAGGACTTTTTGGTCACTCTCTTGATTGTCTTGATAAAAGTACTTGTAAGTGTCAGTTTCTTCACATGTGGAAGCTGGCTGCACATCATACTAAAATGAAATACCTCCTAGTTAAACTGTATGAGTGCAAAACACAAAATATTTATCTTGCAGTTTTAAATGAAATACCTTTGACTTGATCGGTAAAACGTTTAGTTCTACAATGCAAATCATAAATATGATGCATTTAAAAGAGTATGTATATGAAGATGGAACAGGAAGTGAAAATTATGATTCTATGCTTTCAAAGGATTTGATTTTTCAAAAGTATAAAAGAAATATTGCAATGTTTGAGCTGTCTTCTAGAGAAAGACATGACATTGTTTTCGTATCTTATCAACACACTTTTTACAAGTCTCAAGTGCAACTAGTGTACATTGAGGAAATAATTAAACACTTTGCAGAAGATGTTTGGAAATAATGTATTTGCTTGTAGAAGAGCGATTTGACACAATATAGGAACTTTATCTTTGTAGACACTGTTGTTGTTGTTTGTATTGAAAAAGCTACAGTTTAAAATGCAATGTTTAGACTTTTGTTTCAATTTACTTTCAAATAGTCAATTAGACCTTTGTGTCACGATAATCACCAAAGTAAAATTTCAGGTGTCACAACACAACTAATTAGGTCAAATAGATTACACCTCGTTTCTATTTAATTGGCTAGAATCAACACATCATCAATGCTATAGGGTTTCTTTAAGGTCTATTTTCAGAAGCATATCCATGTAGTCTACTACCGCACAGGAAAGTTTGATATTATTCCCCGAGATAATCACCGACCACAAAGCTTCCATGTCGTCATCAAGAGGGTCAAATTTCCTGAGGTGTAAAGAACGTTGGTTGCGAGTCGTTCGCAACCGATTATTAGATGTTTTGATAATTCGGTGTTAACGTGACAGAAGCGGCAAAGATTATCCTTTATTGCTTTGTCGTGTCTTTGCCAAAGAATGTCTTTTGTTCTCAGTGTATTCTTACAAAGTCTTAGAAATTGTTCTCGATGATGACGTGAATGGCAGTGAAGCAAATATCGAGGCTGCACATTTAATTTTTTCCGATCAAGACCTAAGTTTTTCCTGTTTTTCTTGATTTACTATCCAGGCCCAGGAATCACATTTGTTCTTGCACATTGTGGCCAATTTAGGAGTTCAGGTTTGTTAATATCAGCGGCAGTCAAGAATGCAAGTAATTGATTGACCCATAGTTTTAGTAAACTTGGTTGCGTGTTGTTAGTCTCACTTTTAAAAATCTGATAGGCAGGGGTCGGTGAGTCAAGAAACATTTTTCGCATTACAGTAATAGATTTCCACACGACTCTAATGTAAAGAGAATTCAATGACAATTAATTTCTTAACATTGTCATGGATGTCGATTGTGGCATTTTTAGCACATGCCACCAGAACCGCCCATCCAGCATCTGCCAAATTTGTTCTTTTATGTTCCAGTCTGCCTCTGCGCCAAAGACAATGACTGGAACCACTTATTGAAGGTGAAAGGTCAAAACGGGCACCATTGAAAATTTGCCCTAGTCTTTGTTGATCTTGGCGCCTTGCAGAGCGAGCTGCGTCATCTTGGTTTTTATCTCAGCAAGCCACTGGTGCTTGCAGATTGAGTTGTTAAAGTGGATCCCTAAGTACCTTATAGAGGACACAGAAATTAGGGTTTTGCACGCAACGTTCACCTGAAAGATTTATCCTTCTTTTTACTCGAGCTGCCAATTGTCCGAATTTTGGTGTTCAATATATTTATCTAAAGATCATTAGTGGCCAGGTACTCGTGTACATTCTTAAGCAGACGCTGGAGTCTGATCTGAGTGCGATCCACCAGGACCAGATTGTCTGCATAGATGATACATTTTACTGGTACATTGATTATCTTTGGAGAAAAGCACTGGACCTGGTCGAGATGTATGGGCAGGTTGGCCAGAAATAATTTAAACAAGTCAGTGGCTAGTGGGGACCCTTGTTTGATGCCTTTGCCTGTTATTGCGGGGTCGGATAACTCACTGCTGTTGTTTAGTCTTACACAAATAAAGGTATGAGCATGAAGGTCCATGACTGGTTCGAGAATGTCGACCGGGCATTTCTAGTTTAACAGTTTTGCCAAAGCATTCCCTGGTTTAGACTATCAAAAGCCTACGTCATGTCGATGAATACAAGGTGGAGTTTGCCATTTGTTTTCATTGCTTCAAGTTTCATGATGGTAAGAATCAACAAATTGACCTCAACTCCGACTCCTTTTGTGAATCCTGTTTGGCGTATATCCGGAATCAAAGACGCTTGAGCCCAAGAAGCCAGCTTCAGTCGGTTCAGTTGGGCGATAGTTAGAAGGGTCATTCCAATTGCCCTTCTTATGAATGGGGACGACGATTGCCGTGGACCATGACTCAGGAAGTTTTTTTGAGGATGCAATTTGTGAAAAGAGCTTTCTGATAAAGAGAGCCCAGTCTCTCAAATGTTTTTTGAGCATCATACTTGTGATCAAGTCCGGACCAGCGGCACAGGAATTTTTTAATCCGTTAATGGCTTGTTCAAGGGATACCAACCGATTTCTTCATCACAACTGGCTCATCTTGAGGCTTCATAAACACTGTAGAAAAGTGTGTTTCCCAGTTGGCACCTGAAATCGTATTTGCAGTTGCTGAAGGACATTGTGTGTGGCCCATATTCAAGATCTGCCAGATTTCTCTTGTGTTTTTCGTTACAAGTAATTTCCTCATTAGTTCGGCACGATCTTGATCAATTGTGCTAGCATGTGATTTGGCCCAGTTGCGATAGCGTGTCCTTCTGATTTTGACCGCTTCGTACACATCATTTCTGGGCAGATTTATTTTTTAAATCCTCAAGTCCCTTCTCAGTGCTTTTTTTTCCTTATGAGTGACAATGCTATATGTGTGTTTATGGGAGCACCCAATATATCGAGACAAGTCTAGACGAATGATGTGATCAGTTTACAAGGGTGTATAATCGGCTCCATGTGTATGGACGGGGTTCGAAAACTTGGCACCAAGATTTTGGATTTGATTTGCATTTATTCTGAGCCGATTGCCACCAGCATTGGTTTCAACAGTCTCCTGATAAGTTGAGGCAAAAGGGGACCATTCCATCAGGCAACTAAGTCTCAGGAGGTTGTGATCGCTATGCTTCATCGTTTTGATTTGAAGATCCACAACCTTTAGTTCAACATTTCGAGAGACCCAGATGTAGTCGAGAATACTGTAGCTCGCATCACGCTGCCACGTAGCTTGAGCGGAGATGTCACCTTTGACGTTGCATTTAGCATCATGCAGTTACACGTTGACATGGCTGTAGCCCAGATCTGTCCTCTGACAGATACTGCATTGTCTGGTGTTTACCTATAGATATGAGAATTAGGGTCGGATTGGAACCAAGAGAAGTTTAAACCTCCACAGCAAATAACTGATAAGTTGTTATAGGCTAAGGTGGCCTGATCAATTAGTTGCGTGATTGCATTTACACATTTATTCGTGTTGATTTTCTGGGGATTCCAGTACCCGTTTATAATCAGAAGGTATTTCTGATGTTAGGTTGCATCATCTTTGGTATGGATGATTGTGCCCTGGACAAACGGGTTGGTATTTACTGAGACTGGAGCTGGCCACCAATGAGTTATTTGTATAATTGTTAGTAAACCTGAGTGTGGTGGGCCTTTGATTTTTTTTTTCAGGTGGGTTGAGCAAGGATGTGAAGCCATCACGCATCGGGGCTTCACGTAGCCATGTTTCTTGGAGACAAATTACAAGTACGTTGTCAAGGGAAGCCTCAAAGTCATTAAATAGGTGTTTAAAGCCACGTGTGTTCCAAGATAGGAAGGTGCACTGGTGATTATGCACCTCTATTCATGGCTAATGTTGTGCCCATTGCCCACTGTTAGGCGGAAACCTGTGCAGTTCCCTCTGGGACCACTGCAAAAGATTTAGGACTACAGGCGTTTGGCGGTGAACCCACTTGGTAGCAGTCTGCACCACACAGATTCACTTGGTAGCTGTGGCTGAGCAGTCAGACTTCTCTCAAGAAAAGTTGAGCAGTATGTGGAGTATACAAAATAGGGCAATTCTTCACAGCAAGACAAGCAAACACGCAACGAGGCTTAGTGTAAAGATATTAAGGTATTTATTTATAACAGAACATCTATTAAAAACACTTTGGCACTATCACGGCAAACAAATCAAACACAATTACTCTACGAAGAAGAAAACGATCAATCCCCCTAGCAATATTTCGACAACTCTAGGTTCTACCGGTATCACTTATTTTCAGACAGAGGTGTATACCTCAACCTAGATGACACTCGAACATTAGTTAGGACGGGAGAGAAAAAGATAGGCAGGTCATGAAATCAACACAGTTCAATCCTTTGCGAATAAAATGCAAGGCAGAAAGGCAAGAATCACAATAGATCATGAAGTTCAGAGGCCAGGCCCACTCGGAGAGAGGCAAGGCGCGATGTCCCAAAAAGTCTCTAGTGGAGATGCATTCAAGTCTTTGTAGCAAATTGTTATCGGCAGGTTGAACCAGTTCAGAACTATAAATGAGAAAAGCTTGGAGGCGACCCAACGGAAAGGAGAGGATTAAGACACCTCGCTCAATCCGATCGAAAGGGAAGCCAGGCGGACACGGTACCTTATTGTGGAGGGCAGCTCCGGCGGGGGCAGATGTTCCTGGTGGTGGATGCACGTCGGGTCTTTGCCAAGAGTAGAGAGGTTCTCGTCGTCGAAGGAAAAGGAAGTCCGGTGCACCACCAGGGAAGAGACCAGCCGCGGAGTGCTCCGTCACAAGGCACCACCTTTTGGTCGCGGTACAGGGGTGGTGGCTATCCGGTTGCCGGGGTGATCTGCACAGGCAATTCGACCACTGCGTCCTGAGGTGAATAAAAAGCAAAGGGGGCTGGTTGTTCCCACCAGCCAGGGGAAGAGACTCTCCGGCAGGGAGATCTCCTCTGTCGTCGGGAAGGGGTGAGTCGGTTCCGCAGTGCTCCACTGGGAGGTGTCGTCGTGCAGGTCGGCTCAGCGTTACCCTCGTCGGATTCTTAGGTCCTGTGGCGACTTCTGAAGATCCAGTCCCAAAATCCCTGCTTTTATGCAGAAAACCCCCATTCATTCAGCCTAGCTGTCAATCAACACATGCTAAGTGGTGAGCGGGAAGGCTCACCACTTGGGCCAATCACTCCAGAGTGCGACCGGATTTGGCAAGGCAACTCGGTCCAGGGTGCCTAAACCCCCTCCCACACCCCTGTGGTAACCCAGACAGAATGGCACCACTTTGGAGGGTCTCTGTACAGAGCCCGCCAAAAGTGGAACAAAGGGATCAACCTTTGGTTTAGAAGTCACAGAGACGAACACAGACGCCATTTTACAAACCGAGTTCTGGCAGAAAATACCATCCGATAAACCTATTTAAGATAAGTAGATCGGTGGTACGTTAGAGATTAACGAGAAAAAGTATCAATCTCCAACAATGGGACGAATCCCATAGGGTTATGTTCGGGGTCGAACATAACAAGTAGTTTTCACTGCCACCAGCCAAAACTCGACGAGGGGGGACGGGACAGTGCCCCCTCGAGTAACAGATCTAGGAGTAATCGAATTACCCCTACTAGTACGACCACAATAAGATGGTTTGTACTAGTCCTGTTAGTAAATTTAGGTCTAGTAAAGCCAATCGTGACTTTACATGCCCAGGGAGACAGTAGTCAGTCCCCGGGTATGGAGTCTATGGTGGGGGTCCGCTAGGACGCCCCAGTGTTACGGCACGTAGGGTGCGGTGTAACACACATAGAAAAACATATGAGACCCTATGGAGTAAAAGACCCCATAGCCCATCGAACACATTGACATTTCAAAGGAATTACACACACATACATGTCCAAGAGTGGGAGAAAAGAGTCTCACTCTTGGCAGGATGGAAAAAAACAAACTCCAGAAATCCAGCAAAGCTGCTGGGGGACTCACTAGGTTAGGAAATTCGGCCTAAACAGAGAATTCTCCCTAACACTCGCCCCCCCCCAGACTAAGGGACAGGAGGATTTAATCCACTCCTGGATGAATCTCATACCTCTAGTCGATGACATACATCCTAGAGAGACCATCAGCATTTTGGTGGTGACATCCTGACCTGTGCTCAATGGTGAAATCAAACCCTTGCAGGCAGATCGACCATCTCAATAGTTTTGGGTTTTCCCCTTTCATTTGCATTAACCATCTCAAGGGTTGGTGGTCAGTCTGAATGACGAAAGTAGAACCATACAAGTACGGCCTAAACTTCTTCAGAGCCCACACGATAGCAAAGCACTCTCTTTCGATTGTTGCCCACCTTGTTTCAGGATCCTTCAGCTTGCGGCTGATGAAGCAAACGGGGTGCTCCCTACCTTTCCCATCCAGTTGACTGAGTCCGGCACCTATTCCTACATTTGAAGCATCTGTCTGCACAATGAAGTGTTGGCGGTAATCAGGAGCTCTGAGTACTGGGGCTTGGCAAAGAGCCTTTTTCAGGTTTTCAAAAGCCTGATTGCACTCCTCGTTCCATTTAACCTTTTTAGGGAATTTGGGCGAGGAGATGACATTTAGTGGAGAAGCTATGGTCCCATAGTTCTCTATGAAATTCCTGTAATACCCAGTGAGGCCTAGGAAGGCTCTCACCTGGGTTTGAGTAGTCGGTGCTGTCCAATTTTGCACAGCTTCAATCTTACTGAGCAAAGGCCTTATTTCTCCACCGCCTACCTCATGCCCAAGATAGACTACCTTACTCTGTCCAATTTGGCATTTACTCGCCTTTATGGTCAGATTGGCTCGTCCAAGAGCCTGCAAAACATCTCTCAGTTGGGTTACATTTCTTCCCAGGAATTGCTGAACACTGCGATGTCATCCAAGTATGCCATGCAGAAGTCCTCCATCCCATTCAGAACCTGGTTTACCATCCGTTGAAACGTAGCAGGTGCATTTTTCAATTCGAAAGGCATTACCTTAAACTGGTATAAGCCAACGGGGGTAGAAAATGCAGTTTTCTCCTTGGCATGGTCTGTCAGGGCTATTTGCCAATAGGCTGACGTCAAGTCAAATGTGCTGAGGAACTTGGCGGCGCCAAGTTTATCCACCAACTCATCTGTTCTTGGCAAAGGGTGGGCATCAGTCTTGTTGACTTCATTAAGATCTCTATAATCCATGCAGAATCTAAGTTCTTTAGATCCGGCCTTTGGTACTAACACAACTGGGCTAGAGCAGGGACTAGTAGAGGGCTCTATTACCCCGAGATCGAGCATCTTGCTGACCTCACCTTTGATGTGGGTTTGCACGTTCTCTGGCATTCTGTATCCTCTGCTCTTGACCGGTAGACAGTCACCAGTGAGTATGTCGTGCTGGCCCCAAGGGGTCAAGCCTGGTGAAAGCGAGAACAGAGGGGCAAACTGATTCAACATCGATTTGCACTCTTCTTGTTGCTCGGGTGTCAGATTGGAGGAGAGATTTACTCCTTCAATTTTTTCATCTAAAGGCAAGCCTCTGAGGAGATCCGGAAGAGGTTCACTCTCTTCTTCTTCCTCGGATGATGCTAGAAGCAACGCTCCTACATCAGGTCGTGAGACATACGCTTTAAGTCGGTTGGTGTGAAAGACTGTCGGAGCCTCCTTGGGATTGCCCAAGTCCACCAGATAGTTAACCTCTCCGAGTTTACCCACTACTCGGAAGGGTCCCATCCACTTATCTTGCAAGGCCCTCTGCCTTGTTGGGATCATAACGAGAACGAGCTGGTCTTGAGCAAACTCAACCATGTTAGCCTTTTGATCATGCCAGTGCTTGACCAATGCTTGTCCAGCTTTCAAGTTATCGCTTGCTTCCGTCATCATGTGCGACATTCTCCTCTAGAGACCTATCACGTAGTCAGTCACTCTGACTGGCTTGGGGGAAGGAGCACTCTCCAACCCCTCCTTAATCAGGGCCAAGGGACCTCTGACGGGATGACCATAGAGGAGTTCGAAGGGCGAGTAACCTACGCCCTCCTGAGGGACTTCTCTATAAGCAAAGAGAAGTCATGGCAGTAGAAGGTCCCACTTGCGCTTAAGGGGTTCCTCTAAAGCACCTATCATGCTCTTCATGGTTCGGTTGAACCGTTCCACCAACCCATTGGTTTGTGGGTGGTAAGCCGTTGAGAACTTGTAAGTAACTCCGCAGGTTTTCCACATGGCTTTCATGTAGTGGGACATAAAGTTCGACCCCCTGTCTGAGATTACTTCCTTCAGAAACCCGACCCTGGTAAAAATACCAAGGAGGGCCTTAGCCACAGCCGGAGCTGTAACAGTCCTCATAGGAATTGCCTCAGGATACCTAGTAGCATGGTCTACTACAACAAGTATAAACTGTTGCCTGAGGAGGTGGAGGATCAAGGGGACCAACGATATCAATCCCTACTCTCTCAAATGGGACTCCCACGACTGGGAGAGGCACTAAAGGTGCCACATTCTTGGAACCAACCTTACCAGAGATCTGGCAGGTGTGGCAGCTCCTGCATTGTTTTTCTACTTCGGCCCCCATCTTCGGCCAATAGAAGTAGAGAGAGAGCCTTTCCTTAGTCTTCTTGAAACTCAAGTGACCAGCCAAAGGAATCTCGTGGGCTAACTGCAAGAACTGTGGTCTGTTCTCTTGGGGTATTACAAGTCGTTTGTAGTCTCCAGGTGCAGATTCGGTCAGTTCACTGTAGAAGAGGCCATCTTCCCAGTGCAACCTGTATTTCCCAGGCTCTTGCCCTTCAGCCTGAGCTTCTGCCTGGTGGCGAAGACCTTCCAGAGTTGGACATTCTCTCTGTCCCTTACTGAAGTCTGCCCTGCTGGGTCCACCTTCTGCCAGTAAAGACTGCAGCTCAGGATGGTCAACAGGATCCAGATCTCCAATGAGTTCCTGGCCTTCCATTAGCTCTTCCTCAGAGTCTAATTCTACCACACAGGGTTGTACCTCACTCTCAGCCTCGGCTGGAGGTGGAGTTACGGGTGTAACTTTGGCCAACCGCGGGTAAGTCTGTGTTGGCTGCACTGGAATGCTGGCTGCTAGTTTCGGAATAGAAGTCTTAGGTTTCCCTTTCGCTTCCGATCTCTTGGAGACAGCGGCCGACAATTCCAGTGGAGCAGGAGTGATATCTTTCTTCATCATCTCCTGGAGAGTTCCGCGCATGGTCCTCTCTCTTGCAGGTCTGGTTAGCTCCTGTAACCGTTTACTAGGAGGTCTGGGAGTATGCGATACAACTCCGAGGGTTTTCAAATCGTTACCCAACAGTACGCGTCCTGGTACCTCACTCTTTATGCTGACAGGTATCTTCACAGTCATGTCGTTACACTGGATGAGAACTGGTAATTGGGGAAGCATCTGCACAGGCCCTCCAACTAACTTGGTGAGGCGTTTGGGCGCCTTAGCAACATCCTCAGCCTGAAAAAACGATTTATCCACCTCAGTTATGCTGGCCCCAGTGTCCCTAATGGAAGGCGTCTCCTTACCATTCACCTGGACACTGCCCTTATAATACTCTTTAGTATTATCGGGGATAGAATTATAGACATCTAAATTCTGTTGTTCCCACAACCCCAGAGATACTAAAGAAACGCTGGCTGAGACTCCAATGGGTTCGTCAGCTAGCAGTAGAAAGTTTCCACTTGCCATTTGGACTTCCTCCTCTGGAGCGAAGGCTATGGAGACAAGCTGGACCCCTGAAGGTTTACCCTTACATCTGGGATGTCCTTTCACGTGGTCGGTCGAGCCACAAACAAAGCATTTTCCAAATGCTTTCTGGAATGGTGGCTTGTTCTGCCCTTCTTCCGGTTTGGCACCAGAAGGCACACTATTCTGCTGTGGTTTTCCCGGTGGCTTACCCTTCTGGTTTTGTTTGGGGCCCTCTTTGGAATGTGAGTTATTAGAATTCTCTTTTGAGTCTTTTTTAGGCTGTTTTCCCTCATCCTTTTTCTGAGTTGCCTCAGAATCCTTATGAGTATCCCTGTTGGCAACCCACAAGTCAGCAGCCTTAGCTAGCTCCCTGGAATCCAATTCCTTCGAATCAGCCAAGTGCTGTTTGAGCTCAGGAGAACAGGCATCATAAATAGACTCCAACATAAAAAGATTTCTCATACCCTCATAAGTGTTCACTTTGTAACCCTTAATCCATCCCTCTAAGTTTTTCAACCCTTCACTCACCCAGGTAGCCCAAGGGGTACCATCCTGCTTTTTGAGGGTTCTAAACCTCTTAAGATACTGGGAAGCGGTCTTCCCGAATCTAGCTATTAAAGCTAGTTTCACACTTTCATAATCCGTTTTATCCGCCTCCCCCAACTCCATTACCACATCAGTCGCAACAGGAGGGAGCCTAGAGAACAACCAGGGAAGCAAAGCATTCCCAGTGATGTCCTGGAGCCCATGATTGTATTCAAACAGTTTCAACCAATCCAACACATCCAATCTTGGTTCATACATACCCACTAATTCGTTCGGCATCCGGGGTCTTTTGGGACTGGAGCTCCTAGAGGAACCAGAGGAGAGAGAAGCATTTTCCATAGACAACTTTTTCATCTCTAACTCGTGATTAAGTTCTATTTCCCTGAGTCTTAACTCAGCTTGCTTCTGCTCAGCCTGGGCATTCATCTGTCTGAACTCGAGCTCTTGGTTTCGTTCAGATTGAGCCAAGAACCGTTTGTATTCTAGTTCGAGCTTCATTTTTTCAAGTTCAAAATAAGCAGGGTTACTTGTGGGACCTGGTATGGGCCCTCTAGGCACAGCTGGTAAGGCGGGTAGAGGAGCAGGTGAGACAGTTCCGTTAGCCTCGCCGTCCTCGTCAGCCTCTTCATCGCTATCATCAGAATTACGATTCAGATCAACACCATCACTGTTATCTACAGTCGCTGGAGAGATTGGTTCCTCTGAACCAGTACCCAGACTTTGGTTCGCCAGCAATCTCTCGATTAGTTCTAACTTCTTGCCTCTTACAGAAAGATTCTCTTGCCTACAGAGAGCTCACAAACTCTCAGTATTTTCACCTGACAAGGACTCTTGACTGTAAGTTTCCATCGTAGACATGTTTTTGAAAGTTGCTTTTGTGCAAAGTTTTGTGGTTAGATATCCTACAGTGTCGAAAAGCACTCTAAACTGTATACTCGATACAAATCCCACCGCTGTACACCAGTGTTAGGCGGAAACCTGTGCAGTTCCCGCTGGGACCACTGCAAAAGATTTAGGACTACAGGCGTTTGGCGGTGAACCCACTTGGTAGCAGTCTGCACCACACAGATTCACTTGGTAGCTGTGGCTGAGCAGTCAGACTTCTCTCAAGAAAAGTTGAGCAGTATGTGGAGTATACAAAATAGGGCAATTCTTCACAGCAAGACAAGCAAACACGCAACGAGGCTTAGTGTAAAGATATTAAAGTATTTATTTATAACAGAACATCTATGAAAAGCACTATGGCACTATCACGGCAAACAAATCAAACACAATTACTCTACGAAGAAGAAAACAATCAATCCCCCTCGCAATATTTCGACAACTCTAGGTTCTACCGGTATCACTTATTTTCAGACAGAGGTGTATACCTCAACCTAGATGACACTCGAACATTAGTTAGGACGGGAGAGAAAAAGATAGGCAGGTCATGAAATCAACACAGTTCAATCCTTTGCGAATAAAATGCAAGGCAGAAAGGCAAGAATCACAATAGATCATGAAGTTCAGAGGCCAGGCCCACTCAGAGAGAGGCAAGGCGCGATGTCCCAAAAAGTCTCCAGTGGAGATGCATTCAAGTCTTTGTAGCAAATTGTTATCGGCAGGTTGAACCAGTTCAGAACTATAAATGAGAAAAGCTTGGAGGCGACCCAATGGAAAGGAGAGGATTAAGACACCTCGCTCAATCCGATCGAAAGGGAAGCCAGGCGGACACGGTACCTTATTGTGGAGGGCAGCTCCGGCGGGGGCAGATGTTCCTGGTGGTGGATGCACGTCGGGTCTTTGCCAAGAGTAGAGAGGTTCTCGTCGTCGAAGGAAAAGGAAGTCCGGTGCACCACCAGGGAAGAGACCAGCCGCGGAGTGCTCCGTCACAAGGCACCACCTTTTGGTCGCGGTACAGGGGTGGTGGCTATCCGGTTGCCGGGGTGCTCTGCACGGGCAATTCGACCATTGCGTCCTGAGGCGAATAAAAAGCAAAGGGGGCTGGTTGTTCCCACCAGCCAGGGGAAGAGACTCTCCGGCAGGGAGATCTCCTCTGTCGTCGGGAAGTGGTGAGTCGGTTCCGCAGGGCTCCACCGGAGGTGTCGTCGTGCAGGTCGGCTCAGCGTTACCCTCGTTGGATTCTTAGGTCCTGTGGCGACTTCTGAAGATCCAGTCCCAAAAGCCCTGCTTTTATGCAGAAAACCCCCATTCATTCAGCCTAGCTGTCAATCAACACATGCTAAGTGGTGAGCGGGAAGGCTCACCACTTGGGCCAATCACTCCAGAGTGGGACTGGAGTTGGCAAGGTAACTCGGTCCAGGGTGCCTAAACCCCCTCCCACACCCCTGTGGTAACCCAGACAGAATGGCACCACTTTCGAGGGTCTCTGTACAGAGCCCGCCAAAAGTGGAACAAAGGGCTCAACCTTTGGTTTAGGAGTCACAGAGACGAACACAGACGCCATTTTACAAACCGAGTTCTGGCAGAAAATACCATCCGATAAACTTATTTAAGATAAGTAGATCGGTGGTACGTTAGAGATTAACGAGAAAAAGTATCAATCTCCAACAATGGGACGAATCCCATAGGGTTATGTTCGGGGTCGAACATAACAAGTAGTTTCCACTGCCACCAGCCAAAACTCGACGAGGGGGGACGGGACAGTGCCCCCTCGAGTAACAGATCTAGGAGTAATCGAATTACCCCTACTAGTACGTCCACAATAAGATGGTTTGTACTAGTCCTGTTAGTAAATTTAGGTCTAGTAAAGCCAATGGTGACTTTACATGCCCGGGGAGACAGTAGTCAGTCCCCGGGTATGGAGTCTATGGTGGGGGTCCGCTAGGACGCCCCAGTGTTACGGCACGTAGGGTGCGGTGTAACACACATAGAAAAACATATGAGACCCTATGGAGTAAAAGACCCCATAGCCCATCGAACACATTGACATTTCAAAGGAATTACACACACATACATGTCCAAGAGTGGGAGAAAAGAGTCTCACTCTTGGCAGGATGGAAAAAAACAAACTCCAGAAATCCAGCAAAGCTGCTGGGGGACTCACTAGGTTAGGAAATTCAGCCTAAACAGAGAATTCTCCCTAACACCCACTATGGTGTGCTTTTCGTAATGGCAAGGTGCCTTGATTTCTCCGATCTTGGGGTGGCTTCTGAGACCTGCTCAATGTTTTCCATAGAAGCTATGATCTATCCTGAGCAGATTGTTTTTGTTTCACTTCTGTGGAATGATTTGGTGAACGCAAGCTCTTGCAATCTGGTTCAAGCATGATTTCAAAGCCAAAGAAGAGTAAGTCATCAGCAGCCTTTAATATCCTATTGCGCACTCCGGCAGATACATTGTGCAGAAACACTTGATCAGATGACCTTTTGGTGGCATATTCGACGATCCTAATGTCGTCAGAGTTGATGGTACGAAGTAGGGGCACACACTTGAATAACTTCAAGACATTAGTTCGGTTTAAGTTAACGTCGTTATCGTCTGCTTGGATATTTTGAAGACGTAATTTCCAAGTATGAGTTGAACATTTTGTGCTTTTATTCAAGTGTACCCTTCTTTTGTAGTGTACACGCTGATTACGTTGATTTGTAGTCCATTTCAGGTTTAGGCTTGAAGCATCTAGCAGGGTTGGGTCACTGTCAGCAGCCACAGCTTTATTTCCAATTGATCGTTCAGTTGTCAGCTTCGAAGTTTGTTGTGTTACGTTGATTGGCAACTGGTTGTGAGAAATTCGAGGAACTGGTATGTGGAAACTGAGATCTGTGGGTGCACTGGACACCTAATGATTTGCCGTGATGCAAATAGGTGGACAGATCACTTAGATTGATTGGAGAAGATGGGGATGTTGAGTCAGTTTATTCCTCCTCGGAAATTATTTGTCTCCCTTTATGTGAGGGTTTTGACTTTCCTCTCCAGGTGAAAGACGTTGATGCAACCTTAACAACCTAGGCTGTAATTGTGGATTTTGCGCTTCTGTCAATTAAACAGACCAATTTTAGGAGGCGAAGATAAATTCCTGATGGATTTCTTGGCATTTTCATGACCGGACATCGTACTTTTCTGAATTCGTTTTGTAGAACAGTCTTTTCCCGCTGATGCCTTTGCGGGAACGACAGACTTGGCAGTCTTGGTGCTAATAGCTGGCTTTGCAGCACCAGTAAAGATGAGAAAAGAGGTAAATTGCCTCTCAGGTATGTCAAATGGAACCTGAGTTTGGTCTTGAATGTCAGAGGAGATTGCTTCCACAGCGAATCCAGTGACAATGTTTCAGTTTGGAACTGAAGTGATTATTGAGTCCCCAATTTTTGCCACCTGCGTGGATGTGGTTGGTTTCAGGGAGACACAAGATGCCACAGTGGAGTGAGGAATGGCTGGTTGCATATTAGTCAGACCCAGATTGGACTGAGCAGCAAGTACGAGCAGATTTGTAGTCGAGGTTGAAATGGAAACACTCAGAGGAGGATTAGAGTCACCTGAATGCACATTTCTTCCGATATTGCAAACATTTGCATTGGACAGAGTTCTGGTGTTGTGGCGCATCCATTTGAATGCATCAAGCAGAACTTGAGCTAAACTGCCAGTGGTGATGTGCGGCTAGATCACACAGCCGCTGCTGCCATTGGACTGTTAAGTCAGCTTCAGTTTGGATTTGTTGTTTAAGGAAGGCATTGAATTTGTCGATTTGTTGCATTTTCGTGGACAGATTTAACAACATATTTCCTTGATCACCAATTGCCTCATTTAACGATTCGTAAAGTTTTACAAATGGAATCATGGCCAAAGCGGAAGCAGCCAGGACGTTGTGAATTTGTGTAGACGTTGTGAATTTGTGTAGAGGCTGTGGCAGAAAGGCTAGACCTTGCAGTTGCATTAGATGATTGTTCAGCGTCCACAACTGAAAGATTATTGGCCTTTTCATTTGAAGGTTATGCTGCAGCCATTTGTCCTTGAATGTGGAGGGACCCAGGTCTTTTGGAAGCATCTGTGTAGGCACTCATAATCAGCGTGCTTGCATCGGCCTTTAGAAATTCTGATCGTTTGCAAGGCGACGGTGACCGAAACGGTCTGGCCGACGTTGGCAAGAGGGCTTTTTTGGAGTTGCAACAGGCAATGTTTGGTGCTATGGGAGAACTCGACGCAACCCAATTTATTGATTGATCCGAAGGATTCTTCATGAGTGCCTCGACATGGACAGAGTCTGATGCGTGATTCTCTTGATTGGCATACAGATTTTGCAGGAAAAAACTTTTCTGGGTCGTCATCTTGGAAGGACGCAATTTGCAAGCATTTTGTGACAGAATAGGAGATGAAGGTGTTTCACAGACGGGGATGCTCAGGGCCAGAAAACTGTTTGTTATCTGCACAGATGCAGAGTCAGAATCAATAGGGCCTGCTAGGAGCAGTGATGTGGTTTTTTCGTGGGGGACTTAATGTTTGTCCCTGGTCGAATCACCAGAATCACCAGAGATGGAGCAATGCCTGTGGTCGTTTGGGTAAGATTTCCATGTTGAGTCACAGACAGAGATGACATTAAAGGTGAAGTGGTGTCTGTATTTGACGGTCTCTGAGGCATTTCAGTGAGTGTTATGGATGACTTTGCCAGAGGCTCGAGCTCAGCGTCGAGCGCTTTGCGAGACATCCCTGTGTTTGCTGTGTTTCCCACACAAGAGCTCACAGGGAGCGCAGCTTGCACAGGCCCCTCGAGAACTGGGGGGAGAATGCCGCTAGTGCAGATTGAAAGGTTTTGATTCATTAAGCAGGTCAGGCATCAATGTTCAGAACAGCCATTAAATAAGCATCAGTGATGTCGAAGGGGAAAAATAACATCCGAAATGTCGGCACTAGCCAAGATGTTTAACTCACCAGGAGTTGGACTAGAAACCGGTTCAAGATTAGTTAAAGAGAGCAGCACGGTTTAGGGTTGTATAGCTGAAGCAAGCAAGTCAAAGTTTAAAGTTTCAGTGGTGCGCGCATGCTCACAACCCTGAGGACTTGGCGCCGGCACTCGAGGAGAGCGCAGCAAGGATGCCAAAGGCGATTCCACACGAGAGACAGCAGAAATGTTGAACGGCAAGGTAACAGTTAGTTTACTTACATTGCCGTGACTTGCTCCTGATTGTTTTGCGACCATCCAAGGGTTGATCATACGGCGCTGTTGGAGTGTCTTATGCCACGTTAGGGGGCCAGTCTTAGATGAGTCTGCTAGGATTCGCCGCAACTCGATGCGGAATGGGGCACACTGGGACTCAGTGCCGGACTCCATGACGTGCTCCGTGAGGGGAGTCTGTTTAAGGAAGATTAAAGGTAGAAACAGGACAGGTCACACCATGTTGCTGCAGCTCCTCTGGTGAACAAATAAACATAGTACTGGGGCAGACTGGGAATCAGTGCTGGATTTCACTCTGCTCTCTACGCGGGGAGTTTTTTTAAATAAGATTAAAGGTAGAAAAAGGACGGGTCACACCGTGTTGCTGCAGCTCCTCTGGTGAACAAACAAACAGAGTACTTTGGCAGACTGGGACTTTACAGTTGGGTTTTATAATCAAAAAGAAATCCTCAAAGAAGTGTTTTGAATGACATGGTAGTGCCTGATTTTCCTTCTCTGCTTCAAAAACTGAACATGTTTGAAGTGATTGCATTGCAAACTGTTCATCCTTCCAAGTTATTGTTACATTGCAAAAAAGATGTCAAATCTGCATAGGAAAACGTTAGTGCAAGGTTTGAGAGGCAAAGTTGTGTATTTACCTCTCAATTTGGAAGACAATGTGAACATTGCATATTCTTTTTCTTTTAGTAAATGGAGTTTCCACTAAAGATAAAGGGGGTAATTCATAGAATTTTGCGCACAACTGGCACACGCGGCTGGCGCACAGTGTGCACGTGTGAATGTCTGCCCCAGCCGTGTGCGCTAAAATCGATTTCCGCGCACAGCGTATTCATGGATTTTAGCCTCCAAAACCAGCTGTGGTGCAGAGTAGCGCAGCGACCCTGCAGCAGCGCCAGTTACGCCCCCAAGAACGCCCTTGCGCAAGGAAAAGCCATCAAAATCCCCAATCCAGCGCAAAGGGCTGCGCTAACCCTGGACCAGTTTACAGGGCCGCCAAACAGCAAACGCCAAGTGGGGAACGTGTATTACTGGGGTTCGCGTGAAGTTTCACATGCGATAGGCCCTGTGCGAGCAGGGTACGTGTATAACTGGGGTTCGCGTGAAGTCTCACACGCGATTGGATCCGGGTACGTGTATTAAGGGGGTTCACAGGAAGTTTCACAAGCGAAAGGGCCTGTGCGAGTGGGGTAGGTGTATAACTGGTGTTCGCGGGAAGTTTCACATGCGATTTCAGCAGGGTACGTGTATTACGGGGGTTCGCGGGAAGTCTCACACGCGATTTGATCGGGTACGTGTATTTAGGGGGTGTGCGGGAAGTTTCACACGCGATAGGCCCTGTGAGAGCGGGGTACGTGTATTACTGGGGTGCGCGGGAAGTTTCACATGCGATAGGCCCTGTGTGAGCGGGGTACGTGTATTACTGGGGTTTGCGGGAAGTTTCACACGTGAAAGGGCCTGTGCGAGTGGGGTACGTGTATAACTGGGGTTCGCTGGAAGTCTCACACGCGATTTCAGCAGGGTACGTGTATTTCGGGGGTTTGAGGGAAGTTTCATACGTGAAAGGGCATGTGCGAGTGAGGTACGTGTATTACTGGGATTCGCGGGTGTTAGGGAGAATTCTCTGTTTAGGCTGAATTTCCTAACCTAGTGAGTCCCCCAGCAGCTTTGCTGGATTTCTGGAGTTTGTTTTTTCCATCCTGCCAAGAGTGAGACTCTTTTCTCCCACTCTTGGACATGTATGTGTGTAATTCCTTTGAAATGTCAATGTGTTCGATGGGCTATGGGGTCTTTTACTCCATAGGGTCTCATATGTTTTTCTATGTGTGTTACACCGCACCCTACGTGTCGTAACACGGGGCGCCCTAGCGGGTCCCCCACCATAGACTCCATACCCGGGGACTGACTACTGTCTCCCCGGGCATGTTAAGTCACCATTGGCTTTACCAGACCTAAATTTACTAACAGAACTAGTACCAACCATCTTATTGTGGACGTACTAGTAGGGGTAATTCGATTACTCCTGGATCTGTTACTCGAGGGGGCACTGTCCCGTCCCCCCTCGTCGAGTTTTGGCTGGTGGCAGTGGAAACTACTTGTTATGTTCAATCCCGAACATAACCCTATGGGATTCGTCCCATTGTTGGAGATTGATACTTTTTCTCATTTATCTCTGACGTACCACCGATCTACTTATCTTAAATAAGTTTATCGAGTGGTATTTTCTGCCAGAACTCGGTTTTAAAATGGCGTCTGTGTTCGTCTCTGTGACTCCTAAACCAAAGGTTGAGCCCTTTGTTCCACTTTTGGCGGGCCTCTGTACAGAGACCCTCCAAAGTGGTGCCATTCTGTCTGGGTTACCTCAGAGGTGTGGGAGGGGGTTTAGGCACCCTGGACCGAGTTGCCTTGCCAACTCAGGTCGCACTCTGGAGTGATTGGCCCAGGTGGTGAGCCTTCCCGCTCACCACTTAGCATGTGTTGATTGACAGCTAGGCTGAATGAATGGGGGTCGTCTGCATAAAAGCAGGGCTTTTGGGACTGGATCTTGAGAAGTCGCCACAGGACCTAAAGATCCGACGAGGGTAACGCTGAGCCGACCTGCAACGACGACACCTCCGGTGGAGCCCTGCTGAGCCGACTCACCACTTCCCGACGACAGAGGAGATCTCCCTGCCGGAGAGTCTCTTCCCCTGACTGGTGGGAACAACCAGTCCCCTTTGCTTTTTATTCGCCTCAGGACGCAGTGGTCGAATTGCCCGTGCAGATTACCTCAGCAACCGGATAGCCACTACCCCTGTACCGCGACCAAAAGGTGGTGCCTTGTGACGGAGCACTCCGCGGCTGGTCTCTTCCCTGGTGGTGCACCGGACTTCACTTTCCTTCGACGACGAGATCCTCTCTACTCTTGGCAAAGACCCGACGTGCATCCACCACCAGGAACAACTGCCACCGCCGGAGCTGCCCTCCACAACAAGGTACCGTGTCCGCCTGGCTTCCCTTTCGTTCGGTTCGAGTGAGGTGTCTTAATCCTCTCTGTTCCGCTGGGTCGCCTCCAAGTTTTGCTCATTCTTTGTTCTGAACTGGTTCAACCTGCCGATAACAATTTGCTATAAAGACTTGAATGCATCTCCACTCGAGACTTTTTGGGACATCGCGCCTTGCCTCTCTCCGAGTGGGTCTGGCCTCTGAACTTTACGATCTATTGTGATTCTTGCCTTCCTGCCTCGCATTTTATCCGCGTAGGATTGAACTGTGTTGACTTCATAACCTGCCTATCTTTTTCTCTCCCGTCCTAACTAAAATTCGAGTGTCATCTAGGTTGAGGTATACACCTCTGTCTGAAAATAAGTGGTTCCGGTAGAACCTAGAGTTGTCGATATTTTGCTAGGGGGATTGATTGTTTTCTACTTCGTAGAGTAATTGTGTTTGATTTGTTGCCGTGATTTGCTTTAGTGTTTTTCATAGACATTTTGTTATAAATAAATACTTTAATATCTTTACACTAAGCCTCGTTGCGTGTTTGCTTGTCTTGCTGTGAAGAATTGCCCTATTTTGTATACTCCACATACTGCTCAACTTTTCTTGAGAGAAGTCTGACTGCTCAGCCACAGCTACCAAGTGAATCTGTGTGGTACAGACTGCTACCAAGTGGGTTCACCGCCAACGCCTGTAGTCCTAAATCTTTTGCAGTGGTCCCAGAGGGAACTGCACAGGTTTCCGCCTAACACTGGTGTACAGCGGTGGGATTTGTATCGAGTATACAGTTTAGAGTGCTTTTCGACGCTGTAGGATAACTAACCACAAAAACTTTGCACAAAAAGCAACTTTCAAAAAACATGTCTACGATGGAAACTTACAGTCAAGAGTCTTTGTCAGGTGAAAATACTGAGAGTCTGCGAGCTCTCTGTAGGCAAGAGAATCTTTCTGTAAGAGGCAAGAAGTTAGAACTAATAGAGAGATTGCTGGCGAACCAAAGTTGGGTACTGGTTCAGAGGAACCACTCTCCCCAGTGAATGTAGACGACAGTAATGGTGTTGATCTGAATCGTAATTCTGATAATAGCGATGAAGAGGCTGACGAGGACGGAGAGGCTAACGAAACCGTCTCCCCCGCTCCTCTACCTGCCTTACCAGCTGTGCCTATGGGGCCCATACCAGGTCCCACAAGTAACCCTGCTTATTTTGAACTTGAAAGAATGAAGCTCGAATTAGAATATAAATGGTTCTTGGCTCAATCTGAACGAAACCAAGAGCTCGAGTTCAGACGGATGAATGCCCAGGCTGAGCAGAAGCAAGCTGAGTTAAGACTCAGAGAAATAGAACTTAATCACGAGTTAGAAATGAAAAAGTTGTCTATGGAAAATGCTTCTCTCTCCTCTGGTTCCTCTAGGAGCTCCAGTCCCAAAAGACCTCGGATGCCGAAGGAATTAGTGGGTATGTATGAACCGAAATTGGATGTGTTGGATTGGTTGAAACTGTTTGAATACAATCATGGGCTCCAGGACATCACCGGGAATGCGTTGCTTCCCTGGTTGTTCTCTAGGCTCCCTCCTGTTGCGACTGATGTGGTAATGGAGTTGGGGGAGGCGGATAAGACGGATTACGAAAGTGTGAAACTAGCTTTGATAGCTAGATTCGGGAAGACCCCTTCCCAGTATTTTAAGAGGTTTAGAACCCTCAAAAAGCATGATGGTACCCCTTGGGCTACCTGGGTGAGTGAAGGGTTGAAAAACTTAGAGGGATGGATTAAGGGTTACAAAGAGAACACTTATGAGGGTATGAGAAATCTTTTTATGTTGGAGTCTATTTATGATGCCTGTTCTCCTGAGCTCAGACAGCACTTGGCTGATTCGAAGGAATTGGATTCCAGGGCACTAGCTAAGGCTGCTGACTTGTGGGTTGCCAACAGGGCTACTCATAAGGATTCTGGGGCAACTCAGAAAAAGGATGAGGGAAAACGGCCTAAAAAAGACTCAAAAGAGAATTCGAATAACTCACATTCCAAAGAGGGCCCCAAACAAAACCAGAAGGGTAAGCCACCGGGAAAACCACAGCAGAATAGTGTGTCTTCTGGTGCCAAACCGGAAGGAGGTCAGAACAAGTCACCATTCCAGTAAGCATTCGGTAAATGCTTTGTTTGTGGCTCGACTTATCACGTGAACGGAGATCCCAGATGTAAGGGTAAACCTTCAGGGGTCCAGCTTGTCTCCTTAGCCTTCGCTCCAGAGGAGGAAGTCCAAATGGCAAGTGGAAACTTTCTACTGCTAGCTGACGAACCCATTGGAGTCTCAGCCAGCGTTTCTTTAGTATCTCTGGGGTTGTGGGAACAACAGAATTTAGATGTCTATAATTCTATCCCCGATAATACTAAAGAGTATTATAAGGACAGTGTCCAGCTGAATGGTCAGGAGACTCCTGCCATTAGGGACACTGGGGCCAGCATAACTGTGGTGGATAAATCGTTTTTTCAGGCTGAGGATGTTGCTAAGGCATCCAAACGCCTCACCAAGTTAGCTGGAGGGCCTGTGCAGATGCTTCCCCAATTACCAGTTCTCATCCAGTGTAACGACTTGACTGTGAAGATACCTGTCAGCATACAGAGTGAGGTACCAGGACGCGTACTGTTGGGTAACGATTTGAAAACTCTCGGAGTTTTATCGCATACTCCCAGACCTCCTAGTAAACGGTTACAGGAGCTAACCAGACCCGCACAAGAGAGGACCATGCGTGGTACTCTCCAGGAGATGATGAAGAAAGAAATCACTCCTGCTCCACTGGAATTGTCGCCCGCTGTCTCCAAGAAATCAGAAGCGAAGGGGAAACCTAAGACTTCTATCCCGAAACCAGCCGCCAGCATTCCAGTGCAGCCGACACGGACTTCCCCGCGGTTGTCCAACGTCACACCCGTAACTCCACCTCCAGCCGAGGCTGAGAGTGAGGTACAACCCTGCGTGGTAGAATTAGACTCTGAGGAAGAGCTAATGGAAGGCCAGGAACTCATTGGAGATCTGGATCCTGTTGACCATCCTGAGCTGCAGTCTTTACTGGCAGAAGGTGGACCCAGCAGGGCAGACTTCAGTAAGGGACAGAGAGAATGTCCAACTCTGGAAGGTCTTCGCCATCAGGCAGAAGCTCAGGCTGAAGGGCAAGAGCCTGGGAAATACAGGTTGCACTGGGAAGATGGCCTCTTCTACAGTGAACCGACCGAGTCTGCACCTGGAGACTACAAACGCCTTGTAGTACCCCAAGAGAACAGACCACAGTTCTTGCAGTTAGCCCACGAGATTCCTTTGGCTGGTCACTTGAGTTTCAAGAAGACTAAGGAAAGGCTCTCGCTCTACTTCTATTGGCCAAAGATGGGGGCCGAAGTAGAAAAACACTGCCGGAGCTGCCACACCTGCCAGATCTCTGGTAAGGTTGGATCCAAGAACGTGGCACCGTTAGTGCCTCTCCCGGTTGTGGGAGTCCCATTTGAGAGAGTAGGGATTGACATTGTTGGTCCCCTTGATCCTCCAACCTCCTCAGGCAACAGGTTTATACTTGTTGTAGTAGACCATGCTACTAGGTATCCTGAGGCAATTCCTATGAGGACTGTTACAGCTCCGGCTGTGGCTAAGGCCCTCCTTGGTATTTTTACCAGGGTCGGGTTTCCTAAGGAAGTAATCTCTGACAGGGGGTCAAACTTTATGTCCCACTACATGAAAGCCATGTGGAAAACCTGCGGAGTAACTTACAAGTTCTCAACGGCTTACCATCCACAAACCAATGGGTTGGTAGAACGGTTCAACCGAACCATGAAGAGCATGATAGGTGCTCTAGAGGAACCCCTTAAGCGTAAGTGGGACCTTCTATTGCCATGCCTTCTCTTTGCTTATAGAGAAGTCCCTCAGGAGGGAGTAGGTTACTCTCCCTTCGAACTACTCTATGGTCATCCCGTCAGAGGTCCATTGGCCCTGATTAAGGAGGGGTTGGAGAGTGCTCCTTCCCCCAAGCCAGTCAGAGTGACTGACTACGTGATAGGTCTCCGGAGGAGAATGTCGCACATGATGACGGAAGCAAGCGATAACTTGAAAGCTGGACAAGCATTGGTCAAGCACTGGCACGATCAAAAGGCTAACATGGTTGAGTTCGCTCAAGACCAGCTCGTTCTCGTTATGATCCCAACAAGGCAGAGGGCCTTGAAAGATAAGTGGATGGGACCCTACCGAGTAGTGGGTAAACTCGGAGAGGTTAACTATCTGGTGGACTTGGGCAATCCCAAGGAGGCTCCGACAGTCTTTCACACCAACCGACTTAAAGCGTATGTCTCACGACCTGATGTAGGAGCGTTGCTTCTAGCATCATCTGAGGAAGAAGAAGAGAGTGAAGCTCTTCCGGATCTCCTCAGAGGCTTGCCTTTAGATGAAAAAATTGAAGGAGTAAATCTCTCCTCCAATCTGACACCCGAGCAACAAGAAGAGTGCACATCTATGTTGAATCAGTTTGCCTCTCTGTTCTCGCTTTCACCAGGCTTGACCCCTTGTGGCCAGCACAACATACTCAATGGTGACTGTCTGCCGGTCAAAAGCAGAGGATACCGCATGTCAGAAAACATACGAACCCACATCAAAGGTGAGGTCAGCAAGATGCTTGATCTCAGGGTAATAGAGCCCTCTACTAGTCCATGGTCTAGCCCAGTTGTGTTAGTACCAAAGGCCGGATCTAAAGAACTTAGATTCTGCGTGGATTATCGAGCTCTTAATGCAGTCACCACGGCTGATGCCCACCCTTTGCCAAGAACAGATGAGTTGGTGGATAAACTTGGCGCCGCCAAGTTCCTCAGCACATTTGACTTGACGTCAGGCTATTGGCAAATAGCCCTGACAGACCATGCCAAGGAGAAAACTGCATTTTCTACCCCCGTGGGCTTATACCAGTTTAAGGTAATGCCTTTCGGACTGAAGAATGCACCTGCTACGTTTCAACGGATGGTAAACCAGGTTCTGAATGTGATGGAGGACTTCTGCATGGCATACTTGGATGATATCGCAGTGTTCAGCAATTCCTGGGAAGAACATGTAATCCACCTGAGAGATGTTTTGCAGGCTCTTGGACGAGCCAATCTGACCATAAAGGCAAGTAAATGCCAAATTGGACAGAGTAAGGTAGTCTATCTTGGGCAGGAGGTAGGCGGTGGAGAAATAAGGCCTTTGCTCATTAAGATTGAAGCTGTGCAAAATTGGACAACACCGACTACTCAAACCCAGGTGAGAGCCTTCCTAGGCCTCACTGGGTATTACAGGAATTTCATAGAGAACTATGGGACCATAGCTTCTCCACTGAATGTCATCTCCTCGCCCAAATTTCCTAAAAAGGTTAAATGGAACAAGGAGTGCAATCAGGCTTTTGAAAACCTGAAACAGGCTCTTTGCCAAGACCCAGTACTCAGAGCTCCTGATTACCGCCAACACTTCATTGTGCAGACAGACGCTTCCAATGTAGGGATAGGTGCCGTACTCAGTCAACTGGATGGGAAAGGTAGGGAGCACCCTGTTTGCGTCATCAGCCGCAAGCTGAAGGATCCTGAAACAAGGTGGGCAACAATCGAAAGAGAGTGCTTTGCTATCGTGTGGGCTCTGAAGAAGTTTAGGCCGTACTTGTATGGTTCTACTTTTGTTATTCAGACTCACCACCAACCCTTGAGATGGTTAATGCAAATGAAAGGAGAAAACCCAAAACTATTGAGATGGTCGATCTGCCTGCAAGGGTTTCATTTCACCATTGAGCACAGGTCATGGTGTCACCACCAAAATGCTGATGGTCTCTCTAGGATGTATGTCATCGACTAGAGGTATGAGATTCATCCAGGGGTGGATTAAATCCTCCTGTCCCTTAGTCTGGGGGGGGCGAGTGTTAGGGAGAATTCTCTGTTTAGGCTGAATTTCCTAACCTAGTGAGTCCCCCAGCAGCTTTGCTGGATTTCTGGAGTTTGTTTTTTCCATCCTGCCAAGAGTGAGACTCTTTTCTCCCACTCTTGGACATGTATGTGTGTAATTCCTTTGAAATGTCAATGGGCCTCATTACGACCCTGGCGGAGTGGGTTTACGCCAGCGGTATTCGCCGCGGACCCGTCCGCCCTACTACGAGTTCCCGTAGCGCCATGGAGCGTTTTCCGCCTGGTTTTTCCGGGCGGAGAAATCCATGGCGCTACGGGACCTTGTTGTTAATTACGCCACCGTATTTTACGGTGGCGTAATTAACGCCTTCCCCACTCCCATTATACCCTATGGGGCAAAAATGGGAATGGGGAAGGGTAAAATGGGGAATGGGGATTTACCGCCCCGCCAAGGTCAGAATGGGGCGGCAAATCCGCCAACCCCCATGGCGCTATCGGCAGCTTTCCGCCGTGCTCCATGGTGCATTTTGCACCACGATTTCCGCCAGGGTCGTAATGAGGGCCAATGTGTTCGATGGGCTATGGGGTCTTTTACTCCATAGGGTCTCATATGTTTTTCTATGTGTGTTACACCGCACCCTACGTGTCGTAACACGGGGGCGCCCTAGCGGGTCCCCCACCATAGACTCCATACCCGGGGACTGACTACTGTCTCCCCGGGCATGTAAAGTCACCATTGGCTTTACTAGACCTAAATTTACTAACAGAACTAGTACCAACCATCTTATTGTGGACGTACTAGTAGGGGTAATTCGATTACTCCTGGATCTGTTACTCGAGGGGGCACTGTCCCGTCCCCCCTCGTCGAGTTTTGGCTGGTGGCAGTGGAAACTACTTGTTATGTTCGATCCCGAACATAACCCTATGGGATTCGTCCCATTGTTGGAGATTGATACTTTTTCTCATTTATCTCTGATGTACCACCGATCTACTTATCTTAAATAAGTTTATCGAGTGGTATTTTCTGCCAGAACTCGGTTTTAAAATGGTGTCTGTGTTCGTCTCTGTGACTCCTAAACCAAAGGTTGAGCCCTTTGTTCCACTTTTGGCGGTCCTCTGTACAGAGACCCTCCAAAGTGGTGCCATTCTGTCTGGGTTACCTCAGGGGTGTGGGAGGGGGTTTAGGCACCCTGGACCGAGTTGCCTTGCCAACTCAGGTCACACTCTGGAGTGATTGGCCCAGGTGGTGAGCCTTCCCGCTCACCACTTAGCATGTGTTGTTTGACAGCTAGGCTGAATGAATGGGGGTCGTCTGCATAAAAGCAGGGCTTTTGGGACTGGATCTTGAGAAGTCGCCACAGGACCTAAAGATCCGACGAGGGTAACGCTGAGCCGACCTGCAACGACGACACCTCCGGTGGAGCCCTGCTGAGCCGACTCACCACTTCCCGACGACAGAGGAGATCTCCCTGCCGGAGAGTCTCTTCCCCTGACTGGTGGGAACAACCAGTCCCCTTTGCTTTTTATTCGCCTCAGGACGCAGTGGTCGAATTGCCCGTGCAGAGTACCTCGGCAACCGGATAGCCACTACCCCTGTACTGCGACCAAAAGGTGGTGCCTTGTGACAGAGCACTCCGCGGCTGGTCTCTTCCCTGGTGGTGCACCGGACTTCACTTTCCTTCGACAACGAGATCCTCTCTACTCTTGGCAAAGACCCAACGTGCATCCACCACCAGGAACAACTGCCCCTGCCGGAGCTGCCCTCCACAACAAGGTACCGTGTCTACCTGGCTTCCCTTTCGTTCGGTTCGAGTGAGGTGTCTTAATCCTCTCCGTTCCGCTGGGTCGCCTCCAAGATTTGCTCATTCTTTGTTCTGAACTGGTTCAACCTGCCGATAACAATTTGCTATAAAGACTTGAATGCATCTCCACTAGAGACTTTTTGGGACATCGCGCCTTGCCTCTCTCCGAGTGGGCCTGGCCTCTGAACTTTACGATCTATTGTGATTCTTGCCTTCCTGCCTCGCATTTTATCCGCGTAGGATTGAACTGTGTTGACTTCATAACCTGCCTATCTTTTTCTCTCCCGTCCTAACTAATATTCGAGTGTCATCTAGGTTGAGGTATACACCTCTGTCTGAAAATAAGTGGTACCGGTAGAACCTAGAGTTGTCGATATTTTGCTAGGGGGATTGATCGTTTTCTACTTCATAGAGTAATTGTGTTTGATTTGTTGCCGTAATTTGCTTTAGTGTTTTTCATAGACATTTTGTTATAAATAAATACCTTAATATCTTTACACTAAGCCTCGTTGCGTGTTTGCTTGTCTTGCTGTGAAGAATTGCCCTATTTTGTATACTCCACATACTGCTCAACTTTTCTTGAGAGAAGTCTGACTGCACAGCCACAGCTACCAAGTGAATCTGTGTGGTACAGACTTCTACCAATTGGGTTCACTGCCAACGCCTGTAGTCCTAAATCTTTTGCAGTGGTCCCAGAGGGAACTGCACAGGTTTCCGCCTAACAGCGGGAAGTCTCACAGGCGATTTCAGCAGGGTACGTGTATTTCGGGGGTGCGCAGGGAGTCCTACATGTGAATTGGCAGTGTGGGTCCTCCACGGTGTTCCCTCTACACCCACCACAGCCCCTGCAGGCAGCCCACATCACAGGGGACTACCCCGCACCCATGGTCATGTCCCGCAGGCAGCCCACCCACATGGGCATGCCCCCCAGCCAAGCCACATGTCAGCTTGCACTACCGATCACCAACGCATGTCCCCCTGCAGCCCCACCCCCCAGCAGTGCAGAGCACCTACCAGCAGGCCCCCACTCATGTCCCCCTGTACCCCCACCCCCCAGCAGTGCAGGGCACCTGCCAGAAGGCCCCCACTCATGTCCCCTAGCACCCTCATCCCCTCAGCAGTGCAGGGCACCTGCCAGCAGGCCCCCACTCATGTCCCACTCATTTCCCCCTGCACCCACACCCCCCCAGCAGTGCAGGGCACCTGCCAGCAGGCCCCCACTCATGTCCCCCTGCACCCCCACCCCACAGCAGTGCCGGGCACCTGCCAGCAGGCCCCCACTCATGTCCCACTCATTTCCCCCTGCACCCCCACCCCCCCAGCAGTGCAGGGCACCTGCCAGCAGGCCCCCACTCATTTCCCCCTGCACCCCCACCCCACAGCAGTGCCGGGCACCTTCCAGCAGGCCCCCACTCATGCCCCACTCATGTCCCCCTGCACCCCCACCCCCAGCAGTGCAGGGCACCTGCCAGCAGGCCCCCACTCATGTTCCCCTGCACCCCCACCCCCCAGCAGTGCAGGGCACCTGCCAGCAGGCCCCCACTCATGTCCCACTCATGTCCCCCTGCACCCCCACCCCCCAGCAGTGCAGGGCACCTGCCAGCAGGCCCCCACTCATGTCCCACTCATGTCCCCATGTACCCCCAACCCCCAGCAGTGCAAGGCACTTGCCAGCAGGCCCCCACTCATGTCTCCCTGGACCCCCACACCCCAGCAGTGCAGGGCACCTGCCAGCAGGCCCCCACTCATGTCCCACTCATATCCCCCTGCACCCCAACCCCCCAGCAGTGCAGGCCACCTGCCAGCAGGCCCCCACTCATGTCCCACTCATGGCCCCCTGCACCCCACCCCCCAGCAGTGCAGGGCACCTGCCAGCAGGCCCCCATTAATGTACCCCTGCACCCCCACCCCCCAGCAGTGCAGGGCACCCTCCACCATGCCCCCACACATGTCTCACAGCACCCCCACCCCCCAGCATCCAGGGGCACACTCCACCAGGCCCCCACACATGTCTCCCAGTACCCCCACCCCCCAGCAGTGCAGGACACCCTCCACCAGGCCCCCACACATGTCCCACTCATGTCCCCCCTACACAAAATAAAGATGCACAGTCATGGCCCACTTCTACACCAAAAAATACCACATCACGCCACCCCATTCTTGAGACGCAATGATTTCCCAATCCACCCCACACTGTCATGCCTATCTCAAGACACAAACCAAAACTCAACTATGTACATCAACACATGTCCATCACACACATACACTGGTTGGCATTGCCTGTGTAAACCCACAATTTCACATGCATCAACCCAATGAGCAAATCCCACACATGGAACTAAAATATGAAAATGTATTATGTACATAAATAAATAAATGAAGTGAAAGCATACCAAAATATCAAACATGAAATGAAAAGCATGTGAAAAAGATGAAAGAATGAAAATGATACGCAATGCAAAAAAAATGGAAAGAAAAACAGTCCAAACTCTCCGTCCACCAACGCAAATCCAAAAAAAGGTTAAAAAAAGATATCCATTGTTTCATGTTCATAGTGATAAATAAAAATGCAAAATCATTCCATAGTCCAAATATTTACAATACATTGTCCTGAAAAAACAAACCATTACTCCATGTCCATAATAAAAAAAAAAACAATCAAAATGAATCCATGATGTAAATATATACAATCCATTGTCAACAATAAAAATCCATTAATCCATGTGCAAAAATCCCAAAAATAAATAAATCCATTGTCCAACGATGTAAAGGGTCCATGAGCCCAACTAAACAAATGAAACCTACCTAAGAAATACCTAAAAATATAACTATATACAAATGTGTGTGGCATTGTCCATTGACCACGAATAAAAGGAAAAGGAAACCTAACTCTAAAAACTATTTACAATGGAAGCGGGCTAGTCCGACGGCTCACTTTTGGATGTCCCGGGCCAGGGCATCATCGAACTCCTGCTCAATGTCCTGGGGGCGGTCCTCTTCCATGGCCCCGAGGGTTCGCAGGGACGACGACACGTTCTCCTCCAACTCCCTGCGAATTGCCTTGAGGCACTCAGCCTGCCTCAGGGCCCTCCGCATGGACCATCGTGAGCCATGCCTCTTCTGCCCGGCTGCCGCTCCACATCTATAGCCTGGTCTAACCACTGCCACACAGAAGACACTTCCAGTCCTGGGTCCTCCTGCCCTCTGGCCAATGCCTGCCCCTCCGATGACGAAGGTCCCGAGCCATCATGGCTCCCACCTTGTTGCTGCTGCTGCTGTGCCTCTGCCTGTGCCCTGGCTCTTGCTGCCTGCACATCCTCCTCCAGCTGGGGTGCAGTTGTTGATGTGGCCACCCCTGCTGAACGTCCGGCTCCCAACTGTGGCAGGGATGTGTCCTCCACCAGCCTGGCCGCAGGGTCAGAGGCAGCTCTACAGGGTACCCAGGTGATACATGGGTGGGAAGATGGCATGGAGTACGACTGGCACATAGGGGGTTCAGTCGAGGAGAGGGTCGGAACAAGGTCCAGCAAACAGAGGAATCCGGCCCTGGTGAGCTATCCCAGTAGGTCAACGCGGTCAACGAGCCATTCGAGATGACGCGCAGTCTCCTCATGAAAAGACTGCAGGTCACCTCGCATGGCCCGTTGACGCAACGCCACCCCACCCAGGACAGGCTCAACCCAGTCCTGGATATCCACGTCCGCAGGGAGAGGAAGGCCAGTTGTTGTAAGCGGATCCCCTCCATGAAAACGGGTCTGGACGTAGGCATCCCTGCTGGTGTGGGATGATGCAGTCACAGGATCAGGGACAGGATTACACACAGGCACCTCCGCGGTGGCCTGTGTTGCCTCCTGTCCCTGCCCCTGCACTGCACCACTAGCACCAGTGGAATCCCCACCTCCAGACCCCGTGTCTGTCCCTTGCACGGCCTCCTCCTCCACCAAACCCCTCACCAACCTGGATGACTCTGTGCCATCTTCCTCCGTCGACCCTGTGGGGTCTCAGATGCCCCTTCTGCTGCCGAGGAGACCAACTCCGACCTCTGCCTCTTGGACCTTCCCTTGGCAGCTGCGGCCTGGGACCCGGCACCAGACTCCTCACTCCCCGACAAGATGACAACCTGGGAGGGGAGCCGGGCCTTGCGTCTCGGGCTGGCGGGATGATCCCTTCTGCTGTGCTCCACAGCACCCTCTCCGCCCTCTTCTTCAGTTGACGCTGCAGACAGGGAGAGATAAAACACAGGCATCAGGGCACTGTACAATAGACTGATCACACATGACAGTTGCACATGAGTGGCATTGTTTAACTACAGACACAGCATCACACTCCACGACACACATGTCATTTTAACTCACACACATGAACATTTCAGCAGCAATATTGCACCAGGCAGCACCATCCATACACATACAACAGCATGAACAGCCAAAGGTGAGCCTGACATCACATGAAACACAAGGAGTGCACTAGACATGCACACACGCCACCACACTTACATGCATGTCTACATCTCCTCCAACTGTTGCAGTGATGAGATTGACATACATGTCACATCTGCCATTCATCCTTCTACATATCAGTGTCATGTGCATCCATGTTGCATCACAGTTGCACACTTGTCAGATACACATACATGCACATGTACACAGTGCAGATACATGCATTATGAACCACCATCCATGCCACAACCATGCCAATGTACATACACAGAAATTCAAACATGTGTGCTCCCACAACTGCATTTGCCCAGTATGCTTACCAACACATACACCATCAATATGTCTCACAACTGAGAGGACTCACATGTGGCAGCCTCACGCCCATGTTCATACACATCCCTACATGACCCTACATAAACACATGTGCAACCTGCACACTACTGGCACACCATGACACGTGCAGCGTACTATCAACATGCAATTACACTTACCGCTCGACTCCAGACGGGTCTGCCTCTCAAGGATCTGGACATAGAGCACTGGGCATATGCATTCCAGGACCCTCATTTGATGGTTCGACAGCTGGCCCCGGTGCCCCTTGGCATCCGCTGATTTAGCGAGGCACCGGGCCTTGTTGAGGGTCCTGGACCTGAAGTCCTCCCAGCGCTTCTTGACATGATGTAAGTCGCGGGCTGCCACCCCCTCCGCGTTGATGGCAGTCACGATGTCCATCCAGATCCTGGTCCGTCCTTCATTGTCGGCGCGCGAACTTCCAAAGAGGGCATCATACTGCCCCAGGACTTGCTCCACCAGGACACCAACTTCGGTGGCAGTGAAGCTGGTGGCCCTCTGCCTCTCTGGCTGGGGGTTGCCAGTGCTGCCAGATGGTGTTGTGCTGGACATGGCAACCCCAGAGGCAGGAGTGGGTGGGCAACTGGGTCCTGGGGCTGGGCTGTGGAGCGATGGAATCCCAGTCGAGAGTCTTCGGTTCCAGCAGGGGTGGTCACAGCAACTACACCCCTGGCTGACGTGCAGGCAGCAAATGGCAGGGCACGTGGGCAGAAGGCAGTCAGGCAGCAGCAGATGGCAGGTGGAAGCGTGCTCGGGGATCTGGGGGGCAGTAATTCGGCCTTCTGGGCAGGAGCCTGGTCTTCCATGTGTTTTCGCGTGGCCAGCTTGATACGGAGTGATTTGGCACGTGAAAAAATTGAACGTCAGCGTGTAATTCGAGGAAACGGCCTTAGCACGTAAGCATGTCAGCACACGCACGCGATTTCATTGGACCAAAGGCCCTTAGCGCGTAAGCGCGTAAGTTACATTACGCGCGCGGGCGTTTCCCTCATAGCACGTGATGACAGGGCACATGTGGAAAAACTGCACGTCCGAGTGTCATCGCGTGTAATTGGAGGAAAGGGCCCGCATACACGTGTAATTGACATGTACGTGTGGGCCGGTATAAAAGCTACGTGTAGGACGCCATTTCCTTGTACGTGCTTTTCGTGGAGAGCGAGTGGGTGAAATCTGTACTTCTTGTCGGTTCACACGCGATTACTTCACAGTGTTTGTAGTTTGTACTCCCTGTTACCTCTGACAGCTCTTTTCCGATTTTTGTTGGGCCTGTTTCCTCAAACAGAGTTCACTTCTCCTTTTGTCCTGTCTCCTCAGACAGCATACAATTCTTCTTTTGGCGGGGGTGTTGCCAACGCGCACACACGCGTATTTTTCACGTTCTATTTCCAAGCAGACGGTGAGTTCTGCAAGTACTTAACAACTGTGCTTGCTCCGTGTGTCGCGTTCCCCTTCAGAGGTCATTGTAGGCTGTGAGTATTACGCGTACGCTTATTTTTGTGTTTCTGGGTGCCACAGCGTAGTGCGGGTTCATTTTTTCACGCACGTGGTCTACGAGGGGTTGCGTGCACGTCTATTTTTGATTTTGGGCTGCCTGTGCGTTGCATGACCCGTCATCTTCCCCCAGGGGTCACAGGCAGTCTTTTTAGAGCACTGGGGTATGAATTCCATCTAGTATCCTACCCCTTTGACCCCCAGTTGCCCAGGACAATAGTTTACTGCAACTCCCATACGCACAACAACATCAGTGCCATGGTTGGGAGGCGACCAAGCGGTGAGGGAGGCAAAGGTGGCCGCCCTTCAAAAGGTGGGCGTGGTGGGCACGGTAGGGGACGTGGCCGGGATTTGCAGGGTGCTCCTATACCCCCATGTGTGGCGGAACAATCAGGGACACCCATGCCCCCCCATGGTTGAGAGAAACGTGGCTGACACCATCCCAGCTCAGCTCCTGTTGGACCAGCCCATTGTGGCACCTGACCTGGTACAGGATGACTCCCAGGCTGACTTCCAGGTCATTAAGTCTAGTGGCGGTGCTATGTCATCTGCTGCCCCAAGTATGCAGGGTGGGGAGGCTGCAGGGGCAGCTGCAGCTCCATCCGCCCCAGCTCTGACTCCCCCAGCCAGGACAGTGTCAGTCAAGGTCCATCAAACTGACGTTCCCCCTGCCAACATTACCCTGCAACCAATGCCTGCATCAAGACCTATGGTCATTGTGCATTCCCACACTCCTACTACCCAGTCCACCGGTGATTCTGCCCCTACTGACCAGAGCGGCATAAGCCACTCTGGCTCCACTCCACTTTTAAAGAAGAGGAAGAAGGGTGTTCTGGCACGACAGGCTGAGACCCCAGACACGGCTACACACTCCGGCACGTCAAGGAAGCCTTGCTTTAATGAGGCGGAACTTGATGCACTTGTGTCCTATGTGTCGGCACATAGCCGTGAAATGTTGGTGACTGCAGGGTGCAAGACCACACCTGGTCAACGTAGGGCACACTGGCAGACCATCGCGGACCGCATAAGTGCCCTTGGATTTGTGAGGCGCACAGCTGATGATTGCTACAAGCGGTGGAATGACCTGAAATGCAGAGCAAAGAACAAGCTGGCCTCAAATCATGCCGCTACTCTGGTGACTGGCAGTGGGTCTCCACAAGAGGACAACAAACTCACTGAACATTAGTCTGTTGCTGGGGCCTTCGTCACAGAGGAACAGATCCAAGGTGTAGGAGAACTACCTGATTATGATGCATTGTTCGGTGAGTGCCCATGCATATGTGTGTAATGCATGCGTATGTTGTTTGGGTGACGGGTTCTGATTGAGTGCCAGGTGAGGGTGTGATTGCCTGGGTGGTATGGGTCACCCATGTGCTTCATCCAAAACATTCAGCGGCCTTGGATTTGGGTGTGACAGTATCCCTTCTGCCCACAGTAGTAATTTAGCGCAACATTACGGCAGTTGCCCTTGAAGTGGCATCTTGCAACAACATTGTTTGTATTTTTCAGTGTTCGTTCAGGCTGATTGTTTCAATTCTCCCAATTTTGCTATGCTTTCCTCAGCCCTATTGTCACATTTGTGACATGCTTCTGTCATTGATGAACCCCACATTGGCCCACATGTGTTACCTTGTTAGGTGAATGATTTGACCATTCAGGCTGATTGAGTATTGGCCTGATCACATACATTTTTGGGGCCTGTTTGAATGTGGAACATGATAGTTGTTTCATGACATGTTGAAGTGCACAACCATTGATGTGTACATCAGCCTGCAATCACTGTATTTTTGTACACTGGATGTGTTGCAGTGTGTGGCACATGCGTATTTTGTCACACTATGTAGCATTTTTCATCTCATCATGTCCATCTCACATGGATGGCTGACAGTACTCATTCACTGACATATGGATGTACTTGTGGAATGTACCATGGCTATGGTACATGCCATCTGTGTTATGGCATGTGTCATGTATGTGTATTGGACATGCCACTCACAGGCCAATGTGTGATGGCAGTGCTACCCAGCATGCAGCAAATGTGTTGCTCTTCCATCTTGGTGTCATCAGTGTCTGCCTTTTGCCTCCCCTTCCAACTCAGTGACAGTGTATGCATGGGAGGGTTATAGTCATGTGGGACATGTGTAAATCATGTACTGGTTCTGTAGCTTGCCAATCCTATTTATGTGCTATGGTGCTAATGCCTGTTTCCATTTTTTTGTCTTTCATGTTTTTGCAGGGGATGACGCACTTGACGCTGTTGAGGTTGAGGAAATGGTGCAGACCCATGAGGAATCTCAGGCACGACCGGGCACCAGTGGGGGACGTGGTGTGGTGGTGGGTGAGATCCCAATCTTGCTGCAGACCATTCTGTGCACGGGTGTCTCTGGGTGCACCTCCCCAGACCTCTATTCAGGTGCTGATTCGGATGACGAGACCTATGTGCCATCGCAGGTAAGTGTTTCTGGCAGGGATTCTGTTCTGTCCAACCCACCTGAACCAGGGGTAGAACCCTCTATGGGGATGTCAGTGTTGGTAAGTCCACCTTTGGCGGTTACCGATGCAGGGTCACACTCCACAACATCTGATCCTGTTCCTGGGCCAGCAGATCAGAGGGGGAATGCAGTCCTGCAGCCTCAGGCAGTGCCGGCACAGCAAGGCGCAGATCGCCATGCCCAAACAGGTGTGGTGCCCACCAACGCGGTGGCCATATGCCACCAGGCAATACCGTATGGGAACAATCCATGTACGGTATGGCAAGCCAACAGGCAGCATCAGTTCAGATGATGGCTCAAGCAATGTAGAGGGTGGCCACTTCCATTGTCCCCCCTGAAAGGCAGATGGAGCAACTACAGCAGGCAACAGACTCCATTTGCCAATCACACAGGGAGGACATGTTGGCGTCCAACAGGGACAGACGGGCGGCACTGGAGACTCTACGCCAATCGATATCAATAGTGTCCCAGGGCCACAGGGAAGCCCTGAGGGTAGAACTCCATCACCTCAGGGAGACTCTTGTTGACCTTGAGGCTTCCACTAACTTGAGGACAGAACAGCAGCAGGAATGGCTCACACGTTCGCTCTCAGCTGAGATGCAGGCAACTCGGGAGGAGATCCGGGCATCACGTCAGGTGCTGCATGGGGATCTCCGCACTATAATCCTCCATAACGAGACCTTCAACACCCGCATGCTTGCTGCCATGGAGGAACATACCAGGGCTTTGCGTGGGCTGCCTCCCATAGTGCCACCACCTCCTGTGGCAGCAGCAGAGGGTGATGAGAGCGACAGCAGCAGTTCTCCCACATTGGCATAGCCGTGCAGGCCATGAGCCCATGGAGGTGTTTTTTTGTTTTTTTTTCCCAACATCCACACAGGTGGCTGTTGGTGCGCACCCTATCCTCGGACCTCCTGGGTGACCCCCCCCCTGGGCCCCACATGGCCATTTTTGATTTTTGATTTTTGATTTTTAATTTTTTTTTACAGTGTGTTGCCTTGTGTGGCTCCCGTGGGCATCCACTCTATTCCGGCTGGGCACATGCAGGCTTGTCCTGAGTTTGGGTTAGATGCTTGGGTTCGTGAGACACACACCCCTCCTGCTTCCCGTTTCCATGGGCTTGCAAAGGGTGTGCCCAAGTGACAGTGACTTACACAGTGACGTTGGACTCCCATGAGCTGTGTGGGCAGTCTGTAGTCAATACTGTGTATACATTCCTACTGGATATTGTTGTTGTATTGTACACTGCATGGTGTATTGATATGTGCTTGTGCATCCATGTCTTCCTCCTAATTTGCAGGTTCATTCCTCATGTCTTC
Source organism: Ambystoma mexicanum (assembly GCF_040938575.1). Lineage (NCBI taxonomy): Eukaryota > Metazoa > Chordata > Amphibia > Caudata > Ambystomatidae > Ambystoma > Ambystoma mexicanum. Next base: position 1,190,390,516 of record NC_090924.1, read on the forward strand.
ACAAGGCCGTCTACTTTGGTGATGGAGTTCATGTTGTAAGCAGTGCACTTACACATTTGCTTGGCAGCAACACTGTACAGTTGGAAGGGGTCTAATGTGCTGGCATAATCAGGTTGTAAGACTACCACTACTTTAACTTAGTACTGTCATGTTTTTGCTATGTTTGAGGTTGTGTAGCTGCATTGTATTGTTGGTAAGTATTTGGTCATGTGTGTTGTTAGTTCTACATTACTGGGAGCATATTGTGTGTGGCCAGTTTCCATTAGGGACACTGTACTTTGTGACACTTGTGTCAGGTTTTGGGGATTGCTTTGTTTGCTCTCACATAGCATGACATGCCATGGTGTGTTGGGTGGCGTTGCTGGGGAGGGGTTGGGTGACATAGCACTGTTGTCATGTTGTATTTTGCAAGGGGGTAATGAATTTAGCAGCATAGAAGTGTGTCTTTTGATGACACAGCATTGGTGGTGTTGTGTAGGTAGGGATGCACACAATGTAAAACTTCCAGGTGACCAATCTCAGGTTGGTATGGTTGTGACAGTTGACTGTCCCTTATGTCATCATCATTGATTGTCAGATGGTATGTGCCAGAGCTGTGTGCACTCCACAGGGGTGTGATTTTAGGTGAAGTAATTAGCCACCAGCTGCGTACGGGCTGCCTCACCCCGTGCCCTTTCCCCTCCCATGCAGCGGGCGTGCATGTGGTTGGGGATGTGGGGGCACCACCATGTCCACAGGCAGGCCCCGGCGTGCTGCAACGTTGTGCAGGACACATGCTGCCACTATGATCCTGCACACTACTGGGGGAGCTTATAACAGCTGCCCGCCAGAACGGTCAAGGGAGCGAAAGCGTGACTTGAGCACTCCGAATGTGCGCTCCACTATGCCCCGGGTTGCAATGTGGGCTGTGTTGTATCTTACCTGGGGTGGCATGGTGGGGTTCTGAATTGGCGTCATCATGTGGGTGCTCAGAGGGTAGGCACTGTCCCCTGGAGAGGTGGTGATGGGTATCATTAGTGGGGTTGTGACATTACTCAGTATCTGCATGCATGTGCTGTGGCATTTATACTCACCGTGCAGCCATGTATCGCTATGCCGCCCAGCTTCTAGGTCCCGGTTTAGGGTTGACATTCTGTAAATGAAACTGTCGTGGGTGGACCCTGGATAGTTGGCATATACTGAGGTGATGATTCCCTTGGCATCACATACTACCTGGACGTTGATGGAATGCCAGTGCTTGTGGTTTCTATAGATGTGCTCTGATGCCCTGGGGGGACGTTGAGCCACATGGGTGCAATCAATGGCACCTAGGACTTTGGGGAATTGTGCCACCCCGTAGAAATCCTGGACGGCAGCCTGCCTTTCTGCAGTTGTTCTGGGCAGGTATATGTGCCTGCGGACTGATGGGCGTGCAGTCATGATGTCCAAGACCTGGTGTAGGCAGCGTGACTGCGTGGCCTGTGACACCCCCCCACTAAAGCACTTGTCCACTGAAATGATCCAGTGGCCAAGAAGTGCAGTACATTGAGGACCTTCTCCAGGGGGCTGAGTGCTTGGGAGCACAGGGTGGGTAATGTGAGGTCATCCTCCCACTCACTCACCAGGTTGAGTATTATGTGAGGTGGAAACCTGTACCTCCCATACACCTGGACATCAGGCATCCCAAAAAGGCTGGTTCTGGGTGTGAAAATTCTGGGCCTGACTATCCTCCTCCTCCTCCTGCTGTATCCCACGACCACTGCTGCTAGGAATGGTATATTCATCCTGGCGTCTGATTTGCACGCACTTTTATGCTGCGCGGGTCCATGCACGCCTGCTTCCTGCTGGCGTACGTTTTTCCAGATTAGCGCGTCTTTGTTGGCTCACGCGTATTCCCGTCCGAATCCATGAATACGTGTTTTGAACGTGCGTGTGGGCGTTCTGCGCAATTTGCATCCTGTACTTCCCCCGTGACGCCCACATTTTCATGCGTTGTTCCCCATTCTGCATGTCACACCCTCTGTTCCTCCTACTTTTGTTGTGTGCGGCACGCTATGTGCGATGTCGCTGTGCGCGTAGCGCACGCTGTTTGGAGACGTGTGCGCCAGCGTGCGCCACACAGAATTTTGGCGCACATCCTGGGATTTACACGCGGACGGACTTCCATGAATCACTGTGCGTGGGTTTCACTGCGATTTTCGCACTGGCACTGCGATTCGCACGCTTTCGCACACTTTTGCACGCTTGCGCTGAAAATTTCAGCACACATTAATTCCATTAATCGGCCTGAAGAGCGTTTAGCTACAGCTTATACATATTGGAAAAGTGAAAAATGCATTGTCCTTTCTATTGGAGCACAGTGATTCATACAAAGGCGGTCTGACTGTACCTGACTTGTCTATGTTTGATGTTGAGTCTACAAACAAAAGCAGTGAAGATTAGCTGTTGCAGAAGGAATAGTTTGTATGAACATTACACTATTCATCCTCTACACTCACGTGAAGTCATGGGTAACAGTTTAGAAGAGTATCAAATTAAAGCAACGAAAGGTGCAGCAATCAGTGTATGGGAAAAGGCATTAGAAGCCTGTTGTTTCCCAATGATGTTTTTCAACTGGTAAAGGAGAGACATTGGTTGATTGGAAGGTGTGAATCTCTGCTTCAGAATATCATTGTACAAGAATGTATTCTGAAGATTCACGATTCCACACCAATGTTGAATATATTTTTCAGTTATTGGGCCTCATTACGACCCAGGCGGTAAGGGAATACCGGTACCGTAAGGGCACTGGTGCCAGTAATCCCTTACCGCCCTATTCTGAGGTCCCTTTGCGGGTCCTCCCTTAATGCCTGGTTTTACCAGGCATTAAGGACAGGACCCGCAAAGGGACCTCAGAATACGGCGACAACCATCCCCTGACACAGGGTGTAACACAACTACTCCATTTACCATTAAAAAAATCTCTATTCTTGACACGGAAAAACTCATTCTCTCTCTAAAACCATCTAACTGCAATGGCGACAGTTGCCCAGCACAAATAATAAAGGATGCGGCTAGAGACCTTGCCCCATTTATCTCCAAGCTCATAAATGCTTCCTTTAAAACCAATACAGTACCTAATAACCTCAAAGAATCCTGGGTCCTCCCCATGCTTAAAAAACAAACACTAGACCCTACCATCCCTACCAATTATAGACCAATTACCACTGTCCCCTTTCTACTTAAAGTAGCCTATATTCAAATTCAGGAATACTTAGAAGCTAATCACCTACTAGGATCACGACAGTCTGGCTTCCGCCCACTCCACGGTACAGAAACTGCCCTTCTAGACCTTAAGACTCAAATTGACGAGTTGAAGGACAAGGGACAAACAGCTATGCTACTTCTCCTGGACATCTCTGCAGCGTTCGACCTAGTGGATCACGCAGTTTTATGTAACCGTCTCAGGTCGGCAACGCACTTCTCAGGGGAAGCCATAGCCTGGGTCGAATCCTTCCTGGCCAACAGGACAATGGGAGTCTTTTCCCCACAAATGGCTGCTGACCCAACTCAAATCTGCTGTGGAGTACCCCAAGGATCCTGTTTCTCACCCACTATGTATAACATCTTTACTAAGCCTTTGTTCCACAAATTGGACAGACTGGGTATCACCTACACTAATTATGCAGATGATACCCAGATCCTCATCCCCCTTTTGGGCAACTTTTTGGAGGACACAGCCTTAGTAAACAGAGTATACCTCCTCATTCAGGCATGGATGGCATCTCATGGCCTCTGCCTGAATGACGATAAAACTGAGATACTAATCCTAGGCTCTGAAACTAACATAAAAAAACTTAGCCCTAACTATACTGCCTTAAATATCGACAACAATCTCATCAAGGTGATGCCAGTGGTCAAAACACTAGGCTTCTATCTTGATGCCACTCTCTCGCTTAAGAAACAAGTCAACTCACTCGCATCCTCCACAGCTTATACCTGTAAGCTTATCCGAGCTTTCAGACCATTCCTTTCTACCTCGAGTTGCATCACCTTGACCAATGCCTTTGTATTGTCGGGATTAAACTACTGTAATGCTCTCTACTCAGGTGCCAACAAAAATATCATCAATAAAATACAAAGAATGCAAAACAACGCCCTAAGAGCAGCCCTGAATATCCCTAGGAGAGAACACATCTCTGATGCCAGAAGAGGGGTTCATTGGCTAAAAATATCTGTCAGGATACTTCTAAAAACAGCCTCCCTTACCTCCAAATGCTTAAACCACTTGGCCCCACCCTACCTTGCTGAAAGGATAAATAGAAGATCGTCCACACGCCCAAGGAGAACAGCCAATGCCCATACCTTGAAACGCCTAGATTTAAACTTGTTACTGCTGGAGGATCTAGCTTCCCAGTTATTGCAGCACAAACCTGGAATGCACTACCGTATGACCTCAGAAAGGAACAACCATATCCTAAATTTAGACTCAATGTAATTAAATGGCTACAAACGCATGACTGTTAGCTTACCTTCTCGGTACCTTGCACTCCTGTCTCTGCTGCATGTCTCTTAACTTGCTTCCTTCTGTATGCCACTGTAACCATCCTGGCAACCTATTTTCAAACTGTCTTGTATATTTTATGCTTCTTTGTACACATTATGTAACCAAGCTTAAACTGTCTTGACCACTACTGCGCCCGGCTGCCTAATGGGTTTGGCGCGCAATACCAAATAAATAAACAAACAAACAAACAAACAAACAAGCAGTTGTTTCCAGCAGGCCTCAGCGGAAAGTGTCTGGGTGTTTTCCAAGAAACATGCGAAAATTCCAGTCCAGAATTGGGATTGATTTTGGGAGGCTTAATACTTTCTACCAAAACAGGACTTCCAGGTGGTGCCAGTGTTTCTTCAGGAGCTGTATCATTGTCTCTGTGCCATAAGACACTACAGCTACCACCTTACCTTTGTAGTACTCAATCAGTGGGAGTTTCGAGTACCAACAATATATCGTTTTAACAGCAGTGCTTAGTTTGCCAGCATCTTTATTTTAGATCTTTGGGTCAGGATGTTCTCTGTTTCCACTGAGCTTTTGCTAACTATTGTCCTCAGATATTTAAATTGATTTACTTTTCCTAGCAGGCTACCCCCCAGTTTCCAGTGGGATGCCTTTGATCTCTTCCACCTTCCACCATTCAGACACAGGAATTTAGATTTACTCGTGTTGGTTTGCATGCTATTTTGGGCTGCATATTCCTCCATTCAGCTCAGTTGTCTCTGCAGCCCTATCTCTGTGTGGTCCATGAGCACTAAGTCATCTGCATTGAGCAGATGGCTAACATGCTCGCCGCCTGTCTTCGGTGTGAACATTTTGCAACATTACATGAATGGTCTCAGGTCAGGTAGGTAGAGGTTGAACAGGGCAGGTGCCAGTGCACAGTCTTGTTTCACTCCCCTAGCTATTTCTATCTCTTCTGTCAATTGCCCTTCCAGGTTTAGGCATACTCTCATACTTTTGTCTGTGTATAAGGCCTCGACCTGGGCCACCAAGTCTTTGGGGCAATTCCATGCTCTCATCTTTTACCATAGCCGCTATCTATTTATTGTATCAAAGGCTTTTGCCAGATCGACAACTGCTAGGAACATTTTGTCCTTCTTTCTTCCAACTTGCTCCTTTACTATTGATAGCAGTAAGGTAGGAGGCAAGGTATGCAGTCCCTTCACAAAACGCACTGAAATATGTCCTGCTGCTTTGTGCTACATGCCCAGTCATTCATCCTCCTCAGTAGTAGGAGTGTGTCTATATTCCCCATACCATACAGGAGGGTGATGGGGCAGTAGTTATTAGGGTCATCCCTACTGCCACTCTTAAAGATTGGGATCACGTTGACCATTCTCCATGTTGCGAGTTTTCTATTATCTGGCCTATTAGTTCTACCCATTGTTCTGGATGTTCTTTCAAAATATGGTTAGTTATGCCATCCTGGCCAGGCACGCATGATGAACTTGATCATTTTATCAGGTAGATGACATAGTTCCAGTTGTATGTCAGGTGCCACGGTTGGTCTCAGGAGGATAGCTATGGGGCAATGCACTCACCTTGGAAGCAAGATTACGCGGTGCGACACAGGTTCGATCCCAGGGTCCGTGCTTAGAAACCTCTGGGTATTAAGAGCATTATAATTAACCAACTACAATTACAATTACACGCCAATTGTGGGCGGGTTGTCTCGGAATCCACTGAGGTAGTCTTTTCATATAGTTCTTTAAAACGTTATACTCATGAACCTTCTGGTACACTATTTATCTGCTGTGGTTTCGGATAGGTTCCCTGTGAGTTGATACAACCCTAGATCTCCCTGCAGTTTATATTTGAGATGGCTCTCATCATTGTTTAATCATCCTGTTGTACTAACATGTTTTTATACCATTTCAGCCAGTTCTTGCATTGGTTCTGTAATTTTTTTGTATTTACTTTGTAGTTTTGGCTGCTCTCACATTTTACTCGCTTAAGTGCTGCCCGCAGTTACGTCTTTTTCATCGCCAATTGTTTATCAAAGATATGGGTATGATTTTTGTTGTTTTTTTGGTGACAATATTTCTTGAAACCATGAACAGTGCAGGGACTGCAGCATAGTCAGGTGCTCGAGTAGGCCCTTCTGTTTATTGCCACATTCTGATTTTTTTATATTGTGCATTCGTAAATTCCAGGTTGTTTTCTGTGATTTTCAGCATGCAAGCGTTATTAACATACTCTACACTGAAGCTGTAATTTTTTTAGCTTCCCTTTTACCATCCTCTTGCCAAGTAGCTTTCAGAATGTTATGGACACTTACTATTGTGTGTAGAACTTCAAATGTTGTTATATCGCCGATTAGATTTCTCGCGACAAAGTTGTAATCTATCATGAATGCTTGTTCTCCCCGCTTCCATGTTGGTTTGGTCTGTTTGTTAGCTTCGAAGTGGCATTTAGGATGTGGAGGTCTCTGCTTTCCATTAACTCCATCCACAATAACCTTCTTCGTTTTTTCCGGTTTTAAGATCCTGTTATCTCTTTCATCTTGGACTATCTTACTTGTTGCACATTGTGAATTAAAGTCTCCACATACTATGATAGATGCTACTTCTTGGCTGTATGCAACATCAGTTGATGTAGCTACATTTCCTATCATGTGTTTAATCTTTGTAGCAGTGGATTTCCAATATATGTTCATTATGGCAAGGTGTTTTCTTGTTCCCTTTGGTTCATTTGGCTCTATTTCTCTCGGTCTGAGAAGGGTCAGTTGGAGATAAGAGCAGATGTTTTTAAATTTGATTACTTCATAGCTCCTGCCATTTTTGACTAGAGTCAACAATCTGGCTGATGGCAGGCCTGTTTCCCCTCTTACTGCCAGGTTTAGAAAGGTGTTATATCCGTCCAGAATAGACTGCAAAGTTAGCCACGTTTCTTGTAGGCATATAACGTCGTAGAAATTCAGCTTGGCCTTCCCGCCCTTTAGGAGCTGTGCGTGTCCTCTGGTGTTCCACGAGATCAGTGAGAATAAGATTTTCTCTGATTTTTGTGGATATAGTTATTCATTTGTGTCCTTCTCTAATGCTGAAGGCAGAAAAGACCAGTGGACATCATCTAGTGTTTCTGCACAGTTTTGATGATATGTTCCTCTTTTCTCTTTGATAGGTTTTTGTCCTGTGCTGTTGAATGTAAATATTAGTTTCTTCATGGGATTCCCCCGGACTTCCAACTTGTTAGCCCTATCCTGATGAGTGCTTCTTTCCTGTGCGATCGACTGGGCTCTTGTTACCCACCTCATCCCTGCGTGCTCATCCTGTAGGTACAGTGTTGATTCTGGGTTCCTTGTTATAGTAGTCTGTAGATTCTATGCCTGGTCCACTCTTCAGTCTATCGATCTCGGTTCCTCCATTATTATTAGATCAAAGCCCAGTATTTGGAACCTCATAATCGAGTCCAGCACTAATTGCTTTACAACTATTGAGCGTAGGTGAGTATAAACCAAATCTGAACAATCTTCTTGGACAAATTCATTTATCTGTATGTCTTCTTTAGTTATTTGTTTTGTGTATGTCATGCACTGGAAGAGGGTCAGGACCTTATACCTATTGAAGATAAAGTTCTCTTCCCTGTTGTTAGGGAGAATTCTCTGTTTAGGCTGAATTTCCTAACCTAGTGAGTCCCGCAGCAGCTTAGCTTTCTGGAGTTTGTTTTTTTCCATCCTGCCAAGAGTGAGACTCTTTTTCTCCCACTCTTGGACATGAATAGGGTTAATTCCTTTGAATATCTATGTGTTCTATGGGCTATGGGGTCTTTTACTCCATAGGGTCTCATATGTTTTACTATGTGTGTTACACCGCACCCTCCGTGCCGTAACACTGGGGCGTCCTAGAGGATCCCCACCATAGACCCCATACCCTGGGACTGACTTCTGTCTCCCAGGGCATGTAAAGTCACCATTGGCTTTACTAGACCTAGATTTACTAACAGAACTAGTACAAACCATCCTATTGTGGACGTACTAGTAGGGGTAATTCGATTACCCCTGGGTCTGTTATTCGAGGGGGCACTGTCCCGTCCCCCAACGTCGAGTTTTGGCTGGTGGCAGTGGAAACTACTTGTTATATTCGACCCCGAATATAATTCTATGGGATTCTTCCCATTGTTGGAGGCTAATACTTTTTCCTGTTAGTCTCTAACATACCGCCGGTTTATTTGTCTTAAATAAATCTATCGGTTGGTATTTTCTGCCAGAACTCGGTTTTTAAAATGGCATCTGTGTTTGTCTCTGTAACTCCGAACCAAAGGTTGAGCCCTTTGTTCCACTTTTGGCGGGCTTCTACACAGAAGCCCTCCAAAGTGGTGCCATTCTGTCTGGGTACCACAGGGGGTGTGGGAGGGGGTTTAGGCACCCTGGACTGAGTTGCCTTGCCAACTCCAGTCGCACTCTGGTGTGATTGGCTCAAGTGGTGAGCCACCCCGCTCACCACTTAGCGTGTTTTGATTGACAGCTGGGCTGAATGAATGGGGGTTTCCTGCATAAAAGCAGGGCTTTTGGGACTGGATCTTCAGAAGTCACCACAGGACCTAAGAATCCGACGAGGGTAAAGCTGAGCCGACCTGCAACGACGACACCTCCGGTGGAGCCCTGCTGAACCGATTCACCACTTCCCAACGACAGAGGAGATCTCCCCGCCGGAGAGTCTTCTTCCCCTGACTGGTGGGCACAACCAGTCCCCTTTGCTTTTTCTTCGCTTCCAGGGCGTAGTGGTCGAATTGCCCTTGCTGAGCACCCCGGCAACCGGATAGCCACTAGCCCGTACCGTGACCAAAAGGCTGTGCCTTGTGACAGAGCACTCCGTGGCTGGTCTCTTCCCTGGTGGTGCAACGATCTTCAACTTTCCTTCGACGACGAGATCATCTCATCTCTTGGCAAGGCCCCGATTTGCATCCACCACCAGGAACAACTGCCCCCGCTGGAGCTGTCTCTCCACATACAAGGTACCGTGTCCGCCTGACTTCCCTTGTGACGGTTAGCGTGAGGTGTCTTAATCCTTGCCTCTCCATTGGGTCGCCTCCAAGCCTTCTTAACTTTCTGTTCTGAACTGGTACAATCTTTCTGTGACAATTCGCAACAAAGACTCGAATTGCATTTCCACTGTGATACTTTTGGGACATAGCGCTTTGCCTCTCTCCGAGTGGGCCTGGCCTCTGAACTTTGTGATCTACGGTAGATCATGCCTTACTTGCCTTGCATTGTTTCGTAAAAGTGTTGGTACAGAGTTGGTTTCATACCCTGCCTTTTCTCTCCCCTCCTAACGAATACTATAGTGCCATCTAGGTTAAAGCATTCACCTCTGTCTGCAAATAAGTGGTGCCGTTGAGCCTAGACTTGTCGACATATTGTGAGAGGATTGAGATACTTATAATAATTGTAATTGAAGTTGTTTGCCGTATTAGTGCCAGAGTGTTTTTCACAGATGTGTTGTTATAAATAAATACCTATATATCTTTACACCCAAGCTCTGTTCCGTGTCTGCTTGTTCTACTGTGTAAATTGCCCTATTTTGTATACTCCACATACTGCCTAACTCTTCTTGAGGGAAGTCTGACTGCTCAGCCACAGCTACCAAGTGAATCTGTGTGGTACAAACTGCAACCAAGTGGGTTTACTGCCAAACACCTGTAGGCCTAAATCTTTTGCAGTGGTCCCAGAGGGAACTGCACAGGTTTCCGCTTAACACCTGTCCACCACTTGCTGCTGTCTAAGGCATCTCGCAGTGTCACTTATGCTCTTTTTTTTATTGGATCACTTTAGTTGTTTCTTAATTCTCTTCTAGGTGGGTATTTGTGTATTACGTCATTGTTAGATGGTCTTAAAGTGCCCTTTATTTCTCTTTGCTGACTCCTAGGGCAGGCCCCTTGGTTGTATTGCATGATTTGTTCCTTGCTTTCCAGTGTGGTTCTGCCCTGACAATGGTATTCATTCTTCGGTGCCGTCTGTCTTTGTAGCACTGTGGTTCTTTATTTGCATTCAATGTTCGCATTTTATTAACTGCCATTTCACTTTTTTCGGCCAATGTTAAGTATTGGTATTCTGGCCTTGTGGACCTTGGTGGAGCATTCTTGGTTGCTGTTATGTTGTTCTCTATGAACGGGCGGTTAGTAGAGTGGGCCATGTCGATTGCTTCTTCTTCTTCTTCTTCTTCTTCTTCTTCTTCTTCTTCTTCTTCTTCTTCTTCTTCTTCTTCTTCTTCTTCTTCTTCTTCTTCTTCTTCTTCTTCTTCTTCTAGTGAGTAGACAGAGATGTCAGCCAAGAATGAAGAAATATCAGAGACTGCATATCATTCTACTGGGATTATGGGATCCACACTAAAGGATCCAGATTTTTTTTCTTTCTCTTTTCCTCTTCTGTTTTTTGGGGTAAAGACATCTCTGATGGTGGCAGCGAAAACGTTCTAAGGAAGTTCCTAGAATCGTTGGATTTTTTTGTTATTTTTTTCTTATTGTTCTGTGATTTCTGGCTCACCTTGTTTTCAGACTTCCCCCTCTTCCCTGTGGTGAAGAGTGGGTAGGTGGATGTTACTGAGGACTCTTTCAGGGTAATTCATAGAATTTCGCACCAAAGTGGCGCACGCGGCTGGCGCACAGTGTCCCGGTGCGAGACACTGCGCCAGCCGCGTGCGATAAAATCAATTTCATTGCACAGCGTATTCATGGATTTTAGCCTCCAAAACCAGCCGTGGCGCAGAGTGGCGCAGCGACCCTGCAGCAGCGCCAGTTACGCCCCCAAGACCGCCCTCGCGCAAGGAAAATCCATCAAAATCCCCAATTCATCGCAAATGTCTGCGCTACCCCTGGACCAGTTTACAGGGCTGCCAAACAGCAAACGCCAAGCGGGGTCTGTGTATTACTGGGCTGCGCGGGAAGTTTCACACGCGATTGGCCCTGTGCGAGCGGGGTACGTGTATAACTGGGAAGCGCGGGAAGTTTCACACGCGATTTCAGCAGGGTACGTGTATTACTGGGGTGCGCGGGAGGTTTCACACGCGATTTCAGCAGGGTACGTGTATTACTGTGGTGCATGGGAAGTTTTACACGCGATTGGCCCTGTGCAAGCGGGGTACGTGTATTACTGGGGTGCGCGGGAAGTTTCACACGCGATTGGCCCTGTGCGAGCGGGGTACGTGTATTACTGTGGTGCGCGGGAAGTTTCACACGCGATTGGCCCTGTGCGAGCGGGGTACGTGTATTACTGGGGTGCGCAGGAAGTTTCACACGCGATTGGCACTGTGCGAGCGGGGCACGTGTATTACTGGGGTGCGCTGGAAGTCTCACACGCGATTGGCCCTGTGCGAGCGGGGTACGTGTATTACTGGGCTGCGCAGGAAGTTTCACACGTGATTTCAGCTGGGTACATGTATTACTGGGGTGCGCGGGAAGTTTTACACGCGATTGGCCCTGTGCGAGCAGGGTACATGTATTTCAGGGGTGCGCGAGAAGTTCCACACGCGATTGTCCTGGGTACGTGTATTCCAGGGGTGCGCGGGAAGTATCACAGGCAAATTCAGCAGGGTACGTGTATTTCAGGGGTGCGTGGGAAGTTTCACACGCGATTCCATCAGGGCACGTGTTTTTCAGGGGTGCGCGGGAAGTTCCACACGCGATTGTCCTGGGTACGTGTGTTCCAGGGGTGCGCGGGAAGTCTCACACGCAAATTCAGCAGGGTACGTGTATTTCAGGGGTGCGTGGGGAGTACTACACGTGATTTGGCCGTGTGGGTCCTCCCAGGTGTTCCCTCTACAACCTCCATGGCCCCTGCAGGCAGCTCACACCACAGGGGACTACCCTGCACCCCTGCTCATCTCCCACAGGCAGCCCATCCACCATGGGCATGCCCCCCAGCCAAGCCACATGTCACCTTGAACTACTGATCAACAACGCATGTCTCCCAGCACCCCCACCCCCCAGCACTGTGGGGCACCTGCCAGCAGGCCCCCACTCATGTCCAACTCATGTCCCCCTCCACCCCCACCCCTCAGCATTCAGGGGCACCCTCCACCAGGCCCCCACACATGTCTCCCTGCACCCCCACCCCCAGCATCCAGGGGCACCCTCCACCAGGCCCCCACTCATGTCCAACTCATGTCCCCCTGAACCCCCACCCCCCAGCAGTCAGGGGCACCCTCCACCAGGCCCCCATTCATGTCTCCCACCCCCTCCACCCCCCAGCAGTCAGGGTCACCCTCCACCAGGCCCCCACTCATGTCTCCCAGCACCCCCACCCCCCAGCATCCAGGGGCACCCTCCACCATGCCAACACATGTCTCCCAGCACCCCCACCCCCCAGCATCCAGGGGCACCCTCCACCAGGCCCTCACTCATGTCTCCCTGCACCCCCACCCCCAGCATCCAGGGGCACCCTCCACCAGGCCCCCACTCATGTCTCACAGCACCCCCACCCCCCAGCCTCCAGGGGCACCCTCCACCAGGCCCAAGCATGTCCAACTCATGTCCCCCTGCACCCCCACACCCCAGCAGTCAGGGACACGGTCCACCAGGCCCCCACTCATGTCTCCCAGCACCCCCACCCCCCAGCAGTGCAGGGCACCCTCCACCATGCCCCCACACATGTCTACCTGCACCCCCACCCCCCAGCATCCAGGGGCACCCTCCACCAGGCCCCCACACATGTCTCCCAGCACCCCCACCCCCCAGCATCCAGGGGCACCCTCCACCAGGCCCCCACTCATGTCCAACTCATGTCCCCCTGCACCCCCACACCCCAGCATCCAGGGGCACCCTCCACCAGGCCCCCACTCATGTCCAACTCATGTCCCCCTGCACACCCACACCCCAGCAGTCAGGGGCACCGACCACCAGGCCCCCATTCATGTCTCCCAGCACCCCCAGCAGTGCAGGGCACCCTCCACCGTGCCCCCACACATGTCTCCCAGCACCCCCACCCCCCAGCATTCAGGGGCACCCTCCACCAGGCCCCCACTCATGTCTCCCTGCACCCCCACCCCCCAGCATCCAGGGGCACCCTTCTCCAGGCCCCCACTCATGTCTCACAGCACCCCCACACCCCAGCATCCAGGGGCACCCTCCACCAGGCCCCCAATCATGTCTCCCTGCACCCTCACCCCCCATGATCCATGGGCACCCTCTACCAGGCCCCACTCATGTCCAACTCATGTCCCCCTGCACACCCACACCCCAGCAGTCAGGGGCACCGACCACCAGGCCCCCATTCATGTCTCCCAGCACCCCCAGCAGTGCAGGGCACCCTCCACCGTGCCCCCACAAATGTCTCCCAGCACCCCCACCCCCCAGCATTCAGGGGCACCCTCCACCAGGCCCCCACTCATGTCTCCCTGCACCCCCACCCCCCAGCATCCAGGGGCACCCTTCTCCAGGCCCCCACTCATGTCTCACAGCACCCCCACACCCCAGCATCCAGGGGCACCCTCCACCAGGCCCCCAATCATGTCTCCCTGCACCCTCACCCCCCATGATCCATGGGCACCCTCCACCAGGCCCCCACTCATGTCCCCCTGGACCCCCACCCCCCAGCAGTCAGGGGCACCCTCCACCAGGCCCCCACTCATGTCTCCCACCCCCCCACCCCCCAGCAGTCAGGGTCACCCTCCACCAGGCCCCCACTCATGTCTCCCAGCACCCCCACCCCCCAGCATCCAGGGGCACCCTCCACCAGGCCCCCACTCATGTCTCCCAGCACCCGCACCTCCCAGCATCCAGGGGCACCCTCCACCATGCCCCACACATGTTTCCCAGCACCCCCACCCCCCAGCATCCAGGGGCACCCTCCACCAGGCCCCCACTCATGTCTCCCGGCACCCCCACCCCCCAGCATCCATGGGCACCCTCCACCAGGCCCCCACTCATGTCTCCCAGCACCCCAACCCCCCAGCATCCAGGGGCACCCTCCACCAGGCCCCCACTCATGTCTCCCAGCACCCCCACCCCCCAGCAGTGCAGGGCACCCTCCACCATGCCCCCACACATATCTCCCAGCACCCCCAACCCCCAGCAGTCAGGGGCACCCTCCACCAGGCCCCACTCATGTCCAACTCATGTCCCCCTGCACTCCCACACCCCAGCAGTCAGGGGCACTGTCCACCAGGCCCCCACTCATGTCTCCCAGCACCACCACCCCCCAGCAGTGCAGGGCACCCTCACCATGCCCCCACACATGTCTCCCAGCACCCCCACCCCAGCTTCCAGGGGCACCCTCCACCAGGCCCCCACTCATGTCTCCCTGCACCCCCACCCACCAGCATCCAGGGGCACCATCCACCAGGCCCCCACTCATGTCTCCCAGCACCCCAACCCCCCAGCATACAGGGGCACCCTCCACCAGGCCCCCACTCATGTCTCCCTACACCCCCACCCCCCAGCATCCAGGGACACCCTCCACCATGCCCCACGCATGTCCAACTCATGTCCCCCTGCACCCCCACCCCCCAGCAGTCAGAGGCACCCTCCACCAGGCCCCCACTCATGTCTCCCACCCCCCAGCAGTCAGGGTCACCCTCCACCAGGCCCCCACTCATGTCTCCGAGCACCCCCACCCCTCTGCATCCAGGGGCACCCTCCACCATGCCCCCACTCATGTCTCCCAGCACCCCCACCCCCAAGCATCCAGGGGCACCCTCCACCATGCCCCCACACATGTCTCCCAGCACCCCCACCCCCCAGCATCCAGGGGCTTCCTCCACCAGGACCCCACTCATGTCTCCCTGCACCCCCACCCCCCAGCATCCAGGGGCACCCTCCACCAGGCCCCCACTCATGTCTCCCAGCACCCCCACCCCCCAGCATCCAGGGGCACCCTCCACCAGGCCCCCACTCATGTCTCCCACCCCTCCACCCCCCAGCAGTCAGGGTCACCCTCCACCAGGCCCCCACTCATGTCTCCCAGCACCCCCAGCAGTGCAGGGCAGACTCCACCATGCCCCCACACATGTCTCCCAGCACCCCCACCCCCCAGCAGTCAGGGGCAACCTCCACCAGGCCCCACTCATGTCCAACTCATGACCCCTGCACCCCCACACCCCAGCAGTCAGGGGCACCGTCCACCAGGCCCACACTCATGTCTCCCAGCACCCCCAACCCCCAGCAGTGCGATTTGCCTGGGTATGTGTTTTTCAGGGGTGCGCGGGTAGTCTTACACGCGATTTCATCAGGGTTCGTGTATTATGGGTCCGCGTGAACTTCCACATGCGATATCAGCAGGGTACGTGTATTACAGGGTTCGCGTGAACTTCCACACGCGATATCAGCAGGGTACGTGTAATACGGGTTCGCGTGAACTTCCACACGTGACTGGGCCTGGGAAAGCGTGTTACGTGTATTCCTGGGGTGGGCGGGAATATTCACTCGCGACTGGGCCTGGGAGAGCGTGTTACGTGTATTCCTGGGGTGGGCGGGAAGATTTACATGGTCGCCTACAACGCGCCAAAAAAAAAGGTCCAATCTGGAAACACGTACGCCAGCATGAAGCAGGCGAACATCCCGTGCAGCATAAAAGTGTGCAAAAACAACAAACAAGCTAAGACGGCAGGATGAATATACCGTTCCTAGCAGCAGTGGCCGTGGGATATCGCAGGAGGAGGAGGAGGACACATGCATGCAAGTGTGGTGGTGTGTGTGTATGTGTAGTGCACTCCCTGTGTTGCATGTGATGTCTGGCTCACCTTTGCCTGCTCATGCTGTTGTATGTGTATGGATGGTGCTGGCAGTTGCGATATGGCTGTGGTATGGCTCATGTGTGCAAGTTGAAATGACATGTGTGTTGGCGATTGTGATGCCATGTCTGAGGTTTGCCAATGCCACTCATGTGCAACTGTCATGTGTGTATGTGTCCATTGTACAGTGCCTTGATGCCTGTGTTTTATTTCTCCCAGTCTGCAGTGTCAACTGATGAAGAGGGCGGAGAAGGTGCTGTGGAGCACAGCGGCAGGGATTGCACCGCTAGCCGGAGACGCAAGGCCCGGCTCCCCTCCCAGGTTGTCATCTCGTCGGGGAGTGAGGAGTCCGGTGCCGCGTCCCAGGCCGCAGCTGCCGGGGGGAGGTCCAAGAGGCGGAGGTCGGAGTTGGACTCCTTGGCAGCAGAAGGGGCAGCTGGGACCCCACAGGGCCCAACGGGGGACGATGGCACAGAGTCATCCAGGTTGGTGGGGGGTTTGGTGGAGGAGGAGGCCGTGCAAGCGACAGAGACGGGGTCTGGAGGTGGGGATTCCACTGGTGCTAGTGATGCAGTGCAGGGACAGGAGGCAGCACAGGCCGCCGTGGAGGTGCCTGTGTGCAATCCTGTCCCTGATCCTGTCACTGCATCATCTTGCACCAGCAGGGATGCCTACGTCCAGACCCGTTTTCAGGCAGGGGATGAGCTTACAACAACTGGCCTTCCTCTGCCTGTTGACATGGCTATCCAGGTACGGGTTGAGCCTGTCCTGACTGGTGTGCCGTTGCGTTAACGGGCCATGCGAGGTGACCTGCAGTCTTTTTATAAGGAGACTGCACGTCATCTCGAATGGCTCGTTGACTGCGTCGGCCTACTGCGACAGGTCACCCAGGCCGGATTCCTCCGTTTGCTGGAGCTTGTTCCGACCACCTCCTCAACTGAACACCCTATGCGCCAGTCATCCTCCGTGCCATCTTTCCACCCATTTGTCACCTGGGTGCCCTGTGGAGCTGCCTCTGACGGTGCGGACAGGCTGGTGGAGGACACATTCCTGCCACAGTCGGGAGTCGGATGACCAGCAGGGGTGGCCACATCAACGACTGCACTCCGGCCGGTGGAGGATGTGCAGGCAGCAGGAGCCAGGGCACGGGCACAGGCACAGCAGCAGCAGCAACGAGGTGGGAGCCATGATGGCTCGGGGCCTTCGACACAGAGGGGCAGGCATCGGCCGGAGGGCAGGAGGACCCAGAACGGGAAGTGTCTTCCGTGTGGCAGCGGTTGGGCTATGCCATAGATGTGTAGCGGCAGCGGGCAGAAGAGGCATGGCTCACGATGGTCAGGGCGGAGAACTCCATGCGGAGGTCCCTGAGGCGGGCCAAGTGCCTCGAGGCAATCCGCAGGGAGTTGGAGAAGAACATGTCGTCGGCCCTGCGGACCCTCTGGGCCATGGAGGAGGACCGCCTCCGGGACATTGAGCAGGAGTTCGATGATGCGCTGGCCCGGAACATCCAGAAGTGAGCCGTCGGACTAGGCCGCTGCCCTTGTAAATAGTTCTTTAGTGTTAAGTTTCCTTTCGGTTTTGTTTTGTTTTGGGGCGCTTGGACAATGCCCCAACTTCTTGTATACAGTTCTTCATTAGGTAGTATTTTAATTTATAGGTTTCATTTAAAGGATTGTGCACATGGACCCTGGATGTTCACATTGTACATAGTTTGACAATGGATTTGGATTTTTTTTTTTCACATGGATCAATGGTTTTTTCTTGTTTTGGAATCTTGGATTTATTTTCTCAGACTGACACTTTGGAGACTTGCTTTTGGATTGCCTTTCATTTGGATTTCATGCATCTTTTTCATTTATTGGACATGCTGGATTTCATTTATTATTTCCATTTTCTTCTGTTCCATTTCATTGCCTTGCTTTTCTGTTTAATAGATTATAATTTGGTCCTTCAATGTCTGGTGTTCTATCTTTGGTTTCATGCATGTCACAATGTGTGTTCTATCATTCACATGCTGTCATTTTGTGGGTTTGACGGATATGTGTTGATGTGCAGACTAGCCATTTGGGATGCATCATGTGCTGGTGATTTCTTTGTCGGGTGGATGTCATACCTGGTGGTGTGTTCGGACTGGGGTGGCGTAGGCAGTGTATTGAGAGGGCATGGGGGCCATGATTATGGATTGTCATGAGGTGTTGGGGGGAAATGTATGGGGGCCTGCTGGCAGGTGCCCTGCACTGCTGGGGGGTGGGGGTGCTGGGAGACATGAGTGGGGCCCTGGTGGAAGGTGCCCCACAGTGCTGGGGGGTGGGGGTGCAGGGGGACATGAGTGGGGGCCTAGTGGAGGGTGCCCTGGATGCTGGGTGGTAGGGGTGCTGGGAGACATGTGTGGGGGCCTGGTGGAGGGTGATCTGCACAGCTGGGGGGTGGGGGTGCTGGGAGACATGTGTGGGGGCCTGGTGGAGTGTGCCTCTGGATGCTGGGGGGTGGGGGTGCTGGGAGACATGTGTGGGGGCATGGTGGATGGTGTCCTGCACTGCTGGGTGTCGGGGGTGCTGGGAGACATGAGTTGGACATGAGTGGGTGCCTGTTGGAGGGTGCCCCACAGTGCTGAGGGGTGGGGGTGCAGGGGGACATGAGTTGGACATGAGTGGGTGCCTGGAGGAGGGTGCCCCTGGATGCTGGGGGGTGGGGGTGCTGGGAGACATGTGTGGGGGCCTGGTGGAGGGTGCGCCTAGATGCTGGGGGGTGGGGGTGCTGGGAGACATGTGTGGGGGCCTGGTGGAGGGTGCCCTGCACTGCTGGGGGGTGGGGGTGCTGGGAGACATGTGTGGGGGCCTGGTGGAGGGTGCCCTGCACTGCTGGGGGATGGGGGTGCTGGGAGACATGTGGGGGGGCCTGGTGGAGGGTGCCCCTGGATGCTGGGGGGTGGGGGTGCTGGGAGACATGTGTGGGGGCCTGGTGGAGGGTGCCCTGCAGTGCTGGGGGGTGGGGGTGCTGGGAGACGTGTGTGGGGGCCTGGTGGAGGGTGCCCCTGGATGCTGGGGGGTGGGGGTGCTGGGAGACATGTGTGGGGGCCTGGTGGAGGGGGCACTGCACTGCTGAGGGGTGGGAGTGCTGGGAGACATGAGTGGGGGACTGGTGGACAGTGCCCCTGACTGCTGGGGTGTGGAGGTACAGTGGGACATGAGTTGGACATGAGTGGGGGCCTGGTGGAGGGTGCGCCTGGATGCTGGGGGGTGAGGATGCAAGGGGACATGAGTTGGACATGAGTGGGGGCCTGGTGGAGGGTGCCCCTGGATGCTGGGGGGTGGGGGTGCTGGGAGACATGTGTGGGGGCATGGTGGAGGGTGCTCTGCACTGCTGGGGGGTGGGGGTGCTGGGAGACATGAGTGGGGGCCTGGTGGAGGGTGCCCCTGACTGCTGGGGGGTGGGGGTGCAGGGGGACATGAGTGGGGGCCTGGTGGAGGGTGCCCCTGGATGCTGGGGGTGCGGGTGCTGGGAGACATGTGTGGGGGCCTGGTGGAGGGTGACCTGCACTGCTGGGGGGTGGGAGTGCTTGGAGACATGTGTGGGGACCTGGTGGAGTGTGCCCCTGGATTCTGGGGGGTGGGGGTGCTGGGAGACATGTGTGGGGGCATGGTGGAGGTTGTCCTGGACTGCTGGGGGGTGGGGGTGCTGGGAGACATGAGTTGGACATGAGTGGGTGCCTGGTGGAGGGTACCCCACAGTGCTGGGGGTGGGGGTGCAGGGGGACATGAGTTGGACATGAGTGGGGGTCTGGTGGAGGGTGCCCCTGGATGCTGGGGGGTGGGGGTGCAGGGAGACATGTGTGGGGGCAAGGTGGAGGGTGCCCTGCACTGCTGGGGGATGGGTTGCTGGGAGACATGAGTGGGGGCCTGGTGGACGGTGCCCCTGACTGCTGGGGTGTGGGGGTGCAGGGGGACATGAGTTGGACATGAGTGGGGGCCTGGTGGAGGGTGCCCCTGGATGCTGGGGGGTGGGGGTGCAGGGGGACATGAGCTGGACATGAGTGGGGGCCTGGTGGAGGGTACCCCTGGATGCTGGGGGGTGGGGGTGCTGGAAGACATGTGTGGGGGCCTGGTGGAGGGTGCTCCTAGATGCTGGGGGGTGGGGGTGCTGGGAGACATGTGTTGGACATGAGTGGGTGCCTGGTGGAGGGTACCCCACAGTGCTGGGGGTGGGGGTGCAGGGGGACATGAGTTGGACATGAGTGGGGGTCTGGTGGAGGGTGCCCCTGGATGCTGGGGGGTGGGGGTGCAGGGAGACATGTGTGGGGGCATGGTGGAGGGTGCCCTGCACTGCTGGGGGATGGGGGTGCTGGGAGACATGAGTGGGGGCCTGGTGGACGGTGCCCCTGACTGCTGGGGTGTGGGGGTGCAGGGGGACATGAGTTGGACATGAGTGGGGGCCTGGTGGAGGGTGCCCCTGGATGCTGGGGGGTGGGGGTGCAGGGGGACATGAGTTGGACATGAGTGGGGGCCTGGTGGAGGGTGCCCCTGGATGCTGGGGGGTGGGGGTGCTGGGAGACATGTGTGGGGGCCTGGTGGAGGGTGCGCCTAGATGCTGGGGGGTGGGGGTGCTGGGAGACATGTGTGGGGGCCTGGTGGAGGGTGCCCTGCACTGCTGGGGGGTGGGGGTGCTGGGAGACATGTGTGGTGGCCTGGTGGAGGGTGCCCTGCACTGCTGGGGGATGGGGGTGCTGGGAGACATGTGGGGGGGCCTGGTGGAGGGTGCCCCTGGATGCTGGGGGGTGGGGGTGCTCAGAGACATGTGTGGGGGCCTGGTGGAGGGTGCCCTGCAGTGCTGGGGGGTGGGGGTGCTGGGAGACATGAGTGGGGGCCTGGTGGAGGGTGCCTCTGACTGCTGGGGGGTGGGGGTGCAGGGGGACATGAGTGGGGGCCTGGTAGAGGGTGCCCCTGGATGCTGGGGGGTGGGGGTGTTGGAAGACATGTGTGGGAGCCTGGTGGAGGGTGACCTGCACTGCTGGGGGGTGGGGGTGCTGGGAGACATGTGTGGGGGCCTGGTCGAGTGTGCCCCTGGATGCTGGGGGGTGGGGGTGCTGGGAGACATGTGTGGGGGCATGGTGGAGGGTGCCCTGCACTGCTTGGGGGTGGGAGTGCTGGGAGACATGAGTTGGACATGAGTGGGTGCCTGGTGAAGGGTGCCCCACAGTGCTGGGGGTGGGGGTGCAGGGGTACATGGCTTGGACATGAGTGGGAGCCTGGTGGATAGTGCCCCTGGATGCTGGGGGGTGGGGGTGCAGGGAGACATGTGTGGGGGCATGGTGGAGGGTGCCCTGCACTGCTGGGGGTGTGGGGGTGCTGGGAGACATGAGTGGCGGACTGGTGGACGGTGCCCCTGACTGCTGGGGTGTGGGGGTGCAGGGGGACATGAGTTGGGCATGAGTGGGGGCCTGGTGGAGGGTGCCCCTGGATGCTGAGGGGTGGGGGTGCAGGGGGACATGTGTTGGACATGAGTGGGGGCCTGGTGGAGGGTGCCCCTGGATGCTGGGGGGTGGGGGTGCTGGGAGACATGTGTGAGGGCCTGGTGGAGGGTGCCCTTGGATGCTGGGGGTTGGGGGTGCTGGGAGACATGTGTGGGGGCCTGGTGGAGGGTGCCCTGCACTGCTGGGGGTGGGGGTGCTGGGAGACATGTGTGGGGGCCTGGTGGAGGGTTCCCTGCACTGCTGGGGGTTGGGGGTGCTGGGAGACATGTGTGGGGGCCTGGTGGAGGGTGCCCCTGGATGCTGGGGGGTGGGGGTACTGGGAGACATGTGTGGGGTCCTGGTGGAGGGTGAACTGCACTGCTGGGGGGTGGGGGTGCCGGGAGACAGTGGGGGCCTGGTGGACGGTGCCCCTGACTGCTGGGGTAGGGGGGTGCAGGGGGACATGAGTTGGACATGAGTGCGGGCCTGGTGGAGGGTGCCCCTGACTGCTGGGGGGTGGGGGTGCTGGGAGACATGAGTGGGGGCCTGGTGGAGGGTGCCCTGCACTGCTGGGGGGTGGGGGTGCAGGGAGACATGAGTGGGGGCCTGGTGGAGGGTGCCCCTGGATGCTGGGGGTTGGGGGTGCTGGGAGACATGTGTGGGAGCCTGGTGGAGGGTGACCTGCACAGCTGGGGGGTGGGGGTGCTGGGAGACATGTGTGGGGGCCTGGTCGAGTGTGCCCCTGGATGCTGGGGGGTGGGGTGCTGGGAGACATGTGTGGGGGCATGGTGGAGGGTGCCCTGCACTGCTTGGGGGTGGGGGTGCTGGGAGACATGAGTTGGACATGAGTGGGTGCCTCGTGAAGGGTGCCCCACAGTGCTGGGGGTGGGGGTGCAGGGGGACATGAGTTGGACATGAGTGGGGGCCTGGTGGAGGGTGCCCCTGGATGCTGGGGGGTGGGGGTGCAGGGAGACATGTGTGGGGGCATGGTGGAGGGTGCCCTGCACTGCTGGGGGGGTGGGGGTGCTGCCAGACATGAGTGGGGGACTGGTGGACGGTGCCCCTGACTGCTGGGGTGTGGGGGTGCAGGGGGACATGAGTTGGAAATGAGTGGGGGCCTGGTGGAGGGTGCCCCTGGATGCTGAGGGGTGGGGGTGCAGGAGGACATGTGTTGGACATGAGTGGGGGCCTGGTGGAGGGTGCCCCTGGATGCTGGGGGGTGGGGGTGCTGGGAGACATGTGTGGGGGCCTGGTGGAGGGGGCACTGCACTGCTGAGGGGTGGGAGTGCTGGGAGACATGAGTGGGGGACTGGTGGACGGTGCCCCTGACTGCTGGGGTGTGGAGGTACAGTGGGACATGAGTTGGACATGAGTGGGGGCCTGGTGGAGGGTGCGCCTGGATGCTGGGGGGTGAGGATGCAGGGGGACATGAGTTGGACATGAGTGGGGGCCTGGTGGAGGGTGCCCCTGGATGCTGGGGGGTGGGGGTGCTGGGAGACATGTGTGGGGGCATGGTGGAGGGTGCTCTGCACTGCTGGGGGGTGGGGTTGCTGGGAGACATGAGTGGGGGCCTGGTGGAGGGTGCCCCTGACTGCTGGGGGGTGGGGGTGCAGGGGGACATGAGTGGGGGCCTGGTGGAGGGTGCCCCTGGATGCTGGGGGTGCGGGTGCTGGGAGACATGTGTGGGGGCCTGGTGGAGGGTGACCTGCACTGCTGGGGGGTGGGAGTGCTTGGAGACATGTGTGGGGACCTGGTGGAGTGTGCCCCTGGATTCTGGGGGGTGGGGGTGCTGGGAGACATGTGTGGGGGCATGGTGGAGGTTGTCCTGGACTGCTGGGGGGTGGGGGTGCTGGGAGACATGAGTTGGACATGAGTGGGTGCCTGGTGGAGGGTACCCCACAGTGCTGGGGGTGGGGGTGCAGGGGGACATGAGTTGGACATGAGTGGGGGTCTTGTGGAGGGTGCCCCTGGATGCTGGGGGGTGGGGGTGCAGGGAGACATGTGTGGGGGCAAGGTGGAGGGTGCCCTGCACTGCTGGGGGATGGGTTGCTGGGAGACATGAGTGGGGGCCTGGTGGACGGTGCCCCTGACTGCTGGGGTGTGGGGGTGCAGGGGGACATGAGTTGGACATGAGTGGGGGCCTGGTGGAGGGTGCCCCTGGATGCTGGGGGGTGGGGGTGCAGGGGGACATGAGCTGGACATGAGTGGGGGCCTGGTGGAGGGTACCCCTGGATGCTGGGGGGTGGGGGTGCTGGGAGACATGTGTGGGGGCCTGGTGGAGGGTGCTCCTAGATGCTGGGGGGTGGGGGTGCTGGGAGACATGTGTTGGACATGAGTGGGTGCCTGGTGGAGGGTACCCCACAGTGCTGGGGGTGGGGGTGCAGGGGGACATGAGTTGGACATGAGTGGGGGTCTGGTGGAGGGTGCCCCTGGATGCTGGGGGGTGGGGGTGCAGGGAGACATGTGTGGGGGCATGGTGGAGGGTGCCCTGCACTGCTGGGGGATGGGGGTGCTGGGAGACATGAGTGGGGGCCTGGTGGACGGTGCCCCTGACTGCTGGGGTGTGGGGGTGCAGGGGGACATGAGTTGGACATGAGTGGGGGCCTGGTGGAGGGTGCCCCTGGATGCTGGGGGGTGGGGGTGCAGGGGGACATGAGTTGGACATGAGTGGGGGCCTGGTGGAGGGTGCCCCTGGATGCTGGGGGGTGGGGGTGCTGGGAGACATGTGTGGGGGCCTGGTGGAGGGTGCGCCTAGATGCTGGGGGTGGGGGTGCTGGGAGACATGTGTGGGGGCCTGGTGGAGGGTGCCCTGCACTGCTGGGGGATGGGGGTGCTGGGAGACATGTGGGGGGGCCTGGTGGAGGGTGCCCCTGGATGCTGGGGGGTGGGGGTGCTCGGAGACATGTGTGGGGGCCTGGTGGAGGGTGCCCTGCAGTGCTGGGGGGTGGGGGTGCTGGGAGACATGAGTGGGGGCCTGGTGGAGGGTGCCTCTGACTGCTGGGGGGTGGGGGTGCAGGGGGACATGAGTGGGGGCCTGGTAGAGGGTGCCCCTGGATGCTGGGGGGTGGGGGTGTTGGAAGACATGTGTGGGAGCCTGGTGGAGGGTGACCTGCACTGCTGGGGGGTGGGGGTGCTGGGAGACATGTGTGGGGGCCTGGTCGAGTGTGCCCCTGGATGCTGGGGGGTGGGGGTGCTGGGAGACATGTGTGGGGGCATGGTGGAGGGTGCCCCATGCACTGCTTGGGGGTGGGAGTGCTGGGAGACATGAGTTGGACATGAGTGGGTGCCTGGTGAAGGGTGCCCCACAGTGCTGGGGGTGGGGGTGCAGGGGTACATGGCTTGGACATGAGTGGGAGCCTGGTGGATAGTGCCCCTGGATGCTGGGGGGTGGGGGTGCAGGGAGACATGTGTGGGGGCATGGTGGAGGGTGCCCTGCACTGCTGGGGGGGTGGGGGTGCTGGGAGACATGAGTGGCGGACTGGTGGACGGTGCCCCTGACTGCTGGGGTGTGGGGGTGCAGGGGGACATGAGTTGGGCATGAGTGGGGGCCTGGTGGAGGGTGCCCCTGGATGCTGAGGGGTGGGGGTGCAGGGGGACATGTGTTGGACATGAGTGGGGGCCTGGTGGAGGGTGCCCCTGGATGCTGGGGGGTGGGGGTGCTGGGAGACATGTGTGAGGGCCTGGTGGAGGGTGCCCTTGGATGCTGGGGGTTGGGGGTGCTGGGAGACATGTGTGGGGGCCTGGTGGAGGGTGCCCTGCACTGCTGGGGGTGGGGGTGCTGGGAGACATGTGTGGGGGCCTGGTGGAGGGTTCCCTGCACTGCTGGGGGTTGGGGGTGCTGGGAGACATGTGTGGGGGCCTGGTGGAGGGTGCCCCTGGATGCTGGGGGGTGGGGGTACTGGGAGACATGTGTGGGGTCCTGGTGGAGGGTGAACTGCACTGCTGGGGGGTGGGGGTGCCGGGAGACAGTGGGGGCCTGGTGGACGGTGCCCCTGACTGCTGGGGTAGGGGGGTGCAGGGGGACATGAGTTGGACATGAGTGCGGGCCTGTTGGAGGGTGCCCCTGACTGCTGGGGGGTGGGGGTGCTGGGAGACATGAGTGGGGGCCTGGTGGAGGGTGCCCTGCACTGCTGGGGGGTGGGGGTGCAGGGAGACATGAGTGGGGGCCTGGTGGAGCGTGCCCCTGGATGCTGGGGGTTGGGGGTGCTGGGAGACATGTGTGGGAGCCTGGTGGAGGGTGACCTGCACAGCTGGGGGGTGGGGGTGCTGGGAGACATGTGTGGGGGCCTGGTCGAGTGTGCCCCTGGATGCTGGGGGGTGGGGTGCTGGGAGACATGTGTGGGGGCATGGTGGAGGGTGCCCTGCACTGCTTGGGGGTGGGGGTGCTGGGAGACATGAGTTGGACATGAGTGGGTGCCTCGTGAAGGGTGCCCCACAGTGCTGGGGGTGGGGGTGCAGGGGGACATGAGTTGGACATGAGTGGGGGCCTGGTGGAGGGTGCCCCTGGATGCTGGGGGGTGGGGGTGCAGGGAGACATGTGTGGGGGCATGGTGGAGGGTGCCCTGCACTGCTGGGGGGGTGGGGGTGCTGCCAGACATGAGTGGGGGACTGGTGGACGGTGCCCCTGACTGCTGGGGTGTGGGGGTGCAGGGGGACATGAGTTGGACATGAGTGGGGGCCTGGTGGAGGGTGCCCCTGGATGCTGAGGGGTGGGGGTGCAGGAGGACATGTGTTGGACATGAGTGGGGGCCTGGTGGAGGGTGCCCCTGGATGCTGGGGGGTGGGGGTGCTGGGAGACATGTGTGGGGGCCTGGTGGAGGGGGCACTGCACTGCTGAGGGGTGGGAGTGCTGGGAGACATGAGTGGGGGACTGGTGGACGGTGCCCCTGACTGCTGGGGTGTGGAGGTACAGTGGGACATGAGTTGGACATGAGTGGGGGCCTGGTGGAGGGTGCGCCTGGATGCTGGGGGGTGAGGATGCAGGGGGACATGAGTTGGACATGAGTGGGGGCCTGGTGGAGGGTGCCCCTGGATGCTGGGGGGTGGGGGTGCTGGGAGACATGTGTGGGGGCATGGTGGAGGGTGCTCTGCACTGCTGGGGGGTGGGGGTGCTGGGAGACATGAGTGGGGGCCTGGTGGAGGGTGCCCCTGACTGCTGGGGGGTGGGGGTGCAGGGGGACATGAGTGGGGGCCTGGTGGAGGGTGCCCCTGGATGCTGGGGGTGCGGGTGCTGGGAGACATGTGTGGGGGCCTGGTGGAGGGTGACCTGCACTGCTGGGGGGTGGGAGTGCTTGGAGACATGTGTGGGGACCTGGTGGAGTGTGCCCCTGGATTCTGGGGGGTGGGGGTGCTGGGAGACATGTGTGGGGGCATGGTGGAGGTTGTCCTGGACTGCTGGGGGGTGGGGGTGCTGGGAGACATGAGTTGGACATGAGTGGGTGCCTGGTGGAGGGTACCCCACAGTGCTGGGGGTGGGGGTGCAGGGGGACATGAGTTGGACATGAGTGGGGGTCTGGTGGAGGGTGCCCCTGGATGCTGGGGGGTGGGGGTGCAGGGAGACATGTGTGGGGGCAAGGTGGAGGGTGCCCTGCACTGCTGGGGGATGGGTTGCTGGGAGACATGAGTGGGGGCCTGGTGGACGGTGCCCCTGACTGCTGGGGTGTGGGGGTGCAGGGGGACATGAGTTGGACATGAGTGGGGGCCTGGTGGAGGGTGCCCCTGGATGCTGGGGGGTGGGGGTGCAGGGGGACATGAGCTGGACATGAGTGGGGGCCTGGTGGAGGGTACCCCTGGATGCTGGGGGGTGGGGGTGCTGGGAGACATGTGTGGGGGCCTGGTGGAGGGTGCTCCTAGATGCTGGGGGGTGGGGGTGCTGGGAGACATGTGTTGGACATGAGTGGGTGCCTGGTGGAGGGTACCCCACAGTGCTGGGGGTGGGGGTGCAGGGGGACATGAGTTGGACATGAGTGGGGGTCTGGTGGAGGGTGCCCCTGGATGCTGGGGGGTGGGGGTGCAGGGAGACATGTGTGGGGGCATGGTGGAGGGTGCCCTGCACTGCTGGGGGATGGGGGTGCTTGGAGACATGAGTGGGGGCCTGGTGGACGGTGCCCCTGACTGCTGGGGTGTGGGGGTGCAGGGGGACATGAGTTGGACATGAGTGGGGGCCTGGTGGAGGGTGCCCCTGGATGCTGGGGGGTGGGGGTGCAGGGGGACATGAGTTGGACATGAGTGGGGGCCTGGTGGAGGGTGCCCCTGGATGCTGGGGGGTGGGGGTGCTGGGAGACATGTGTGGGGGCCTGGTGGAGGGTGCGCCTAGATGCTGGGGGGTGGGGGTGCTGGGAGACATGTGTGGGGGCCTGGTGGAGGGTGCCCTGCACTGCTGGGGGGTGGGGGTGCTGGGAGACATGTGTGGTGGCCTGGTGGAGGGTGCCCTGCACTGCTGGGGGATGGGGGTGCTGGGAGACATGTGGGGGGGCCTGGTGGAGGGTGCCCCTGGATGCTGGGGGGTGGGGGTGCTCGGAGACATGTGTGGGGGCCTGGTGGAGGGTGCCCTGCAGTGCTGGGGGGTGGGGGTGCTGGGAGACATGAGTGGGGGCCTGGTGGAGGGTGCCTCTGACTGCTGGGGGGTGGGGTGCAGGGGGACATGAGTGGGGGCCTGGTAGAGGGTGCCCCTGGATGCTGGGGGGTGGGTGTGTTGGAAGACATGTGTGGGAGCCTGGTGGAGGGTGACCTGCACTGCTGGGGGGTGGGGGTGCTGGGAGACATGTGTGGGGGCCTGGTCGAGTGTGCCCCTGGATGCTGGGGGGTGGGGGTGCTGGGAGACATGTGTGGGGGCATGGTGGAGGGTGCCCTGCACTGCTTGGGGGTGGGAGTGCTGGGAGACATGAGTTGGACATGAGTGGGTGCCTGGTGAAGGGTGCCCCACAGTGCTGGGGGTGGGGGTGCAGGGGTACATGGCTTGGACATGAGTGGGAGCCTGGTGGATAGTGCCCCTGGATGCTGGGGGGTGGGGGTGCAGGGAGACATGTGTGGGGGCATGGTGGAGGGTGCCCTGCACTGCTGGGGGGGTGGGGGTGCTGGGAGACATGAGTGGCGGACTGGTGGACGGTGCCCCTGACTGCTGGGGTGTGGGGGTGCAGGGGGACATGAGTTTATGCATGAGTGGGGGCCTGGTGGAGGGTGCCCCTGGATGCTGAGGGGTGGGGGTGCAGGGGGACATGTGTTGGACATGAGTGGGGGCCTGGTGGAGGGTGCCCCTGGATGCTGGGGGGTGGGGGTGCTGGGAGACATGTGTGAGGGCCTGGTGGAGGGTGCCCTTGGATGCTGGGGGTTGGGGGTGCTGGGAGACATGTGTGGGGGCCTGGTGGAGGGTGCCCTGCACTGCTGGGGGTGGGGGTGCTGGGAGACATGTGTGGGGGCCTGGTGGAGGGTTCCCTGCACTGCTGGGGGTTGGGGGTGCTGGGAGACATGTGTGGGGGCCTGGTGGAGGGTGCCCCTGGATGCTAGGGGGTGGGGGTACTGGGAGACATGTGTGGGGTCCTGGTGGAGGGTGAACTGCACTGCTGGGGGGTGGGGGTGCTGGGAGACAGTGGGGGCGTGGTGGACGGTGCCCCTGACTGCTGGGGTAGGGGGGTGCAGGGGGACATGAGTTGGACATGAGTGCGGGCCTGGTGGAGGGTGCCCCTGACTGCTGGGGGGTGGGGGTGCTGGGAGACATGAGTGGGGGCCTGGTGGGGGGTGCCCTGCACTGCTGGGGGGTGGGGGTGCAGGGAGACATGAGTGGGGGCCTGGTGGAGGGTGCCCCTGGATGCTGGGGGTTGGGGGTGCTGGGAGACATGTGTGGGAGCCTGGTGGAGGGTGACCTGCACAGCTGGGGGGTGGGGGTGCTGGGAGACATGTGTGGGGGCCTGGTCGAGTGTGCCCCTGGATGCTGGGGGGTGGGGTGCTGGGAGACATGTGTGGGGGCATGGTGGAGGGTGCCCTGCACTGCTTGGGGGTGGGGGTGCTGGGAGACATGAGTTGGACATGAGTGGGTGCCTCGTGAAGGGTGCCCCACAGTGCTGGGGGTGGGGGTGCAGGGGGACATGAGTTGGACATGAGTGGGGGCCTGGTGGAGGGTGCCCCTGGATGCTGGGGGGTGGGGGTGCAGGGAGACATGTGTGGGGGCATGGTGGAGGGTGCCCTGCACTGCTGGGGAGGTGGGGGTGCTGCCAGACATGAGTGGGGGACTGGTGGACGGTGCCCCTGACTGCTGGGGTGTGGGGGTGCAGGGGGACATGAGTTGGACATGAGTGGGGGCCTGGTGGAGGGTGCCCCTGGATGCTGAGGGGTGGGGGTGCAGGAGGACATGTGTTGGACATGAGTGGGGGCCTGGTGGAGGGTGCCCCTGGATGCTGGGAGGTGGGGGTGTTGGGAGACATGTGTGGGGGCCTGGTGGAGGGTGCCCTTGGATGCTGGGGGTTGGGGGTGCTGGGAGACATGTGTGGGGGCCTGGTGGAGGGTGCCCTGCACTGCTGGGGGTGGGGGTGCTGGGAGACATGTGTGGGGGCCTGGTGGAGGGTTCCCTGCACTGCTGGGGGGTGGGGGTGCTGGGAGACATGTGTGGGGGCCTGGTCGAGTGTGCCCCTGGATGTTGGGGGGTGGGGGTGCTGGGAGACATGTGAGGGGGCATGGTGGAGGGTGCCCTGCACTGCTTGGGGGTGGGTGTGCTGGGAGACATGAGTTGGACATGAGTGGGTGCCTCGTGAAGGGTGCCCCACAGTGCTGGGGGTGGGGGTGCAGGGGGACATGAGTTGGACATGAGTGGGGGCCTGGTGGAGGGTGCCCCTGGATGCTGGGGGGTGGGGGTGCAGGGAGACATGTGTGGGGGCATGGTGGAGGGTGCCCTGCACTGCTGGGGGGGTGGCGGTGCTGGGAGACATGAGTGGGGGACTGGTGGACGGTGCCCCTGACTGCTGGGGTGTGGGGGTGCAGGGGGACATGAGTTGGACATGAGTGGGGGCCTGGTGGAGGGTGCCCCTGGATGCTGAGGGGTGGGGGTGCAGGGGGACATGTGTTGGACATGAGTGGGGTCCTGGTGGAGGGTGCCCCTGGATGCTGGGGGGTGGGGGTGCTGGGAGACATGTGTGGGGGCCTGGTGGAGGGTGCCCTGCAGTGCTGGGGGGTGGGGGTGCTGGGAGACGTGCGTGGGGGCCTGGTGGAGGGTGCCCCTGGATGCTGGGGGGTGGGGGTGCTGGGAGACATGTGTGGGGGCCTGGTGGAGGGGGCACTGCACTGCTGAGGGGTGGGAGTGCTGGGAGACATGAGTGGGGGACTGGTGGACGGTGCCCCTGACTGCTGGGGTGTGGAGGTACAGTGGGACATGAGTTGGACATGAGTGGGGGCCTGGTGGAGGGTGCGCCTGGATGCTGGGGGGTGAGGATGCAGGGGGACATGAGTTGGACATGAGTGGGGGCCTGGTGGAGGGTGCCCCTGGATGCTGGGGGGTGGGGGTGCTGGGAGACATGTGTGGGGGCATGGTGGAGGGTGCTCTGCACTGCTGGGGGGTGGGGGTGCTGGGAGACATGAGTGGGGGCCTGGTGGAGGGTGCCCCTGACTGCTGGGGGGTGGGGGTGCAGGGGGACATGAGTGGGGGCCTGGTGGAGGGTGCCCCTGGATGCTGGGGGTGCGGGTGCTGGGAGACATGTGTGGGGGCCTGGTGGAGGGTGACCTGCACTGCTGGGGGGTGGGAGTGCTTGGAGACATGTGTGGGGACCTGGTGGAGTGTGCCCCTGGATTCTGGGGGGTGGGGGTGCTGGGAGACATGTGTGGGGGCATGGTGGAGGTTGTCCTGGACTGCTGGGGGGTGGGGGTGCTGGGAGACATGAGTTGGACATGAGTGGGTGCCTGGTGGAGGGTACCCCACAGTGATGGGGGTGGGGGTGCAGGGGGACATGAGTTGGACATGAGTGGGGGTCTGGTGGAGGGTGCCCCTGGATGCTGGGGGGTGGGGGTGCAGGGAGACATGTGTGGGGGCAAGGTGGAGGGTGCCCTGCACTGCTGGGGGATGGGTTGCTGGGAGACATGAGTGGGGGCCTGGTGGACGGTGCCCCTGACTGCTGGGGTGTGGGGGTGCAGGGGGACATGAGTTGGACATGAGTGGGGGCCTGGTGGAGGGTGCCCCTGGATGCTGGGGGGTGGGGGTGCCGGGGGACATGAGCTGGACATGAGTGGGGGCCTGGTGGAGGGTACCCCTGGATGCTGGGGGGTGGGGGTGCTGGGAGACATGTGTGGGGGCCTGGTGGAGGGTGCTCCTAGATGCTGGGGGGTGGGGGTGCTGGGAGACATGTGTTGGACATGAGTGGGTGCCTGGTGGAGGGTACCCCACAGTGCTGGGGGTGGGGGTGCAGGGGGACATGAGTTGGACATGAGTGGGGGTCTGGTGGAGGGTGCCCCTGGATGCTGGGGGGTGGGGGTGCAGTGAGACATGTGTGGGGGCATGGTGGAGGGTGCCCTGCACTGCTGGGGGATGGGGGTGCTGGGAGACACGAGTGGGGGCCTGGTGGACGGTGCCCCTGACTGCTGGGGTGTGGGGGTGCAGGGGGACATGAGTTGGACATGAGTGGGGGCCTGGTGGAGGGTGCCCCTGGATGCTGGGGGGTGGGGGTGCAGGGGGACATGAGTTGGACATGAGTGGGGGCCTGGTGGAGGGTGCCCCTGGATGCTGGGGGTGCTGGGAGACATGTGTGGGGGCCTGGTGGAGGGTGCGCCTAGATGCTGGGGGGTGGGGGTGCTGGGAGACATGTGTGGGGGCCTGGTGGAGGGTGCCCTGCACTGCTGGGGGGTGGGGGTGCTGGGAGACATGTGTGGGGGCCTGGTGGAGGGTGCCCTGCACTGCTGGGGGATGGGGGTGCTGGGAGACATGTGGGGGGGCCTGGTGGAGGGTGCCCCTGGATGCTGGGGGGTGGGGGTGCTCGGAGACATGTGTGGGGGCCTGGTGGAGGGTGCCCTGCAGTGCTGGGGGGTGGGGGTGCTGGGAGACATGAGTGGGGGCCTGGTGGAGGGTGCCTCTGACTGCTGGGGGGTGGGGGTGCAGGGGGACATGAGTGGGGGCCTGGTAGAGGGTGCCCCTGGATGCTGGGGGGTGGGGGTGTTGGAAGACATGTGTGGGAGCCTGGTGGAGGGTGACCTGCACTGCTGGGGGGTGGGGGTGCTGGGAGACATGTGTGGGGGCCTGGTCGAGTGTGCCCCTGGATGCTGGGGGGTGGGGGTGCTGGGAGACATGTGTGGGGGCATGGTGGAGGGTGCCCTGCACTGCTTGGGGGTGGGAGTGCTGGGAGACATGAGTTGGACATGAGTGGGTGCCTGGTGAAGGGTGCCCCACAGTGCTGGGGGTGGGGGTGCAGGGGTACATGGCTTGGACATGAGTGGGAGCCTGGTGGATAGTGCCCCTGGATGCTGGGGGGTGGGGGTGCAGGGAGACATGTGTGGGGGCATGGTGGAGGGTGCCCTGCACTGCTGGGGGGGTGGGGGTGCTGGGAGACATGAGTGGCGGACTGGTGGACGGTGCCCCTGACTGCTGGGGTGTGGGGGTGCAGGGGGACATGAGTTGGGCATGAGTGGGGGCCTGGTGGAGGGTGCCCCTGGATGCTGAGGGGTGGGGGTGCAGGGGGACATGTGTTGGACATGAGTGGGGGCCTGGTGGAGGGTGCCCCTGGATGCTGGGGGGTGGGGGTGCTGGGAGACATGTGTGAGGGCCTGGTGGAGGGTGCCCTTGGATGCTGGGGGTTGGGGGTGCTGGGAGACATGTGTGGGGGCCTGGTGGAGGGTGCCCCTGGATGCTGGGGGGTGGGGGTACTGGGAGACATGTGTGGGGTCCTGGTGGAGGGTGAACTGCACTGCTGGGGGGTGGGGGTGCCGGGAGACAGTGGGGGCCTGGTGGACGGTGCCCCTGACTGCTGGGGTAGGGGGGTGCAGGGGGACATGAGTTGGACATGAGTGCGGGCCTGGTGGAGGGTGCCCCTGACTGCAGGGGGGTGGGGGTGCTGGGAGACATGAGTGGGGGCCTGGTGGAGGGTGGCCTGCACTGCTGGGGGGTGGGGGTGCAGGGAGACATGAGTGGGGGCCTGGTGGAGGGTGCCCCTGGATGCTGGGGGTTGGGGGTGCTGGGAGACATGTGTGGGAGCCTGGTGGAGGGTGACCTGCACAGCTGGGGGGTGGGGGTGCTGGGAGACATGTGTGGGGGCCTGGTCGAGTGTGCCCCTGGATGCTGGGGGGTGGGGTGCTGGGAGACATGTGTGGGGGCATGGTGGAGGGTGCCCTGCACTGCTTGGGGGTGGGGGTGCTGGGAGACATGAGTTGGACATGAGTGGGTGCCTCGTGAAGGGTGCCCCACAGTGCTGGGGGTGGGGGTGCAGGGGGACATGAGTTGGACATGAGTGGGGGCCTGGTGGAGGGTGCCCCTGGATGCTGGGGGGTGGGGGTGCAGGGAGACATGTGTGGGGGCATGGTGGAGGGTGCCCTGCACTGCTGGGGGGGTGGGGGTGCTGCCAGACATGAGTGGGGGACTGGTGGACGGTGCCCCTGACTGCTGGGGTGTGGGGGTGCAGGGGGACATGAGTTGGACATGAGTGGGGGCCTGGTGGAGGGTGCCCCTGGATGCTGAGGGGTGGGGGTGCAGGAGGACATGTGTTGGACATGAGTGGGGGCCTGGTGGAGGGTGCCCCTGGATGCTGGGGGGTGGGGGTGTTGGGAGACATGTGTGGGGGCCTGGTGGAGGGTGCCCTTGGATGCTGGGGGTTGGGGGTGCTGGGAGACATGTGTGGGGGCCTGGTGGAGGGTGCCCTGCACTGCTGGGGGTGGGGGTGCTGGGAGACATGTGTGGGGGCCTGGTGGAGGGTTCCCTACACTGCTGGGGGGTGGGGGTGCTGGGAGACATGTGTGGGGGCCTGGTCGAGTGTGCCCCTGGATGTTGGGGGGTGGGGGTGCTGGGAGACATGTGTGGGGGCATGGTGGAGGGTGCCCTGCACTGCTTGGGGGTGGGGGTGCTGGGAGACATGAGTTGGACATGAGTGGGTGCCTCGTGAAGGGTGCCCCACAGTGCTGGGGGTGGGGGTGCAGGGGGACATGAGTTGGACATGAGTGGGGGCCTGGTGGAGGGTGCCCCTGGATGCTGGGGGGTGGGGGTGCAGGGAGACATGTGTGGGGGCATGGTGGAGGGTGCCCTGCACTGCTGGTTGGGTGGGGGTGCTGGGAGACATGAGTGGGGGACTGGTGGACGGTGCCCCTGACTGCTGGGGTGTGGGGGTGCAGGGGGACATGAGTTGGACATGAGTGGGGGCCTGGTGGAGGGTGCCCCTGGATGCTGAGGGGTGGGGGTGCAGGGGGACATGTGTTGGACATGAGTGGGGGCCTGGTGGAGGGTGCCCCTGGATACTGGGTTTGGGGGTGTTGGGAGACATGTGTGGGGGCCTGGTGGAGGGTGCCCTTGGATGCTGGGGGTTGGGGGTGCTGGGAGACATGTGTGGGGGCCTGGTGGAGGGTGCCCTGCACTGCAGGGGGTGGGGGTGCTGGGAGACATGTGTGGGAGGGGCCTGGTGGAGGGTTCCCTGCACTGCTGGGGGGTGGGGGTGCTGGGAGACATGTGTGGGGGCCTGGTGGAGGGTGCCCCTGGATGCTGGGGGGTGGGGGTACTGGGAGACATGTGTGGGGTCCTGGTGGAGGGTGAACTGCACTGCTGGGGGTGGGGGTACTGGGAGACATGTGTGGGGGCCTGATGGAGGGTTCCTTGCACTGCTGAGGGGTGGGGATGCTGGGAGACATGTGTGGGGGCCTGGTGGAGGGTGCCCTGCACTGCTGGGGGGGTGGGGGTGCTGGGAGACATGAGTGGGGGACTGGTGGACGGTGCCCCTGACTGCTGGGGTGTGGGGGTGCAGGGGGACATGAGTTGGACATGAGTGGGAGCCTGGTGGAGGGTGCCCCTGGATGCTGAGGGGTGGGGGTGCAGGGGGACATGTGTTGGACATGAGTGGGGGCCTGGTGGAGGGTGCCCCTGGATGCTGGGGGGTGGGGGTGCTGGGAGACATGTGTGAGGGCCTGGTGGAGGGTGCCCTTGGATGCTGGGGGTTGGGGGTGCTGGGAGACATGTGTGGGGGCCTGGTGGAGGGTGCCCTGCACTGCTGGGGGTGGGGGTGCTGGGAGACATGTGTGGGGGCCTGGTGGAGGGTTCCCTGCACTGCTGGGGGTTGGGGGTGCTGGGAGACATGTGTGGGGGCCTGGTGGAGGGTGCCCCTGGATGCTGGGGGGTGGGGGTACTGGGAGACATGTGTGGGGTCCTGGTGGAGGGTGAACTGCACTGCTGGGGGGTGGGGGTGCTGGGAGACAGTGGGGGCCTGGTGGACGGTGCCCCTGACTGCTGGGGTAGGGGGGTGCAGGGGGACATGAGTTGGACATGAGTGCGGGCCTGGTGGAGGGTGCCCCTGACTGCTGGGGGGTGGGGGTGCTGGGAGACATGAGTGGGGGCCTGGTGGAGGGTGCCCTGCACTGCTGGGGGGTGGGGGTGCAGGGAGACATGAGTGGGGGCCTGGTGGAGGGTGCCCCTGGATGCTGGGGGTTGGGGGTGCTGGGAGACATGTGTGGGAGCCTGGTGGAGGGTGACCTGCACAGCTGGGGGGTGGGGGTGCTGGGAGACATGTGTGGGGGCCTGGTCGAGTGTGCCCCTGGATGCTGGGGGGTGGGGTGCTGGGAGACATGTGTGGGGGCATGGTGGAGGGTGCCCTGCACTGCTTGGGGGTGGGGGTGCTGGGAGACATGAGTTGGACATGAGTGGGTGCCTCGTGAAGGGTGCCCCACAGTGCTGGGGTGGGGGTGCAGGGGGACATGAGTTGGACATGAGTGGGGGCCTGGTGGAGGGTGCCCCTGGATGCTGGGGGGTGGGGGTGCAGGGAGACATGTGTGGGGGCATGGTGGAGGGTGCCCTGCACTGCTGGGGGGGTGGGGGTGCTGCCAGACATGAGTGGGGGACTGGTGGACGGTGCCCCTGACTGCTGGGGTGTGGGGGTGCAGGGGGACATGAGTTGGACATGAGTGGGGGCCTGGTGGAGGGTGCCCCTGGATGCTGAGGGGTGGGGGTGCAGGAGGACATGTGTTGGACATGAGTGGGGGCCTGGTGGAGGGTGCCCCTGGATGCTGGGGGGTGGGGGTGTTGGGAGACATGTGTGGGGGCCTGGTGGAGGGTGCCCTTGGATGCTGGGGGTTGGGGGTGCTGGGAGACATGTGTGGGGGCCTGGTGGAGGGTGCCCTGCACTGCTGGGGGTGGGGGTGCTGGGAGACATGTGTGGGGGCCTGGTGGAGGGTTCCCTGCACTGCTGGGGGGTGGGGGTGCTGGGAGACATGTGTGGTGGCCTGGTCGAGTGTGCCCCTGGATGTTGGGGGGTGGGGGTGCTGGGAGACATGTGTGGGGGCATGGTGGAGGGTGCCCTGCACTGCTTGGGGGTGGGGGTGCTGGGAGACATGAGTTGGACATGAGTGGGTGCCTCGTGAAGGGTGCCCCACAGTGCTGGGGGTGGGGGTGCAGGGGGACATGAGTTAGACATGAGTGGGGGCCTGGTGGAGGGTGCCCCTGGATGCTGGGGGGTGGGGGTGCAGGGAGACATGTGTGGGGGCATGGTGGAGGGTGCCCTGCACTGCTGGGGGGGTGGGGGTGCTGGGAGACATGAGTGGGGGACTGGTGGACGGTGCCC
Source organism: Ambystoma mexicanum (assembly GCF_040938575.1). Classification (NCBI taxonomy): domain Eukaryota; kingdom Metazoa; phylum Chordata; class Amphibia; order Caudata; family Ambystomatidae; genus Ambystoma; species Ambystoma mexicanum. Next base: position 1,190,427,863 of record NC_090924.1, read on the forward strand.
CTGACTGCTGGGGTGTGGGGGTGCAGGGGGACATGAGTTGGACATGAGTGGGGGCCTGGTGGAGGGTGCCCCTGGATGCTGAGGGGTGGGGGTGCAGGGGGACATGTGTTGGACATGAGTGGGGGCCTGGTGGAGGGTGCCCCTGGATGCTGGGTTTGGGGGTGTTGGGAGACATGTGTGGGGGCCTGGTGGAGGGTGCCCTTGGATGCTGGGGGTTGGGGGTGCTGGGAGACATGTGTGGGGGCCTGGTGGAGGGTGCCCTGTACTGCAGGGGGTGGGGGTGCTGGGAGACATGTGTGGGGGGGCCTGGTGGAGGGTTCCCTGCACTGCTGGGGGGTGGGGGTGCTGGGAGACATGTGTGGGGGCCTGGTGGCGGGTGCCCCTGGATGCTGGGGGGTGGGGGTACTGGGAGACATGTGTGGGGTCCTGGTGGAGGGTGAACTGCACTGCTGGGGGTGGGGGTGCTGGGAGACATGTGTGGGGGCCTGATGGAGGGTTCCTTGCACTGCTGAGGGGTGGGGGTGCTGGGAGACATGTGTGGGGGCCTGGTGGAGGGTGCCCCTGGATGCTGGGGGTGGGGGTACTGGGAGACATGTGTGGGGTCCTGGTGGAGGGTGAACTGCACTGACTTATCTTAGTGAGATTTGTGAATATCTCAAGGTTGCGCATCCACACATTTTCTTGGGCCACCTTTTCCACACCACTCACTTATTTGCTTTTTCATAGGCCCAAGTGTGACTGCTGCACCAGTGTCTAAGTACAGACACATTTACAACCAAAACAATGACAGATTACCTCAAAAACAGAGAGGAAGACAGTGCTGCTTTATTTGCACCAAGAGGTACAGACACAAATCCTTTCAAATCTAGACCAAATGTGCCTGAAACTCTAGCACAAAAATGTATTAAATTAGAACGATTATGCAAAAAAGAAATAAACAAATATTTGGAGCAAGTTTCACTGAAGAACTATTTAGTACAGAACATTATACCTAGAGGCTTGAGAATTCTAATCTTTCCAGATTTTACCAACAAAGACGATCAGGATTTGGCGGCTGATTGGGAAGCCAATATCACCTCCAGTTCAGAAAATATGTTGAAAATACTGGTGACACATGCAGAACGGGAACACTCAAGGGTTACGCTCGAAATAGACAAGACTAAGGCAGAAATTTCAACAATGAAAAATGCAGAAAGTACCAAAGAAAACAATTTTGCCAAAATGAATCTGATATTAGTGGAATATCAAGATGAAATTAAATTGAGAAAATTTAGGAAATTCTACAGAGATGAGAAAGACTATTTGAATGACAGAGTATACACTTATCAACCCAAATTTGATGGGGACCAATCCCAGATTGTGACCCCAATTACATCACCTGTTACCTCTGATGCAGATTCAGAATCTGATACACCCAAAGACACTGAAAACCAGGAACAAGACACAACAGCTGAATCTATACAAAACAACAGAAGAGGTTTCCTTGCAGAAATTAAAAGATATAAAAAAGGGAACCAAGCCTTGTATAATACTCAAATTAAACAAGTTCGGTTCCAAAAGAATGTCCCTTTAGGACAGAAAACCTCTACTACCCCAACGTCATCAGAGGAGGAAGAGGGCGAGGAGCTAATAGGCGAGGAAGGGAGAAATATAGAAAAAAGGTTCACCAGATCAAGTCTCAAGACCGCCAGACCGAAACCCATACTGAAAGCCTAGTTATCAACTTATCTGATAAACACCTCTCTCACCAACAATCTTCAGTGCTTAATTATGGCCTTTCATTTGCACCGAGTGCAGAACTAGACATGACAGAGGTACAAATTGATTTATATAAATTCACCAGAAAACTAAAACTCAAAAAATATTTTCACAATAAACCAATCATTTGGACACAACCAGAAAGAATGTTACCGATCAGTACAACGAGTATACAAGAAATTGAAAACATTCAGATACTCTCTAATCTAACCTTAGAAGAACCCAAAACCATGAAAGACATACAGCAAGAATTAGGAATACATTCAAGAAATTTAGAGATGAAGGAACATAAAAAAAGATCCAAATTTGTGCCACCCTTTGGAGGGGAAAATGTGATTGACACATTTTACAAATCAGTCACTAAGGACATTCATACGCATATGGATCGCATTAAATCATCCATCAAAAGTAAGAAATCTAATCTAACCAAAATTGAACGAGAAGCTTTACAGGAGATTTGCAATGATAACTCTATAATTGTGAAAGAGGCAGATAAAGGGGGAAATATAGTCATTCTAAATAGAACAGATTACATTAAAATGGCAGACGAACATTTATCTATTCCTGGCTGTTACAAAAAACTCAGTAACAATCCTACTAATCAGACTGTAAAAGAATTACACCTGATACTACAACAATGGTATGACCAAGGGCTCTTAACGGACGATGAAAAGGCATTTCTATCTGTAACCAAACCACTCATGCCTACAATATATTTTCTTCCGAAAATTCATAAACCGTTTGAGCATCTGCCTACAGTAAGACCGATAATGAGTGGACAAGGTGGGGCCACGGAGCCATTAGCTGACTACATTGACAGTAGCATTAAGGATTTGGTACCAAAAATTCCAGCATATCTAAAAGATACCATGCATGCCTTACAAATTTTGAAGGAGACTAAATGGCAAACTACCTATGCACTAATGACACTAGATGTAGCATCACTCTACACATCGATCCCCCACTCTTTGGCTTTGGAAACAATAGACTATAGTTTCAGGACCTTCTCTGCCTCTCATCATATGCATGTCCAAATGATCAAAAACTTCCTGGATTTTACCTTAACACATAATCAGTTCATTTTTAATGGAGAGTACTTTTCACAAACAAAAGGGATAGCAATGGGAGCAAAATACGCCCCATCTTTGGCTAATTTGTTTATGGCATACTTTGAGGAGAAATATATTTTTCATAATAACCCCTTTCAAGACCATATTATTATTTGGAAAAGATTTATTGATGATGTCCTGGCCATATGGGAAGGCACAAGAGATGAATATGCAAATTTTCTAGACTACCTGAATCACAATACCTTCGGGATTAAATTTACAGGACAAATTGACCCACAGGAGATTGTATTTTTGGATCTCAAAATCACAATAGATGCAGGCGAATTACATACCTGCACAAATAGGAAGGACACAGCAGTCAACTCTATTTTACATGCAGCTAGCTGCCACAAACGCAGTGTCGTAGAAAATATACCAAGAGGAGAATTTCTCCGATCAAAACGGAATTGCAGTCAACTTGAAAGTTTCCAAAGAGAATGTAAGTCCACAGGTGCAAGATTCCAGGCAAGAGGGTATTCTAAAAATCTGATTAGACAAACAATAGATTCAACACAGAAAGTATCTAGACAAGCATTATTAGAAACAAAGTCTAAGGGCGAGGAAACACCGTATCCAGAATTTGTCAGTTTTATCACTAAATATTCACGGGACAGTAAACTTATTTTCCAAATGTTGAAGAAAAATTGGCATATATTACTTTTGGACACAGATCTTCATAATTACATCTCAAAATGTCCTAATATAATTTTTACCAAAGCTACCACATTTAGAAATGTGCTATGCCCTTCTTTCCTGAAACCTGCACCTCCTGGACAGGAACATTGGCTAACTTCTAAGACTCAACCATCGGGTTTTTATAAATGTGGAATGTGTAATTTTTGCAAATATACGTTATCACCAATGAAAACATTTAAATGTCATGGAAACTTGGAAATTAAGATTAAGGATTTTATTAATTGCCGATCAAAATTTGTGATATATGCAATACAATGTGTTTGTAAAAAAGTGTATATCGGGAGCACTATAAGGGAAGTTCGCTTCCGTATTCGGGAACACCTTAACAGCTTAAACAGTCAAGATATTAGACTACCGTTGGCTTCCCACTGGCAGGAACATCACCAAATGGACGATGTAAAAGATATCAGATATGTTGGACTACAGCAGATCCCACCCCATCCAAGAGGAGGTGACAGAGAGTTGAAGCTACGCCAACAGGAAGCAAAAATGATTTGTAAACTTCGATGTGTATCACTTGGTCTAAATAAGGATCATGACTTAAATGTCTTTTTATAAACTTATGAACAGTAAGAAATAATGATGCAGGGTCTTAGTAAGTCAGTAAAATTTGGGATATTCCGGAACTACTTAACCATGTGTAAATATATTCTTAATACCTTTGAATATATAACTATTTGTATTTTCTTGCCTGCATTTCGGCTGAAAAATCATGTAAGAAGTCCGTGAAACGAAGCACTATTTTCAAATGATTTCCTTTTCCTGTTGGGTATAGTTGCTTAGCAACCATAGTCAGATGACCCCATAGATGGATCATGTGACTGTCACATGATCAGAACCAGCAACCAGGGCACCATGGCAACGACACGAACCCGTCGATGATTCATTCACTGCCCGAAGGCGTCAGACATCAGTCAGTATATTGCAGCCAAGCCGGTGAGTTTGAATAACGTAGACACGTTAGAAATATCCTCAAACAAACTGAATACCATTAGAGGAGCTCAATCAACAGGCACACCATAAACAAACTCACCTCTCTCGTTGCAGAACGCGGCAAGAAAACGTATAGCAGGCGAACGTAAACTATTTCTCGCTTCAAAACTTTGCTCACATTTTCAGGTAAAAAGTAAGGCATTCCAAAAGTTACTTATATTTTAAAACAAATTAATTTGGTCTAATGTGACTCCCAGCACTAAGATACTTACTTGCACTTTCAGGAAATCTGACTGCTGCTAAAATAGTAACGTTTCATCACCAATAAGTCTTTGTTAATGATGTCAGCGGAAAATACACGGCCTCAGCACCCGAAAAGACTTTCACATTAGGTGAGATATTTATGTTAAGTCACGGCACTTGCTACATGATTTTCTGTCGAAGCAGAATAATTATTAATATTGTCTGTACACCAAACCAACAGCAATAAGTTTCATAGAAAAGTTGCAATCTTCTTCAAGTGAAAACCTTTTGATTAAGTCTTTAAATCATTAGTTTATTTTCGAAAATAGCAATGTCATTTTAATTATACTAATGCTCTTTTGTCTTTTTGTTTTTTGTTTCCCTGACTCTATTATTTGCTCTCCTTTTGGGAAATTATTTGACCTCTTCGTTGTATATGTTCCCTCCCTTGACCACCTCTGGAAATCAGGATTTATCTATTTAAGTTATCCGTTGGATTAATTGTTTGTAATTTAGACGCCCTGAAGACGACCTAGGAAGGTTGAAACACGTGTTGGCGTAATGTGTTTTTGGCATAATAGGTTCAATATATTTTTGGCATAATATGTTCTAATGCGTAAAGTACTCTGGAATACTAGGGTGCACTTAGCAATGAACAATTGACATTGCCAGATTGATGTAACGTGTTTTAAGTGATTTGTTTATCTATTGATATTAAAACTTGGAACCCTACTTATCAACACTTACTAGGTGTGTCTCTAATCAATGAATATATTTCACAAATTGAACAAATTCACCTATCTAATGCCACAAGAGTGTGACAAATGCAAGATCAAGCGCAGTCTGTGAGGCTAGCAACTTCTTAAGTTCCTGGTGGAGGGTGCCCTGCACTGCTGGGGGGTGGGGGTGCTGGGAGACATGAGTGGGGGCCTGGTGGACGGTGCCCAGGACTGCTGGGGTATGGGGGTGCAGGGGGACATGAGTTGGACATGAGTGGGGGCCTGGTGGAGGGTGCCCCTGGATGCTGGGGGATGGGGGTGCAGGGGAACATGAGTTCGACATGAGTGGGAGCCTGGTGGAGGGTGCCCCTGAATGCTGGGGGGTGGCGGTGCTGGTAGACATGAGTGGGGGCCTGATGGAGGGTGCTCCCGACTGCTGGGGGGTGGGGTGCAGGGGGAAATGAGTGGGAGCATGGTGGAGGGTGTCCTGCACTGCTGGGGGGGTGGGGGTGCTGGGAGACATGAGTGGGGGCCTGGTGGACGGTGCCCCTGACTGCTGGGGTGTGGAGGTGCAGGGGGACATGAGTTGGACATGAGTGGGGGCATGGTGGAGGGTGCCCCTGGATGCTGAGGGGTGGGGGTGCAGGGGGACATGTGTTGGACATGAGTGGGGGCCTGGTGGAGGGTGCCCCTGGATGCTGGGGGGTGGGGGTGCTGGGAGACATGTGTGGGGGCCTGGTGGAGGGTGCCCTTGGATGCTGGGGGTTGGGGGTGCTGGGAGACATGTGTTGGGGCCTGGTGGAGGGTGCCCTGCACTGCTGGGGGTGGGGGTGCTGGGAGACATGTGTGGGGGCCTGGTGGAGGATTCCCTGCACTGCTGGGGGGTGGGGGTGCTGGGAGACATGTGTGGGGGCATGGTGGAGGGTGCCCTGCACTGCTGGGGGGTGGGGGTGCTGGGAGACATGAGTGGGGGCCTGGTGGAGGGTGCCCCTGGATGCTGGGGGTTGGGGGTGCTGGGAGACATGTGTGGGGGCCTGGTGGAGGGTGCCCTGCACTGCTGGGGGGTGGGGGTGTTGGGAGACATGTGTGGGAGCCTGGTGGAGGGTGACCTGCACTGCTGGGGGGTGGGGGTGCTGGGAGACATGTGTGGGGGCCTGGTCGAGTGTGCCCCTGGATGCTGGGGGGTGGGGGTGCTGGGAGACATGTGTGGGGGCATGGTGGAGGGTGCCCTGCACTGCTTGGGGGTGGGGGTGCTGGGAGACATGAGTTGGACATGAGTGGGTGCCTGGTGAAGGGTGCCCACCAGTGCTGGGGGTGGGGGTGCAGGGGGACATGAGTTGGACATGAGTGGGGGCCTGCTGGAGGGTGCCCCTGGATGCTGGGGGGTGGGGGTGCAGGGAGACATGTGTGGGGGCATGGTGGAGGGTGCCCTGCACTGCTGGGGGGGTGGGGGTGCTGGGAGACATGAGTGGGGGACTGGTGGACGGTGCCCCTGACTGCTGGGGTGTGGGGGTGCAGGGGGACATGAGTTGGACATGAGTGGGGGCCTGGTGGAGGGTGCCCCTGGATGCTGAGGGGTGGGGGTGCAGGGGGACATGTGTTGGACATGAGTGGGGGCCTGGTGGAGGGTGCCCCTGGATGCTGGGTGGTGGGGGTGTTGGGAGACATGTGTGGGGGCCTGGTGGAGGGTGCCCTTGGATGCTGGGGGTTGGGGGTGCTGGGAGACATGTGTGGGGGCCTGGTGGAGGGTTCCCTGCACTGCTGGGGGTGGGGGTGCTGGGAGACATGTGTGGGGGCCTGGTGGAGGGTGCCCCTTGATGCTGGGGGGTGGGGGTACTGGGAGACATGTGTGGGGTCCTGGTGGAGGGTGAACTGCACTGCTGGGGGGTGGGGGTGCTGGGAGACATGAGTGGGGGCCTGGTGGAGGGTGCCCTGCACTGCTGGGGGGTGGGTGTGCTGGGAGACATGAGTTGGACATGAGTGGGTGCCTGGTGGAGGGTGCCCCACAGTGCTGGGGGTGGGGGTGCAGGGGGACATGAGTTGGACATGAGTGGGGGCCTGGTGGAGGGTGCCCCTGGATGCTGGGGGGTGGGGGTGCAGGGAGACATGTGTGGGGGCATGGTGGAGGGTGCCCTGCACTGCTGGGGGGGGTGGGGGTGCTGGGAGACATGAGTGGGGGCCTGGTGGACGGTGCCCCTGACTGCTGGGGTGTGGGGGTGCAGGGGGACATGAGTTGTACATGAGTGGGGGCCTGGTGGAGGGTGCCCCTGGATGCTGAGGGGTGGGGGTGCAGGGGGACATGTGTTGGACATGAGTGGGGGCCTGGTGGAGGGTGCCCCTGGATGCTGGTGGGTGGGGGTGCTGGGAGACATGAGTGGGGGCCTGGTGGAGGGTGCCCTGCACTGCTGGGGGGTGGGGGTGCTGGGAGACATGAGTGGGGGCCTGGTGGAGTGTGCCCCTGGATGCTGGGGGGTGGGGGTGCAGGGGGACATGAGTTGGAGATGAGTAGGGTCTGGTGGAGGGTGCCCCTGGATGCTTGGGGTGGGGGTGCTGGGAGACATGTGTGGGGGCATGGTGGAGGGTGCCCTGCACTGCTGGGGGGTGGGGGTGCTAGGAGACATGAGTGGGGGCCTGGTGGAGGGTGCCCCCGACTGCTGGGGGGTGGGGGTGCAGGGGGAAATGAGTGGGGGCCTGGTGGAGTGTGCCCTGCACTGCTGGGGGGTGGGGGTGCTGGGAGACATGTGTGGGGGCATGGTGGAGGGTGCCCTGCACTGCTGGGGGGTGGGGGGCTGGGAGACATGAGTTGGACATGAGTGTGTGCCTGGTGGAGGGTGCCTCACAATGCTGGGGGGTGGGGGTGCAGGGGGACATGAGTTGGACATGAGTGGGGGGCTGGTGGATGGTGCCCCTGGATGCTGGGGGTGAGGGTGCAGGGGGACATGAGTTGGACATGAGTGGGGGCCTGGTGGAGGGTGCCCCTGGATGCTGGGGGGTGCTGGGAGACATGTGTGGTGGCCTGGTGGAGGGTGCCCCTGGATGCTGGGGGTTGGGGGTGCTGGGAGACATGTGTGGGGGCCTGGTGGATGGTGCCCTGCACTGCTGGGGGGTGGGGTGCTGGGAGACATGTGTGGGGGCCTGGTGGAAGGTGCCCTGCACTGCTGGGGGGTGGGGTTGCTGGGAGACATGTGTGGGGGCCTGGTGGAGCGTGCCCCTGGATGCTGGGGGTGGGGGTACTGGGAGACATGTGTGGGGTCCTGGTGGAGGGTGCCCTTCACTGCTGGGGGGTGGGGGTGCTGGGAGACATGAGTGGGGGCCTGGTGGACGGTGCCCCTGACTGCTGGGGTATGGGGGTGCAGGGGGACATGAGTTGGACATGAGTGGGGGCCTGGTGGAGGTTGCCCCTGGATGCAGGGGGCTGGGGGTGCAGGGGGGCATGAGTGGGGGCCTGGTGGAGGGTGCCCCTGGTTGCTGGGGGGTGGGAGTGCAGGGGGACATGATTTGGACATGAGTGGGGCCTGGTGGAGGGTGCCCCTGGATGCTGGGGGGTGGGGGTGCTGGGAGACATGTGTGGGGGCATGGTGGAGGGTGCCCTGCACTGCTGGGGGGTGGGGGTGCTGGGAGACATAAGTGGGGGCCTGGTGGAGGGTGCCCCTGGATGCTGGGGGGTGGGGGTGCAGGGGGACATGAGTTGGACATGAGTGGGGGCCTGGTGGAGGGTGCCCCTGGATGCTGGGGGGTGGGGGTGCTGGGAGACATGTGTGGGGGCATGGTGGAGGGTGCCCTGCACTGCTGGGGGGTAGGGGTGCTGGGAGACATGAGTGGGTGCCTGGTGGAGGGTGCCCCTGACTGCTGGGGGTTGGGGGTGCAGGGGGACATGAGTGGGGGCCTGGTGGAGGGTGTCCCTGGATGCTGGGGGGTGGGGGTGCTGGGAGACATGTGTGGGGGCCTGGTGGAGGGTGCCCTGCACTGCTAGGGGGTGGGGGTGCTGGGAGACATGTGTGGGGGCCTGGTGGAGTGTGCCCCTGGATGCTGGGGGGTGGGGGTGCTGGGAGACATGTGTGGGGGCATGGTGGAGGGTGCCCTGCACTGCTAGGGGGTGGGGGTGCTGGGAGACATGAGTTGGATTGAGTGGGTGCCTGGTGGAGGGTGCCCCACAGTGCTGGGGGGTGGGCGTGCAGGGGGACATGAGTTGGACATAAGTGGGGGCCTGGTGTAGGGTGCCCCTGGATGCTGGGGGGTGGGGGTGCAGGCAGACATGTGCGGGGGCATGGTGGAGGGTGCCCTGCACTGCTGGGGGGTGGGGGTGCTGGGAGACATGAGTGCAGGCCTGGTGGACGGTGCCCCTGACTGCTGGGGTATGGGGGTGCAGGGAGACATGAGTGGGGGCCTGGTGGAGGGTGCCCCTGGATGCTGGGGGGTGGGGGTGCTGGGAGACATGTGTGGGGGCCATGTGGAGGGTGCCCCTGGATGCTGGGGGTTGGGGGTGCTGGGAGACATGTGTGGGGGCCTGCTGGATGGTGCCCTGTACTTCTGGGGCGTGGGGGTGCTGGGAGACATGTGTGGGGGCCTGGTGGAGGGTGCCCTGCACTGCTGGGGGTGGGGGTGCTGGGAGACATGTGTGGGGGCCTGGTGGAGGGAGCCCCTGGATGCTGGGGGGTGGGGGTGCAGGGGGACATGAGTTCGACATGAGTGGGAGCCTGGTGGAGGGTGCCCCTGGATGCTGGGGGGTGGGGGTGCTGGGAGACATGTGTGGGGGCATGGTGGAGGGTGCCCTGCACTGCTGGGGGGTGGGGGTGCTGGGAGACATGAGTGGGGACCTGGTGGAGGGTGCTCCCGTCTGCTGGGGGGTGGGGTGCAGGGGGAAATGAGTGGGGGCCTGGTGGAGTGTGGCCTTGGATGCTGGGGGGTGGGGGTGCAGGGAGACATGTGTGGGGGCATGGTGGAGGGTGCCCTGCACTGCTGGGGGGGTGGGGGTGCTGGGAGACATGAGTGGGGGCCTGGTGGACGGTGCCCCTGACTGCTGGGGTGTGGGGGTGCAGGGGGACATGAGTTGGACATGAGTGGGGGCCTGGTGGAGGGTGCCCCTGAATGCTGAGGGGTGGGGGTGCAGGGGGACATGTGCTGGACATGAGTGGGGGCCTGGTGGAGGGTGCCCCTGGATGCTGGGGGTGCTGGGATACATGTGTGGGGGCCTGGTGGAGGGTGCCCTTGGATGCTGGGGGTTGGGGGTGCTGGGAGACATGTGTGGGGGCCTGGTGGAGGGTGCCCTGCACTGCTGGGGGTGGGGGTGCTGGGAGGCATGTGTGGGGGCCTGGTGGAGGATTCCCTGCGCTGCTGGGGGGTGGGGGTGCTGGGAGACATGTGTGGGGGCCTGGTGGAGCGTGCCCCTGGATGCTGGGGGGTGGGGGTACTGGGAGACATGTGTGGGGTCCTGGTGGAGGGTGCCCTGCAGTGCTGGGGGGTGGGGGTACTGGGCGACATGAGTGAGGGTCTGGTGGACGGTGCCCCTGACTGCTGGGGGTGGGGGTGCAGGGGGAAATGAGTGGGGGCCTGGTGGAGTGTGGCCTTGGATGTTGGGGGGTGGGGGTGCTGGGAGACATGTGTGGGGGCATGGTGGAGGGTGCCCTGCACTGCTGGGGGGTGGGGGGGCTGGGAGACATGTGTTGGACATGAGTGGGAGCCTGGTGGAGGGTGCCCCTGGATGCTGGGGGGTGGGGGTGCAGGGAGACATGAGTTGGACATGAGTGGGGGGCTGGTGGAGGGTGCCCCTGGATGCTGGGGGGTGGGGGTAATGGGAGACATGTGTGGGGGCCTGGTGGAGGGTGCCCCTGGATGCTGGGGGTTGGGGGTGCTGGGAGACATGTGTGGGGGCCTGGTGGAGGGTGCCCTGCACTGCTGGGGGGTGGGGGTGCTGGGAGACATGTGTGGGGGCCTGGTGGAGTGTGCCCTGCACTGCTGGGGGGTGGGGGTGCTGGGAGACATGTGTGGGGGCCTGGTGGAGTGTGCCCTGCACTGCTGGGGGGTGGGGGTGCTGGGAGACATGTGTGGGGGCCTGGTGGAGGGTGCCCTGCACTGCTGGGGGGTGGGGGTGCTGGGAGACATGAGTGGGGGCCTGGTGGAGGGTGCCCCTGGTTGCTGGGGGGTGGGAGTGCAGGGGGACATGATTTGGACATGAGTGGGGCCTGGTGGAGGGTGCCCCTGGATGCTGGGGGGTGGGGGTGCTGGGAGACATGTGTGGGGGCATGGTGGAGGGTGCCCTGCACTGCTGGGGGGTGGGGGTGCTGGGAGACATAAGTGGGGGCCTGGTGGAGGGTGCCCCTGGTTGCTGGGGGGTGGGGGTGCAGGGGGACATGTGTGGGGGCATGGTGGAGGGTTCCCTACACTGCTGTGGGGTAGGGGTGCTGGGAGACATGAGTGGGGGCCTGGGGGAGGGTGCCCCTGACTGCTGGGGGGTGGGGGTGCAGGGGGACATGAGTGGGGGCCTGGTGGAGGGTGTCCCTGGATGCTGGGGGGTGGGGGTGCTGGGAGACATGTGTGGGGGCCTGGTGGAGGGTGACCTGCACTGCTGGGGGTGGGGGTGCTGGGAGACATGTGTGGGGGCATGGTGGAGTGTGCCCTGCACTGCTGGGGGGTGGGGGTGCTGCGAGACATGAGTTGGACATGAGTGGGTGCCTGGTGGAGGTTGCCCCACAGTGCTGGGGGGTGGGGGTGCAGGGGGACATGAGTTGGACATGAGTGGGGGCCTGGTGGAGGGTGCCCCTGGATGCTGGGGGGTGGGCGTGCAGGGAGACATGTGTGGGGGCATGGTGGAGGGTGCCCTGCACTGCTGGGGGGTGGGGGTGCTGGGAGACATGAGTGGGGGCCTGGTGGACGGTGCCCCTGACTGCTGGGGTATGGGGGTGCAGGGGGACATGAGTTGGACATGAGTGGGGGCCTGGTGGAGGGTGTCCCTGGATGCTGGGGGGTGGGGGTGCAGGGGGACATGGGTTGGACATGAGTGGGGGCCTGATGGAGGGTGCCCCTGGATGCTGGGGGGTGGGGGTGCTGGGAGACATGTGTGAGGGCCTTGTGGAGGGTGCCCCTGGATGCTGGGGGTTGGGGGTGCTGGGAGACATGTGTGGGGGCCTGGTGGAGGGTGCCCTGCACTGCTGGGGGTGGGGGTGCTGGGAGACATGTGTGGGGGTCTGGTGGAGGGTGCCCCTGGATGCTGGGGGGTGGGGGTGCAGGGGGACATGGTTCGACATGAGTGGGGGCCTGGTGGAGGGTGCCCCTGGATGCTGGGTGGTGGGAGTGCAGGGGGACATGATTTGGACATGAGTGGGGCCTGGTGGAGGGTGCCCCTGGATGCTGGGGGGTGGGGGTGCTGGGAGACATGTGTGGGGGCATGGTGGAGGGTGCCCTGCACTGCTGGGGGGTGGGGGTGCTGGGAGACATGAGTGGGGGCCTGGTGGAGGGTGCCCCTGGATGCTGGGTGGTGGGAGTGCAGGGGGACATGATTTGGACATGAGTGGGGCCTGATGGAGGGTGCCCCTGGATGCTGGGGGGTGGGGGTGCTGGGAGACATGTGTGGGGGCATGGTGGAGGGTTCCCTGCACTGCTGGGGGGTGGGGGTGCTGGGAGACATGAGTGGGGGCCTGGTGGAGGGTGCCCCGGGATGCTGGGGGGTGGGGGTGCTGGGAGACATGTGTGGGGGCATGGCGGAGGGTGCCCTGCACTGCTGGGGGGTAGGGGTGCTGGGAGACATGAGTGGGGGCCTGGTGGAGGGTGCCCCTGACTGCTGGGGGGTGGGGGTGCAGGGGGACATGAGTGGGGGCCTGCTGGAGGGTGTCCCTGGATGCTGGGGGGTGGGGGTGCTGGGAGACATGTGTGGGGGCCTGGTGGTGGGTGACCTGAACTGCTGGGGGGTGGGGGTGCTGGGAGACATGTGTGGGGGCCTGGTGGAGTGTGCCCCTGGATGCTGGGGGGTGGGGGTGCTGGGAGACATGTGTGGGGGCATGGTGGAGGGTGCCCTGCACTGCTGGGGGGTGGGGGTGCTGGGAGACATGAGTTGGGCATGAGTGGGTGCCTGGTGGAGGGTGCCCCACAGTGCTGGGGGATGGGGGTGCAGGGGGACATGAGTTGGACATGAGTGGGGGCCTGGTGGAGGGTGCCCCTGGATGCTGGGGGGTGGGCGTGCAGGGAGACATGTGTGGGGGCATGGTGGAGGGTGCCCTGCACTGCTGGGGGGTGGGGGTGCTGGGAGACATGAGTGGGGGCCTGGTGGACGGTGCCCCTGACTGCTGGGGTATGGGGGTGCAGGGGAACATGAGTTGGACATGAGTGGGGGCCTGGTGGAGGGTGTCCCTGGATGCTGCGGGGTGGGGGTGCAGGGGGACATGAGTTGGACATGAGTGGGGGCCTGATGGAGGGTGCCCCTGGATGCTGGGGGGTGGGGGTGCTGGAAGACATGTGTGGGGGCCTTGTGGAGGGTGCCCCTGGATGCTGGGGGTTGGGGGTGCTGGGAGACATGTGTGGGAGCCTGGTGGAGGGTGCCCTGCACTGCTGGGGGGTGGGGGTGCTGGGAGACATGTGTGGGGGCCTGGTGGAGGGTGCCCCTGGATGCTGGGTGGTGGGGGTGCAGGGGGACATGAGTTCGACATGAGTGGGAGCCTGTGGAGGGTGCCCCTGGATGCGGGGGGGTGGGGGTGCTGGGAGACATGTGTGGGGGCATGGTGGAGGGTGCCCTGCACTGCTGGGGGGTGGGGGTGCTGGGAGACATGAGTGGGGGCCTGGTGGAGGGTGCTCCCGACTGCTGGGGGGTAGGGTGCAGAGGAAAATGAGTGGGGGCCTGGTGGAGTGTGGCCTTGGATGCTGGGGGGTGGGGGTGCAGGGAGACATGTGTGGGGGCATGGTGGAGGGTGCCCTGCACTGCTGGGGGGGTGGGGGTGCTGGGAGACATGAGTGGGGGCCTAATGGACGGTGCCCCTGACTGCTGGGGTGTGGGGGTGCAGGGGGACATGAGTTGGACATGAGTGGGGGCCTGGTGGAGGGTGCCCCTGGATGCTGAGGGGTGGGGGTGCAGGGGGACATGTGTTGGACATGAGTGGGGGCCTGGTGGAGGGTGCCCCTGGATGCTGGGGGGTGGGGGTGCTGGGAGACATGTGTGGGGGCCTGGTGGAGGGTGCCCTTGGATGCTGGGGGTTGGGGGTGCTGGGAGACATGTGTGGGGGCCTGGTGGAGGGTGCCCTGCACTGCTGGAGGTGGGGGTGCTGGGAGACATGTGTGGGGGCCTGGTGGAGGGTTCCCTGCGCTGCTGGGGAGTGGGGGTGCTGGGAGACATGTGTGGGGGCCTGGTGGAGGGTGCCCCTGACTGCTGGGGTATGGGGGTGCAGGGGGACATGAGTTGGACATGAGTGGGGGCCTGGTGGAGGGTGCCCCTGGATGCTGGGGGTGCAGGGGGACATGAGTTCGACATGAGTGGGAGCCTGGTGGAGGGTGCCCCTGGATGCTGGGGGGTGGGGGTGCTGGGAGACATGTTTGGGGGCATGGTGGAGGGTGCCCTGCACTGCTGGGGGGTGGGGGAGCTGGGAGACATGAGTGGGGGCCTGGTGGAGGGTGCCCCTGGATGCTGGGGGGTGGGGGTGCAGGGGGACATGAGTTGGACATGAGTAGGGTCTGGTGGAGGGTGCCCCTGGATGCTGGGGGTGGGGGTGCTGGGAGACATGTATGGGGGCATGGTGGAGGGTGCCCTGCACTGCTGGGCGGTGGGGATGCTAGGAGAAATGAGTGGGGGCCTGGTGGAGGGTGCCCCCGACTGCTGGGGGGTGGAGGTGCAGGGGGAAATGAGTGGGGGCCTGGTGGAGGGTGCCCCTGGATGCTGGGGGGTGGGGGTGCAGGGGGACATGAGTTGGACATGAGTAGGGTCTGGTGGAGGGTGCCCCTGGATGCTGGGGGTGGGGGTGCTGGGAGACATGTATGGGGGCATGGTGGAGGGTGCCCTGCACTGCTGGGCGGTGGGGATGCTAGGAGACATGAGTGGGGGCCTGGTGGACGGTGCCCAGGACTGCTGGGGTATGGGGGTGCAGGGGGACATGAGTTGGACATGAGTGGGGGCCTGGTGGAGGGTGCCCCTGGATGCTGGGGGATGGGGGTGCAGGGGAACATGAGTTCGACATGAGTGGGAGCCTGGTGGAGGGTGCCCCTGAATGCTGGGGGGTGGCGGTGCTGGTAGACATGAGTGGGGGCCTGATGGAGGGTGCTCCCGACTGCTGGGGGGTGGGGTGCAGGGGGAAATGAGTGGGAGCATGGTGGAGGGTGTCCTGCACTGCTGGGGGGGTGGGGATGCTGGGAGACATGAGTGGGGGCCTGGTGGACGGTGCCCCTGACTGCTGGGGTGTGGAGGTGCAGGGGGACATGAGTTGGACATGAGTGGGGGCATGGTGGAGGGTGCCCCTGGATGCTGAGGGGTGGGGGTGCAGGGGGACATGTGTTGGACATGAGTGGGGGCCTGGTGGAGGGTGCCCCTGGATGCTGGGGGGTGGGGGTGCTGGGAGACATGTGTGGGGGCCTGGTGGAGGGTGCCCTTGGATGCTGGGGGTTGGGGGTGCTGGGAGACATGTGTTGGGGCCTGGTGGAGGGTGCCCTGCACTGCTGGGGGTGGGGGTGCTGGGAGACATGTGTGGGGGCCTGGTGGAGGATTCCCTGCACTGCTGGGGGGTGGGGGTGCTGGGAGACATGTGTGGGGGCATGGTGGAGGGTGCCCTGCACTGCTGGGGGGTGGGGGTGCTGGGAGACATGAGTGGGGGCCTGGTGGAGGGTGCCCCTGGATGCTGGGGGTTGGGGGTGCTGGGAGACATGTGTGGGGGCCTGGTGGAGGGTGCCCTGCACTGCTGGGGGGTGGGGGTGTTGGGAGACATGTGTGGGAGCCTGGTGGAGGGTGACCTGCACTGCTGGGGGGTGGGGGTGCTGGGAGACATGTGTGGGGGCCTGGTCGAGTGTGCCCCTGGATGCTGGGGGGTGGGGGTGCTGGGAGACATGTGTGGGGGCATGGTGGAGGGTGCCCTGCACTGCTTGGGGGTGGGGGTGCTGGGAGACATGAGTTGGACATGAGTGGGTGCCTGGTGAAGGGTGCCCACCAGTGCTGGGGGTGGGGGTGCAGGGGGACATGAGTTGGACATGAGTGGGGGCCTGCTGGAGGGTGCCCCTGGATGCTGGGGGGTGGGGGTGCAGGGAGACATGTGTGGGGGCATGGTGGAGGGTGCCCTGCACTGCTGGGGGGGTGGGGGTGCTGGGAGACATGAGTGGGGGACTGGTGGACGGTGCCCCTGACTGCTGGGGTGTGGGGGTGCAGGGGGACATGAGTTGGACATGAGTGGGGGCCTGGTGGAGGGTGCCCCTGGATGCTGAGGGGTGGGGGTGCAGGGGGACATGTGTTGGACATGAGTGGGGGCCTGGTGGAGGGTGCCCCTGGATGCTGGGTGGTGGGGGTGTTGGGAGACATGTGTGGGGGCCTGGTGGAGGGTGCCCTTGGATGCTGGGGGTTGGGGGTGCTGGGAGACATGTGTGGGGGCCTGGTGGAGGGTTCCCTGCACTGCTGGGGGTGGGGGTGCTGGGAGACATGTGTGGGGGCCTGGTGGAGGGTGCCCCTTGATGCTGGGGGGTGGGGGTACTGGGAGACATGTGTGGGGTCCTGGTGGAGGGTGAACTGCACTGCTGGGGGGTGGGGGTGCTGGGAGACATGAGTGGGGGCCTGGTGGAGGGTGCCCTGCACTGCTGGGGGGTGGGTGTGCTGGGAGACATGAGTTGGACATGAGTGGGTGCCTGGTGGAGGGTGCCCCACAGTGCTGGGGGTGGGGGTGCAGGGGGACATGAGTTGGACATGAGTGGGGGCCTGGTGGAGGGTGCCCCTGGATGCTGGGGGGTGGGGGTGCAGGGAGACATGTGTGGGGGCATGGTGGAGGGTGCCCTGCACTGCTGGGGGGGTGGGGGTGCTGGGAGACATGAGTGGGGGCCTGGTGGACGGTGCCCCTGACTGCTGGGGTGTGGGGGTGCAGGGGGACATGAGTTGTACATGAGTGGGGGCCTGGTGGAGGGTGCCCCTGGATGCTGAGGGGTGGGGGTGCAGGGGGACATGTGTTGGACATGAGTGGGGGCCTGGTGGAGGGTGCCCCTGGATGCTGGTGGGTGGGGGTGCTGGGAGACATGAGTGGGGGCCTGGTGGAGGGTGCCCTGCACTGCTGGGGGGTGGGGGTGCTGGGAGACATGAGTGGGGGCCTGGTGGAGTGTGCCCCTGGATGCTGGGGGGTGGGGGTGCAGGGGGACATGAGTTGGAGATGAGTAGGGTCTTTTGGAGGGTGCCCCTGGATGCTTGGGGTGGGGGTGCTGGGAGACATGTGTGGGGGCATGGTGGAGGGTGCCCTGCACTGCTGGGGGGTGGGGGTGCTAGGAGACATGAGTGGGGGCCTGGTGGAGGGTGCCCCCGACTGCTGGGGGGTGGGGGTGCAGGGGGAAATGAGTGGGGGCCTGGTGGAGTGTGCCCTGCACTGCTGGGGGGTGGGGGTGCTGGGAGACATGTGTGGGGGCATGGTGGAGGGTGCCCTGCACTGCTGGGGGGTGGTGGGCTGGGAGACATGAGTTGGACATGAGTGTGTGCCTGGTGGAGGGTGCCTCACAATGCTGGGGGGTGGGGGTGCAGGGGGACATGAGTTGGACATGAGTGGGGGGCTGGTGGATGGTGCCCCTGGATGCTGGGGGTGAGGGTGCAGGGGGACATGAGTTGGACATGAGTGGGGGCCTGGTGGAGGGTGCCCCTGGATGCTGGGGGGTGCTGGGAGACATGTGTGGTGGCCTGGTGGAGGGTGCCCCTGGATGCTGGGGGTTGGGGGTGCTGGGAGACATGTGTGGGGGCCTGGTGGATGGTGCCCTGCACTGCTGGGGGGTGGGGTGCTGGGAGACATGTGTGGGGGCCTGGTGGAAGGTGCCCTGCACTGCTGGGGGGTGGGGTTGCTGGGAGACATGTGTGGGGGCCTGGTGGAGCGTGCCCCTGGATGCTGGGGGTGGGGGTACTGGGAGACATGTGTGGGGTCCTGGTGGAGGGTGCCCTTCACTGCTGGGGGGTGGGGGTGCTGGGAGACATGAGTGGGGGCCTGGTGGACGGTGCCCCTGACTGCTGGGGTATGGGGGTGCAGGGGGACATGAGTTGGACATGAGTGGGGGCCTGGTGGAGGTTGCCCCTGGATGCAGGGGGCTGGGGGTGCAGGGGGGCATGAGTGGGGGCCTGGTGGAGGGTGCCCCTGGTTGCTGGGGGGTGGGAGTGCAGGGGGACATGATTTGGACATGAGTGGGGCCTGGTGGAGGGTGCCCCTGGATGCTGGGGGGTGGGGGTGCTGGGAGACATGTGTGGGGGCATGGTGGAGGGTGCCCTGCACTGCTGGGGGGTGGGGGTGCTGGGAGACATAAGTGGGGGCCTGGTGGAGGGTGCCCCTGGATGCTGGGGGGTGGGGGTGCAGGGGGACATGAGTTGGACATGAGTGGGGGCCTGGTGGAGGGTGCCCCTGGATGCTGGGGGGTGGGGGTGCTGGGAGACATGTGTGGGGGCATGGTGGAGGGTGCCCTGCACTGCTGGGGGGTAGGGGTGCTGGGAGACATGAGTGGGTGCCTGGTGGAGGGTGCCCCTGACTGCTGGGGGTTGGGGGTGCAGGGGGACATGAGTGGGGGCCTGGTGGAGGGTGTCCCTGGATGCTGGGGGGTGGGGGTGCTGGGAGACATGTGTGGGGGCCTGGTGGAGGGTGCCCTGCACTGCTAGGGGGTGGGGGTGCTGGGAGACATGTGTGGGGGCCTGGTGGAGTGTGCCCCTGGATGCTGGGGGGTGGGGGTGCTGGGAGACATGTGTGGGGGCATGGTGGAGGGTGCCCTGCACTGCTAGGGGGTGGGGGTGCTGGGAGACATGAGTTGGATTGAGTGGGTGCCTGGTGGAGGGTGCCCCACAGTGCTGGGGGGTGGGCGTGCAGGGGGACATGAGTTGGACATAAGTGGGGGCCTGGTGTAGGGTGCCCCTGGATGCTGGGGGGTGGGGGTGCAGGCAGACATGTGCGGGGGCATGGTGGAGGGTGCCCTGCACTGCTGGGGGGTGGGGGTGCTGGGAGACATGAGTGCAGGCCTGGTGGACGGTGCCCCTGACTGCTGGGGTATGGGGGTGCAGGGAGACATGAGTGGGGGCCTGGTGGAGGGTGCCCCTGGATGCTGGGGGGTGGGGGTGCTGGGAGACATGTGTGGGGGCCATGTGGAGGGTGCCCCTGGATGCTGGGGGTTGGGGGTGCTGGGAGACATGTGTGGGGGCCTGCTGGATGGTGCCCTGTACTTCTGGGGCGTGGGGGTGCTGGGAGACATGTGTGGGGGCCTGGTGGAGGGTGCCCTGCACTGCTGGGGGTGGGGGTGCTGGGAGACATGTGTGGGGGCCTGGTGGAGGGAGCCCCTGGATGCTGGGGGGTGGGGGTGCAGGGGGACATGTGTTGGACATGAGTGGGGGCCTGGTGGAGGGTGCCCCTGACTGCTGGGGGGTGGGGGTGCAGGGGGACATGAGTGGGGGCCTGGTGGAGGGTGCTCTGGATGCTGGGGGGTGGGGGTGCTGGGAGACATGTGTGGGGGCCTGGTGGAGGGTTCCCTGCGCTGCTGGGGGGTGGGGGTGCTGGGAGACATGTGTGGGGGCCTGGTGGAGGGTGCCCCTGACTGCTGGGGTATGGGGGTGCAGGGGGACATGAGTTGGACATGAGTGGGGGCCTGGTGGAGGGTGCCCCTGGATGCTGGGGGTGCAGGGGGACATGAGTTCGACATGAGTGGGAGCCTGGTGGAGGGTGCCCCTGGATGCTGGGGGGTGGGGGTGCTGGGAGACATGTTTGGGGGCATGGTGGAGGGTGCCCTGCACTGCCGGGGGGGTGGGGGAGCTGGGAGACATGAGTGGGGGCCTGGTGGAGGGTGCCCCTGGATGCTGGGGGGTGGGGGTGCAGGGGGACATGAGTTGGACATGAGTAGGGTCTGGTGGAGGGTGCCCCTGGATGCTGGGGGTGGGGGTGCTGGGAGACATGTATGGGGGCATGGTGGAGGGTGCCCTGCACTGCTGGGCGGTGGGGGTGCTAGGAGAAATGAGTGGGGGCCTGGTGGAGGGTGCCCCCGACTGCTGGGGGGTGGAGGTGCAGGGGGAAATGAGTGGGGGCCTGGTGGAGTGTGGCCTTGGATTCTGGGGGGTGGGGTGCTGGGAGACATGTGTGGGGGCATGGTGGAGTGTGCCCTGCACTGCTGGGGGGTGGGGGTGCTGGGAGACATGAGTGGGGGCCTGGTGGAGTGTGGCCTTGGATGCTGGGGGTGCTGGGAGACATGTGTGGGGGCATGGTGGAGGGTGCCCTGCACTGCTGGGGAGGGGGGGCTGGGAGACATGAGTTGGACATGAGTGTGTGGCTGGTGGAGGGTGCCCCACAGTGCTGGGGGGTGGGGGTGCAGGGGGACAATAGTTGGACATGAGTGGGGGCCTGGTGGAGGGTGCCCCTGGATGCTGGGGGGTGGGGGTGCAGGGAGACATGAGTTGGACATGAGTGGGGGGCTGGTGGAGGGTGCCCCTGGATGCTGGGGGTGGGGGTGCAGGGGGACATGAGTTGGACATGAGTGGGGGCCTGGTGGAGGGTGCCCCTGGATGCTGGGGGGTGGGGGTTCTGGGAGACATGTGTGGGGGCCTGGTGGAGGGTGCCCCTGGATGCTGGGGTTTGGGGGTGCTGGGAGACATGTGTGGGGGCCTGGTGGAGGGTGCCCTGCACTGCTGGGGGGTGGGGGTGCTGGGAGACATGTGTGGGGGCCTGGTGGAGCGTGCCCCTGGATGCTGGGGGTGGGGGTACTGGGAGACATGTGTGGGGTCCTGGTGGAGGGTGCCCTGGATGCTGGGGGGTGGGGGTGCTGGGAGACATGAGTGGGCGCCTGGTGGACGGTGCCCCTGACTGCTGGGGTATGGGGGTGCAGGGGGACATGAGTTGGACATGAGTGGGGGCCTGGTGGAGGGTGCCCCTGGATGCTGGGTGGTGTGGGTGCAGGGGGACATGTTTGGACATGAGTGGGGCCTGGTGGAGGGTGCCCCTGGATGCTGGGGGGTGGGGGTGCTGGGAGACATGTGTGGGGGCATGGTGGAGGGTGCCCTGCACTGCTGGGGGGTGGGGGTGCTGGGAGACATGAGTGGGGGCCTGGTGGAGGGTGCCCCTGGATGCTGGGGGGTGGGGGTGCAGGGGGACATGAGTTGGACATGAGTGGGGGCCTGGTGGAGGGTGCCCCTGGATGCTGGGGGGTGGGGGTGCTGGGAGACATGAGTGGGGGCCTGGTGGAGGGTGACCTGCACTGCTGCGGGGTGGGGGTGCTGGGAGACATGTGTGGGGGCCTGGTGGAGTGTGCCCCTTGATGCTGGGGGGTGGGGGTGCAGGGAGACATGTGTGGGGGCATGGTGGAGGGTGCCCTGCACTGCTGGGGGGTGGGGGTGCTGGGAGACATGAGTGGGGGCCTGGTGGACGGTGCCCCACAGTGCTGGGGTATGGGGGTGCAGGGAGACATGAGTTGGACATGAGTGGGGGCCTGGTGGAGGGTGCCCCACAGTGCTGGGGGGAGGGGTGCAGGGGGACATGAGTTGGACATGAGTGGGGGCCTGGTGGAGGGTGCCCCTGAATGCTGGGGGGTGGGGGTGCAGGGAGACATGTGTGGGGGCATGGTGGAGGGTGCCCTGCACTGCTGGGGGGTGGGGGTGCTGGGAGACATGAGTGGGGGCCTGGTGGACGGTGCCCCTGACTGCTGGGGTATGGGGGTGCAGGGAGACATGAGTTGGACATGAGTGGGGGCCTGGTGGAGGGTGTCCCTGGATGCTGCGGGGTGGGGGTGCAGGGGGACATGAGTTGGACATGAGTGGGGGCCTGATGGAGGGTGCCCCTGGATGCTGGGGGGTGGGGGTGCTGGGAGACATGTGTGGGGGCCTTGTGGAGGGTGCCCCTGGAAGCTGGTGGTTGGGGGTGCTGGGAGACATGTGTGGGGGCCTGGTGGAGGTTGCCCTGCACTGCTGGGGGGTGGGGGTGCTGGGAGACATGTGTGGGGGCCTGGTGGAGGGTGCCCTGCACTGCTTGTGGTGGGGGTGCTGGGAGACATGTGTGGGGGCCTGGTGGAGGGTGCCCTGCACTGCTTGTGGTGGGGGTGCTGGGAGACATGTGTGGGGGCCTGGTGGAGGGTGCCCTGCACTGCTGGGGGGTGGGGGTGCTGGGAGACATGAGTGGGGGCCAGGTGGAGGGTGCCCCTGCATGCTGGGGGGTGGGGGTGCTGGGAGACATGTGTCGGGGCCTGGTGGAGGGTGACCTGCACTTCTGGGTGGTGGGGGTGCTGGGAGACAGGTGTGGGGGCCTGGTGGAGTGTGCCCCTGGATGCTGGGGGGTGGGGGTGCTGGGAGACATGTGTGGGGGCATGCTGGAGGGTGCCCTGCACTGCTGGGGGGTGGGGGTGCTGGGAGACATGAGTTGGACATGAGTGGGGGCCTGGTGGAGGGTGCCCCACAGTGCTGGGGGTTGGAGGTGCAGGGGGACATGAGTTGGACATGAGTGGGGGCCTGGTGGAGGGTGTCCCTGGATGCTGGGGGTGGGGGTGCAGGGAGACATGTGTGGGGGCATGGTAGAGGGTGCCCTGCACTGCTGGGGGGTGGGGGTGCTGGGTGACATGAGTTGGACATGAGTGGGGGCCTGGTGGAGGGTGCCCCTGGATGCTGGGGGGTGGGGGTGCTGGGAGACATGAGTGGGGGCATGGTGGAGGTTGCCATGCACTGCTGGGGGTCGGGGGTGCTGGGAGACATGAGTGGGGGCCTGCTGGACAGTGCCCCTGACTGCTGGGGTGTGGGGGTGCAGGGGGACATGAGTTGGATATGAGTGGGGCCTGGTGGAGGGTGCCCCTGACTGCTGGGGGTTGGGGTGCTGGGAGATATGTGTGGGGGCATGGTGGAGGGTGCCCTGCACTGCTGGGGGGTGGGGGTGCTGGGAGACATGAGTGGGGGCCTGGTGGAGGGTGCCCCTGGATGCTGGGGGGTGGGGGTGCTGGGAGACATGTGTGGGGGCATGGTGGAGGGTGCCCTGCACTGCTGGGGGGTGGGGGTGCTGGGAGACATGAGTTGGACATGAGTGGGTGCCTGGTGGAGGGTGCCCCACAGTGCTGGGGGTGGGGGTGCAGGGGGACATGAGTTGGACATGAGTGGGGGCCTGGTGGAGGGTGCCCCTGGATGCTGGGGGGTGGGGGTGCAGGGAGACAGGTGTGGGGGCATGGTGGAGGGTGCCCTGCACTGCTGGGGGGGTGGGGGTGCTGGGAGACATGAGTGGGGGCCTGGTGGACGGTGCCCCTGACTGCTGGGGTGTGGGGGTGCAGGGGGACATGTGTTGGACATGAGTGGGGGCCTGGTGGAGGGTGCCCCTGGATGCTGGGGGGTGGGGGTGCTGGGAGACATGTGTGGGGGCCTGGTGGAGGGTGCCCTTGGATGCTGGGGGTTGGGGTTGCTGGGAGACATGTGTGGGGGACTGGTGGAGGGTGCCCTGCACTGCTGAGGGGTGGGGGTGCTGGGAGACATGTGTGGGGGCCTGGTGGAGGGTGCCCCTGGATGCTGGAGGGTGGGGGTACTGGGAGACATGTGTGGGGTCCTGGTGGAGGGTGCCCTGCACTGCTGGGGGGTGGGGGTGCTGGGAGACATGAGTGGGGGCCTGGTGGACGGTGCCCCTGACTGCTGGGGTATGGGGGTGCAGGGGGAC
Source organism: Ambystoma mexicanum (assembly GCF_040938575.1). NCBI lineage: Eukaryota > Metazoa > Chordata > Amphibia > Caudata > Ambystomatidae > Ambystoma > Ambystoma mexicanum. Next base: position 1,190,452,097 of record NC_090924.1, read on the forward strand.
ATGAGTTGGACATGAGTGGGGGCCTGGTGGAGGGTGCCCCTGGATGCTGGGGGGTGGGGGTGCAGGGGAACATGAGTTCCACATGAGTGGGAGCCTGGTGGAGGGTGCCCCTGGATGCTGGGGGTTGGGGGTGCTGGGAGAGATGTGTGGGGGCATGGTGGAGGGTGCCCTGCACTGCTGGGGGGTGGGGGTGCTGGGAGACATGAGTGGGGGCCTGGTGGAGGGTGCTCCCGACTGCTGGGGGGTGGGGTGCAGGGGGAAATGAGTGGGGGCCTGGTGGAGCGTGGCCTTGGATGCTGGGGGGTGGGGGTGCAGGGAGACATGTGTGGGGGCATGGTGGAGGGTGCCCTGCACTGCTGGGGGGGTGGGGGTGCTGGGAGACATGAGTGGGGGCCTGGTGGACGGTGCCCCTGACTGCTGGGGTGTGGAGGTGCAGGGGTAAATGAGTTGGACATGAGTGGGGGCCTGGTGGAGGGTGCCCTTGGATGCTGGGGGTTGGGGGTGCTGGGAGACATGTGTTGGGGCCTGGTGGAGGGTGCCCTGCACTGCTGGGGGTGGGGGTGCTGGGAGACATGTGTGGGGGCCTGGTGGAGGATTCCCTGCACTGCTGGGGGGTGGGGGTTCTGGGAGACATGTGTGGGGGCCTGGTGGAGGGTGCCCCTGAATGCTGGGGGGTGGGGGTACTGGGAGACATGTGTGGGGTCCTGGTGGAGGGTGCCCTGCACTGCTGGGGGGTGGGGGTGCTGGGAGACATGAGTGGGGGCCTGGTGGACGGTACCCCTGACTGCTGGGGTATGGGGGTGCAGGGGGACATGAGTTGGACATGAGTGGGGGCCTGGTGGAGGGTGCCCCTGGATGCTGGGGGGTGGGGGTGCAGGGGGACATGAGTTCGACATGAGTGGGAGCCTGGTGGAGGGTGCCCCTGGATGCTGGGGGGTGGGGGTGCTGGGAGACATGTGTGGGGGCATGGTGGAGGGTGCCCTGCACTGCTGGGGGGTGGGGGTGCTGGGAGACATGAGTGGGGGCCTGGTGGAGTGTGCCCCTGGATGCTGGGGGGTGGGGGTGCAGGGGGACATGAGTTGGAGATGAGTAGGGTCTGGTGGAGGGTGCCCCTGGATGCTTGGGGTGGGGGTGCTGGGAGACATGTGTGGGGGCATGCTGGAGGGTGCCCTGCACTGCTGGGGGGTGGGGGTGCTAGGAGACATGAGTGGGGGCCTGGTGGAGGGTGCCCCCGACTGCTGGGGGGTGGGGGTGCAGGGGGAAATGAGTGGGGGCCTGGTGGAGTGTGGCCTTGGATGCTGGGGGGTGGGGGTGCTGGGAGACATGCGTGGGGGCATGGTGGAGGGTGCCCTGCACTGCTGGGGGGTGGGGGGGCTGGGAGACATGAGTTGGACATGAGTGTGTGCCTGGTGGAGGGTGCCTCACAGTGCTGGGGGGTGGGGGTGCAGGGGGACATGAGTTGGACATGAGTGGGGGGCTGGTGGATGGTGCCCCTGGATGCTGGGGGTGGGGGTGCAGGGGGACATGAGTTGGACATGAGTGGGGGCCTGGTGGAGGGTGCCCCTGGATGCTGGGGGGTGGGGGTGCTGGGAGACATGTGTGGTGGCCTGGTGGAGGGTGCCCCTGGATGCTGGGGGTTGGGGGTGCTGGGAGACATGTGTGGGGGCCTGGTGGAGGGTGCCCTGCACTGCTGGGGGGGTGGGGTGCTGGGAGACATGTGTGGGGGCCTGGTGGAAGGTGACCTGCACTGCTGGGGGGTGGGGTTGCTGGGAGACATGAGTGGGGGCCTGGTGGACGGTGCCGCTGAGTGCTGGGGTATGGGGGTGCAGGGGGACATGAGTTGGACATGAGTGGGGGCCTGGTGGAGGGTGCCCCTGGATGCTGGCTGATGGGAGTGCAGGGGGACATGATTTGGACATGAGTGGGGCCTGGTGGAGGGTGCCCCTGGATGCTGGGGGGTGGGGGTGCTGGGAGACATGTGTGGGGGCATGGTGGAGGGTGCCCTGCACTGCTGGGGGGTGGGGGTGCTGGGAGACATAAGTGGGGGCCTGGTGGAGGGTGCCCCTGGATGCTGGGGGGTGGGGGTGCAGGGGGACATGAGTTGGACATGAGTGGGGGCCTGGTGGAGGGTGCCCCTGGATGCTGGGATGTGGGGGTGCTGGGAGACATGTGTGGGGGCATGGTGGAGGGTGCCCTGCACTGCTGGGGGGTAGGGGTGCTGGGAGACATGAGTGGGGGCCTGGTGGAGGGTGCCCCTGACTGCTGGGGGGTGGGGGTGCAGGGTGACATGAGTGGGGGCCTGGTGGAGGGTGTCCCTGGATGCTGGGGGGTGGGGGTGCTGGGAGACATGTGTGGGGGCCTGGTGGAGGGTGCCCTGCACTGCTAGGGGGTGGGGGTGCTGGGAGACATGTGTGGGGGCCTGGTGGAGTGTGCCCCTGGATGCTAGGGGGTGGGGGTGCTGGGAGACATGAGTTGGACATGAGTGGGTGCCTGGTGGAGGGTGCCCCACCGTGCTGGGGGGTGGGCGTGCAGGGGGACATGAGTTGGACATGAGTGGGGGCCTGGTGTAGGGTGCCCCTGGATGCTAGGGGGTGGGGGTGCAGGGAGACATGTGCGGGGGCATGGTGGAGGGTGCCCTGCACTGCTGGGGGGTGGGGGTGCTGGGAGACATGAGTGCAGGCCTGGTGGACGGTGCCCCTGACTGCTGGGGTATGGGGGTGCAGGGAGACATGAGTGGGGGCCTGGTGGAGGGTGCCCCTGGATGCTGGGGGGTGGGGGTGCTGGGAGACATGTGTGGGGGCCATGTGGAGGGTGCCCCTGGATGCTGGGGGTTGGGGGTGCTGGGAGACATGTGTGGGGGCCTGCTGGATGGTGCCCTGTACTGCTGGGGGGTGGGGGTGCTGGGAGACATGTGTGGGGGCCTGGTGGAGGGTGCCCTGCACTGCTGGGGGTGGGGGTGCTGGGAGACATGTGTGGGGGCCTGGTGGAGGGAGCCCCTGGATGCTGGGGGGTGGGGGTGCAGGGGGACATGAGTTCGACATGAGTGGGAGCCTGGTGGAGGGTGCCCCTGGATGCTGGGGGGTGGGGGTGCTGGGAGACATGTGTGGGGGCATGGTGGAGGGTGCCCTGCACTGCTGGGGGGGTGGGGGTGCTGGGAGACATGTGTGGGGGCATGGTGGAGGGTGCCCTGCACTGCTGGGGGGTGGGAGTGCAGGGGGACATGAGTTGGACATGAGTGGGGGCCTGGTGGAGGATGCCCCTGGATGCTGAGGGGTGGGGGTGCAGGGGGACATGTGCTGGACATGAGTGGGGGCCTGGTGGAGGGTGCCCCTGGATGCTGGGGGTGCTGGGATACATGTGTGGGGGCCTGGTGGAGGGTGCCCTTGGATGCTGGGGGTTGGGGGTGCTGGGAGACATGTGTGGGGGCCTGGTGGAGGGTGCCCTGCACTGCTGGGGGTGGGGGTGCTGGGAGGCATGTGTGGGGGCCTGGTGGAGGATTCCCTGCGCTGCTGGGGGGTGGGGGTGCTGGGAGACATGTGTGGGGGCCTGGTGGAGCGTGCCCCTGACTGCTGGGGGGTGGGGGTGCAGGGGGAAATGAGTGGGGGCCTGGTGGAGTGTGGCCTTGGATGTTGGGGGGTGGGGGTGCTGGGAGACATGTGTGGGGGCATGGTGGAGGGTGCCCCCGACTGTTGGGGGGTGGAGGTGCAGGGGGAAATGAGTGGGGGCCTGGTGGAGTGTGGCCTTGGATGCTGGGGGGTGGGGGTGCTGGGAGACATGTGTGGGGGCATGGTGGAGGGTGCCCTGCACTGCTGGGGAGGGGGGGCTGGGAGACATGAGTTGGACATGAGTGTGTGGCTGGTGGAGGGTGCCCCATAGTGCTGGGGGGTGGGGGTGCAGGGGGACAATAGTTGGACATGAGTGGGGGCCTGGTGGAGGGTGCCCCTGGATGCTGGGGGGTGGGGGTGCAGGGAGACATGAGTTGGACATGAGTGGGGGGCTGGTGGAGGGTGCCCCTGGATGCTGGGGGGTGGGGGTGCTGGGAGACATGTGTGGGGGCATGGTGGAGGGTGCCCTGCACTGCTGGGGGGGTGGGGGTGCTGGGAGACATGTGTGGGGGCATGGTGGAGGGTGCCCTGCACTGCTGGGGGGTGGGAGTGCAGGGGGACATGAGTTGGACATGAGTGGGGGCCTGGTGGAGGATGCCCCTGGATGCTGAGGGGTGGGGGTGCAGGGGGACATGTGCTGGACATGAGTGGGGGCCTGGTGGAGGGTGCCCCTGGATGCTGGGGGTGCTGGGATACATGTGTGGGGGCCTGGTGGAGGGTGCCCTTGGATGCTGGGGGTTGGGGGTGCTGGGAGACATGTGTGGGGGCCTGGTGGAGGGTGCCCTGCACTGCTGGGGGTGGGGGTGCTGGGAGGCATGTGTGGGGGCCTGGTGGAGGATTCCCTGCGCTGCTGGGGGGTGGGGGTGCTGGGAGACATGTGTGGGGGCCTGGTGGAGCGTGCCCCTGACTGCTGGGGGGTGGGGGTGCAGGGGGAAATGAGTGGGGGCCTGGTGGAGTGTGGCCTTGGATGTTGGGGGGTGGGGGTGCTGGGAGACATGTGTGGGGGCATGGTGGAGGGTGCCCCCGACTGTTGGGGGGTGGAGGTGCAGGGGGAAATGAGTGGGGGCCTGGTGGAGTGTGGCCTTGGATGCTGGGGGGTGGGGGTGCTGGGAGACATGTGTGGGGGCATGGTGGAGGGTGCCCTGCACTGCTGGGGAGGGGGGCTGGGAGACATGAGTTGGACATGAGTGTGTGGCTGGTGGAGGGTGCCCCATAGTGCTGGGGGGTGGGGGTCAGGGGGACAATAGTTGGACATGAGTGGGGGCCTGGTGGAGGGTGCCCCTGGATGCTGGGGGGTGGGGGTGCAGGGAGACATGAGTTGGACATGAGTGGGGGGCTGGTGGAGGGTGCCCCTGGATGCTGGGGGTGGGGGTGCAGGGGGACATGAGTTGGACATGAGTGGGGGCCTGGTGGAGGGTGCCCCTGGATGCTGGGGTTTGGGGGTGCTGGGAGACATGTGTGGGGGCCTGGTGGAGGGTGCCCTGCACTGCTGGGGGGTGGGGGTGCTGGGAGACATGTGTGGGGGCCTGGTGGAGCGTGCCCCTGGATGCTGGGGGTGGGGGTACTGGGAGACATGTGTGGGGTCCTGGTGGAGGGTGCCCTGGATGCTGGGGGGTGGGGGTGCTGGGAGACATGAGTGGGGGCCTGGTGGGCGGTGCCCCTGACTGCTGGGGTATGGGGGTGCAGGGGGACATGAGTTGGACATGAGTGGGGGCCTGGTGGAGGGTGCCCCTGGATGCTGGGTGGTGGGGGTGCAGGGGGACATGTTTGGACATGAGTGGGGCCTGGTGGAGGGTGCCCCTGGATGCTGGGGGGTGGGGGTGCTGGGAGACATGTGTGGGGGCATGGTGGAGGGTGCCCTGCACTGCTGGGGGGTGGGGGTGCTGGGAGACATGAGTGGGGGCCTGGTGGAGGGTGCCCCTGGATGCTGGGGGGTGGGGGTGCAGGGGGACATGAGTTGGACATGAGTGGGGGCCTGGTGGAGGGTGCCCCTGGATGCTGGGGGGTGGGGGTTCTGGGAGACATGTGTGGGGGCATGGTGGAGGGTGCCCTGCACTGCTGGGGGGTGGGGGTGCTGGGAGACATGAGTGGGGGCCTGGTGGAGGGTGCCCCTGACTGCTGGGGGGTGGGGGTGCAGGGGGACATGAGTGGGGGCCTGGTGGGGGGTGTCCCTGGATGCTGGGGGGTGGGGGTGCTGGGAGACATGTGTGGGGGCCTGGTGGAGGGTGACCTGCACTGCTGCGGGGTGGGGGTGCTGGGAGACATGTGTGGGGGCCTGGTGGAGGGTGCCCCTGGATGCTGGGGGGTGGGGGTGCAGGGGGACATGAGTTCGACATGAGTGGGGGCCTGGTGGAGGGTGCCCCTGGATGCTGGGTGGTGGGAGTGCAGGGGGACATGATTTGGACATGAGTGGGGCCTGGTGGAGGGTGCCCCTGGATGCTGGGGGGTGGGGGTGCTGGGAGACATGTGTGGGGGCATGGTGGAGGGTGCCCTGCACTGCTGGGGGGTGGGGGTGCTGGGAGACATGAGTGGGGGCCTGGTGGAGGGTGCCCCTGGATGCTGGGTGGTGGGAGTGCAGGGGGACATGATTTGGACATGAGTGGGGCCTGATGGAGGGTGCCCCTGGATGCTGGGGTGTGGGGGTGCTGGGAGACATGTGTGGGGGCATGGTGGAGGGTTCCCTGCACTGCTGGGGGGTGGGGGTGCTGGGAGACATGAGTGGGGGCCTGGTGGAGGGTGCCCCGGGATGCTGGGGGGTGGGGGTGCTGGGAGACATGTGTGGGGGCATGGCGGAGGGTGCCCTGCACTGCTGGGGGGTAGGGGTGCTGGGAGACATGAGTGGGGGCCTGGTGGAGGGTGCCCCTGACTGCTGGGGGGTGGGGGTGCAGGGGGACATGAGTGGGGGCCTGGTGGAGGGTGTCCCTGGATGCTGGGGGTGGGGGTGCTGGGAGACATGTGTGGGGGCCTGGTGGTGGGTGACCTGCACTGCTGGGGGGTGGGGGTGCTGGGAGACATGTGTGGGGGCCTGGTGGAGTGTGCCCCTGGATGCTGGGGGGTGGGGGTGCTGGGAGACATGTGTGGGGGCATGGTGGAGGGTGCCCTGCACTGCTGGGGGGTGGGGGTGCTGGGAGACATGAGTTGGGCATGAGTGGGTGCCTGGTGGAGGGTGCCCCACAGTGCTGGGGGATGGGGGTGCAGGGGGACATGAGTTGGACATGAGTGGGAGCCTGATGGAGGGTGCCCTGCACTGCTGGGGGGTGGGGGTGCTGGGAGACATGTGTGGGGGCCTGGTGGAGGGTGCCCTGCACTGCTGGGGGTGGGGGTGCTGGGAGACATGTGTGGGGGCCTGGTGGAGGGTGCCCCTGGATGCTGGGGGGTGGGGGTGCAGGGGGACATGAGTTCGACATGAGTGGGGGCCTGGTGGAGGGTGCCCCTGGATGCTGGGTGGTGGGAGTGCAGGGGGACATGATTTGGACATGAGTGGGGCCTGGTGGAGGGTGCCCCTGGATGCTGGGGGTGGGGGTGCTGGGAGACATGTGTGGGGGCATGGTGGAGGGTGCCCTGCACTGCTGGGGGGTGGGGGTGCTGGGAGACATGAGTGGGGGCCTGGTGGAGGGTGCCCCTGGATGCTGGGTGGTGGGAGTGCAGGGGGACATGATTTGGACATGAGTGGGGCCTGATGGAGGGTGCCCCTGGATGCTGGGGGGTGGGGGTGCTGGGAGACATGTGTGGGGGCATGGTGGAGGGTTCCCTGCACTGCTGGGGGGTGGGGGTGCTGGGAGACATGAGTGGGGGCCTGGTGGAGGGTGCCCCGGGATGCTGGGGGGTGGGGGTGCTGGGAGACATGTGTGGGGGCATGGCGGAGGGTGCCCTGCACTGCTGGGGGGTAGGGGTGCTGGGAGACATGAGTGGGGGCCTGGTGGAGGGTGCCCCTGACTGCTGGGGGGTGGGGGTGCAGGGGGACATGAGTGGGGGCCTGGTGGAGGGTGTCCCTGGATGCTGGGGGGTGGGGGTGCTGGGAGACATGTGTGGGGGCCTGGTGGTGGGTGACCTGCACTGCTGGGGGGTGGGGGTGCTGGGAGACATGTGTGGGGGCCTGGTGGAGTGTGCCCCTGGATGCTGGGGGGTGGGGGTGCTGGGAGACATGTGTGGGGGCATGGTGGAGGGTGCCCTGCACTGCTGGGGGGTGGGGGTGCTGGGAGACATGAGTTGGGCATGAGTGGGTGCCTGGTGGAGGGTGCCCCACAGTGCTGGGGGATGGGGGTGCAGGGGGACATGAGTTGGACATGAGTGGGGGCCTGGTGGAGGGTGCCCCTGGATGCTGGGGGGTGGGGGTGCAGGGAGACATGTGTGGGGGCATGGTGGAGGGTGCCCTGCACTGCTGGGGGGTGGGGGTGCTGAGAGACATGAGTGGGGGCCTGGTGGACGGTGCCCCTGACTGCTGGGGTATGGGGGTGCAGGGGAACATGAGTTGGACATGAGTGGGGGCCTGGTGGAGGGTGTCCCTGGATGCTGCGGGGTGGGGGTGCAGGGGGACATGAGTTGGACATGAGTGGGGGCCTGATGGAGGGTGCCCTGCACTGCTGGGGGTTGGGGGTGCTGGGAGACATGTGTGGGAGCCTGGTGGAGGGTGCCCTGCACTGCTGGGGGGTGGGGGTGCTGGGAGACATGTGTGGGGGCCTGGTGGAGGGTGCCCTGCACTGCTGGGGGGTGGGGGTGCTGGGAGACATGTGTGGGGGCCTGGTGGAGGGTGCCCAGCACTGCTGGGGGTGGGGTGCTGGGAGACATGTGTGGGGGCCTGGTGTAGGGTGCCCCTGGATGCTGGGTGGTGGGGGTGCAGGGGGACATGAGTTCGACATGAGTGGGAGCCTGTGGAGGGTGCCCCTGGATGCGGGGGGGTGGATGTGCTGGGAGACATGTGTGGGGGCATGGTGGAGGGTGCCCTGCACTGCTGGGGGGTGGGGGTGCTGGGAGACATGAGTGGGGGCCTGGTGGTGGGTGCTCCCGACTGCTGGGGGGTAGGGTGCAGAGGAAAATGAGTTGGACATGAGTGGGGGCCTGGTGGAGGGTGCCCCTGGATGCTGAGGGGTGGGGGTGCAGGGGGACATGTGTTGGACATGAGTGGGGGCCTGGTGGAGGGTGCCCCTGACTGCTGGGGGGTGGGGGTGCAGGGGGACATGAGTGGGGGCCTGGTGGAGGGTGCTCTGGATGCTGGTGGGTGGGGGTGCTGGGAGACATGTGTGGGGGCCTGGTGGAGGGTTCCCTGCGCTGCTGGGGGGTGGGGGTGCTGGGAGACATGTGTGGGGGCCTGGTGGAGGGTGCCCCTGACTGCTGGGGTATGGGGGTGCAGGGGGACATGAGTTGGACATGAGTGGGGGCCTGGTGGAGGGTGCCCCTGGATGCTGGGGGTGCAGGGGGACATGAGTTCGACATGAGTGGGAGCCTGGTGGAGGGTGCCCCTGGATGCTGGGGGGTGGGGGTGCTGGGAGACATGTTTGGGGGCATGGTGGAGGGTGCCCTGCACTGCCGGGGGGGTGGGGGAGCTGGGAGACATGAGTGGGGGCCTGGTGGAGGGTGCCCCTGGATGCTGGGGGGTGGGGGTGCAGGGGGACATGAGTTGGACATGAGTAGGGTCTGGTGGAGGGTGCCCCTGGATGCTGGGGGTGGGGGTGCTGGGAGACATGTATGGGGGCATGGTGGAGGGTGCCCTGCACTGCTGGGCGGTGGGGGTGCTAGGAGAAATGAGTGGGGGCCTGGTGGAGGGTGCCCCCGACTGCTGGGGGGTGGAGGTGCAGGGGGAAATGAGTGGGGGCCTGGTGGAGTGTGGCCTTGGATTCTGGGGGGTGGGGTGCTGGGAGACATGTGTGGGGGCATGGTAGAGTGTGCCCTGCACTGCTGGGGGGTGGGGGTGCTGGGAGACATGAGTGGGGGCCTGGTGGAGTGTGGCCTTGGATGCTGGGGGGTGGGGGTGCTGGGAGACATGTGTGGGGGCATGGTGGAGGGTGCCCTGCACTGCTGGGGAGGGGGGGCTGGGAGACATGAGTTGGACATGAGTGTGTGGCTGGTGGAGGGTGCCCCACAGTGCTGGGGGGTGGGGGTGCAGGGGGACAATAGTTGGACATGAGTGGGGGCCTGGTGGAGGGTGCCCCTGGATGCTGGGGGGTGGGGGTGCAGGGAGACATGAGTTGGACATGAGTGGGGGGCTGGTGGAGGGTGCCCCTGGATGCTGGGGGTGGGGGTGCAGGGGGACATGAGTTGGACATGAGTGGGGGCCTGGTGGAGGGTGCCCCTGGATGCTGGGGGGTGGGGGTTCTGGGAGACATGTGTGGGGGCCTGGTGGAGGGTGCCCCTGGATGCTGGGGTTTGGGGGTGCTGGGAGACATGTGTGGGGGCCTGGTGGAGGGTGCCCTGCACTGCTGGGGGGTGGGGGTGCTGGGAGACATGTGTTGGGGCCTGGTGGAGCGTGCCCCTGGATGCTGGGGGTGGGGGTACTGGGAGACATGTGTGGGGTCCTGGTGGAGGGTGCCCTGGATGCTGGGGGGTGGGGGTGCTGGGAGACATGAGTGGGGGCCTGGTGGACGGTGCCCCTGACTGCTGGGGTATGGGGGTGCAGGGGGACATGAGTTGGACATGAGTGGGGGCCTGGTGGAGGGTGCCCCTGGATGCTGGGTGGTGGGGGTGCAGGGGGACATGTTTGGACATGAGTGGGGCCTGGTGGAGGGTGCCCCTGGATGCTGGGGGGTGGGGGTGCTGGGAGACATGTGTGGGGGCATGGTGGAGGGTGCCCTGCACTGCTGGGGGGTGGGGGTGCTGGGAGACATGAGTGGGGGCCTGGTGGAGGGTGCCCCTGGATGCTGGGGGGTGGGGGTGCAGGGGGACATGAGTTGGACATGAGTGGGGGCCTGGTGGAGGGTGCCCCTGGATGCTGGGGGGTGGGGGTGCTGGGAGACATGAGTGGGGGCCTGGTGGAGGGTGACCTGCACTGCTGCGGGGTGGGGGTGCTGGGAGACATGTGTGGGGGCCTGGTGGAGTGTGCCCTTGATGCTGGGGGGTGGGGGTGCAGGGAGACATGTGTGGGGGCATGGTGGAGGGTGCCCTGCACTGCTGGGGGGTGGGGGTGCTGGGAGACATGAGTGGGGGCCTGGTGGACGGTGCCCCACAGTGCTGGGGTATGGGGGTGCAGGGAGACATGAGTTGGACATGAGTGGGGGCCTGGTGGAGGGTGCCCCACAGTGCTGGGGGGAGGGGTGCAGGGGGACATGAGTTGGACATGAGTGGGGGCCTGGTGGAGGGTGCCCCTGAATGCTGGGGGGTGGGGGTGCAGGGAGACATGTGTGGGGGCATGGTGGAGGGTGCCCTGCACTGCTGGGGGGTGGGGGTGCTGGGAGACATGAGTGGGGGCCTGGTGGACGGTGCCCCTGACTGCTGGGGTATGGGGGTGCAGGGAGACATGAGTTGGACATGAGTGGGGGCCTGGTGGAGGGTGTCCCTGGATGCTGCGGGGTGGGGGTGCAGGGGGACATGAGTTGGACATGAGTGGGGGCCTGATGGAGGGTGCCCCTGGATGCTGGGGGGTGGGGGTGCTGGGAGACATGTGTGGGGGCCTTGTGGAGGGTGCCCCTGGATGCTGGTGGTTGGGGGTGCTGGGAGACATGTGTGGGGGCCTGGTGGAGGTTGCCCTGCACTGCTGGGGGGTGGGGGTGCTGGGAGACATGTGTGGGGGCCTGGTGGAGGGTGCCCTGCACTGCTTGTGGTGGGGGTGCTGGGAGACATGTGTGGGGGCCTGGTGGAGGGTGCCCTGCACTGCTTGTGGTGGGGGTGCTGGGAGACATGTGTGGGGGCCTGGTGGAGGGTGCCCTGCACTGCTGGGGGGTGGGGGTGCTGGGAGACATGAGTGGGGGCCAGGTGGAGGGTGCCCCTGCATGCTGGGGGGTGGGGGTGCTGGGAGACATGTGTCGGGGCCTGGTGGAGGGTGACCTGCACTTCTGGGTGGTGGGGGTGCTGGGAGACAGGTGTGGGGGCCTGGTGGAGTGTGCCCCTGGATGCTGGGGGGTGGGGGTGCTGGGAGACATGTGTGGGGGCATGCTGGAGGGTGCCCTGCACTGCTGGGGGGTGGGGGTGCTGGGAGACATGAGTTGGACATGAGTGGGGGCCTGGTGGAGGGTGCCCCACAGTGCTGGGGGTTGGAGGTGCAGGGGGACATGAGTTGGACATGAGTGGGGGCATGGTGGAGGGTGTCCCTGGATGCTGGGGGAGGGGGTGCAGGGAGACATGTGTGGGGGCATGGTAGAGGGTGCCCTGCACTGCTGGGGGGTGGGGGTGCTGGGTGACATGAGTTGGACATGAGTGGGGGCCTGGTGGAGGGTGCCCCTGGATGCTGGGGGGTGGGGGTGCTGGGAGACATGAGTGGCGGCCTGGTGAATGGTGCCCCTGGATGCTGGGGGGTGGGGGTGCAGGGAGACATGAGTGGAGGCCTGGTGAAGGGTGCCCCTGGAAGCTGGGGTGGGGGTGCTGGGAGACATGTGTGGGGGCATGGTGGAGGTTGCCATGCACTGCTGGGGGTCGGGGGTGCTGGGAGACATGAGTGGGGGCCTGCTGGACAGTGCCCCTGACTGCTGGGGTGTGGGGGTGCAGGGGGACATGAGTTGGACATGAGTGGGGCCTGGTGGAGGGTGCCCCTGACTGCTGGGGGTTGGGGTGCTGGGAGATATGTGTGGGGGCATGGTGGAGGGTGCCCTGCACTGCTGTGGGGTGGGGGTGCTGGGAGACATGAGTGGGGGCCTGGTGGAGGGTGCCCCTGGATGCTGGGGGGTGGGGGTGCTGGGAGACATGTGTGGGGGCATGGTGGAGGGTGCCCTGCACTGCTGGGGGGTGGGGGTGCTGGGAGACATGAGTTGGACATGAGTGGGTGCCTGGTGGAGGGTGCCCCACAGTGCTGGGGGTGGGGGTGCAGGGGGACATGAGTTGGACATGAGTGGGGGCCTGGTGGAGGGTGCCCCTGGATGCTGGGGGGTGGGGGTGCAGGGAGACAGGTGTGGGGGCATGGTGGAGGGTGCCCTGCACTGCTGGGGGGGTGGGGGTGCTGGGAGACATGAGTGGGGGCCTGGTGGACGGTGCCCCTGACTGCTGGGGTGTGGGGGTGCAGGGGGACATGTGTTGGACATGAGTGGGGGCCTGGTGGAGGGTGCCCCTGGATGCTGGGGGGTGGGGGTGCTGGGAGACATGTGTGGGGGCCTGGTGGAGGGGGCCCTTGGATGCTGGGGGTTGGGGTTGCTGGGAGACATGTGTGGGGGACTGGTGGAGGGTGCCCTGCACTGCTGAGGGGTGGGGGTGCTGGGAGACATGTGTGGGGGCCTGGTGGAGGGTGCCCCTGGATGCTGGAGGGTGGGGGTACTGGGAGACATGTGTGGGGTCCTGGTGGAGGGTGCCCTGCACTGCTGGGGGGTGGGGGTGCTGGGAGACATGAGTGGGGGCCTGGTGGACGGTGCCCCTGACTGCTGGGGTATGGGGGTGCAGGGGGACATGAGTTGGACATGAGTGGGGGCCTGGTGGAGGGTGCCCCTGGATGCTGGGGGGTGGGGGTGCAGGGGAACATGAGTTCCACATGAGTGGGAGCCTGGTGGAGGGTGCCCCTGGATGCTGGGGGTTGGGGGTGCTGGGAGAGATGTGTGGGGGCATGGTGGAGGGTGCCCTGCACTGCTGGGGGGTGGGGGTGCTGGGAGACATGAGTGGGGGCCTGGTGGAGGGTGCTCCCGACTGCTGGGGGGTGGGGTGCAGGGGGAAATGAGTGGGGGCCTGGTGGAGCGTGGCCTTGGATGCTGGGGGGTGGGGGTGCAGGGAGACATGTGTGGGGGCATGGTGGAGGGTGCCCTGCACTGCTGGGGGGGTGGGGGTGCTGGGAGACATGAGTGGGGGCCTGGTGGACGGTGCCCCTGACTGCTGGGGTGTGGAGGTGCAGGGGTAAATGAGTTGGACATGAGTGGGGGCCTGGTGGAGGGTGCCCTTGGATGCTGGGGGTTGGGGGTGCTGGGAGACATGTGTTGGGGCCTGGTGGAGGGTGCCCTGCACTGCTGGGGGTGGGGGTGCTGGGAGACATGTGTGGGGGCCTGGTGGAGGATTCCCTGCACTGCTGGGGGGTGGGGGTTCTGGGAGACATGTGTGGGGGCCTGGTGGAGGGTGCCCCTGGATGCTGGGGGGTGGGGGTACTGGGAGACATGTGTGGGGTCCTGGTGGAGGGTACCCTGCACTGCTGGGGGGTGGGGGTGCTGGGAGACATGAGTGGGGGCCTGGTGGACGGTACCCCTGACTGCTGGGGTATGGGGGTGCAGGGGGACATGAGTTGGATATGAGTGGGGGCCTGGTGGAGGGTGCCCCTGGATGCTGGGGGGTGGGGGTGCAGGGGGACATGAGTTCGACATGAGTGGGAGCCTGGTGGAGGGTGTCCCTGGATGCTGGGGGTGGGGGTACTGGGAGACATGTGTGGGGTCCTGGTGGAGGGTGCCCTGCACTGCTGGGGGGTGGGGGTGCTGGGAGACATGAGTGGGGGCCTGGTGGAGGGTGCCCCTGGTTGCTGGGGGGTGGGAGTGCAGGGGGACATGATTTGGACATGAGTGGGACCTGGTGGAGGGTGCCCCTGGATGCTGGGGGGTGGGGGTGCTGGGAGACATGTGTGGGGGCATGGTGGAGGGTGCCCTGCACTGCTGGGGGGTGGGGGTGCTCGGAGACATAAGTGGGGGCCTGGTGGAGGGTGCCCCTGGTTGCTGGGGGGTGGGGGTGCAGGGGGACATGTGTGGGGGCATGGTGGAGGGTGCCCTGCACTGCTGTGGGGTAGGGGTGCTGGGAGACATGAGTGGGGGCCTGGACTGCTGGGGGGTGGGAGTGCAGGGGGACATGAGTTGGACATGAGTGGGGGCCTGGTGGAGGATGCCCCTGGATGCTGAGGGGTGGGGGTGCAGGGGGACATGTGCTGGACATGAGTGGGGGCCTGGTGGAGGGTGCCCCTGGGTGCTGGGGGTGCTGGGATACATGTGTGGGGGCCTGGTGGAGGGTGCCCTTGGATGCTGGGGGGTGGGGGTGCAGGGGGACATGAGTGGGGGCCTGGTGGTGGTTGTTCCTGGATGCTGGGGGGTGGGGGTGCTGGGAGACATGTGTGGGGGCCTGGTGGAGGGTGACCTGCACTGCTGGGGGGTGGGGGAGTTGGGAGACATGTGTGGGGGCCTGGTGGAGTGTGCCCCTGGATGCTGGGGGGTGGGGGTGCTGGGAGACATGTGTGGGGGCATGGTGGAGGGTGCCCTGCACTGCTGGGGGGTGGGGGTGCTGCGAGACATGAGTTGGACATGAGTGGGTGCCTGGTGGAGGGTGCCCCACAGTGCTGGGGGGTAGGGGTGCAGGGTAACATGAGTTGGACATGAGTGGGGGCCTGGTGGAGGGTGCCCCTGGATGCTGGGGGGTGGGCGTGCAGGGAGACATATGTGGGGGCATGGTGGAGGGTGCCCTGCACTGCTGGGGGGTGGGGGTGCTGGGAGACATGAGTGGGGGCCTGGCGGACGGTGCCCCTGACTGCTGGGGTATGGGGGTGCAGGGGGACATGAGTTGGACATGAGTGGGGGCCTGGTGGAGGGTGTCCCTGGATGCTGGGGGGTGGGGGTGCAGGGGGACATGGGTTGGACATGAGTGGGGGCCTGATGGAGGGTGCCCCTGGATGCTGGGGGGTGGGGGTGCTGGGAGACATGTGTGAGGGCCTTGTGGAGGGTGCCCCTGGATGCTGGGGGGTGGGGGTGCTGGGAGACATGTGTGGGGGCCTGGTGGAGGGTGCCCTGCACTGCTGGGGGTGGGGGTGCTGGGAGACATGTGTGGGGGCCTGGTGGAGGGTGCCCCTGGATGCTGGGGGGTGGGGGTGCAGGGGGACATGATTTGGACATGAGTGGGGCCTGGTGGAGGGTGCCCCTGGATGCTGGGGGGTGGGGGTGCTGGGAGACATGTGTGGGGGCATGGTGGAGGGTGCCCTGCACTGCTGGGGGGTGGGGGTGCTGGGAGACATGAGTGGGGGCCTGGTGGAGGGTGCCCCTGGATGCTGGGTGGTGGGAGTGCAGGGGGACATGATTTGGACATGAGTGGGGCCTGATGGAGGGTGCCCCTGGATGCTGGGGGGTGGGGGTGCTGGGAGACATGAGTGGGGGCCTGGTGGAGGGTGCCCCGGGATGCTGGGGGGTGGGGGTGCTGGGAGACATGTGTGGGGGCATGGCGGAGGGTACCCTGCACTGCTGGGGGGTGGGGGTGCAGGGGGAAATGAGTGGGGGCCTGGTGGAGGGTGTCCCTGGATGCTGGGGGGTGGGGGTGCTGGGAGACATGTGTGGGGGCCTGGTGGTGGGTGACCTGCACTGCTGGGGGGGTGGGGGTGCTGGGAGACATGAGTGGGGGCCTGGTGGAGGGTGCCCCTGGATGCTGAGGGGTGGGGGTGCAGGGGGACATGTGTTGGACATGAGTGGGGGCCTGGTGGAGGGTGCCCCTGGATGCTGGGGGGTGGGGGTGCTGGGAGACATGTGTGGGGGCCTGGTGGAGTGTGCCCCTGGATGCTGGGGGGTGGGGGTGCTGGGAGACATGTGTGGGGGCCTGGTGGAGGGTGCCCTGCCCTGCTGGGGGGTGGGGGTGCTGGGAGACATGAGTTGGGCATGAGTGGGTGCCTGGTGGAGGGTGCCCCACAGTGCTGGGGGATGGGGGTGCAGGGGGACATGAGTTGGACGAGAGTGGGGGCCTGGTGGAGGGTGCCCCTGGATGCTGGGGGGTGGGGGTGCAGGGAGACATGTGTGGGGGCATGGTGGAGGGTGCCCTGCACTGCTGGGGGGTGGGGGTGCTGGGAGACATGAGTGGGGGCCTGGTGGACGGTGCCCCTGACTGCTGGGGTATGGGGGTGCAGGGGAACATGAGTTGGACATGAGTGGGGGCCTGGTGGAGGGTGTCCCTGGATGCTGCGGGGTGGGGGTGCAGGGGGACATGAGTTGGACATGAGTGGGGGCCTGATGGAGGGTGCCCCTGGATGCTGGGGGTTGGGGTGCTGGAAGACATGTGTGGGGGCCTTGTGGAGGGTGCCCCTGGATGCTGGGGGTTGGGGGTGCTGGGAGACATTTGTGGGAGCCTGGTGGAGGGTGCCCTGCACTGCTGGGGGGTGGGGGTGCTGGGAGACATGTGTGGGGGCCTGGTGGAGGGTGCCCTGCACTGCTGGGGGTGGGGTGCTGGGAGACATGTGTGGGGGCCTGGTGGAGGGTGCCCCTGGATGCTGGGTGGTGGGGGTGCAGGGGGACATGAGTTCGACATGAGTGGGAGCCTGTGGAGGGTGCCCCTGGATGCGGGGGGGTGGGGGTGCTGGGAGACATGTGTGGGGGCATGGTGGAGGGTGCCCTGCACTGCTGGGGGGGTGGGGGTGCTGGGAGACATGAGTGGGGGCCTGGTGGAGGGTGCCCCTGGATGCTGGGGTGTGGGGGTGCAGGGAGACATGAGTTGGACATGAGTGGGGGCTGGTGGAGGGTGCCCCTGGATGCTGAGGGGTGGGGGTGCAGGGGGACATGAGTTGGACATGAGTGGGGGCCTGGTGGAGGGTGCCCCTGGATGCTGGGGGGTGGGGGTGCTGGGAGACATGTGTGGGGGCCTGGTGGAGGGTTCCCCTGGATGCTGGGGTTTGGGGGTGCTGGGAGACATGTGTGGGGGCCTGGTGGAGGGTGCCCTGCACTGCTGGGGGGTGGGGTGCTGGGAGACATGTGTGGGGGGCTGGTGGAGGGTGCCCTGCACTGCTGGGGGGTGGGGGTGCTGGGAGACATGTGTGGGGGCCTGGTGGAGCGTGCCCCTGGATGCTGGGGGTGGGGGTACTGGGAGACATGTGTGGGGTCCTGGTGGAGGGTGCCCTGGATGCTGGGGGGTGGGGGTGCTGGGAGACATGAGTGGGGGCCTGGTGGACGGTGCCCCTGACTGCTGGGGTATGTGGGTGCAGGGGGACATGAGTTGGACATGAGTGGGGGCCTGGTGGAGGGTGCCCCTGGATGCTGGGTGGTGGGGGTGCAGGGGGACATGTTTGGACATGAGTGGGGCCTGGTGGAGGGTGCCCCTGGATGCTGGGGCGTGGGGGTGCTGGGAGACATGTGTGGGGGCATGGTGGAGGGTGCCCTGCACTGCTGGGGGGTGGGGGTGCTGGGAGACATGAGTGGGGGCCTGGTGGAGGGTGCCCCTGGATGCTGGGGGGTGGGGGTGCAGGGGGACATGAGTTGGACATGAGTGGGGGCCTGGTGGAGGGTGCCCCTGGATGCTGGGGGGTGGGGGTGCTGGGAGACATGTGTGGGGGCATGGTGGAGGGTGCCCTGCACTGCTGGGGGGTAGGGGTGCTGGGAGACATGAGTGGGGGCCTGGTGGAGGGTGCCCCTGACTGCTGGGGGGTGGGGGTGCAGGGGGACATGAGTGGGGGCCTGGTGGAGGGTGTCCCTGGATGCTGGGGGGTGGGGGTGCTGGGAGACATGTGTGGGGGCCTGGTGGAGGGTGACCTGCACTGCTGGGGGGTGGGGGTGCTGGGAGACATGTGTGGGGGCCTGGTGAAGTGTGCCCCTGGATGCTGGGGGGTGGGGGTGCTGGGAGACATGTGTGGGGGCATGGTGGAGGGTGCCCTGCACTGCTGGGGGGTGGGGGTGCTGGGAGACATGAGTTGGACATGAGTGGGTGCCTGGTGGAGGGTGCCCCACAGTGCTGGGGGGAGGGGGTGCAGGGGGACATGAGTTGGACATGAGTGGGGGCCTGGTGGAGGGTGCCCCTGGATGCTGGGGGGTGGGGGTGCAGGGAGACATGTGTGGGGGCATGGTGGAGGGTGCCCTGCACTGCTGGGGGGTGGGGGTGCTGGGAGACATGGGTTGGACATGAGTGGGGGCCTGGTGGAGGGTGTCCCTGGATGCTGCGGGGTGGGGGTGCAGGGGGACATGAGTTGGACATGAGTGGGGGCCTGATGGAGGGTGCCCCTGGATGCTGGGGGGTAGGGGTGCTGGGAGACATGTGTGGGGGCCTTGTGGAGGGTGCCCCTGGATGCTGGTGGTTGGGGGTGCTGGGAGACATGTGTGGGGGCCTGGTGGAGGTTGCCCTGCACTGCTGGGGGGTGGGGGTGCTGGGAGACATGTGTGGGGGCCTGGTGGAGGGTGCCCTGCACTGCTGGGGGGTGGGGGTGCTGGGAGACATGAGTGGGGGCCTGGTGGACGTTGCCCCTGACTGCTGGGGTATGGCAGTGCAGGGCGACATGAGTTGGACATGAGTGGGGGCCTGGTGGAGGGTGCCCCTGGATGCTGGGGGGTGGGGGTGCAGGGGGACATGAGTTGGACATGAGTGGGGGCCTGGTGAAGGGTGCCCCTGGATGCTGGGGGGTGGGGGTGCTGGGAGACATGTGTGGGGGCATGGTGGAGGGTGCCCCTGACTGCTGGGGGGTGGGGGTGCTGGGAGACATGTGTCGGGGCCTGGTGGAGGGTGACCTGCACTTCTGGGTGGTGGGGGTGCTGGGAGACAGGTGTGGGGGCCTGGTGGAGTGTGCCCCTGGATGCTGGGGGGTGGGGGTGCTGGGAGACATGAGTTGGACATGAGTGGGGGCCTGGTGGAGGGTGCCCCACAGTGCTGGGGGTTGGAGGTGCAGGGGGACATGAGTTAGACATGAGTGGGGGCCTGGTGGAGGGTGTCCCTGGATGCTGGGGGTGGGGGTGCAGGGAGACATGTGTGGGGGCATGGTAGAGGGTGCCCTGCACTGCTGGGGGGTGGGGGTGCTGGGTGACATGAGTTGGACATGAGTGGGGGCCTGGTGGAGGGTGCCCCTGGATGCTGGGGGGTGGGGGTGCTGGGAGACATGAGTGGGGGCCTGGTGAATGGTGCCCCTGGATGCTGGGGGGTGGGGGTGCAGGGAGACATGAGTGGAGGCCTGGTGAAGGGTGCCCCTGGAAGCTGGGGTGGGGGTGCTGGGAGACATGTGTGGGGGCATGGTGGAGGTTGCCATGCACTGCTGGGGGGTGGGGGTGCTGGGAGACATGAGTGGGGGCCTGCTGGACAGTGCCCCTGACTGCTGGGGTGTGGGGGTGCAGGGGGACATGAGTTGGACATGAGTGGGGCCTGGTGGAGGGTGCCCCTGACTGCTGGGGGTTGGGGTGCTGGGAGAAATGTGTGGGGGCATGGTGGAGGGTGCCCTGCACTGCTGGGGGGTGGGGGTGCTGGGAGACATGAGTGGGGGCCTGGTGGAGGGTGCCCCTGGATGCTGGGGGTGATGGGAGACATGAGTGGGGGCCTGGTAGAGGGTGCCCCTGGATGCTGGGGGTTCGGGGTGCAGGGAGACATGAGTGGGGGCCTGGTGGAGGGGGCCCTGGATGCTGGGGGGTGGGGGTGCTGGGAAACATGTGTGGGGGCATGGTGTAGGGTGCCCCTGGATGCTGGGGGGTGGGGGTGCTGGGAGACTTGTGTGGGGGCCTGGTGGAGGGTGCCCCTGGATGCTGGGGGGTGGGGGTGCTGGGAGACATGAGTGGGGGCCTGGTGGAGGGTGACCCTGACTGCTGGGTGGTGGGGGGCTGGGAGACATGAGTGGGGGCCTGGTGGAGGGTGCCCCTGACTGCTGGGGGGTGGGGGTGCAGGAGGACATGAGCTGGACATGAGTGGGGCCTGGTGGAGGGTGCCCATGGATGCTGGGGGGTGGGGGTGCAGGGAGACATAAGTGGGGGCCTGGTGGAGGGTGCCCCTGGATGCTGGGGTGTGGGGGTGCTGTGAGACATGAGTGGGGGCCTGGTGAAGGGTGCCCCTGGATGCTGGGGGGTGGGGGTGCAGGGAGACATGAGTGGGGGCCCGGTGGAGGGTGCCCCTGGATGCTGGGGGTGGGGGTGCTGGGAGACATGTGTGGTGGCACGTGGAGGGTGCCCTGCACTGCTGGGGGGTGGGGCTGCTGGGAGACATGAGTGGGGGCCTGGTAAACGGTGCCCCTGACTTCTGGGGTGTGGGGGTGCAGGGGGACATGAGTTGGACATGAGTGGGGCCTGGTGGAGGGTGCCCCTGACTGCTGGGGGTGGGGGTGCTGGGAGACATGTGTGGGGGCATGGTGGAGGGTGCCCAGCACTGCTGGGGGGTGGGGGTGCTGGGAGACATGAGTGGGGGCCTGGTGGAGGGTGCCCCTGGAGGCTGGGGGGTGGGGGTGCTGGGAGACATGAGTGGGGGCCTGGTGGAGGGTGCCCCTGGATGCTGGGGGTGGGGGTGCAGGGAGACATGAGTGGGGGCCTGGTGGAGGGGGCCCCTGGATGCTGGGGGGTGGGGGTGCTGGGAGACATGAGTGGGGGCCCGGTGGAGGGTGCCCCTGGATGCTGGGGGTGGGGGTGCTGGGAGACATGTGTGGTGGCACGTGGAGGGTGCCCTGCACTGCTGGGGGTGGGGGTGCAGGGAGACATGAGTGGGGGCCTGGTGGAGGGGGCCCCTGGATGCTGGGGGGTGGGGGTGCTGGGAGACATGAGTGGGGGCCCGGTGGAGGGTGCCCCTGGATGCTGGGGGTGGGGGTGCTGGGAGACATGTGTGGTGGCACGTGGAGGGTGCCCAGCACTGCTGGGGGGTGGGGGTGCTGGGAGACATGAGTGGGGGCCTGGTGGAGGGTGCCCCTGGAGGCTGGGGGGTGGGGGTGCTGGGAGACATGAGTGGGGGCCTGTTGGAGGGTGCCCCTGGAGGCTGGGGGGTGGGGGTGCTGGGAGACATGAGTGGGGGCCTGGTGGAGGGTGCCCCTGGATGCTGGGGGTGGGGGTGCAGGGAGACATGAGTGGGGGCCTGGTGGAGGGTGCCCCTGGATGCTGGGGGGTGGGGGTGCTGGGAGACATGTGTTGGCATGGTGGAGGGTGCCCCTGGATGCTGGGGGGTGGGGTTGCTGGGAGACATGAGTGGGGGCCTGGTGGAGGGTGACCCTGACTGCTGGGGGGTGGTGGGGGTGTTAGACATGAATGGGGGCCTGGTGGAGGGTGCCCCTGACTGCTGGGGGGTGGGGGTGCAGGGGGACATGAGTTGGACATGAGTGGGGCCTGGTGGAGGGTGCCCCTGACTGCTGGGGGGGTGTGGGTGCTGGGAGACATGTGTGGGGGCCTGGTGGAGGGTGCCCCTGGATGCTGGGGGGTGGGGGTGCTGGGAGACATGCGTTGGTGGGCAGTAGTGCAAGGTGACATGTGGGTTGGCTGGGGGGCATGGCCATGGTGGAGGGGATGCCTGCGGGACATGTGCAGGGGTGCAGGGTAGTCCCCTGTGGTGTGGGCCGCCTGCAGGGGCCGTGGAGGGTGTAGAGCGAACTGCTGGGAGGACCCACACGGCCAATTCACGTGTAGGACTCCCCGGCGCCCCCGAAATACACGTAGGCTGCTGGATTTGCGTGTGGAATTTCCCGCGCACCCGGAGTACATGTACCCTGCTGAAATCGCGTGTGGCACTTCACGCGCACACCGAAATACACGTACCCTGCAAATTTGCGTGTGAAACTTCCCGCGCACCTTGGAATACACGTACCCTGCTGAAATCGCGTGTGACACTTCACGCGCACCCCAAAATACACGTACCACAGACAATTGCGTGTGGAAATTCCCACGCACCCCAAAATACACGTACCCAGGCCAATCGCGTGTGGAACTTCCCCCGTGACGCCCATATTTTCACGCATTGTTCCCCATTCCGAGTGTTACGCCTCGTTTTCCTCCTACTTTTGTTACGTGCGCCGCGCTATGTGCGATTTCGCTGTGGCCGTGGCGCACGCTGTTGGATGACCTGTGCGCCGGCGTGCGCCGCGCACTTTTTCAGCGCACATCCAATATTTTTCTGAAGCACAGACTTCCATGAATCGATGTGCGCTGCTTTCCCTGCGATTTTCGCACTTGCACTGCGATTCGCACGTTTTGGCACCTCTGCGCCGGAATTTTCGGGGCACATTAATTCCATGAATCGGCCTGTTTATTTTCCATCTCTCCTGGGGATTCCTCTCTGGACCTCGACACATACTGTGCTTTGTTGGTTTCCCAAGGTCTCCTCTATGGGAAATACTGTTGTCATTAGTAGAATCTCCATTTGGAATTTTCCCCTAATGGTTAGCGCTAGCTGTATATGGCTCTTTGCTGTTGCTCTTAGCCATGATAAATCATTCAATGTATATCATCTTTGAGTGTAGCATGGCTAAAAGCGTGGTGTGGTCTTTTAAGGTGTCTTTGAGGCCTTTGTATATTAGCCATTGCAATAGTAATGCCGACATCTGGTTAAAAAGATCTTGCTTACCCTTTCCTTTCCTGTTGTGATTTTCTCCTCTATTCATTTGTTCCTGTTTTTGAATATGGGTGATGTGGGGGGTCCATCTAGGAGATGGTCTCTCATTGTGAATGAGGTTTGCTCTTTCTGAGGGGGCCCTTATCTGGTCAGACAGGGTGAATTCCAGGCGGGGTCACCTGTAGTAATACACTCCTCTTCACTCTCCTTGTCTGTCTTATCTAAACCTTCTAGGAAGCTGTTGGTGTTGCCATTAAATGTGCTTTCTGGGTTTTCCCCTTCCATGCAAGCTTCTTTTGTGGCTCTTGTAATCAGTTGCTCCTTCTTGTCTCTTTATCTGTTAGCGTCCTTTTGTCGGTCTGATGTACTCTTTACTGTCATCTCAGGTATTTTCACTGGTTGTTCTACCCCCAACATGGTTTCCATCGGGTTTCTCTGTACCCTCCCCTTTCTGTCCGGCTGTGTCCAGGCTTGTTTAATCCTTTGTAGTGTACATGAGGTGGGGTCTATATCCAAAGAGGAGGTCCTCAGTCGCTTTTGTGGGGATGGTTGCTCCTGCAGTATGTTATGTTGATGTTTAGTTTTCATAGTTTTCGTGGTGGGTTGCTCGCTGGTTGTTATTCCTTCCTCATCCAGGGTTCCCTCCAACAGCTCATTGTCTGTGAGTTCATTTGATTGTAGTGGAGAGCAGGTCAAACAATGTCTAACCCTTTTCACCCCTTCAGTGGGGAACCTGTCTCTTCTCTGATTTTTTTGGCATTGGGCTTATTTTCTTCCTCAGGGCATTTGTTTCCTTCCACTTCAACTGATTTCCAGGGTTGGTTTACTATAGAATGTAAGGTTTACCAGTGCAGTGGAACTTCTATTGTTTCCCTTCCTATGGTCTGTGAAGGACGTGATTTAAGTTGGTAGGCACCACCTCTGCACCACTACCCGTATGTTGTTTGTGTTTGTCTCTCGAGTTCATTTGGGGGGTTGGGAGGGGGTGTTAGTGAAGTGCTTATGTGAGTCACTGCATTATCCTTGTTCCTCCATCTCTCCTATATGAGGGCAATCCTCATCATTAGGCACCATGTGCTCATTTATTTCAGGGGTGACCAGGACGGACTGTATCACACCCCTCGTTAATGCTTCTCCAGATATTCTCTCACTTATAGTCGTTCCAGTGCTGGCTCACTGGTGTGGTTTGAAGTCTTCAGATCATTATGCGGCTGTGCCTCTAAGCTTTCACTGGGGTTATTGGCTTCTAATTCACAGTCGACGGGAACCCCCGCTGTGTTTACTTTTGTTCCATCTATTCTCTCAATTCTTCCCCAAGTCTTGTTCGCATGTGGCTCTCAGCTAATTGTTTCATATACCAGCCCACGCCCCATAGAAAGAGCTGTTGAGTTCTCTGGTGTAAGTTGTATGGGCAGTGTTGAACAATGTACATCAAGAGGGCTCTCAGGGGCTGGCAAACTGGTAATCATTAGGCAAGAGTCCTGATACTGCTTACAGGTATATCCAGGGGGTCTATGGCAGAGGGAGGGATCTACTCACCCTGCAGAGTGATTTGGTCTATGGCTCTGAGCGGTCTGCTGGGTAAGGCGGGTGCTCTGCAGACTGCTAAGGGTTCTCTTGTGATGTTGTTGTCTTCCCAGCTCTGGTGTTTTCTTGTCACGCCTGCCCGATTCCCTCTGCCAGGCTCCGGCATGGCTTTCATTCTCCAACTTCTCCTCCTGACTCCAGCGCCTGACTCGATGCTGGATTTGCTGCGCACAAGTTCCGCACCTGGCGTAGGCTGTTATAGATTGTGTTAAAGGAATACAGCTGGGTCTGCAGCAATCATTTTCTCCAACTCTCTCCAACAGATACAATCATGGGACTATGTGATCTACTTTTCTACGATAGGACTCAACGCCGGACTCACCACACAGGCGCTCCACCTGGGGTAAGCTGTTAGAGATTTTGTTAAAGGAATAGAGCTGGGTCTGTGGGTCTGCTGGTCTCCGGCAGTCACTTACTCCAACTCTCTCCACTTTTGGCAGGTGAATTGGCAAAAGAGATTTGTGAGCAAAGTCAAGATTCTGCAGCAGGAAGTCAAATTGTGCTTGGTGAGCCGATTCTTCAAACTGATATTGAGCTTGCCATGGAGGAAATAGAAAGTGCAATGCAACAAAGTAGAGTTGCAGATGTGAAGTGTGATGAAATAGTTAGTAAAATTAATGTAGAGCAAACCGTAGTTTATTATAAAATTAAAAATAGATTCAATATGGTTTACAGCATGACAAGCGTGAATGTTCATGTGTGGAATACAAACTTGTATTGTAGTATGTTAGTGGACACGCATGAACAGGTACATCTTTTTTAATTAATACAATAAGAGCTATGATTCAAAAATGTAATGGATTTCTCTTTGTCATGGACTGTAACTGCTCCAACAGGTTGAGCGGCATTTAATGTAGGGTGTGTTACTTTACATTGTCTATTGATGTTACCAGTGGAGCATGACAACAAACTAGAGTATCACAAACTTGTATCAAGTACAGCACAAGAAGTAGGAAACGTTCTTAGACAATTACATACCTTGATTGTAGAAGAAGTAATTATGGTGTCTAACTTGATGCTAGTTTTTGTTCACTTGCAAATGCAAGATGTTTTGAATATTGACTACCATGTTTTGTTTGGAGGTAAACATGAACTTGCTTTTGGAGGCCAGTTTCCAAAATGCTGTTGTTAGGCGGAAACCTGTGCAGTTCCCTCTGGGACCACTGCAAAAGATTTAGGACTACAGGCGTTTGGCGGTGAACCCACTTGGTAGCAGTCTGCACCACACAGATTCACTTGGTAGCTGTGGCTGAGCAGTCAGACTTCTCTCAAGAAAAGTTGAGCAGTATGTGGAGTATACAAAATAGGGCAATTCTTCACAGCAAGACAAGCAAACACGCAACGAGGCTTAGTGTAAAGATATTAAGGTATTTATTTATAACAGAACATCTATTAAAAACACTTTGGCACTATCACGGCAAACAAATCAAACACAATTACTCTACGAAGAAGAAAACGATCAATCCCCCTAGCAATATTTCGACAACTCTAGGTTCTACCGGTATCACTTATTTTCAGACAGAGGTGTATACCTCAACCTAGATGACACTCGAACATTAGTTAGGACGGGAGAGAAAAAGATAGGCAGGTCATGAAATCAACACAGTTCAATCCTTTGCGAATAAAATGCAAGGCAGAAAGGCAAGAATCACAATAGATCATGAAGTTCAGAGGCCAGGCCCACTCGGAGAGAGGCAAGGCGCGATGTCCCAAAAAGTCTCTAGTGGAGATGCATTCAAGTCTTTGTAGCAAATTGTTATCGGCAGGTTGAACCAGTTCAGAACTATAAATGAGAAAAGCTTGGAGGCGACCCAACGGAAAGGAGAGGATTAAGACACCTCGCTCAATCCGATCGAAAGGGAAGCCAGGCGGACACGGTACCTTATTGTGGAGGGCAGCTCCGGCGGGGGCAGATGTTCCTGGTGGTGGATGCACGTCGGGTCTTTGCCAAGAGTAGAGAGGTTCTCATCGTCGAAGGAAAAGGAAGTCCGGTGCACCACCAGGGAAGAGACCAGCCGCGGAGTGCTCCGTCACAAGGCACCACCTTTTGGTCGCGGTACAGGGGTGGTGGCTATCCGGTTGCCGGGGTGATCTGCACAGGCAATTCGACCACTGCGTCCTGAGGTGAATAAAAAGCAAAGGGGGCTGGTTGTTCCCACCAGCCAGGGGAAGAGACTCTCCGGCAGGGAGATCTCCTCTGTCGTCGGGAAGGGGTGAGTCGGTTCCGCAGTGCTCCACTGGGAGGTGTCGTCGTGCAGGTCGGCTCAGCGTTACCCTCGTCGGATTCTTAGGTCCTGTGGCGACTTCTGAAGATCCAGTCCCAAAAGCCCTGCTTTTATGCAGAAAACCCCCATTCATTCAGCCTAGCTGTCAATCAACACATGCTAAGTGGTGAGCGGGAAGGCTCACCACTTGGGCCAATCACTCCAGAGTGCGACCGGATTTGGCAAGGCAACTCGGTCCAGGGTGCCTAAACCCCCTCCCACACCCCTGTGGTAACCCAGACAGAATGGCACCACTTTGGAGGGTCTCTGTACAGAGCCCGCCAAAAGTGGAACAAAGGGATCAACCTTTGGTTTAGAAGTCACAGAGACGAACACAGACGCCATTTTACAAACCGAGTTCTGGCAGAAAATACCATCCGATAAACCTATTTAAGATAAGTAGATCGGTGGTACGTTAGAGATTAACGAGAAAAAGTATCAATCTCCAACAATGGGACGAATCCCATAGGGTTATGTTCGGGGTCGAACATAACAAGTAGTTTTCACTGCCACCAGCCAAAACTCGACGAGGGGGGACGGGACAGTGCCCCCTCGAGTAACAGATCTAGGAGTAATCGAATTACCCCTACTAGTACGACCACAATAAGATGGTTTGTACTAGTCCTGTTAGTAAATTTAGGTCTAGTAAAGCCAATCGTGACTTTACATGCCCAGGGAGACAGTAGTCAGTCCCCGGGTATGGAGTCTATGGTGGGGGTCCGCTAGGACGCCCCAGTGTTACGGCACGTAGGGTGCGGTGTAACACACATAGAAAAACATATGAGACCCTATGGAGTAAAAGACCCCATAGCCCATCGAACACATTGACATTTCAAAGGAATTACACACACATACATGTCCAAGAGTGGGAGAAAAGAGTCTCACTCTTGGCAGGATGGAAAAAAACAAACTCCAGAAATCCAGCAAAGCTGCTGGGGGACTCACTAGGTTAGGAAATTCGGCCTAAACAGAGAATTCTCCCTAACACTCGCCCCCCCCCAGACTAAGGGACAGGAGGATTTAATCCACTCCTGGATGAATCTCATACCTCTAGTCGATGACATACATCCTAGAGAGACCATCAGCATTTTGGTGGTGACATCCTGACCTGTGCTCAATGGTGAAATCAAACCCTTGCAGGCAGATCGACCATCTCAATAGTTTTGGGTTTTCCCCTTTCATTTGCATTAACCATCTCAAGGGTTGGTGGTCAGTCTGAATGACGAAAGTAGAACCATACAAGTACGGCCTAAACTTCTTCAGAGCCCACACGATAGCAAAGCACTCTCTTTCGATTGTTGCCCACCTTGTTTCAGGATCCTTCAGCTTGCGGCTGATGAAGCAAACGGGGTGCTCCCTACCTTTCCCATCCAGTTGACTGAGTCCGGCACCTATTCCTACATTTGAAGCATCTGTCTGCACAATGAAGTGTTGGCGGTAATCAGGAGCTCTGAGTACTGGGGCTTGGCAAAGAGCCTTTTTCAGGTTTTCAAAAGCCTGATTGCACTCCTCGTTCCATTTAACCTTTTTAGGGAATTTGGGCGAGGGGATGACATTTAGTGGAGAAGCTATGGTCCCATAGTTCTCTATGAAATTCCTGTAATACCCAGTGAGGCCTAGGAAGGCTCTCACCTGGGTTTGAGTAGTCGGTGCTGTCCAATTTTGCACAGCTTCAATCTTACTGAGCAAAGGCCTTATTTCTCCACTGCCTACCTCATGCCCAAGATAGACTACCTTACTCTGTCCAATTTGGCATTTACTCACCTTTATGGTCAGATTGGCTCGTCCAAGAGCCTGCAAAACATCTCTCAGTTGGGTTACATTTCTTCCCAGGAATTGCTGAACACTGCGATGTCATCCAAGTATGCCATGCAGAAGTCCTCCATCCCATTCAGAACCTGGTTTACCATCCGTTGAAACGTAGCAGGTGCATTTTTCAATTCGAAAGGCATTACCTTAAACTGGTATAAGCCAACGGGGGTAGAAAATGCAGTTTTCTCCTTGGCATGGTCTGTCAGGGCTATTTGCCAATAGGCTGACGTCAAGTCAAATGTGCTGAGGAACTTGGCGGCGCCAAGTTTATCCACCAACTCATCTGTTCTTGGCAAAGGGTGGGCATCAGTCTTGTTGACTTCATTAAGATCTCTATAATCCATGCAGAATCTAAGTTCTTTAGATCCGGCCTTTGGTACTAACACAACTGGGCTAGAGCAGGGACTAGTAGAGGGCTCTATTACCCCGAGATCGAGCATCTTGCTGACCTCACCTTTGATGTGGGTTTGCACGTTCTCTGACATTCTGTATCCTCTGCTCTTGACCGGTAGACAGTCACCAGTGAGTATGTCGTGCTGGCCCCAAGGGGTCAAGCCTGGTGAAAGCGAGAACAGAGGGGCAAACTGATTCAACATCGATTTGCACTCTTCTTGTTGCTCGGGTGTCAGATTGGAGGAGAGATTTACTCCTTCAATTTTTTCATCCAAAGGCAAGCCTCTGAGGAGATCCGGAAGAGGTTCACTCTCTTCTTCTTCCTCGGATGATGCTAGAAGCAACGCTCCTACATCAGGTCGTGAGACATACGCTTTAAGTCGGTTGGTGTGAAAGACTGTCGGAGCCTCCTTGGGATTGCCCAAGTCCACCAGATAGTTAACCTCTCCGAGTTTACCCACTACTCGGAAGGGTCCCATCCACTTATCTTGCAAGGCCCTCTGCCTTGTTGGGATCATAACGAGAACGAGCTGGTCTTGAGCAAACTCAACCATGTTAGCCTTTTGATCATGCCAGTGCTTGACCAATGCTTGTCCAGCTTTCAAGTTATCGCTTGCTTCCGTCATCATGTGCGACATTCTCCTCCAGAGACCTATCACGTAGTCAGTCACTCTGACTGGCTTGGGGGAAGGAGCACTCTCCAACCCCTCCTTAATCAGGGCCAAGGGACCTCTGACGGGATGACCATAGAGGAGTTCGAAGGGCGAGTAACCTACGCCCTCCTGAGGGACTTCTCTATAAGCAAAGAGAAGTCATGGCAGTAGAAGGTCCCACTTGCGCTTAAGGGGTTCCTCTAAAGCACCTATCATGCTCTTCATGGTTCGGTTGAACCGTTCCACCAACCCATTGGTTTGTGGGTGGTAAGCCGTTGAGAACTTGTAAGTAACTCCGCAGGTTTTCCACATGGCTTTCATGTAGTGGGACATAAAGTTCGACCCCCTGTCTGAGATTACTTCCTTCAGAAACCCGACCCTGGTAAAAATACCAAGGAGGGCCTTAGCCACAGCCGGAGCTGTAACAGTCCTCATAGGAATTGCCTCAGGATACCTAGTAGCATGGTCTACTACAACAAGTATAAACTGTTGCCTGAGGAGGTGGAGGATCAAGGGGACCAACGATATCAATCCCTACTCTCTCAAATGGGACTCCCACGACTGGGAGAGGCACTAAAGGTGCCACATTCTTGGAACCAACCTTACCAGAGGTCTGGCAGGTGTGGCAGCTCCTGCAGTGTTTTTCTACTTCGGCCCCCATCTTTGGCCAATAGAAGTAGAGAGAGAGCCTTTCCTTAGTCTTCTTGAAACTCAAGTGACCAGCCAAAGGAATCTCGTGGGCTAACTGCAAGAACTGTGGTCTGTTCTCTTGGGGTACTACAAGTCGTTTGTAGTCTCCTGGTGCAGACTCGGTCGGTTCACTGTAGAAGAGGCCATCTTCCCAGTGCAACCTGTATTTCCCAGGCTCTTGCCCTTCAGCCTGAGCTTCTGCCTGGTGGCGAAGACCTTCCAGAGTTGGACATTCTCTCTGTCCCTTACTGAAGTCTGCCCTGCTGGGTCCATCTTCTGCCAGTAAAGACTGCAGCTCAGGATGGTCAACAGGATCCAGATCTCCAATGAGTTCCTGGCCTTCCATTAGCTCTTCCTCAGAGTCTAATTCTACCACACAGGGTTGTACCTCCCTCTCAGCCTCGGCTGGAGGTGGAGTTACGGGTGTAACTTTGGACAACCGCGGGAAAGTCCGTGTTGGCTGCACTGGAATGCTGGCTGCTGGTTTCGGGATAGAAGTCTTAGGTTTCCCTTTCGCTTCCGATCTCTTGGAGACAGCGGCCGACAATTCCAGTGGAGCAGGAGTGATATCTCTCTTCATCATCTCCTGGAGAGTTCCGCGCATGGTCCTCTCTCTTGCAGGTCTGGTTAGCTCCTGTAACCGTTTACTAGGAGGTCTGGGAGTATGCGATACAACTCCGAGAGTTTTTAAATCCTTACCCAACAGTACGCGTCCTGGCACCTCACTCTGTATGCTGACAGGTATCTTCACAGTCATGTTTTTACACTGGATGAGAACTGGTAATTGGCGAAGCATCTGCACAGGCCCTCCAGCTAACTTGGTGAGGCGTTTGGGTGCCTTAGCAACATCCTCAGCCTGAAAAAACGATTTATCCACCACAGTTATGCTGGCCCCAGTGTCCCTAATGGCAGGCGTCTCCTGACCATTCACCGGGACACTGTCCTTATAATACTCTTTAGTATTATCGGGGATAGAATTATAGATATCTAAATTCTGTTGTTCCCACAACCCCAGAGATACTAAAGAAACGCTGGCTGAGACTCCAATGGGTTCGTCAGCTAGCAGTAGAAAGTTTCCACTTGCCATTTGGACTTCCTCCTCTGGAGCGAAGGCTAAGGAGACAAGCTGGACCCCTGAAGATTTACCCTTACATCTGGGATCTCCTTTCACGTGGTAAGTCGAGCCACAAACAAAGCATTTTCCAAATGCTTTCTGGAATGGTGGCTTGTTCTGCCCTCCTTCCAGTTTGGCACCAGAAGGCACACTATTCTGCTGTGGTTTTCCCGGTGGCTTACCCTTCTGGTTTTGTTTGGGGCCCTCTTTGGAATGTGAGTTATTAGAATTCTCTTTTGAGTCTTTTTTAGGCTGTTTTCCCTCATCCTTTTTCTGAGTTGCCCCAGAATCCTTATGAGTAGCCCTGTTGGCAATCCACAAGTCAGCAGCCTTAGCTAGCTCCCTGGAATCCAATTCCTTCGAATCAGCCAAGTGCTGTCTGAGCTTTGGAGAACAGGCATCATAAATAGACTCCAACATAAAAAGATTCCTCATACCCTCATAAGTGTTCACTTTGTAACCCTTAATCCATCCCTCTAAGTTTTTCAACCCTTCACTCACCCAGGTAGCCCAAGGGGTACCATCACGCTTTTTGAGGGTTCTAAACCTCTTAAGATACTGGGAAGGGGTGTTCCCGAATCTAGCTATTAAAGCTAGTTTCACACTTTCGTAATCCGTCTTATCCGCCTCCCCCAAATCCATTACCACATCAGTCGCAACAGGAGGGAGCCTAGAGAACAACCAGGTAAGCAAAGCATTCCCGGTGATGTCCTGGAGCCCATGATTGTACTCAAACTGTTTCAACCAATCCAACACATCCAATCTCGGTTCATACATACCCACTAATTCCTTCGGCATCCGGGGTCTTTTGGGACTGGAGCTCCTAGAGGAACCAGAGGAGAGAAAAGCATTTTCCATAGACAACTTTTTCATCTCTAACTCGTGATTACGTTCTATTTCCCTGAGTCTTAACTCAGCTTGCTTCTGCTCAGCCTGGGCATTCATCCGTCTGAACTCGAGCTCTTGGTTTCGTTCAGATTGAGCCAAAAACAGTTTGTATTCTAGTTCGAGCTTCATTTTTTCAAGTTCAAAATAAGCAGGGTTACTTGTGGGACCTGGTATGGGCCCCGTAGACACAGCTAGTAAGGCGGGTAGAGGAGCAGGTGAGACAGTTTCGTTAGCCTCGCCGTCCTCGTCAGCCTCTTCATCGCTATCATCAGAATTACGATCCAGATCAACACCACTGTTATCTACAGTCGCTGGAGAGATTGGTTCCTCTGAACCAGTACCCAGACTTTGGTTCGCCAGCAATCTCTCGATTAGTTCTAACTTCTTGCCTCTTACAGAAAGATTCTCTTGCCTACAGAGAGCTCGCAGACTCTCAGTATTTTCACCTGACAAAGACACTTGACTGTAAGTTTCCATCGTAGACATGTTTTTGAAAGTTGCTTTTGTGCAAAGTTTTGTGGTTAGTTATCCTACAGTGTCGAAAAACACTCTAAACTGTACACTCGATACAAATCCCACCGCTGTACACCAGTGTTAGGCGGAAACCTGTGCAGTTCCCTCTGGGACCACTGCAAAAGATTTAGGACTACAGGCGTTTGGCGGTGAACCCACTTGGTAGCAGTCTGCAGCACACAGATTCACTTGGTAGCTGTGGCTGAGCAGTCAGACTTCTCTCAAGAAAAGTTGAGTAGTATGTGGAATATACAAAATAGGGCAATTCTTCACAGCAAGACAAGCAAACACGCAACGAGGCTTAGTGTAAAGATATGAAGGTATTTATTTATAACAGAACATCTATGAAAAACACTATGGCACTATCACGGCGAACAAATCAAACACAATTACTCTACGAAGAAGAAAACGATCAATCCCCCTAGCAATATTTCGACAACTCTAGGTTCTACCGGTATCACTTATTTTCAGACAGAGGTGTATACCTCAACCTAGATGACACTCGAACATTAGTTAGGACGGGGAGAGAAAAAGATAGGCAGGTCACGAAATCAACACAGTTCAATCCTTCGCGAATAAAATGCAAGGCAGGAAGGCAAGGATCGCAATAGACTGAAGTGGGAGAATGGAAGAACAGGCTCCCGCCCTTCCCCTCTCGCGCTTGGCCTAGAGGATCACGGCCTAGACACCCGCCACGAGAGGAGTTTGCCTATCTACCAGACGACCAAATACCCTGGTACAGGAACATATGGATGTGCCCACCTACCTGCCCAGCAGCCCGCCCTGTCCATGTCGACACCTGCGGCATGGATTAACTCGACTAAACCTACACGTCGTTAGAGATGCCATGACGACCTAGCCAACGGTCAGCACACCTGTGCAAACATGCACACCGGACACTCCCACACCAATCCACACGAAGAACATACTCAGTGCTATGACGTAGGCGACAGACATACCCACGGACGTGCATCTTTATTATTTTCGACATAGGCTCTCAAAATGCAGAAACGCAAGACGCATAAGGAACTTATCTAAAAAGGCTTGCTCACGCTTCTTCTAAGAACCATGTACCATAATGAAGAATATAACGGAGACACGATACTGAGGATAGAGCAATATGATACCGTAACCTAAAGCGCTCTGCAACAAACGGTTCCACCTATGCACCAGGCCCAAGTAGGCTGCAAGCAAAAGCTTCCATGAACATTGAATGAGCAAGAGCTTGGTTGCTGACCCTGCAGAATGAGCCCGGCGAAAGCACACCGCCAAAGGCACGTTGTTGCAATCTCGCACGCCGCAAGCCGACGCCAAGGTCCCACCTGCAAGATAAACCAGGCACACAGTGGGAAAAACAATATTAATTGTGCTGAATTTTGCCTCAAACACGGTCCCACCTCACGTGACAAAGCCAAACCTGACAGGATGCCAAGCCCAGGAGGAAGGAGACGCCTGAATCCCACGTTTCAAGACACAGGCAGATACAATTAAAAGACTCATTGGACATCTGCAGCAGTGGGAGTAGTCGACCTCCCAACATATGAATAAATCCTCACATTGTTTACACCTACCCATAGTAAAACATTGTTGCAAATGACAGGTGCACCGCGAGCTGGGAACAGCGATAGTCTCAGACTGGGAGGCTCGCGAGCGGACCAATCAGAACATGGGGCTCTTATCACTGACGCCATTAACATTGACCAATCCTCAGAGGTCTTCATGTAACAATTTTCATGTATCAAATTTAAGGGACAGCCCAAGTATACCTCCTGACTAACCCTCAACCACTAACACCGTTCTCTATATGTATGCTATACTAACCCTACCACTCGAGTAACCAATCCAGAGTGGAAATAGGTTTTTTGCTAAACTTTCTAAGGTGACGCAAGTAGCGCGTCATACTAAGGCAAAAAAAGGGCCTGCGAGCCCCACGATTGTGTGTGTGTCAGGACGGACGCGTACGATCCTTGACCCATCCCTGCCGTTTTGTCTAATAAACAGCAGAGTCACCTTGCTTCTTGCGTGTGTCTCATACTCTATCTCTTTTGGGATATACGGGAGGAGTTGGGGCCTCCCTGCCCGGAGGTCTACGGACGGCCCGGCCGACCCCGGCAGAATTTCCCCCCGACAAGTTGGAGGCACTGCTGAGACCTGTTTAAGATCTGCTTTTTTATTTTTATTTTTTCCAGGTACTCCCGTTGCGAGGAGGCCCGGCGGCGCGGCCCCCTCTGCCGTTGCCCCCTTATGAGGACTACAGGACCATCGCGAAACTGCGAGAAGACCGGACAGCGCAATCCGGATATTGGCCTTCGGGAGCCGTTTGAGAAGTATCCCGCCCGCGGTTGGCGAGTGTCCAGACGTGGTCCAGACGAGGGGAGGTGGCGAGCCGCTTGGAGGGGTGCACGCAGTCGAGCGGCCCCGCATCAAGAGAACTTGGTGAGCATGCCACGCACAACAAGCAATGTGAAATTGTGAGGGAGTGGGGAGGAATTAAATACGGGAGGTGGGAGGTGTTGTACAGGTGCGCGGCGAAGGTTTGACAATTTAGTGTAGGCAATGAAATGAATGGTAGCCGAACGAGAGCGAGAGCAGTCGGCTACGTTACGCGAGAGAGGGAGGTGGAGCACGAAAACATCACATGCGGCCGCTCGTAGACACTGATTGGCCTAGGTCGCGACTACGTGTAAGGGTGTGTGTGTGTGGTTTCCTACGATTTGGCATTTATTGATCAATGAGTAGATGAGGATCCCTATTGTTCGAGCAAGAAACTCGATAGGTAGATGATGTTTCCCTGTAGGCGGTAGCTAGTTAGTTGCCCAATACGGAAGATAATTGGCTGGTTAAGCCCTCCTGTCGAGGGGCGTACCACACGCGAGATGACGCAGCGTGCGCAGTCCGATTATATTATTGATTACCTTGTTCCAGGAGTGACAGGAAGACAGCTGTGAGGATTAACGGGGGTAGATTGCAAGTGTATTTTGGACTTAAAGAATATATGAAGAACTTACCAGTAGTTCGAAGAGATCGGTGACGTCACCAGTAGGGCTTTCATAGGATATCCCGAGCACAAGGCATCTTTCTTTCTGAGAGTGGTGGGGAAGAGAACTGTGGTAAGGGAGTGGAAACGGAGATAAACGGTAATGAGTTGATTGGGGAAAGGCGAAACGGGGGACGTGGCTGCGCACGGAGAACGCCGGCCACGGCAAGTGTAGAAGAAGGAGGAGGAGCAAATGAAAATAGGACGACTGTATAAGAACGTCACAAGGGGTACGCAGCCGCAGGGGGCTACGTGCGCCTCAGCCGCAGGGGGCCGTAAGGGTGTTGTTTAAAGGAAGAAAGAAAGAAGAAAATATACAAATGTAAATACTATATTTTAATAATTTTCCTTAGCGGACTATCGCAAGTCCCCAAACTTACGGGGCCAGGTAAAGGTATAAGGCTGTGTATTGT
This sequence comes from Ambystoma mexicanum, assembly GCF_040938575.1. Taxonomy (NCBI): domain Eukaryota; kingdom Metazoa; phylum Chordata; class Amphibia; order Caudata; family Ambystomatidae; genus Ambystoma; species Ambystoma mexicanum. Next base: position 1,190,488,332 of record NC_090924.1, read on the forward strand.
AAGTGTTAGTAAGATAATAGCTACCAAATAGGGGAAGGATAACAAGTGAAGCGCTACTATGTCATACGGGACAGGATCGGGAGGGTGGGGGAACACCCTCACTACCCCACTACAACACATATGTACAACACTGTCACCCCATAGGGAGAAACTGATCAAGTATAGCATAGAATGGACACAGGGGACGGACAACAAAATGATAACACCATGGCCGCCTAATGGTAGCTTCGATCCATATACCCAACATTCACTATTAAACCATCTGCATAATACATACAAAGGGAAGAAGTTGACACACCACGTGGAGGTGTTTAACTTATGGAGGATGTTCCAGGGGTCCCGACCAGGACCAAATGGAATGTTCACTGTGGGGGAAATACCGGAAGAAAAAGAGATTAAGGAGGAAGGAGAGAATGGGAAAAAGGGGAGTGAAGACCCAAAGAACACGGGGAACGGACAAGAGGGAGGAGAAAAGAATAATAACTCAAAAGAAAATGAAATAAAAAAGGAACAGAGCAACGATATACCCCTAGCAAAGGTAGTGAAAACAGAGGGAGGGGGGTTGTACCCTTTAAGAGAATTAGGAGAAATAGAAAGAGGACAGTTAAGGGCGGCTGAGGGGTACTCGAACCCGGCATACAGCCCGCCACCATATGTGGCTCATAGGAAGATGCCAGCAGCGGAGGGGAGGACTGGAGAAGAACAAACTGTGGAAATAGGACATGATGAGTGAGTAGCTGCGCAGATACTATTAAAATTACGAGGTTCATTAACAGGAGAAGAGAAGGAGGTAGTAAGGAAAATAGACGAGGATAATACCAGGGAGAGTGGAATGAGAGGGGAAGAGCTGTTACGACAAAAGGAAGAGATTTTGGAGGAACGACTAGCAGAGTTAAGGGATGAGCAGAATGAACTGATCAAACAGCTCGAGAGGGAGGAAAGAGAGAGAGCGAGGGAAAGGAAAGAAGGTAAGAACGAATTGGAAAAAATAAGGGAACGAACTGAGGAGCAAAGGAGAGAAGCTGAAAGGGTAAAAGCAGCAGCAGAAAGGGTATCAAGAGCAGTGCTACGAGAGAGGAAAAGGGAAGAAGAAGAGAAAGAAAAAGAAATGGCAATGTGGAAGAAGAGATTACTATCAGAAACGACTAAGAAATACGAAGAAGGGAGGGTGATAGAGAGTATATTAGAAAGGGAGAGGGTGAGATGGGAAAGGAAGAAAGAGGATGAAAGGATATTGGAAAAGGTGAGTAGTGAAGTAATGGAGGAATTAAAAAGGAAAAGGGAGGAAATTGGTAGAGAGATGGAGGAGAGAAATGAAGGGGAAAGAGAAGATAGGAGAAGGGAGAGTGAAGTAAGGGGGTATGTATATAGAGACACAGAAGTAGCAACAACATCAGCGCAAAGGGGAGCGGTTGGTAAAGGAGAAAAGGGAGAATCGGACCTAATAGACTTAAAAACAGTAACAATCAAGGGGAAAAAGACAGAGTGGGGGCTGCCGTTTATGAATGACTTTTGTAGTGAGGAAGAAGAAGGAATGGAGAAGGAAGGAAGAAACAGTGAAAGGGAAAGCCTAGATAAACTATACACCACCCGGACCAATACAGACTCACCATGGATCTGTAGGAGAAAGGATGAACTGGAGAGAAGTGAGGAGGAAGAGCAAGGAATAGCGGAAAGACAGACACATGAAGCCACACCATCACCATCACAGCCTCTCCCATCCCACCCTACATGCTCAACCACCTCACGCTCATTACGTACAATCAAACTTGCGCCCTTCACAAACGAACTGACACCCTATGCAGGTCGGCTTAGAGACCTCCCTAGACGCAGGCAGGAAGGACTAATACACACGCCCACATTAAATACAGGAAATGATGGAAGAAGGGGAAAAGATGGAGAAGAAAGAGTTACGAGCAGGGGAAATACGGACGAAATTGACGATGTAGGAGAGAGGGAAGAAGAGGAGGGGTGTGAGGACTCGATTTTATGGAACCCAGGGGGTAAAACGAGACACAACTTAATGCCACTTCTGGAGAGGGGAGGGGTTAGACCACAGTACGTCCCTTGGAAGCATACAGACAAAGAGAATATAAAGTGCAGGCTCCCATCATTAAGTGGAGGTGCGGGTAAATGGATATATGAAATGGAGAAACACACCGCAGGACAGAAACTGGCAGTGGGAGATGTAAAGGGCCTTCTAATATCGATATTAGGGGATGCAGCGGATGACATTTGGGAGAGAGCGGGATTCACTGGGGTAACAATAGCAAACACATCGCACGATGGGGCACCATTCGCAAACTGCAGACATGCACTATGGCAGGCACTGAGGGTACAGAACCCAGACACATCAGACATAGGAGCAATTACCTCACGCAACATGCGTGAGAACGAAGATCCTGTTGATTATATCCAGGAAATCCAAGAGAAGTGGCGCATGGAAACTAGAGAACAATGGGACAAAACACCAGCAATATTTTATCATATACTAGTACAAGGGCTCCCAGAAGGAGTTCAGAAACAACTGAAGAAAGTAGTGGGAATGGAAGCAAAAGCATGGCCAGAAATACAACTGACAATAGTGCATCATTGCAGGACATGGCAAGGAAAAATGAAACAAAAGGAAGAGGACAGGAAAACGGAAGAGGCTAAACTAGTACAGAAAAAACTTACTAAATACACAACGGAAGGGGCACTAATAACTACACCTACAACAATGACCCAAAGCCCCACACAAGTAGTGGCTGCACAAGATCCCTCCCAAATACCACCCTCACAGACTATAACACAACAGGTGCCGCCACTCCAACCATACACGACCAACATGGGAGGAGGATACTCAATGCCAGGAGCTGGGTATTATAATTACAACAGGGGAAGAGGAGGAATTATGAGAGGGAGAGGATACGGATATAACACACAACAGCAGGTGGGAGGACTTAGAAATTCCTACCCCACCGGGCAACCAGTATACCAGGACAACACAGGAAGCTTTCCATGGCAGAGTAGGGAACCACCGGTGTGTTGGAGTTGTGGATTAGTAGGGCACATGTCACGCACGTGTAGAGTAAGACCAGGAACACCATCATGGAGCGAACAGGGACAACCAAGGCCCACACAGGAACAGCAGGGCATACAGCAACAGCAGACATTGCAACAGGGAAATGAACAGCAACAACTAATAACACAACAACAGCCACAGGCATATTCACTGCCACAACAACAGGTAGCGTTAACACAACAACCCCAAGCACAACAAACACAACTGGGTAGGGTGACGGTCCTGGGACACAACCCTTACACAGGAAATGGTCAATCGTTGTACCCTCAATAGGACAGCCCACAGACTGCCTTGATGTGTCCCATCCTGTCGGTAACACCTAATAGTGCGGAGGAACCACGCATAGAGGTAACGATAGGTGACAAAAAATTATCATTCCTTGTTGACACCGGGGCGACCCGGTCTTGCATAAGGGAAGGTAAATTTAAGATGTCGGGCGAAGCCATGAACACCCAAGGATTCTCTGGGGCTAGAGGGTTGGTTCCTTTTACTGATAACATTCCCTTATCTATAGGAGATTATGACATGTCAGTCTCACTTTTATATTATAGTGCCTCACCAGTAAATATACTGGGGAGAGACATCATGAACAGGTTGAATATGACGATCTCCTTTACGGAGGACGGCATAATTTGCTCTACTCCAGGAATTAACATGCTCACAGGACGACAGATTATGCAAGCATACTGCGGACAGACAGCGATTAGGGCTGAGCCAGTAGATGGCGAACTCTTCCAGTACGGGACAGACATGGCATTTGCATGGATGCCAGGGATAGAGGGAAACATCTGGAGGAGGCCAGCAGCCTATTTGTTCAGACCAGAAACACCAGTCAATGAACCAGAAGGAAAGGTGGTTCCAGTGGACATTGAGAGGATTATAGCAACAGCTGATTACATTGCTGTACATGCCCAAGACAGAGAAGGAAGAGCATGGAGGGCAGTGATAGCACTAGCAGAAGGATGTAGACTCACCCAGGTGTCAGATGAGGAGCTGTTCTCAGAAGAAAAGGAGGAAGGTGAAATGGTGTTTATGATGAGTGTGGAAATATGGCTAAGAGTGGCGTACAAACAAGTGGCACAGAAAATTGCAATGGCACTTGAGGCACCCACATCCACCCCAGTTCCCTTCTTTGAGGAGGATAGGACAAAAGTACCCACATCATTATGGACTACTAGCCCCTATGACGTGGGGTGCATAAAAAGTATAGGGGGAGTAAGGATAAAATTGAAAAAAGGTGCAATACTCCCCAGAGTGAAACAGTACCCACTATCAAAAGAGGCAGATGAGGGCATATATGAAACCATAACGCCCCTTATAGATAATGGCATATTGGTCCCCTCAGAATCACCATGTAACACGGCTGTATACCCAGTGCGCAAGGCTAGAGGGGGGTCTTGGCGCTTCATACAGGATCTCAGGCCCTTGAACAACATAGTAGAAGCAGAATACCCCATAGCCGCAAACCTGACCACAATATTGTGTGGCATTCCAGCAGAAGCATCACGATTTACAGTGATCGACCTTAAAAATGCTTTTTTCTCAATACCATTGCACCCAGACTCACAAGATCTGACAAGCTTCACTTACAGAAACACAAAGTGGAAACACACCAGATTGCCACAAGGGTACTGCGAATCACCCTCAATCTTCAACAGAGTAATACAGATGGATTTGGGTAACATTGAAGTGGAAAGCACAGTGTTGCAGTATGTCGACGACATAATAATTTGCAGTACAAACGAAAGAACATGCAGAGAGGACTCATTAAAGATGCTGACAATATTGGCTGAAAAAGGTTACAAGGTAGACATGGAAAAGTTACAGTACTGTCAAGAACAGGTACTTTACATTGGTCAGCTCATATCCCAACATGGAAGAAAGATTGCACCACAAAGTGGACAGGCCATTTCAAAAAAGCCAGGGCCACAAACAGTGAGGGAACTGCAGCAGTTCCTGGGTCTGTGCAACTACTGTAGAGCATGGGTATTTGATTACAGCTCATACATAGGACCCCTGCTTGAGGCGTTAAAGGAAGCTAATATAGGGTGAAAAAGTTGGGGTGGACAATGGAAATGAAAGAGGCTTTTGATGAACTGAAAGATGCAATATCAACTGCTCCGGTACTGGCAACCCCAGACTATGAGCGACAATTCTTTATATTTTCACATTGCGACTCAGCAGTAATGAAAGCAGTGTTGGCTCAAAAAACAAGCATGGGCTACAAACCAGTAGCATTTTACAGCGGCCACTTAGATCCTGTGATGTTAGGTCATTTCCCTTGCGAACAAGGTCTCGCCGCAGCTGCTTTTGCGGTAGAGAAAGCATCAGCAATCACCATGGGGTGCCCAACTACACTGTTTGTGGAACATGCACTATTTGCAATATTGAATAAACCTAAGTCCACCCTAACCACGCAAAGGGCATCAGGTTATGAGATCATCTTATCCAGAGCTGAACTATCAATTGTTAGATGTAGCACGGTCAGCGCTGCAAGGTTCCTAGCAGAAGTAATTGAGGAAGGAGATTATGCCCACGATTGTACGCAAATAACTGAAATGTACTCATGTACTAGAAAGATTGAAGAAAACGCACTAGAGGGAGGTGAGCTCCTGTTCATTGATGGGTCATCAACTATCGACCAAAGGGATGGTATAAGGAGGACTGGGGCAGCAGTGGTAAAAATGATGGAGGTACCGGTGTGTGTGGCAATGAAATGTGTACAACTACCACAGCATTTTTCCGCTCAAGCAGCAGAATTAATTGCACTAATCTTGGCGTTGAAGGAAAGCTTTGACAAACGAGTGACCATATATTCCGACAGCGCATATGTTACGTCCACTGTCCACTCAGGGCTGTCGAAATGGAGAAGAAGAGGGTTTAGGAGAGCTGATGGCACTCCAGTGCAACATGCCCTCCTATTGGCTGAACTAATTGAAGCAATAAATGACCCCCAAGAATTAGCTTTGGTCAAATGCACCGCACACACCAATGGTGAAGACCACATTTCAAAAGGGAATGCAGCAGCAGACGCACATGCGAAGTATGCTGCATATTTTGGTGAGATATGGAACCCCCCAGAGTCAAAGAGAGGGAGAGGGAGGGGAATGGCTAAGGAGATGTTGATAAGAGAAGGGTACACCCATCTCCCAGCCACACAGATAATGGAGCTACAAGCGGCTGCACCAATGGCAGAAAAAGAAATATGGGTAAAAAGAGGATGCACAATGTCACCAACTGACGCACTATGGCGCCAGGGTGACACTGGAAAGATTGTAATACCACTGGCACTATTGAACACCGCCCTGAGCCAACTACACCACCCAGCCCACACAGGCAAGGAAGTAATTGCAGCACGAATTAGGGAAGACTGGTTCTGCCCCGAGTTAAATTCTCATGTGTCAAATTTTATCAGCAATTGTCTCACATGTCAACAGTTTACGGCCGGTCACATTCTGAAGGTGATAAGAGGTACTATACCCCGGCCAGAGGGACCCTTCCGACATCTCCATATTGACTATGTTGATATGATCAACGTATGTCAAGGAAATAGGTATATGATTGTAATAGTATGCCCATTCTCGAGGTGGATTGAAGCAGGGCCCTGTTCACACCCAGATGCATTCATAGCAGCTAAATTCCTAGTGAGGGAGGTCTTCCCCAGGTGGGGAGTGTGCGAGGTATTGCGGTCAGATAATGGCCCACATTTCGCAAACAAAATGTTCCAGCACATCACATCCTTACTGAACATCAAGCATAAATTTGCATGTGCATACCACCCACAGGCCAACGGTATATGTGAATGCCTGAATGGCCTATTAAAGGAGGCAATTGCAAAAATACAGCAAACAACAAAGAAGACTTGGTTGTATTGCCTTCCACTAGCCCTATTTGAGCTAAGGAATAGACCAGGTTCCGACCACCACCTCACCCCTCACGAGGTGGTTACCGGACGTCAAATGCGCCTTCCCCTAACGCCAACATCAAGAGCATTTACCGACCACGAGAGTACTGCAAATGTCCTTGGTGATGAAATGTACCAATATGTGTCTTCTTTGATTACTAGTGTAGTGTTTGTGTCTCAACAGCTCGAGCGCACGCGGGGCGGGTCTAACAGCGATCAACAAGAAGACGCGGATAAAGAATTGGAAAAGGAAAGACTGTGCAAAGTTGCTAAATGTGACCACGTACTACTTCGCAATTTCAACAGAAAGTGGAACAGCCCACGCTTCACTGGCCCCCATCTGGTAGAGGAGGTATCAACGAGAGCAGTAAAGCTACATGACAAACGTGCCTGGAACCACCTACACGACGTAAAGATCTACAAACTCCAGACCCGCCCCAGCGCCACCGACAGGGCCACTGGAAGAACAACAACAGCGTCACCAACAGAGGAAGAGACTTCTACCACAACTAACGGCCTAAGTGTCCCCATACCCTGCCACCCCTCAGATTCCCCAGAGACAACTACTAGAAAAGAAAAGGGTGATCCCCATACCGCCCACCCCATGGTTACACGATTAAAGAGTAAAGAGACTTCCGCCAGTTGAGCCCCAAACCCTCTGACCATTGACCCCCTACCCACTGTAGTAATAACTGAACTGAAGGACATTGTCTTGCACATATACACATGTAAACACCTGAATGTTCTCTTTCTTTTCTCTCGCACATGCAGGTACAGCGTATTATTGTACTACTAAGAAAGTAGATAACTAACCAATTCACTGCCCAGGAGTAGATGGTACCCTCAGACGATAATTACCTGGAAGAATTGGCACACCAATTTGTATATGAAATAAAAAGGCCAATGTACCTGAAAAGAAGGAGGGTACGTGTCTACTACACAGCATTCCTCTTGGCCATAGAACATTCAATGCCCCACCTCCAACCATACTTGCCTGCCCTAAGAGATAGATCGCTTAGATTGGCGTGGGAACAGCTCTTCGCTTGGGCACTGAATGACTACTTGATAGGGAGAGCTTAAAAACGACAACTAACACTAGTAACAAGCATATTAAGAATTTTCAGGCGGGCAACTGTAACGTCGCAAGAATAAGCTGCCGGACTGCAGCAAGGTAAGAGCAAAATGCCGGTGAAATTAGCATCTGTAATAAAATTGATAGGGATTTTAATGATCACCGGGTTCTTGGCTGCCTCTGTATGGCAGTACAGCTATGCTATCGATATTATTGCTGTACCCAAACCTAATACACCCCCACCCCCAGCTGCAACAGGTGTTACGTCAGGTGATACTAGTAAAATCCCACACAAGGAAAATAGAGTTAAACGCAGCACATACTCAGATAATAAAGGTATTGGTAACTACATACAAGATTCAGCACACATCTCAAACAACATATGGTACCAACACATGACCCACATAGGTAAACAGACAACAGAAGACAGCTGCTACGTTTGCTCATTAATCCCATACGCCATGAGCGCTTCTCGAACATTTGTTGCCACGGAGATAGATGAAAAAATAGCACGATGTATAATATACCTGGCACTGTTCCAGACGAAAGGAAGATTTCAAGGGACAGTGGTGCAACTGGTGTGGAAAACACGAGATACATATCCATATGAAAACAACTTCCTCAAGACTTATTTGAGTTACCACAAGAGCAGTTTACATGCTGAAGGATTCAGATACATAACAAGTGGTCCTGAAAAAGGAGAAACAAAGAAAGTAACACTACAGTACCTACCATGTGATTGGTACGCCACTGAAGTCCCTGGTAAAAACGGATGTTGGGAAAGACCACTGGTGATAATAACAAGGAAGGTGTACATGAACAACAAATGGGACATAGGAGTGGTTGGCAGCAACATGGTAACAAGAGAAAATATTTCAACTATTGATGGACACAACCATAGATGTTGGATGACTTGGGTCAAGTACGTACCCATGCTCACGTGGATGGAGAAGGATGAAGACCCAATAACAATACTGCCGCTAACTGCGCCTAAGGTATGCTACCAACATAAAGGGGAGGTGGACGTAGGATACAACACCAACTGTGAAAGCGTGATGGAGTTACCTGAGGGGGGAGCAGGAACAGCAGTAGTAATGGACCATTACTGGGCCTGTGGAAAAAAGGCATACCACACACTGCCCCCTCTGTGGAATGGTATATGCACAATGGTGCACGTTAATGTACCATCACTAGTGGTACCCCAGAAACATGTCAATATGGCGAACTTCCCCAAAATGGATGAAGGGAACAAAAGGAAGAAGAGATCTGTACAACCTCAGAAGGGGCCAGAGAGCAAAACCGACGGCAATAATACTGTCCTGAATAGAAAGAAAAGACAAGGAGAACCTCTGACAGGAAATTACCTATGGGGAAGGTCGGAAACAGCACTCACTTCAATTCCACCAGACCACAGACTATTCAGCAGAGCAGCAATGTTCTTCTCCTCGATAATACATCCAGGACTACAGGCTTACGCAAACGCAAAATGGCTCCAGATAACTCGATGGGAACTAATGATGACTATTAATTCTACGGTAAATGGATTCAATGCAATAAAAGAGGAACTGCGAGCTGTGAGGATGGTAGCACTTCAGAACAGATATGTACTGGACCTCCTCACAGCAATGGAAGGAGGAGTTTGCGCTAAGATAGGACAATCATGCTGCACATTCATCCCTGCCAACGATGCTGACAATGGTACACTGACAGAAGCAGTTTTACAATTGGCCCAGATGCACTCAAAAATGATGGATGAAAGTAAAGGTGTGAAAAAGGATGAGAGCTGGTTTTCAATATTATGGTCATGGATGCCATCTTGGCTGTCAGATGGACTGAAGATTTTAGTTGGATGTACTATTTTGGCTGGAGCTACACTGATCATAATAAGATTTTGGAAGGCCCGGAAGGCACGCACCACAGACGAGATGATCGAAATGGTTGGTATGCACCTCTTGATGCCAACAGATGATGGCAAACACACAGGCACAATCATAAAAGAGAGAGAGAAGTTGCGCAACCATATCATCACCAACCACCTGGACCCACCATCTGTGAAGCTCGAAAATCCAAGAAACCCAAGGAGCTACATAGGGAAATGGGTATACTGCACTCCTGGAGGAACCTGTGCATATATGTATTGGTCATTTGAAGACCATGTTAACCACTATGGACATTTGGGAGGAATAACTAAAATATGGAGAGTAAGAGGAGATAAAGAAAAGGATATGTTTGTGGTCGACAAGTCGACCAGAGGGGGGACTGAAGTGGGAGAATGGAAGAACAGGCTCCCGCCCTTCCCCTCTCGCGCTTGGCCTAGAGGATCACGGCCTAGACACCCGCCACGAGAGGAGTTTGCCTATCTACCAGACGACCAAATACCCTGGTACAGGAACATACGGATGTGCCCACCTACCTGCCCAGCAGCCCGCCCTGTCCATGTCGACACCTGCGGCATGGATCAACTCGACTAAACCTACACGTCGTTAGAGATGCCATGACGACCTAGCCAACGGTCAGCACACCTGTGCAAACATGCACACCGGACACTCCCACACCAATCCACACGAAGAACATACTCAGTGCTATGACGTAGGCGACAGACATACCCACGGACGTGCATCTTTATTATTTTCCACATAGGCTCTCAAAATGTAGAAACGCAAGACGCATAATGAACTTATCTAAAAAGGCTTGCTCACGCTTCTTCTAAGAACTATGTACCATAATGAAGAATATAACGGAGACACAATACTGAGGATAGAGCAATATGATACCGTAACCTAAAGCGCTCTGCATCAAACGGTTCCACCTATGCACCAGGCCCAAGTAGGCCGCAAGCAAAAGCTTCCATGAACATTGAATGAGCAAGAGCTCGGTTGCTGACCCTGCAGAATGAGCCCGGCGAAAGCACACCGCCAAGGGCACGATGTTGCAATCTCGCACGCCCAAGCCGACGCCAAGGTCGCACCTGCAAGATAAACCAGGCACACAGTGGGAAAAACAATATTAATTGTGCTGAATTTTGCCTCAAACACGGTCCCACCTCACGTGACAAAGCCAAACCTGACAGGATGCCAAGCCCAGGAGGAAGGAGACGCCTGAATCCCACGTTTCAAGACACAGGCAGATACAATTAAAAGACTCATTGGACATCTGCAGCAGTGGGAGTAGTCGACCTCCCAACATATGAATAAATCCTCACATTGTTTACACCTACCCATAGTAAAACATTGTTGCAAATGACAGGTGCACCGCGAGCTGGGAACAGCGATAGTCTCAGACTGGGAGGCTCGCGAGCGGACCAATCAGAACATGGGGCTCTTATCACTGACGCCATTAACATTGACCAATCCTCAGAGGTCTTCATGTAACAATTTTCATGTATCAAATTGAAGGGACAGCCCAAGTATACCACCTGACTAACCCTCAACCACTAACACCGTTCTCTATATGTATGCTATACTAACCCTACCACTCGAGTAAACAATCCAGAGTGGAAATAGGTTTTTTGCTAAACTTTCTAAGGTGACGCAAGTAGCGCGTCATACTAAGGTAAAAAGGGCCTGCGGGCCCCACGATTGTGTGTGTGTCAGGACGGACGCGTACGATCCTTGACCCATCCCTGCCGTTTTGTCTAATAAACAGCAGAGTCACCTTGCTTCTTGCGTGTGTCTCATACTCTATCTCTTTTGGGATATACGGGAGGAGTTGGGGCCTCCCTGCCCGGAGGTCTACGGACGGCCCGGCCGACCCCGGCAGAATTTCCCCCCGACAAGATCATGAAGTTCAGAGGCCAGGCCCACTCGGAGAGAGGCAAGGCGCGATGTCCCAAAAAGTCTCTAGTGGAGATGCATTCAAGTCTTTGTAGCAAATTGTTATCAGCAGGTTGAACCAGTTCAGAACTATAAATGAGAAAAGCTTGGAGGCGACCCAACGGAAAGGAGAGGATTAAGACACCTCGCTCAATCCGATTGAAAGGGAAGCCAGGCGGACACGGTACCTTATTGTGGAGGGCAGCTCCAGCGGGGGAGGATGTTCCTGGTGGTGGATGCACATCGGGTCTTTGCCAAGAGTAGAGGGGTTCTCGTTGTCGAAGAAAAAGGAAGTCCGGTGCACCACCAGGGAAGAGACCAGCCGCGGAGTGCTCCGTCACAAGGCACCACCTTTTGGTCGCGGTACAGGGGTAGTAGCTATCCGGTTGCCGGGGTGCTCTGCACGGGCAATTCGACCACTGCGTCCTGAAGCGAATAAAAAGCAAAGGGGACTGGTTGTTTCCAACAGCCAGGGGAAGAGTCTCTCCGGCAGGGAGATCTCCTCTGTCGTCGGGAAGTGGTGAGTCGGTTCCGCAGGGCTCCACCGGAGGTGTTGTCGTGCAGGTCGGCTCAGCGTTACCCTCGTCGGATTCTTAGGTTCTGTGGTGACTTCTGAAGATCCAGTCCCAAAAGCCCTGCTTTTATGCAGAAAACCCCCATTCATTCAGCCTAGCTGTCAATCAACACATGCTAAGTGGTGAGCGGGAAGGCTCACCACTTGGGCCAATCACTACAGAGTGCGACCGGAGTTGGCAAGGCAACTCGGTCCAGGGTGCCTAAACCCCCTCCCACACCCCTGTGGTAACCCAGACAGAATGGCACCACTTTGGAGGGTCTCTGTACAGAGCCCGCCAAAAGTGGAACAAAGGGCTCAACCTTTGGTTTAGGAGTCACAGAGACGAACACAGACGCCATTTTACAAACCGAGTTCTGGCAGAAAATACCATCTGATAAACCTATTTAAGATAAGTAGATCGGTGGTACGTTAGAGATTAATGAGAAAAAGTATCAATCTCCAACAATGGGACGAATCCCATAGGGTTATGTTCGGGGTCGAACATAACAAGTAGTTTCCACTGCCACCAGCCAAAACTCGACGAGGGGGGACGGGACAGTGCCCCCTCGAGTAACAGATCTAGGAGTAATCGAATTACCCCTACTAGTACGTCCACAATAAGATGGTTTGTACTAGTCCTGTTAGTAAATTTAGGTCTAGTAAAGCCAATGGTGACTTTACATGCCCGGGGAGACAGTAGTCAGTCCCCGGGTATGGAGTCTATGGTGGGGGTCCGCTAGGACGCCCCAGTGTTATGGCACGTAGGGTGCGGTGTAACACACATAGAAAAACATATGAGACCCTATGGAGTAAAAGACCCCATAGCCCATCGAACACATTGACATTTCAAAGGAATTACACACACATACATGTCCAAGAGTGGGAGAAAAGAGTCTCACTCTTGGCAGGATGGAAAAAAACAAACTCCCGAAATCCAGCAAAGCTGCTGGGGGACTCACTAGGTTAGGAAATTCAGCCTAAACAGAGAATTCTCCCTAACAGCTGTACTAAGTATACTGAGCATTGGTCATTTTAACCTTTGGAATTGTTTTGAATTCCAGTAATTTACCATTAATATGAAAAAATATGCAGAATTAGTGTATGCAGAAATGCTTAAAGAGATTTGTATAGGTGTTCTTGAGGACAATGTGAAATCAGTGTTACAGGGAAGACTGATTTCTAACATGTTTGATGCGGATAGCAGTCCATGTGATGTGATGTTGTCTCTTAAGGAAACATTTCTTTAACTCTGTAGTGCTAATGTCAGAGAAGCAACCTATTGTGGAGATAAAATCATGCAATGTTTTAGATGTGTTAGATGCTCATGTTATGCCTTTAGAGTTGGATAAGAGAGCACAAGCTTGATTAGGTCAACTAGAAAATTCAATTTCTAAAACAGCAGGTCTGAAAGGAGTTTTAAAACTGTGCTTCAATGCACAAGTAATGTTATAGATAAATTTGAATGTAGGAATTGGTGTAGTTAATGGAGTGATGGTAAGAGCGATTGCATTTCACACTTTTCTTCATAGTTCAAATATTGAACATGTTGAAGTTAAGGGGTCGATTCATGGAATTAATGTGCGCCGAAAATTCCCGCGCAGAGGTGCCAAAACGTGCGATTCGCAGTAAAAGTGCGAAAATTGCCGTGCAAGTGCGAAAAACCAGCGCACATCGATTCATGGAAGTCCGTGTGCGAGAAAAACATTGGATGTGCGCTGAAAAAGTGCGCCGCACACGCCGGCGCACAGGTCATCCAACAGCGTGCGCCACTGCGAAATCGCACATAGCGCGGCGCACATCACAAAAGTAGGCGGAACACGGGGTGTAACACTCGGAATGGGAAACAACGTGTGAAAATATGGGCGTCACGGGGGAAGTACAGGAGGCAAGTGCGCGGAACGCCCACACACTCGCCTACAACCCGTATTCATGGAATCGAATAGGGCAAACCAGCGCACGGTCAAAGACGCGCACAGGGCCAAACAAGTACGCCACAAGAAAGCAGGCGGTAGCGTCACTGCGCCTGAAAAAAATGTGCGCCAAAATGTGCGCTAACAAAAAGCACCCATATACAGCCATGATGAATGGTCCATACAGTGGCCCTCTAGGACAAATGAGGTGCAAAGGGGTACCGACAAACACGGACACCCGCTGTGTGAAAAATAGCATTTGCGTGTGTTCCTGGGTGCGCGGGAAGTTCCACACGCGATTGGCCTGGGTACGTGTACTTCGGGGTGCGCGGGAAATTCCACACGCGATTGGCCTGGGTACGTGTACTTCGGGGTACGCGGGAAGTTCCACACGCGATTAGCCTGGGCACGTGTACTACGGGGTGCGTGGGAAGTTCCACACGCGATTAGCCTGGGTACGTGTGTTTCGGGGTGCACGGGAAGTTCCACACGCGATTGGCCTGGGTACGTGTACTTCGGGATGCGCGGAAAGTTCCACACGCGATTGGCCTGGGTACGTGTACTTCGGGTGCGCGGGAAGTTCCACACGCGATTGGCCTGGGTACGTGTATTCCGAGGTGCGCGGGAAGATTCACATGCGATTTCAGCAGGGTACGTGTATTTCGGTGGTGCCGGGGAATGCTACACGCGATTTGGCCGTGTGGGTCCTCCCAGGTGTTCCCTATACACCCTCCACGGCCCCGGCAGCAAGCCCACACCACAGGGGACTACCCTGCACCCCTGCTCATGTCCCACAGGCAACCCATCCACCATGGCCATGCCCCCCAGCCAACCCACATGTCACCTTGCACTACTGATCACCAACACATGTCTCCCAGCACCCCCAGCCCCCACCAGGCCCTCACACATGTCTCCAACCACCCCCACCCCCCAGCAGTGCAGGGCACCCTTCACCAGGCCCCCACACATGTCTCCCACCACCCCCACCACCCAGCAGTGCAGGGGCAGCCTCCACCAGGCCCCCACTCATGTCTCCCATCACCCCCACCCCCCAGCAGTGCACGGGCAGCCTCCACCAGGCCCCCACTCATGTCTCCCACCACCCCCACCCCCCAGCATCCAGGGGCACCCTCCACCAGGCCCCCACTCATGTCCAATCATGTCTCCCTGCACCCCCCCCAGCAGTGCAGGGGCAGCCTCCACCAGGCCCCCACTCATGTCTCCAATCACCCCCACCCCGCAGCAGTGAAGGGCACCCTCCACCAGGCCCCCACACATGTCCCCCTGCACCCCCACCCCGCAGCATCCAGGGGCACCCTCCACCAGGCCCCCACTCATGTCTCCCACCCCCCCTACCCCCCAGCATCCAGGGGCACCCTCCACCAGGCCCCCACTCATGTCCAACTCATGTCTCCCACCACCCCCACCCCCCAGCAGTGCAGGGCACCCTCCACCAGGCCCCCACACATGTCTCCCACCACCCCCACCACCCAGCAGTGCAGGGGCAGCCTCCACCAGGCCCCCACTCATGTCTCCCATCACCCCCACCACCAGCAGTGCAGGGGCAGCCTCCACCAGGCCCCCACTCATGTCTCCCATCACCCCCACCCCCCAGCAGTGCAGGGCACCCTCCACCATTCCCCCACTCATGTCCCCCTGCACCCCCACCCCCCAGCAGTGCAGGGCACCCTCCACCAGGCCCCCACACATGTCTCCCACCACCCCCACCCCCCAGCAGTGCAGGGCACCCTCCACCAGGCCCCCACACATGTCTCCCACCACCTCCAACCCCCAGCAGTGCAGGGGCAGCCTCCACCAGGCCCCCACTCATGTCTCCCATCACACCCACCCCCCAACAGTGCAGGGGCAGCCTCCACCAGGCCCCCACTCATGTCTCCCACCACCACCACCCCCCAGCATCCAGGGGCACCCTCCACCAGGCCCCCACTCATGTCCAACTCATGTCTCCCTGCACCCCCACCCCCCAGCAGTGCAGGGGCAGCCTCCACCAGGCCCCCACTCATGTCTCCCATCACCCTCACCCCCCAGCAGTGCAGAGCACCCTCCACCAGGCCCTCACAAATGTCCCCCTGCACCCCCACTCCCCAGCATCCAGGGGCACCCTCCACCAGGCCCCCACTCCTGTCCAACTCATGTCTCCCTGCACCCCCACCCCCCAGCATTGCAGGGCACCCTCCAGCAGGCCCCCACACATGTCTCCCACCACCCCCACCCCCCAGCAGTGCAGGGGCAGCCTCCACCAGGCCCCCACTCATGTCTCCCATCACCCCCACCCCCCAGCAGTGCAGGGCACCCTCCACCAGGCCCCCACTCATGTCCCCCTGCACCCCCACCCCCCAGCAGTGCAGGGCACCCTCCACCAGGCCCCCACACATGTCTCCCACCACCCCACCCCCCAGCAGTGCAGGGCAACCTCCACCAGGCCCCCACACATGTCTCCCACCACCCCCACCTCCCAGCAGTGCAGTGGCAGCCTCCACCAGGCCCCCACTCATGTCTCCCATCACCCCACCCCCCAGCAGTGCAGGGGCAGCCTCCACCAGGCCCCCACTCATGTCTCCCACCACCCCCACCCCCCAGCATCCAGGGGCACCCTCCACCAGGCCCCCACACATGTCTCCCACCACCCCCACCCCCAGCAGTGCAGGGGCAGCCTCCACCAGGCCCCCACTCATGTCTCCCTGCACCCCTACCCCCCAGCCACCAGGGGCAGCCTCCACCAGACACCCACTCATGTCTCCCACCACCCCCACCCCCTAGCATCCAGGGGCACCCTCCACCAGGCCCCCACTCATGTCCAACTCATGTCTCCCACCACCCCCACCCCCCAGCAGTGCAGGGGCAGCCTCCACCAGGCCCCCACTCATGTCTCCCATCACCCCCACCCCCCAGTAGTGCAGGGCACCCTCCACCAGGCCCCCACACATGCTCCCACCACCCCCACCCCCCAGCAGTGCAGGGCACCCTCCACTAGGCCCCCACACATGTCTCCCACCACCCCTACCCCCCAGCAGTGCAGGGGCAGCCTCCACCAGGCCCTCACTCATGTATCCCATCACCCCACCCCCCAGCAGTGCAGGGGCAGCCTCCACCAGGCCCCCACTCATGTCTCCCACCACCCCACCCCCCAGCATCCAGGGGCACCCTCCACCAGGCCCCCATACATGTCTCCCACCACCCCCACCCACCAGCAGTGCAGGGGCAGCCTCCACCAGGCCCCCACTCATGTCCCCCATCACCCCCACCCCCCAGCAGTGCAGGGACAGCCTCCACCAGGCCCCCATTCATGTCTCCCACCACCCCCACCCCCCAGCCTCCAGGGGAACCCTCCACCAGGCCCCCACTCATGTCCAACTCATGTCTCCCACCACCCCCACCCCCCAGCAGTGCAGGGCACCCTCCACCAGGCCCCCACACATGTCTCCCACCATCCCCACCCCCCAGCAGTGCAGGGGCACCCTCCACCAGGCCCCCACACATGTCCCCCTGCACCCCCACCCCCCAGCTGTGCGATATGCCTGGGTACGTGTATTCCTGCGGTGCGCGGGTAGTCTCCCATGCGATACCATCAGGGTACATGTATTATGGGTCCGCGTGAACTTCCACACGCGATACCAGCAGGCTACGTGTATTACGGGGTTCGCGGGAAGTTCCACACGCGATTGCCCTGGGTACATGTATTTCGGGGTGCGCGTGAACTTCCACACGCGACTGGGCCTGTGAGAGTGGGGTACGTGTATTCCAGGGGTGGGCGGGAATATTTACTTGCGACTGGGCCTGGGAGAGCGTGTTACGTGAATTCCTGGGGTGGTCGGGAAGATTCACACGTTCACCTACAACGCGCCGAAAAATAAATGGTCCAATCCTGAAACATGTACGCCAGCATGAAGCAGGCGTACGTCGACCCGCGCAGCATAAAAGGGCGCGCAAACAACAAACAAGCTCAGACGCCAGGATGAATATACCGTTCCTAGCAGCAGTGGCCGTGGGTTACCAAAGGAGGAGGAGGAGGATAGTGAGGGCCCGAATTTTCACTCCCAGAACCAGCCTTTTTGGGATGCCTGAAGACCAGGTGTATGGGAGGTACAGGTTTCCACCACACATAATACTGGACCTGGTCAGTGAGTGGGAGGATGACCTCACATCACCCACCCTGTGCTCCCAAGCACTCAGCCCCCTGGAGAAGGTCCTCAATGTACTGCACTTCTTGGCCACAGGATCATTTCAGCGGACAAGTGCCATAGTGAGTGGGGTATCACAGGCCACGCAGTCATGCTGCCTACACCAGGTCTTGAACATCATCACTGCACGCCCACCAGTCCGTAGGCACATATACCTGCCCAGGACACCTGCAGAAAGGCAGGCTGCTGCCCTCGATTTCTACGGTGTGGCACAATTCCCCAAAGTTTTAGGTGCCATTGACTGCCCCCATGTGGCAATACGTCCCCCCAGGGCATCTGAGCACATCTATAGGAACCGCAAGCACTGGCATTCCATCAACGTGCAGGTAGTATGTAATGCCAAGGGAATCATCACCTCAGTATATGCCAACTATCCAGGGTCCACCCACAACAGCTTCATTTACCGAATGTCTACCCTAAGCCGGGACCTAGAAGCTGGGCGGCATGGCGATACAAGGCTGCTTGGTGAGTATGAATGCCACTGCACATGCATGCATGTCAGATGCAGAGTTATGTCACTACCCCACTAATGATACCCATCACCTCCTCACCAGGGGACAGTGCCTACCCTCTGAGCACCCTCATGATGACGCCAATTCGGAACCCCATCACGCCTCCCGAGGTAAGATACAACACAGCCCATATTGCAACCCGGGGCATAGTGGAGCGCACATTCGGAGTGCTCAAGTCACGCTTTCGCTCCCTTGACCGTTCTGGCGGGCAGCTGTTATATGCGCCCCCAGTAGTGTGCAGGATCATAGTGGCAGCATGTGTCCTGCACAATGTTGCAACACGCCGGGGCCTGGCTGTGGACATGGTGGTGCCCCCACATCCCCAACCACATGCATGCCCGCTGCGCATGGGAGGGGAAAGGGCATGGGGTGAGGCAGCCCGTACGCAGCTGGTGGCTAATTACTTCACATAGAAATCACACCCCTGTGGAGTGCACACAGCCCTGGCACATACCATCTGATAAGCAATGATGACTCGACCTGACAATTATGATGAACAAAGGGACAGTCAACTGTCAAAACCATAGCAGCCTGAGATTGTTCATGTGGAAGTGTCACAATGTGTGCATCCCTACCTACACAAACACCACCAATGCAGTGTCATCAAAAGACACACTTCCATGCTGCAGAAATGAATACCCACTTGCAAAATACTACATGAGAACAGTGCCATGTCACCCAACCCCTCCCCGGCACGGCCACACAACACACCATGGCATTTCATGCAATGTGAGAGCAAAAAAATTAATCCCCACAACATGCCCCAAGTGTCACAAGCTACAGTGTCCCTAATGGAAACATGGCCACACTTGAAATGCTCACAGTAATGCAGGACCTACAACACACATTACCAAATACTGACCAAGAATACCAATCACATACACAACCTCCAACCTACCTTAAACATGAGATTACAGACTTAAAAATTTGCTAGCCTCACTACCTGATGATGCCAGCACTTCGAACACTTCCAAGTATACAGTGTTAGCGCCAACATGGACTCCAGTTCCAAGGTGGACCGCCTTGTGAAGACATGAGAAATGGACCTGCAAATTAGGAGGATGAGATGGATGCAGAGGCACATATCAATATACCATGCAGTGTACAATACAACAACAATATGCACTATGAATGTATGCACAGTATTGACTACAGACTGCCCACACATCGAATGGGAGTCCAACGTCACCATGTACGTCAATGTCACTTGGGCACACCCTTTGCAAGCCCATGGAAACGGGAAGCAGGAGGGGTGTGTGTCACACAAACCCAAGCATCTGAACCAAATTCACGACAAGCCTGCATGTGCCCAGCCACAATACAGCGTATGCCCACGGGAGCCACACAAGGCAACACACTGTCCAAAAAAATAAATAAAAAAAATAAAAAAATTAAAATAATCAAAAATGGCCATTAATGGGCCCGGGGGGGGGGGTGGGGGAGGCCACCCAGGAGGTCCGAGGACAGGGTACACACCAAAACCCACCTGTGTGGATCTTGCGGAAAAAAAACACCTCCATGGGCTCATGGCCTCCACGGCTACCCTATTGTGGGAGAATCACTGCTGTCGCTCTCCTCACCCTCTGCAGCTGCATCAGGAGGTGGTGGCCCTATGGGAGGCAGCCCATGCAAAGCCCTAGTCTGTTCCTCCATGGCAGCAAGCATGCGGGTGTGGTAGGACTCGTTCTGGAGGATAATTGTGCGTAGGTCCCAATGCAACAACTCACGGGATGCCCGGACCTCCGCCCTAATTGCCTGCATCTCAGCTGATGCAGGCTGAGACGTGAGACGCTCCAGCTGCTGGTCTGTCCTTCTGTTTGTTGAAGCCTCAAGCTCAACAAGAGTCGTCCTGAGGTGAAGGAGTTCCACCCTCAGGGCTTCCCTGTGGCCCTGGGACTCTATGGAAATGGCTTCCCGCAGAGTCGCCAGTGCCGCCAGCCTGTCCCTGTCGGACGCCAACATGTCCTCCCTATGTGACTGGAAGATGGAGTCTGTTGCCTGCTGTAGTCGCTCCATCAGCCTTTCGGGGGGGACAATGGAAGTGGCCACCCTATCCATGGCCTGAGCCATCATCTCTGATGATGCTGCCTGTTGGGTTGCCATACCGTATATGGATTGCTCCCATGCGCTATTGCCAGGTGGCGTACGGCCACCACGTTGGCGGGCACCACACTTGTCTGGGGCAAGGCGAACTGCGCCTTGCTGTGCCAGCACTGCCTGAGGCTGCAGGACTGCATTCCCCCTCTGATCTGCTGGCCCAGGAACAGGATCAGATGTTGCGGAGTGTGACCCTGCATCCGTAACCACCAAAGGTGTACCTGCCAACACTGACATCCCCATTGAGGGTTCTAACCCTGGTGCAGGTGGGTCGGACAGAACAGAATCCCTCCCAGGAACACTCACCTGCGACGGCACATAGGTCTCATCATCCGAATCGACACCTGAATACAGCTCGGGGGAGGTGCAGCCAGGGACACCCCTTGAGAGCACGACCTGCAGCAGTTGTGGGTTCTCACCCACCACCACACCACGTCCCTCACTGGTAGTCGGTCGGGCCTCAGACCCCTCCTCGGTCTGCACCATCTCCACAAACCCAGCAGTATCAAGTGCGTCATCCCCTGCAAAGACATAAAAGAAAACAAATGGAAACAGGCATTAGCACTATGGCACACAATTAGGGCTGAGAGGCTACAGAAACAGTACTTGATTGACACATGTCCCACATGACTAAAACCATCCCATGCATGCACCGTCACTGCGTGTGAAGGGTAGGCAGATGGCACACATTGATGGCACCAAGATGGAAGATGAACACATTTGCTGCATGCTGCCTAGCAGTGGCATCACACATTGGCCAGTGATTGGCAGGTCAAATACACATGCCATCACACAGATGGCATGTACCCTAGCCATAAAGTGAAGAGGGAGAGGAGGGCACCAATTGTTCATTCAGTCCAGTTTGCTCATGAAACTGTTTTTTTCATTGAAATGGTTCAAAAATGGTCCTATAGCACAGGGACATGTCTAAACAAATCATGTCCAGGGAACAAAGCCAGTCCACTGTACCATAGCCATGTCAGACATGTGACAATAGGACTGAGAAATGCAGAGTAAAAGTGGTGGTATGCAAACCATCTGCCTGAATAAACAGAGGAAAATAAGCAACAATGTTGTGGCAAGATGACACTTCAAGGGCAACTGGCGTGGTGTTGGGCTGGATGTCTAATGTTGGCAGAAGGGATACTGCTGTACCCAAATGCTGGTACACAGAATGTATTGGATGAGTCACATGGGTGACCCAAACCACTCAGGCACACACACCCTCACCTGACACCCAAACAGAAGCCCTCCCACACACACCATGCACATGGAAGACACACACATGCATGTGCACTCACCGGACAATGCCTCGTAATCTGCCAGTTCTACCACACCTTGCATCTGTTCCTCCATGAGGTAGGTCCCAGCAACCTGCTCATGTGGAGTGAGTTCTATGTCCTCTGCTGGAGACCCACCTCCAGTCACTAGAGTTGCGGCATGTCTTGAGGCCAGCTTATTCTTTGCCCTGCGCTTCAGGTCATTCCAGCGCTTGTAGCATTCAGTAGCTGTGCGCCTCACAATTCCAAGGGCACCTATGATGTCCGCGATGGTCTGCCAGTGTGCCTGACGTTGTGCAGGTGTGGTCTTGGATCCTGCAACAATCACCATTTTGCGGTCATGTGCGGACACATACTCTACAAGTGCATTCAGTTCGGCCTCATTGAAGCTGGGCTTCCTTGACGGGCTGGACTGTGTAGCCGTGTCTGGGGCATCAGCCTCTACTGGACGAGCACTCTTCCTCTTCCGCTTGGAAGGTGGTGGGGATCCTGAGTGTCCTACGCCGCTCTGGACACTAGGGGCAGGAGCCCCGGTGGACTCTGTACTAGGAGTGTGGGATTGCACACTCAGCATGGGAGTTGGTGCAGGCATTAGCTCAAGTGTGATGGTATCAGGGGGAATGTCAGCATGATGGACTTAGACCGACACTGTCCTGGCTGGGTGTGTGAGAGGTGGGGTGGATGGAGCCGCAGATGCCCCTGCAGCCTCCCCAGCCTGCCTACGCAGGGCAGCAGATGACCTAGCTGCCCCTGATCCACGTGGCCTGATGACACCAACGTGCACCGGCGCACGTGGCCTAGACCTGCTGACCTGGAAGTCAGCCATGGAGTCACCATGTGCCAGGTCTGGTTCCACAGTGGGCTGGTCCAACAAGGGCTGACCATGGATGGTGTCAGCCACGTTACCCTCAACCAGGGGGGGGGGCATGGGTGTCCCTGACTGCTCCTCCACACATGGGGGGCTAGGGGCACCCTGCAAGTCACGGCCACGTCCCCTACCGGATCCACCACGGCCACCCTTACGGCTTGTTCGCCTCCCAGCCATGGCACTGATGTTATTGTGCGTATGGGAGTCGATGTGAACTATTGTCCTGGGCAATTGGGGTCAGAGGGGTTGGGTACCAGATGGTAATCGTACCCTAGTGCTCTAGCAAGGCTGTATGTCACCCCTGGGAAAAGATGACGGGTCACGCAACGCACAGGCACCCCAAAAAAGGGAAGTAAGGTGCAAGCAACCCCTCCTAGACCACGTGTGTGGAAAAATAAACCTGCACTACGCTGTGGCACCCAGAAACACAAGAATGAACGTATGCGTGTCACACGCAGCCTAGAATGACCTCTGAAGGGGTATGCGACACACGGGGCAAGCACAGATGTTAAATACGTGCGCGACTCACCGTCTGCCAGGAACAAAAGTGTGAAAAATATGCGCATGTGCGCGTTGGCAACACCCCCGCCAAAAGAAGAATTGTACGCTGTTTGCGGAAACAGGCCCAGGAAAAAGAGGAAAAGAGAAAAAGCTGTCAGAGGTAACAGGGAGTACGAACTTGAAACGCCGTGAAGTAAATCGTGTGTGAACCGACAAGAAGTACAGATTTCACCCACTCGCTCTCCACGAAAAGCACGTATAAGGAAATGGCGTTCTACACGTACCTTTTATACACACGTCACAGACGCGCATACGCGATGAGGCCATTTCCACCAATTACACGCTTTGACACTCGGACGTGTATCTTTTTTTTTACACGCGCCATTCTCTACGGCCATGCGCGTGACATCATAGCTGCGCATGGGGGCCTTTGGGCCAATGAAATTGCGTATGCGTGCAGACGTGCTTACGCGCTAAAGGCCTTTCCTCGAATTACACGCAGACGTGCAGGATTTTCATGTGCCAAATCACTCTGTATCAAGCTGGCCACGCGTAAGCACACGGAAGACCACGCTCCTGCCCAGAAAGCTGATTTACTGCCCCCCCAGAGCCCCGAGCACGCTCCCACCTGCCATCTGCTGCTGCCTGACTGCCTGCTGCCCACGTGCCCTGCCATTTGCTGCCTGCACATCAGCCAGGGGTGCTGTTGCTGTGACCACCCCTGCTGGAACCGAAGACTCCCGACTGGGATTCCATCGCTCCACAGCCCAGCCCCAGGACCCAGTTGCCCACCCACTCCTGCCTCTGGGGATGTCATGTCGGGCACTGCAACATCTGGCACCACTGACAACCCCCGGCCAGAGAGGCAGAGGGGCACCAGCTTCAGTGCCAGGGAAGTTGGTGTCCTGGTGGAGCAAGTCCTGGGGCAGTATGATGCCCTCTTCGGAAGTGTGCGCTCCGACAAGGAAGGACGGACTCGGATCTGGACGGACATCGTGACTGCCATCAACGCGGAGGGGGTGGCAGTCCGCGACTTCCAACATGTCAAGAAGCGCTGGGAGGACTTCAGGTCCAGGACCCTGAACAATGCCCGGTGCCTCTTGAAGGCAGCGAATGCTAAGGGGCGCCGGGGCCACTTGTCGGAAGATTAGATGAGGGTCCTCAAACGCATTTCCCCAGCGCTCCACGTCCAGGTCCTTGAGAGGCAGACCCGTCTGGAGTCGAGCGGTAAGTGTACATGCATCATGATTGTAAGCTGTGCGTGTGGTGATGTGCCAGTAGTGTGCCGGTTGCACATCTGTTTGTATGGGGCCGAGTATGGGTGGGGGTGTACAGGGCCATGAGGCTAACACATGCGAGGGCTGTCATGTGTGAGACATGGATGGTGCTTGTGTGTAGGCTTGCATGCCAAATGCAGTTGTGTGGGCACACATGTTTGGATGAATGTGTATGTAAGTAGGCATGTTCGTGATGTCACGCATGTATGTTGTTTTCAGCTGCATGTATCAGCACTGTGTACATGTGCATGTGTGTGTATTTGAAAAGGGTGCAACAGTGATGCAACATGGATGCATGTGACAGCGGGATGTGGAAGCCTGATTGGCAGATGTGACATGGATGCCCATCGGAACACTGCAACACTTGGCTGAGGTGTACACATGCATGCAAGTGTGGTGGTGTGCGTGCATGTGTAGTGCACTCACTGTGTTGCATGTGATGTCTGGCTCACCTTTGACTGCTCATGCTGTTGTATGTGTATGGATGGTGCTGGCAGTTGCGATGTGGCTTTGGCATGGCTCATGTGTGCAAGTTGAAATGACATGTGTGTTGCCAATTGTGATGCCATGACTGAGGTTTGCCAATGCCACCCATGTGCAACTTTCATGTGTGTATGTGTCCATTGTACAGTGTCCTGATGCCTGTGTTTTATTTCTCCCTGTCTGCAGCGTCAACTGATGAAGAGGGCGGAGAAGGTGCTGTGGAGCACAGCGGCGGGGATCGCACAGCCAGCCGGAGACGCAAGGCCCGGCTCCCCTCCCAGGTTGTGATCTCGTCGGGGAGTGAGGAGTCCGGTGCCATGTCCCAAGCCGCAGCTGCCGGGGGGAGGTCCAAGAGGCGGAGGTCGGAGTTGGACTCCTCGGCAGCAGAAGGGGCAGCTGGGACCCCACAGGGCCCAACGGGGGAAGATGGCACGGAGTCATCCAGGTTGGTGGGGGGTTTGGTGGAGGAGGAGGCCGTGCAAGCAACAGAGACAGGGTCTGGAGGTGGGGATTCCACTGGTGCTAGTGGTGCAGTGCAGGACCAGGGACAGGCGGCAGCACAGGTCGCCGTGGAGGTGCCTGTGTACAATCCTGTCCCTGATCCTGTCACTGCATCATCTTGCACCAGCAGGGATGCCTACATCCAGACCCGTTTTCAGGCAGGGGATAAGCTCACGACAACTGACCTTCCTCTGCCTGCGGACGTGGCTATCCGGGTCCGGGTTGAGCCTGTCCTGACTGGTGTGGCATTGCGTCAACGGGCCATGCGAGGTGACCTGCAGTCTTTTCATGAGGAGACTGCACGTCATCTCGAATGGCTCGTTGACCGCGTCGGCCTACTGGGACAGGTCACCCAGGCCGGATTCCTCCGTTTGATGGGGCTTGCTCAGACCCCCTCCTCAACTGAACCCCCTATATGCCAGTCGTCCTCCGTTCCATCTTCCCAACCATCAGTCACCTGGGTGCCCTGTGGAGCTGCCTCTGACGGTGCGGCCAGGCTGTTGGAGGAGGCATCCCTGCCACAGTCGGGAGTCGGACGTCCAGCAGGGTTGGCCACATCGACTGCACCCCAGCCAGCGGAGGATGTGCAGGCAGCAGGAGGCAGTGCACGGGCAGAGGCGCAGCAGCAGCAGCAACGTGGTGGTAGCCATGATGGCTCAGGGCCTTCGACATCGGAGGGGCAGGCATCGGCCGGAGGGCAGGAGGACCCAGGACGGGAAGTGTCTTCCGTGTGGCAGCGGTTGGGCCATGCCATAGATGCGGAGCGGCAGCGGGCGGAAGAGGCATGGCTCATGATGGTCAGGGCGGAGAACTCCATGCGGAGGGCCCTGAGGCGGGCCGAGTGCCTCGAGGCAATCCGCAGGGAGTTTGGGGTGAACATGTGGACTGCCCTGCGGACCCTCGGGGCCATGGAGGAGGACCGCCTCCGGGACATTGAGCAGGAGTTCGATGATGCCCTGGCCCGGAACATCCCGAAGTGAGCCGTCGGACTAGCCTGCTGCCCTTGTAAATAGTTCTGTAGTTAGTGTTAGGTTTCCTTTGGTTTTGCATTTTTTTTGGACCTTTTGGACAATGGGCCACATTTTTGTATATAGTTTTTTTTTTTAGGTAGTGTTATTAGATAGGTTTCATTTCTTCGGTTGGGATCATGGACCCTGGATTGTTTATCTGTATATAGTTGACTTTTGGATTTTCAATTTTTTTTATGATTTCCCCATGGACCAATGGTTTTCATTGGATTTACTTTTGTGGACTGAGACTTTGGACACCTTTCCTTTGCATTATGATTTGTGGTTTTGCATTATTTCACGGACCTGCTGTTTTTTTTTTTTTAATTTCCATTATTGTTTGTTTATTTTTGATTCAATTTATGTTGCTTTTAATACATATTTTTTCTTCAAAGTTCAATGTGTAGTATCATCTCATTGGTTTCATGCATATCATGATATGGGTTTTGACATTCACTGACACCCATTGGGTGTATGTGAGGGACATGTGTTCATTTCCAAACTTGCAATTGGGGTTCTATCATGTTTTTGCCATTTCTAAGTGGGTGGATGCAATACTCAGGTGGGTGTTTGGCACTTGGAGGCTGACCATAAGGGCCAGGGATCTACATTGTGGTGACATGTTGGCTGGTGGACATGAGTGGGGGCCTGGTGGAGGGTGAACCTGCACTGCTGGGGGGTGGGGGTGCTGGGAGACATGTGTGGGGGCCTGGTGGAGGGTGCCCTGCACTGCTGGGGGGTGGGTGTGATGGGAGACATGAGTGGGGGCCTGGTGGAGGTTGCCCCTGCACTGCTGGGGGGTGGGGGTGCAGGGAGACATGAGTTGGACATGAGTGGGGGCCTGGTGGAGGGTGCCCCTGGATGCTGGGGGGTGGGGTTGGTGGGAGACATGAGTGGGGGCCTGGTGGAGGCTGCCCCTGCACTGCTCGGGGGTGGGGGTGGTGGGAGACATGTGTGGGGGCCTGGTGGAGGGTGCCCTGCTCTGCTGGGGGGTGGGGGTGCAGGGAGACATGAGTGGGGGCCTGGTGGAGGGTGCCCCTGGATGCTGGGGGTGGGGGTGGTGGTAGACATGAGTGGGGGCCTGGTGGAGGCTGCCCCTGCACTGCTGGGGGGTGGGGGTGGTGGTAGACATGAGTGGGGGCCTGGTGGAGGCTGCCCCTGCACTGCTGGGGGTGGGGGTGCAGGGAGACATGAGTTGGGCATGAGTGGGGGCCTGGTGGAGGGTGCCCCTGGATGCTGGGGGGTGGGGGTGGTGGGAGACATGAGTGGGGGCCTGGTGGAGGCTGCCCCTGGATTCTGTGGGGTGGGGGTGCAGGGGGACATGTGTGGGGGCCTGGTGGAGGGTGCCCCTGGATGCTGGGGGGTGGGGGTGCAGGGGGACATGAGTGGGGGCCTGGTGGAGGCTGCCCCTGCACTGCTGGGGGGTGGGGGTGGTGGGGGACATGAGTGGGGGCCTGGTGGAGGCTGCCCCTGCACTGCTGGGGGGTGGGGGTGCAGGGAGACATGAGTGGGGGCCTGGTGGACGGTGCCCCTGGATGCTGGGGGGTGGGGGTGCAGGGGGACATGAGTGGGGGCCTGGTGGAGGCTGCCCCTGCACTGCTGGGGATGGGGGTGATGGGAGACATGAGTGGGGGCCTGGTGGAGGGTGCACCTGGATGCTGGGGGTGGGGGTGATGGGAGACATGAGTGGGGGCCTGGTGGAGGCTGCCCCTGCACTGCTGGGGATGGGGGTGATGGGAGACATGAGTGGGGGCCTGGTGGAGGGTGCCCCTGGATGCTGGGGGTGGGGGTGATGGGAGACATGAGTGGGGGCCTGGTGGAGGCTGCCCCTGCACTGCTGGGGGGTGGGGGTGGTGGGGGACATGAGTGGGGGCCTGGTGGAGGCTGCCCCTGCACTGCTGGGGGGTGGGGGTGCAGGGAGACATGAGTGGGGGCCTGGTGGACGGTGCCCCTGGATGCTGGGGGGTGGGGGTGCAGGGGGACATGAGTGGGGGCCTGGTGGAGGCTGCCCCTGCACTGCTGGGGATGGGGGTGATGGGAGACATGAGTGGGGGCCTGGTGGAGGGTGCCCCTGGATGCTGGGGGGTGGGGGTGGTGGGAGACATGAGTGGGGGCCTGGTGGAGGGTGCCCCTGGATGCTGGGGGTGGGGGTGATGGGAGACATGAGTGGGGGCCTGGTGGAGGGTGCCCCTGGATGCTGGGGGTGGGGGTGATGGGAGACATGAGTGGGGGCCTGGTGGAGGTTGCCCCTGGATGCTGGGGGGTGGGGGTGCAGGGGGACATGAGTGGGGGCCTGGTGGAGGCTGCCCCTGCACTGCTGGGGATGGGGGTGATGGGAGACATGTGTGGGGGCCTGGTGGAGGGTGCCCTGCACTGCTGGGGGGTGGGTGTGATGGGAGACATGAGTGGGGGCCTGGTGGAGGTTGCCCCTGCACTGCTGGGGGGTGGGGGTGCAGGGAGACATGAGTTGGACATGAGTGGGGGCCTGGTGGAGGGTGCCCCTGGATGCTGGGGGGTGGGGGTGGTGGGAGGCATGAGTGGGGGCCTGGTGGAGGCTGCCCCTGCACTGCTCGGGGGTGGGGGTGGTGGGAGACATGTGTGGGGCCTGGTGGAGGGTGCCCTGTTCTGCTGGGGGGTGGGGGTGCAGGGAGACATGAGTGGGGGCCTGGTGGAGGGTGCCCCTGGATGCTGGGGGTGGGGGTGGTGGTAGACATGAGTGGGGGCCTGGTGGAGGCTGCCCCTGCACTGCTGGGGGGTGGGGGTGGTGGTAGACATGAGTGGGGGCCTGGTGGAGGCTGCCCCTGCACTGCTGGGGGTGGGGGTGCAGGGAGACATGAGTTGGGCATGAGTGGGGGCCTGGTGGAGGGTGCCCCTGGATGCTGGGGGGTGGGGGTGGTGGGAGACATGAGTGGGGGCCTGGTGGAGGCTGCCCCTGGATGCTGTGGGGTGGGGGTGCACGGGGACATGTGTGGGGGCCTGGTGGAGGGTGCCCCTGGATGCTGGGGGGTGGGGGTGCAGGGGGACATGTGTGGGGGCCTGGTGGAGGCTGCCCCTGCACTGCTGGGGGGTGGGGGTGGTGGGGGACATGAGTGGGGGCCTGGTGGAGGCTGCCCCTGCACTGCTGGGGGGTGGGGGTGCAGGGAGACATGAGTGGGGGCCTGGTGGATGGTGCCCCTGGATGCTGAGGGGTGGGGGTGCAGGGGGACATGAGTGGGGGCCTGGTGGAGGCTGCCCCTGCACTGCTGGGGGTGGGGGTGATGAGAGACATGAGTGGGGGCCTGGTGGAGGGTGCCCCTGGATGCTGGGGGGTGGGGGTGCTGGTAGACATGAGTGGGGGCCTGGTGGAGGCTGCCCCTGCACTACTGGGGGGTGGAGGTGGTGGGAGACATGTGTGGGGGCCTGGTGGAGGGTGCCCTGCACTGCTGGGTGGTGGGGGTGATGGTAGACATGAGTGGGGGCCTGGTGGATGGTACCCCTGGATGCTGGGGGCTGGGGGTGGTGGGAGACATGAGTGGGGGCCTGGTGGAGGCAGCCCCTGCACTGCTGGGGGGTGGGGGTGATGGGAGACATGCGTGGGGGCCTGGAGGAGGCTGCCCCTGCACTGCTGGGGGGTGGGGGTGATGGTAGACATGAGTGGGGGCCTGGTGAAGAGTGTCCCTGGATGCTGGGGGGTGGGCGTGGTGGTAGACATGAGTGGGGGCCTGGTGGAGGCTGCCCCTGCTCTGCTGGGGGGTGGGGGTGGTGGTAGACATGAGTGGGGGCCTGGTGGAGGCTGCCCCTGCACTGCTGGGGGGTGGGGTGCAGGGAGACATGAGTTGGACATGAGTGGGGGCCTGGTGGAGGGTGCCCCTGGATGCTGGGGGGTGGGGGTGGTGGGAGACATGAGTCGGGGCCTGGTGGAGCCTGCCCCTGGATGCTGTGGTGTGGGGGTGCAGGGGGACATGTGTGGGGGCCTGGTGGAGGGTGCCCCTGGATGCTGGGGGGTGGGGGTGCAGGTGGACATGAGTGGGGGCCTGGTGGAGGCTGCCCCTGCACTGCTGGGCGGTGGGGGTGGTGGGAGACATGAGTGGGGGCCTGGTGGAGGCTGCCCCTGCACTGCTGGGGGGTGGGGGTGGTGGGAGACATGAGTGGGGGCCTGGTGCAGGCTGCCCCTGCACTGCTGGGGGGTGGGGGTGATGGGAGACATGAGTGGGGGCCTGGTGGAGGGTGCCCCTGGATGCTGGGGGGTGGGGGTGGTGGTAGACATGAGTGGGGGCCTGGTGGAGGGTGCCCCTGGTGGCTGGGGGTGCAGGGGGACATGCGTTGGTGGACAGTAGTGCAAGGTGACATGTAGGTTGGCTGGGGGGCATGGCCATGGTGGATGGGGTGCTTGCGGGACATGTGCAGGGTAGGCCCCTGTGGTGTGGGCCACCTGCAGGGGCCGTGGAGGGTGTAGAGGGAACACCTGGGAGGACCCACACGTGCAATTCACGTGTGGTGCTCCCCGCGCACCCCTGGAATACACGTACCCTGATGGAATCGCGTGTGATACTTCCCGCGCACCCCTGAAATACACGTACCCTGCTGCTTTTGCGTGTGATACTTCCAGCGCACCCCTGGAATACACGTACCCTGCTGTTTTTGCGTGTGATACTTCCCGCGCACCCCTGGAATACACGTGCCCTGATGGAATCGCGTGTGTTACTTCCCACGCACCCCTGATGTACACGTACCCAGGACAATTGCGTGTGAAACTTCCCGCGAACCACTGAAATACACGTTCCCCGCTTGGTGTTTGCTGTTTGGCAGCCCTGTGAACTGGTCCAAGGTTAGCGCAGCCCTTTGCGATGATTTGGAGATTTTAAAGACTTTTCCTTGCGCGAGGGCGTTCTTTTGGGCGTAACTGGCACTGCTGCAGGGTCGCTGCGCCACTCTGCGCCACGGCTGGTTTTGGAGGCTAAAATCCATGAATACGCTGTGCGATGATAAGGATTTTTTCGCACGCGGCTGCCACTTTTGTGCGAATTTCTATGAATTACCCTGTAAATATGATCATGTAGATGGAACTCATTTGATTTCTCTGACCTTGGCACGTTTCATGCTTTTTATGGATACCTTTGTGAAAAGAACACAGTTTCCATTGTGCTCTGTTTACGCAATAACTATTCATAAATCACAAGAGTTGACTTTAGAAGCAGCACTTATTGACATTGATCACAAAGTGTTTAAAGAAGCAATGTAATATATAGCTTTGTCACGTGTGAAAAACCGAGGTTTATTTTTGATAAACTTTGATGAACGAAAAGTGACAGCTGACATTTCTTGCATTGAAGAAAACAATAGGTTGTGTGCACTGTATGCTCCTCACCTGAACCTTATACCTGTTCCTACAAATCAGTCATATAGGAAACAATGCATCAGGGAAAGTACATTCAAATTAAATCAGTCCACCCTAAAAAACAACAGAATTTAATGGAGTTGGAGAGTTGTTCAACTACGACATAACATACTCTCATTGCAGATTTAGTAATGAAACAATAGTTGAATGCTATTGTAATGCAGCTCTGTGTATATTTGTTCAAATGACTCCATTGATGCAAGAAATAGCTTCCACGGCAGAGAAAAGGCTATCATTTCTTCAAATATCTGTAGATGAAAAATCACGCAGTTTACATTCAGCAATGTAAATCCAAAATGTAGTAGCTGTTTTAAGTGGAAATCAACAATTTTCTCAAAATACAAAGGGACACAGTCAAGAATTCTTCATGACTGTCTTTGATTTATTGGTGAAGGAAACAGTTAGTGTAGATAGGTATGTAGGAATTAGTTACACGTCTTAGCAAAGAAAAAACAGAATTGATGATTGTAGGCACTGAATTTAAATTATGGAATTTGAGTGTGCAATACCAGTACTTCAATGTAGCAGTTTGTAGTATTAAAACACAAAAAAAGTAAAAAACCTTGTTGTATATCTGGATTAAAATGTGTATATGAAAACCAAGGACAGTAGTTTGTTCTTCTCCATGGTGTAATATGACATTTCTGGCACAGATTTGCCCTTATACATTGTGTGTAAAGTAAGAGACTTTAGGTAGTGCTATTGCGGGCTGAAAAATAGATTACTGCAGTAGCCTCTTGGTGGGCATAGCGAATTCTGAGTGTGCAAGATTACAAACTATTCAAAATTATCTAGTCAGGGTGATCACTGGCTTAAAAAGACAAGATCATGTCTCTGATGTAAGGCACAGCATGCAATGGCTTCCCATTGAAGCAAGACTACACTTTTGCTTACTAGTTATGACCCATAAATGTTTGACTGGTGTGTGCTCTTTATACCTGAGGGAATTGCTGATCCGCAAATCATGTGCAACATCTATGAGGTCCAATCATACTAATCAGCTGGTAACACCAGTTTACAAGCTCACACAGACCAGGAAAGGAGCTTTTTATCTTGCTGTTCTACATCAACTGACCAACTGAGAAAGAAACTGAAGACGCCATTGTTTAGATCATTGTTGGCTGATTTTGTTATATAGATCTCCTCTGCCTCCTATTAGAATTACACTTCCACTTTTTGTGTCTTCCTCTGTACTGTCTTGTATGTTTTCTTGTTATTTTCCTGAGGTCTCAAGCCTCTGGGTCATGTGGTGGGCACTATAAATTGATAAACATAAAGTAATCATATGTGTCAACAATGTAAGAAAGGGTATTCTACTCTGGATCTTTTTGAACGATTTGTGTATGTGCCTATCCCTGATCAGAAAAGTGTACATTTGTCTGATCTTGTAACTAAAGCATTTCATGACATGCAATGCAGTGACTGTGGTTGTAATTCACAATCAACACTGCAAAATCTAGTTTTTAATAAGTATGTTTTGATTATGTTTCAAAGATACAGGTGGTCATTAGAAGGTTGGAGGTAGCCACGGTGCTAATAGCACCATGGCTATCCCCTTACCACATATCAGGCCGGGTTCCTCGAATGAGGAATTGCCGGCCCATTCCAACCTTGGAGGACCCGGTAATTCCTCATTCAAGGAACCTGGTCCCGGTACCTCCCCATTCCCATTCGAGCCCCCATAGGGCTCAATGGGAATGGGGAGCATGCTAATAACGGGCATGTTAATAACGGGACCGTTATTAGCATGCTGGTCCTTTAGCGGCTCCCGCTAAAGGACCTCGTAATGCAGCGATAAAGGGTTAACGGCACCAGCACCATTACCGGCACCGTTAACCCCTTACCGCCAAGGTCGTAATGACCCCCACAGTGTAGATGGTAGGCAGACAAATACGTCATTAATGAATTTTAAATGTGGTCATGTTTCTGTTAGTAAGAAAACGTTTAAGACGTGTGAAAAATTATTTTTCATGAGTCGTTATTTATTGAATGTCGGCATGTTTGCAATGACTCTATAGTCATACACCAAGCTAGATTGCCAAAAGGTTTGAAGAATGCTAACTTAATGTTGTTAGGAGCACATTTTTTTAATATATGTGTAATATTCTTTGTGAATATAAACATGCAAAATAAAAGCTTGAAATGGAAGATTAGTGTAATAAGTGCTTAATATATTGTAGGCGATGGATTGTTCCAAGGATATACTTTAAAAAAATGTTACAAAATAAATGTAGACGTACTATTCTATACATTGGAAGAGAAAACAGCATTCTGCAATCTTCTACTTCTGTTTTATTGTGTAAAACACTGTATAATGTAATATGTACAAGTGTTCCCTATAAGTGCTAGGTTACATAAATGGTTCCATGTACATTATTTTAAGTGTGAGGTAGTGTATAAGGGCATGACTGTTTATATATGAAACAAGTAAACAGAAGGTTATAGATACAAGAACCATACAATAAAATGTTTGAAAAATAAATGAGATGTAACTACTAATAAGAGTTTTAGGAAAACATTTAGATATATTTCGTTTACTTATTATGTGTATAGGTGGTGAAAATAAGTATGCACACAACATTTTCTTTTTATATTCTAATTGAAATAAAATTGAAAATACCTTACTCAAGGGGTTAGTTTGTTAAGTGTATAAATATGTTATATGTGCAGTGTGAAGTTTTTAGAAAAGTCATCCAGTCTATTCAGTCATCAAACCATACATGTTTTTCCATTTCATATGGTTGGTTTAAGAAAATTGTCATTAGCTTCTTAGGTGTGTAGGTGGCCAGAAAAAGGGCACTCACCAAATGATGAAAGAAGTTATGCAATGGGAATGTAGATATGTTTTTATATATAGTGCACACTGCGTACAACTATCTGTGCCAATAGAAGATTACATAACAATTCATAGTGTATGACAGATTTTCAAAAGCATGCTTTCAAGTACTTGCTGCTGCTCCTAACGCAAGTTTTCTGCAATACAGTCTAGCTTAATGGCCTGTAGCCACAAGACTTTTTTTTCCCATTCATACCTATCCTGATTTTGAAAAACGTTACCACATTGCTGGTCACTGGTGGCCCTGCTCGTTACTGACCCTGCAATAAAAATATGCATGGATGTCCTCAAACTTTTTTCAAGTTTGCAAACATCACAGTGAAGTTCCCGAACATCTGAGATTTTCACGGACATCGGTAAAGAAACATCACCTTTTCTGGCCATATCTCATCCCTTCCTCCTCACTCCTCACCTCTCCTGAGATTGTTCCATTAGTTTGATAAGCATAATGTTGAGTTTTTAATATGTTTTTACTGCGATATTTGTGGACTATGGACGCAGTTCACAAATCCAACATGACCTCCAATTCAAAAGTGTTGATCTCACATTTTTCATTGACCAGTATGTGGGCTGGTACAATATTTGCAAATGTCACACTGCTCCCTGATTGACCAGCAGGCATCCGAAAACACTGAATCAGGAAGTGAGTTTACGGACCAGATGCAGATATCATCAATTTCTTATGACTGTAGGGAAAATGGGGCTCTGAATTGTAACTGGGGCAGAGTTTTATCAAAAACCGAGACTCTGGTGTGAGATTCTGATGTGAATATGGTGTGTGTCAGTGTTGTGAATTAATACTTCCATAGAAGCCATTGTGTGCTTTCTTTTCATATGCCTGTTACCTCAAACCCCTTTTGCAGATGAAGTGAATACGAAATGTTAAGGATACCCTAGTCCTTTGCAAATCTAGCGATTGCGATCTGGTGGTTTGCACTGTTTCAGCTTACACACACAGGGTGTGAATCATTAGATTAAAACATATTGGACGCAATGTTACACAGTTCGAATGAGAGGGGTGTTATCTGCGTAAGGGAGTTAGGTAGACCCACAATAAATATTAGTAACCTGTTCTGGGATGATAGCTAGGATGTGTTTTCAGACACACTTCTGTAACTTAACCTGGTAAGGGAATGCTCCTTTTAATTACATTGTTTTTATAGATTACCATTGTGCCTATTGTTGATAGGTAATTCAAGCACATGCACTTTATCTAGTAAATATATTCTCTTTAGAAGGATAATAAACTTTAATATGGACGCTCTTACTTTGCACATGCTTTTTATCTAGTAAATATTTGTATACAATTGATTCTGTCAACTTTGGAAATTGTTATGTTGATTTTGACAGAGGGACAGCTAGGTTAGTGGAGAGGAACCTGTGTTCTTTTGTCATTGTTAACCTTGTGTTTTAGATGAGATAATTATTTTTTATATGTTGAATTTTTATGCTCTTTTAAATGTTTGTTTATGGCTGATTACCCAAATAAAGATATTGGGCATCATTACGAGTTGGGCAGTATGACGGCAGTAAACCTGCTTGAATACTGCCCACCTGAAATACTGTTACAGCCACTTGGTCTGATGGAATTTCCACTGGATTCTAAGTGGCGGGGGTAGTGTAAGTCCCCATTTTCTTTTAGTCGATTGGACTCATGTTTTTTTTGGCAGACTTTTCTCTGCAGTAATTCTGCAGATTCTGCAGATTTTTCGGTGGTGAGTGGGAGAATTTACCTTAGGGATTTTTCTGGCAGTAAATCTTCCTCCTCAGGTCTGACCTCATAATTTGGCGCAGCGGTAAAGTCAACGGTAACAGATTTACCGCCAATTTGACCGCTTAACGCCATACTTGTAATGATGCCATTTGACTGAGTGACTGAAAACATAATTCCAGTGGATGTGGCCATGCAAAATGATAGTGTATATTCTCCTCAGTATTGCATGGAAGGTAGGTGACACAAAACACACACTGGACGTTGCCGACCAGTAACCCAAAGCTGCACTCCCAACGGGATGAAATCCCAGGTGTAATCTTCACAACTAGAAAGGGTTAATAAACTCCTCCATGGAGTCACTCCTCCCGGTAGTTGAAGGTGTTAAATTATAATCTTATAGCAAGAAATGTATATTTATACTTTCATTGTATTCAAAAATCATAGTTAATAGAATATATCCATGTTTCCATATTCATGTCCGCCTGCTGGCATATAGTAAGGAAATAAACCAAACTGACTCAAGACAGGTTGGAACAGGTAAAAAATATGTTTTTATATAACACAATCACTTGAAACCACACTGTTAAACCCACAGTGTGGGATGTAAATGATAATAATTGTAGAAAAACAGTGTTTCAAACAACAGTAGTACAATTGAGCTGCAAAAACACTCAAGTAAACCTTAAAGGTAGGTGAGAATAGTATACAGGCCAAGGTGCACATAGGAATATGCAGTGTGCCATTTTTGGACGTGGTGAGGAAGGCTATGTGCCACGGCACAAGTTAAAGTCTATTCATTTGTCTGTGTATCACAATATCCTCAAGTATGACTGTGGGGTTCACATGAAATGCATGAATGTGAAATCAAAAACTCTGCTTTCCTGGCATTCAATGAGCAGGAGTGCAGAAAATAGAATCAGGACTGGCTGGGCTGCTCACATTTGCCCTGGGGACGAATTGGAACTCTGTCACATGAACCTGAGTTGTTGCAATGTATTTATTTTATTTTGTAATTTATTTATGTATTTATATTCAGCAGAAACAATGCTTTTTTGATCACAAAAGAATGTACAATAGAAAATAAATCAGATTTGTCAGGAATCAGTTGAAAGACATTCTGACCAGCTTGTGGAGGGGAGTAAATGCAACAGTCGCCGGGGTCAATGCATAAGTGGACATACATTATGGACAACCAACATTTGACATTTTTAAGTGCACGTAGGCAGTACAGCCTTCTGTGCGAAGGATGTGACCATGATGGGTGAATCGCTAGAGTGGAGACAGAGGAAGTGAGAGACAGACACAGGATAGAGGTGCGGGAAAGGTCTATGTGTCACCACAGCCAAGAACATTTTATTGAGACCCCCTATTAAACATGTTTTTAGCCCTTCAGTGGTCTTCTCAATTTGAATCTCATCTGAAAATATTCCTCCAGTACATTCTGAAATGGAGATTCAAAGATACTCATGTATCATGTACATGTTCTGCTCACCGTACCCCGACTCAAACCTCTTGAGTGTCACTCGCCGACTCAAACCTGATGTTTGCACACAGCGGTCTTTCTAAATTGAACTGTCAGGCCCTGCGATGTACACGAGGATCCGGAAACAGCTGTGATGGGGAAAGAGTATGAGTGTGTGTTTGTGTTGCATGTTTGTGTGCGTGTTTTGTTTATTTTCAGGGAGTGTGCGGGTCGCAGAGGGAGGAGCGTGCATGGGGTGAAACCCCCCAATTTTGAACAAATCCATGGGGGATGCTGCTTATGGAGGTTGAGGTTTGGGGGTAAGGCAATGTGGGTTTTTGGGCCCCCCAAAATCAGCCCAACAAAATCAGCTTTTTTGTTGGGTCACCTACAAAAAGCGAAATTATCACATAGAACCCTTACTGCACTCGTACTAGGTTCAAACCGCTGGTACACTAACTGGAAGCCTGAACCACAAAGAGCAGCAACAAGGTGTTATTGCCTTCTAGCTGCCCCCTTTGTCCAGTTTTGGGCCATAGAGACTTTTAAGTCACTTGTATCCCTTTTGCACCCAAGAACATAACCTTGCAAAGAACATTGTGGCCATTGCTTGCAATTCACCCCCCTGAATCATCACTCAGAGTGCTGCCTCTTGCTATCTGTGAAAATTCTGTGTTTATTCCTCATGGCTGGGTTTTTTGTAGTGTTTTCTATGTAGGTGCTACTGCATATGGTGTGTTTGATTAAAGTGTATATATATTTTTAAAGAACCTTGATTGGACATACCTTTATTTTGGACTGTTATACTTTGTTGTGTTGGTTGCTACAAAATTACATTCACAACTCACTTGAGAATATAGCCTTCCCTCGGCCTATGTTACCACAAAAGGTGATGGAGGCCTATCTCTTAACTGTGCCTGTTTAACCTGTATGATTGTGTTGGCTCTTAGTTTGTAGAAGTGCTTTGGCTAAGTAGGCACAATAGTCTCTACTCACCCGTGTTCTCCTAGAGGGCCAACGTCAATTCATTACAGCACAAACATGGTTTTCACTAGCTGGGCTTGTAAACCCCCAGTGTGTGTGTGTCTCTGTGTGTGTGTGTGAGTCAATGACGCACTGAGCCTATGTGTGGGCTAAGGGGATAATATTTGTGGTGGGGAAGAGGGTGTGAGGGTTGAGGGGGAATGCGTTGGGTGGGGAATTGAGATAGTGGGGGAGGAAATGTAGGGCTCAGAGGTGAAACTCCCTGATTTAACAATAAATCCCAACAGAGCTGGAACAGGTGGAGTTGGAGGCAGGATAGCCTTCTCGAAGTGTTCGGGGTTTGAAATCTCTGAAAATTATATTTTTTGTGTCTTTGGCCCTCATTACGACCCTGGCGGATTTTTTCCGCCATCGACGGACTTTTCCGCCATGGCGTAAAGTCCGTTTACGCCATGGCGGATGGCGGACTTACCGCCCCATTCCGAGGTTGGCGGGGCGGTAAGTCCCCATTGACCCATTTACCCTTCCCCATTCCCATTTCGGCCCCATAGGGCTCAATGGGAGTGGGGAAGGAGTTAATTACGCCACCGTACATTACGGTGGCGTAATTAACACCAAGGTCCCATAGCGCCATGGATTTCTACGCCCGCAAAAAGCGGGCGGAAAAGTGACCATGGCGCTTTGGGAACTCGTAGTTGGCGGTAAGGGGTCGGCGCAGCTAACGCTGGCGTAAATCCCTTACCGCCAGGGTCCTAATGAGGGCCTTTGTCTCAAAATGCCGAAATATCACATAGTACCTGGGTGACAGGCTGATGGAAAAGAAGGCTGCAGAGAAGTCTGATTGGCTCTGTTGGAGCAGTCCTGTGGTGCAGTCTGATGGGCTGCCTGTTGTGGGGACTAGAGGGCAGGCTGATGGGCTTCCTGGGGAGCAGGCTGATCAGCTTCATTGTGTGGGTCTGGAGGGCAGGCAATAGGCTTGCTGCTGAGGGAGCTGTACTTGGATAAGGATGTTCAGTAGCTGCCTCAGTAGGAGCGAGTAAGGTGCAGCTCCATCTGTCATGCTAGGAAAGTGTGTTTGATTGGTGGTGTATGAACTTTCCCAACTCGTTATTTGCTACTTGGTTACATGTGTGGATTGTTGTCGGTGCTAGTATAGCTTATGAGGCTGGCTCAGCCCTCTTGGTGAATTATCACTTTTTCTCATGCAAATAGCGTCTACTTGTACAAGGCTGGTGCTAAATCAAGACTCATTTTGCTGTATATTAATTAATTTCTCTGTTCAAAGCGGTAAAATAATGTACAAAAGTCAGGCAGTAAAATCACAAATATAACATGTGCGATTTAATTGTCCCACAAGTCTTAAAAGTGTGTTTCACGGCGAAAGGTTTTAGGCAAAGTTTGCATGCAGACCACTACACACAACTATGACTACAGGTGTAAGCAAAACCAGCCTTTGGTATACGTCTGTACCACACAGTTTTTGGTAGCGAGCTGAGCAACCAGGCGTATCTCAAGCGGGAATGTGAGCTTGTAATGAGTTTACACAGAGGTCTACAATTACAAGTATTCAAATAGACACTTACACTCAAGGTTTCTTGGTAAAACACTTATTAATTTATTACATAGTCAGTTAGAAAACATTCACTAAAAGGGGGCAACCAATATCACACAAAAATATCCTACAATACTTCACACTAACCAGTTCTGAAACATTTAAACTACTTTACTAGGAGCAAAATGGCATTCAGACATTTGAAGAAGGAGCAAAAAGGCATAAGCTAACTAAACAAATATTAGTTACTTTTAAACAGTGCAAATAGTTTGAGTTCACCAGAGGAGTTGGTCCAATGCAATAGGTAGGCCTAAGTCAATGGACTAGAGTCTTGTATAGGTAAAAACGGTTCTGGTTGATAAACTGAAAAGTCTTTACCACAGTTCTTGGAAGTAGTTCTCTGAAGAAAGAGTTATATGTCGGGTCACAAGCTGACTAGGCCTGCAAGTTGCCAAAGTTTCATGCACTTTCACAATGAGCGGTAAGTTCTCCCAGTCAGGTTTTCACAGTACCTTATATTGAAGAAAAAGATGCAGCTGAAGATGTCTGTTCCTGGCAGTTCCTGCAGATCTCGCTGTTCCTGAGCCTCAGTCATGGGGACAAGAGGGAGGACACAGGGGACTCATGCACTGTATGGGGACTGGTCACAAAGCTGTCAAACTGGCAATTCTTTGATTCTGGTAGCTGTCTTCAAGCACACAAACTGGTGTCCTTCTCCCTGGCTATTTGGTTTCCTGCAGCACTCTGAGGAAAATACAACCAACTCCGAGAATGGTGTCCAGGTGGCCTACGAGTTGATTGGTCCTACCAACTCAAAGGAAGAAGTCGTCCTTGAAGGGCTTCTATGTCGACATGAACTTGGTGATTCGGACCTGCAGCAGGGCTTCACCGGGCAAACCAATGGTCTAGGAGTTGCAGCAGCCCTCCTCTTCCAGCTCGTCTTCGGTTCTTTTGTTCCAGTGGTCGACTCTGCCTTCCAAGCCAAGAGACTGGTCTTTTAAACAGTTTTCTCGCATTCATCCCAGCCTACCTGCCACTCACCCAGCAGGGTGGCTGTCCTTGCCGGACAGTCAGCCACCCAATCACGCAAGAGTGCATTTGGGTGTCCTAGGAGACTAAGCACAGGGAGTTACGGGCACCTCTATCACTGCCTGCCCACCCCAGACACTCAGGTGCCAGAGGCGGAATTCAGTCCTGAAGCCCACCAAAGGCATAGGAAACCTAGTTTGTCGTGCAGAAACAAACTCTAGAAGAACCTTTCCAAAAAGAAATGATGAAAAAAGAACACTGGGACCCATTTAAACAAAGGAGGCTCAGACGGCATCTTAAAAGAAATAGCTCCCGCGATTTAACGCTACCGGTGTTTGCGGTCGGGGAAAATCATGGTAATTCCTTGTAAAACCACTGTCACCAGCCGTTTCGAGAGGAAAGGGTAGCATTTGACTGCTACATGAGTTTCTAAGCTGTAAGTGATTTCAATCCGGCACACACCCAAGTCAACGCCTAGCATGTAGTGCACAACTGAAATACTTATTTTTGTCTAAAAGTTCTTTATTCTGAACGATATACCACTCATATCATGGAACCCCCCAACCCCGGACACACTGAACCAGGAATCAGGCTGGTTTGCAAAGGTAAACATTTATTTATGTATTTAAAATTTAATCACAATATGTCTTAATAGGTACACAACAATCTACAATGGGGTGCGGTAACACCATGAATACTATCTTTAATGCACAAGGAGTAATTAGTGAGCAAAACCATTAATTGGAGAAAATAATACTTTTGTGTTGGTTCAAATCAGATAGCACTGTGGTTAGAGGTTCCCCCTGCACAACCCTCAACCCCCAATAGGCAATGTAAAGAAATAGGAGGAGAGAGCAGATATTCAGGAATTGCAGAAATCAAATGGAAAATCAATCCCACTTGCCCCTTTTCAAACACAAGAGAAAACAAAATAGACTGTCAAGCTGTCAAAATGGCTTTTAAAGTTATCTTTACAATGGACTGGGCAAAAACA
Source organism: Ambystoma mexicanum (assembly GCF_040938575.1). NCBI lineage: Eukaryota > Metazoa > Chordata > Amphibia > Caudata > Ambystomatidae > Ambystoma > Ambystoma mexicanum. Next base: position 1,190,531,326 of record NC_090924.1, read on the forward strand.
CCAAATATGATCAAAATTGCTGAAATTGTTCTAAATTCTTATGGGAGCCGCTTTGGATAGTTGCACATAAACACAAGCAATGATTTAATGGCAAGAAAACATTTGAAATCTTAAAATTCAACTGGAAGCAATTAAACGTTGTTTTACACGTGTAAAAATGATTCAAAATGAAGATTTGTGGCAAACTTTTCACTGCGCGATATTCGTGATAACAGGAGAATCGCATGGATTTGGAACGTTTGTTTCTATCACAAAAAGCTGTGAGAGTTACAGACGTTGTAGTGAAGGTCGTTTTGGAATGGAAAACAGGAATGTGCTTTTATAATTGACAAAAGGGTTTCTTACACTAGAGGATGACTATGAACAAAACAAATACCCCACAGGAACGCAGTCACTTGATCAGGGTGACTGCCTGCTAATGAATCTCACCTTCTTCAGATGAGAAAAGGATCAGCGCAGAGATAGTTTTAACAGTACTAGTTCTGGAGGAAAGATAGGATGGTTTGGAGAGAGGGTTCAGATAATGCACAGACAGATGCTGCTAACAATACAGGGTCTGAATACAAGATAGGATGGGTCTAAGATAGGGATATGACTAGGCAAAGTACATATGCTAGTGACACAATTCTTCCTATTTAAACTCACTGGATACATTTTTTAATGGGACTGCCAGTTCTGGTCAGAGAATTGGATCTGGTTTAGGAAAGACAGCTCGGCACATCGGACTGGGCAGGGTCAGCAAGGCTCTCTGGTCACAGCACAGCACAGGACTGGACTGGATCTGCAAGGCGCTCTAGTCACAGCACGGCACAAGACTGGATCGGATCTGCCCTTCTTGGTTCTGAGGATATTTATTTCAGTAGGCAAGCAGTAACAGCACAGCTCGGCTGTATTATGATGAGAAAGTCACCAGCTTCTCCCGTCAGTGCTGGATGGACACACTCTCCTCACCGGTTCTGGTTGGGAGTATGGAATGGCACTCCAGGCTCCTTGAGACTTTCCTCCCGGTCCCCGAGTGGTCCTCCTTGGTAATTCGAATTTCTTAGTTCCAATGCTAGGAGACAGAACATAGCATGGTTTTGGACATTTCCCCACTACTACTCCCCAAGGGTGTAGTGGGACAGATGCATACATTGACTACGATTTACAAAATTCCCTGCATGTATTTACTAATGGTTTTAACAGGTGGATTCTTCTAGGGATCTGGAATTTCCACCTCTCGGTTTCCGGTTGGCTCCTCTATTTGCCACAAAGTATGCCTGGGATGGCAACTCTTTAGCTGGTTTATGTGGACCCACTTGCCTTCCCCTTCTGCCAAACTGCCCTTGGGGATGCAGATTCTGAAGGCGACTGGTGAGATTCTGTCCACAATTTCAAAAGGACCCCGCCAACTTGGGAGGAATTTGCGCTCTTTGGCTTGGTTCTTCTGGAAATTGTACAAGTAGACCCGGTCTCCTACTTGATATTCTTTTCTAGTTGTCTTAAGATCATAGTGGGTCTTCATACTGTCTGCAGATATTTCTAGATTCAGCTGAGCATAGGCAAAAGCATGTTGTAGATCTGAAGCAATCAGGACAAGGGTTAATCGAATGTCCCAACTTGGCCCAGAACCTGCCAACATTTTTTTTAATACGCTCACAATAGTCTTGTTGTATCTCTCAACTCCACCACTAGAGGATCGCCGGTAGACAATGGGCCTCATTACAACTCAGGCGGTAAGGGGTTTACGGCAGCGTTAACAGCGCCAACCCTTACCGCCTGAGTACGAGGTCCCCTAGCGCCATGGTGCTTTTAACACCTGCTTTTAGCAGGTGTTAAAATCCATGGCGCTAAGGGACCATGGAGTTAATTACGCCACCGTAATTTACGGTGGCGTAATTAACGCCTTCCCCACTCCCATTATGCCCTATGGGGCAAAAATGGGAATGGGGAAGGGTAAATGGGGATTGGGGACTTACCGCCCCGCCTAGGTCGGAATGGGGCGGTAAGTCCGCCAACCACCATGGCGTAAACGTAGTTTACGCCATGGTGGTAAAGTCACGGCCCAGGCGGTAACTTACCGCCTGGGTCGTAATGAGGCCCCATGTGTAGTTTCCTTTTGACCCCAAGTATCTCCCACATCTTTGTCATCACTTCGCTAGTGAAGTGACTACCTCGGTCTGACTCAATCCTCTGGGGTAGTCCAAAACGCGAGAAGATGTGATTGATCATCAGGGCAGCTGCTGTTTCTGCCTTGCAATTTGGGGTCGAGAGACATTCCACTCATTTAGTGAACAAGCATGTTACGGTCAACATGTACTTGTTCCCTCTAGAGGAGTGAATCACGGGCCTGATAAAGTCGACTTGCAAATCTAACCAAGGCAGTGTAATCCCCCTCTTTGGAGGGGAGCACGGTGTGTGAGTGAGGTTGGCTGAAATTGTGCACACACAAGACACCCTTTCAAGTATTGGTGAAGGTCCTGCCTTATGTGTGGTCAGTAGGCAACCTCTTGCTAGATTTCTAGTGTCGTATGAAACCCCCGATGACCGTCTGTGGCGGCATCATGGGCGTGACTTAGCATCAGGCTTCGGAATGAGGTAGGGACCAACCACTGGTCAGGGCCAGATATGGATTTCCTCAGCAACAAACCGTCTTGGATTCAGAACATTTTTGGACATTTCATCAACACTATGATGTCCTCTTTCCCAATGTAATCAGTATCCGTCAGGGGAAAGTTCTCAGGGTCCTCAATGTGTTAATAAAACTTACCAATTATTGTATCCCCCTTTTGAGCCGTAATCAAATCAGCATCTGGGGTCTGCATACTCCATTGTGCAGTTGAGAGTTCATTGTGAGCATTTGTCTGGGACCTAGTGATAGCAGCGACCTGGATTTCCCCCAACAGGGCTCGATCTCAAGTTGATCCCCTTGGATGGCTCCGGTTTTGGCCTGCTGATCTTCTAGGTAATTTCCAGTTTTGCCTGGTCCTTCTACTTTAGAATGACCCTTGATCTTTTTCCAATAGATGGTCACCCCATTCGAGGTGACCAGATCATCAATATTCTGTATTAATTTTCCATGTTTTAAAGGTGTATTATTAGCACATAGCATGCCTCTGGTTTTCCAGTTAACCAGGTGCTCCACGAACTGGTTCATGCATAATCTGAGTCTGTGAATATGATCAGTTTGTGGAGTTGGTGTTAGACAGCAATGAGGATGGCTTGATGCACAGCCATCAACTCTGTCACTTGACTACTTCGGGGACCAATTTTGAACCCACGGAGGGTTCTGGGGCATCATCCACCCACGCATTCCCTACGCCGGCCACAAGTACCTTTTCCCCATTGTTGTCAACATGGTAGGAGCACCCATCCACATTTAACAGTGGGCATTCCCTCAAACCGGTCTTCTTCATAGACTTTGTGTGGGGAATTAAGGTAGGCCTCCATGTTGTTTTTGATTTTAAGTCTTTTATTCTCGAGACAGTTTTCTCTGGCACAATAATGCAAGTCAGCCAGACCTTGCGCGAGGGGACTCTTCTTGTTTTGGCCATACCTGACCTCCATAGGAAAGCCTTGCATTGACAGAATCCAGGAAATAATTCGGGAATTACTCACATTTCCGGGCTGGATTCTCTCACTTTGAAGATATTGCAGAGGGTGGTGTGGATGCTCCACTATGTTGTGTTCCCCCTGGATAAACGGGCAGTAATTCTTCAATGCCCACACCATTGCCAGGAGTTCCTTCTCACAATTGTTACATTTTTCCTCCACAGAGGATAAAGTCTTACCCGCATAGGAGATTACTTTTTTGACCTTGTCATGCTTTTGATATAATAATACAGTCAAGCATGTATTTGAGAACCCTTTCTCCAAGAAGACATTGTTTTTAAAAGGGTAATCTAGGCAAGGCACTTGTGAGTTGTCTTACTGCCTTGGCTTGTTCTGGACCCCACTCCCACTTGACCCCCCACTTCAAAAGATGGATCGGGGGCCTTGTGATCTCTGCGTAATCCTCAATGAACTTTCTGCTGTAATTAATTAGTCCAAGGAGGCTCCTTAGTTCCCGCAGAGTGGTGGGGTCTTTTATTTTCTGGAGGGCTTCTACTTTCTTTTCCTGGGGACAGAGACCCTGAGGAGTTATATCATGCCCCAAGAAGTTGACACAGGTTCTGCACCACTGTGCCTTTTGGAAAGAGAGTTTTGCTCTGGCAGCCCTCAACTGTGTCAGGACATAACGGATCTCTGCTATGTGTTCCTCCACAGTCGAGCTTTTGACTAGAACATCGTCTACATAGGCCAGGTTACCCCTTTCACCCAGATCGGGCATGGCCTTATGTAGAAAGATGTTAAATTCATTGCTGCAGTTGATGTATCCAAAGGGAGTACGGGTCCAAGTGTACTGCTGCCCCCGAAGGTAAAGGTCAGCTTGTATTGGTCCTCCCTACTGACAGGCACAGTCCAGTACCCATTGGTCAGGTCAATGGCAGTGAATACCTTTGACCCCTGGATCTGGGCCAGCCCTTGGTCAATGTAGGGAAGAGGCCATTGGGAAGTAAGGACCCATTTGTTGATCTCTCTTAGGTCAGCACAGAGCCTCCACTGGCCGTTAGGTTTCAAAATCCCCCGCACCGGATTATTGAATGTGCTGTGGACTGGATGAATTATCCCACGGGACTCAAGCTTCTTAATTATTTCATTAAGGGACTCCATTGATGCAAGAGGCAAGCAATATTGCTTCATAAACACTGAGTCATGCCAGGGTCCGTGGGAATTGTTGTTGTGTGGATGTCGGTGCAACCACAGTCATATGCGTCCAACTCAAAGAGATCTTGCAAATCTACGAAAACTTGTTTCAATTTTTGCCTTTGCTCCAGAGTTTCACAGGCATCAGCTAGGTTGACTCTCTCTTCAACCATTTGCATGAAGCCTATAAAGACTGGGTGGAGACGTCCCTGGTCAAAGTGCTGATTTGGACTAATGGCTACTGGTGGGGAAGGCAGACCTTGTGGACTTGAAAAATCACCTCATCCCTCCTGACCACATGAGTCACATCTTCCTTACCATAAGTGCAGGAAAAGTACACCAGGAAATTCCCCTTCTGCTGGTTGAAGATCCTGTCTGGTGTTGTGTCATCGTCGCTATCACTGTCAAAATAGTCCTTGGGGATTGGTCCTAACTGTTTGTTACCTAAATATATGTACAAATGTCAGTCATCAACCATTCCAATAATGGTGTCTGCGCCCAGAGTAATACTCTGCAGGTCGCTGTTATCCACCTCTATTGGAATGGTATTGTGTTCTATGTTGACTAGTGGTATTGGGTTTACACCCAACCCTTGCAGTTGGAAATGAGCATTGAGATGGACATAGCCATCAGGATTTTTCAGTTTCTGTCCTGTTTTAATTTTTACTTCCAGTGAGAATTGTCGGGTCCATTTTGGGATGGTGACTTCCTCTCCAATCTGAATTTCAACTGCATATGGCAGCAGTTGAGCTGACTGAAATGCTTTCTCTGAGTCATCAAAGTCCATGTGATTACCCGCTAATCGGACCAGGCTTTGAAGTTTATTAGGTCCAAACTAATGACAAATCGATTGAGAATGTCACTGCATAAATAAAATGCAGCAGGGACATCTTGCACGACCCAACAATTATGGACTATGCTCTTGTTGCCTCTGGAAATTTTGAGCATACACCTGCTAGGCAGGAGATGTTTGGAATCGGGTGTTTCCAGGTCCATTTCCCATTTGTCTAACAGTTTAAATGTGGGAATGGCTGGATCTTTTGGGAGTTTGCGGAACATGGCCTCGCTGATGAAGCTCTTACCGTTGTTCACACATACTCGGGTAAGAACAGAGTCCTTCCCCTCATTTAACTGAATAGGGATGAACAACTGCTCTCCAATTTTCTGAATATCAGCCAAGCTTTGAGCTGATTTCTCATCATTTTGGACTATAGGAATGGGATTTTCTGATTGTGAATTTGTATAGAATTTCAGAGTGTTTCCTTCCAGTGTGGAATGCCACCTTAGACTGGAAGCAAGGTTGATTTTCAGAAATAGAGAGGACTCCCCATCACCAGTTTGTTGTCCTACTGCAATTACTGTCACGTCTGGGATTTGATTATTCTGGAAATGAAATTCAACTTGGTCAGGTTTTTGTTCAACCATGTGGCATGTGCCATTTAAACTAACATGTTTGACCTTCTGTTTCAATTTTATTGGTCGGTTAGTCTGAGTCCAGAGGACCTTGTTTACACAATCTATGAGGGGAGACAATCTATGCAGGATGTCATTCCCTAGTAAACATGGTGTGCCCTCTGGAGTCCCAACTATGACCGGGTGCTTCACCTTGTGTCGCCCAATTTTAATGTCTAAATCTGCAGTCCACTCAACATGATTTTCCTTCCCATCAAAGTTCTGAAGTTGTCCAGGAAGAGCGGTGGGAGGAATTTGGTGTTTCTCCCCCCTTCCCAAATTCAGCTGATCAAAGGCCCTTTGTGAAAGAAGGGTGGCTTGGGATCCAGTGTCCACCAGTGCCAAAATTGTACATTGCCCCTGTATTTGAACCAGGGCATAACATATTCCCTCCTTTTTCTCCAGGGGGCAAAGATAATGCAAATTTTTGGCCAATTGGTGGGTTAATTTCTTTGTTTTGGATACTTACAGAGAGGTTATTTGGGCAGGATTCTGTTTGGGATCTTGGCACCTGTAAGCAAGAGGGGACAGCTAGATATGGGGGAAGTTTTGGACTCCCCTAGTTCTGATTCTGGGAATGGGTTTGAACCAGGGGATTTTCTTCGTGCTGGTCATCCTGCGGTTTGATGATGGGTGGTTTTAACTCGGTCCCCACATCTACCCTGTATGGATTGGGATCCTTTGGGACCCATTTCTCTTTGGGAGGAGTTCCCCCATCCCTGAAGGAGAAGATCATTTTCCCAGAATCCTCTGAGGACCCCTCTCCTTCAAACTGGAAGATTGGCACCTCCTCCACAAAATGGGCCTTTTTAGGCTCTTTATTTCTCCTACCCACCCTCTGTTCCTTGGGTTGCAAACTTTCGGGGGCAGGAGATTTTGGTTCCGGTTCCTGGGTTTCCAGGGGCTTTACACAAGTTGGGAAGGAAGCTTCCTCTAAGGCTTTACACCCCCCTTCCCCTTGTGCCTCCTCCCTGGGAACTGGTGGGTTGTCGGGGTTCTTCCCCGTCATTGTTCTGGAACACCAGACCCTGGATTTGAGGAGTTCTGGGCCGCCATGCTCATCTGAGGGTTCTGTTGAGCCCTCAGCATGCAACCCAGATCCTGTGCCATGTTCTGGACCTGGCGCTCCAGTTGGGACACACGCTCTGACTGCTGCGGGGTCCTCTGGTCTACCCTGGGTTGATCCCAGAAAGGGTAACTATCCCTTCTCGCATAATACCCCTGGTTAGGATAGTTTGGGTACCCCTCCACCCTTGGCCTCCCTTCTCCCGGATTGGGCTGTCTGGGCTCAGGAAAGTGGGAAAGAAAGAAGGGTTGTTTTGGGGGTTGAGGTTTGCCGGGTATCGGTGAAAAGGAATTTGGTCCAGGATTTGGGGGGTTACTGCCCTCCTGGGGAAAGTTAGGAGGGAAGTTTCCTGGGTTTCCAGCTCTCTGGTTGGATCCCCCCCTTAGGCTGGGGAAGTCCCCACATAGCCCAGGATTGGTCTGTTGCCCTTGTAGCGTGGGCTGATGTAGTCAGGGGAGTTAGGGGTCCCATTTGTGGGGTTACCTCCCTGACTCCCTGTTTGGGATTGGCCCGAGGGCCTTCTGGCTCTGGGGTTGGTCGGATTCTGTGCAGGAAGGTTTTTAGCCCCCCCATCTCCAGATCTAAAATGGGGGCGACCTTTACCTCTGCTACCTTGGCAGCAGAAGGGGTGTTGGTTGGTTTGGGGCCTTTGCTAATAGTTTTACTTTCTAGTGGCTTCTGAACCTCATAGATGCGCGTTGCTTGTTCAATGACCCAGTCTAGTGATCTTTTCTCACAAAAGTCCCTCACTAGCTGGGTCATAATGTATTTAGGGAGAGCATGAAAGAAGGTGTTCACAAATTCCATACTGTCAGTGCGCACCCTTCTAGTGGTCTGCGCAAAGGCGCGTTTTAATTCCTGGACAAATTCTTGTGGGGCCTGGTCTTCCCCACATTGTAGACTGTAGGCTGCTTTGCAGGCTTCTTGAGGGTTTCTATGAATAGAAAAATGTCTCAGGATGGCCGCCCTATAGGTGGACCATCTGGAATGGTTCTGATCCTCCAGCCCCACAAAGAAGCTGGAATACTCAGGTGAAAATGTCCACTTTACATACTGAATACAGCTTTGGCTGTCCTTCAAGTGGAAAGTCTCCATCATCTGCTCAAACAGTTCACGGTGCTCCCAAACCAAATATTTGGCATTTTTATGGTATGGCATAATGACACTCCTAATAGCTTTTATTTGCTTCAAGGGATCCTTGAGTAAATCTCTCTTAACTTTGTTAGCCTTTTTAGCTCTGGTCACCCTGGTCCATTCATCCTCTGACTCAGAGGCACTGCTACCAGAGGTGGCTGTCTGATCTTCTAGACTCTCCCGGATTCTGCGAGCTTGGGAATGGCTGGCAGAATGTAGGGGCCTAGTCTCTTTGGACCTGTGGCGCCCAGAAATGTTTTCTGACTCTTCCTTGCTCCCATGATTGGTTGAGTACCCCCCCACACTGTCCTATGTGGGAAAAGGTTTTTAGGATGCTCTTAGTGGGCCTAGTCCCATGGAATTCCCCACCAGATTTTACTGCCTGATCCCTAGGTATTTGATATTTCTGAGGATCCAGTTCTCTGATTCACCACTCACTGGAGTCTCCCGGATCAGAGAAGATGGCCCTAGCACTTGGGAACCTGTACATAGATGCTCGCCCATCCATTTCTGGGAGGCGCTGACCTATTAGCCCCATATTTTCCATTGTGTTGAAGTCTACCATCCCCGTGGCCCTTGGTTCATATGAGCCAGTGGATATGGGGGTGGCAGAGTCCATGGAATTGAAGGGATTAACGTCCCTGATGCCAGGGTTCCTGAGGTTATGCTCAGGGGATTCCCTCTCCTATCTAACCTCATCTCTTATAGCCCCTAGTCCCTGATGACATGCAAGAATCTGACCCTTTTGTTTCACTATTAAGGCCTTACTGGTCTACATGAGTTGTTCCTGCATGGCTATCAGTCCATGGAGCCTGTCATTTTTTTTCACAGAGAGCCTTATTGTGTCTCTGTGCTTCCTGTCCGGAATGGGAGTATTGGGCCAATGTTTGCTGCAGGAGCCTCACCTCCTGAGTTTGGTCCTTACTGGCCTGATTATTCTTTGCCAGAGCATCTTCCACCCTCCTGGTATGCTCTAACAGCTTTTCATAGTCCAATTTGAATTCACCCATTCACTGAAGGGCCAGGAGATTTTCTTGTAGCTTGGTTTTTAATTGGCTGACTTCCTGGCCTAAGGCGTCCCTCTCTTGACATAGAGTTCCCCTCTGCTCAGCCAGGTTGTCCCTTTGTTTCCTAATGGCATATGATTTCTGGCGCTCCTCATCAAAATCTGTTTGAGTGTGGAGAGCCTTCACTTTAAATTTATTATTTTCCTCCTTTAGTTCATCATTCTGACTTTCTAGCGCAACATCTGCCCAGCGCAAACTCTATTATAATGTAAATGCTGCACCAGCTTTTGTTGGCTCTGTTGTATAGAATCCAACCTTTCTTGACACTCTTTTTGCAGTGTCAGTAATTTGGTATCTTGCTCTGCCTTCTCTTGCTGCAGGAGATCCAGATCTTACTTTACTTTTGTCACGTACTGTCTGGTTTCTCTCTCTAATTTGTGGCTTATTTGTAGCATTTGCTCTGCAGAGTCGAGATCAGTTTAGGTTTTCTCTAGTGATTGTACTTACCTCTTTGCCAGATCTAGGCTTTCAGCATATTTTTTCCTGTATTACTCCAATATGGAGGTACAGGTAAGCTGCTATTTTGGCAATTTTACATTGCTCCTCTTTTACTTCTGGGGCCATATACAATTCACTAAGTGCCTGGTCTAATGGACCCTGGTACTGTCGTGTATCTAATTCTGTGGCAGTAACTTGTTGTTTAATTTCCTGCAGCCAGACTTTCTCATCCTGCTCTACCCACCCCAGACAAACAATTTGTGCAGTAGGTGTTCCCTTGCAATATTGATTTCCGCTAGGGTCGCCATTTTGGAAATATTAATTTCCTACTGACTTATCTCAGGGTTACTTTACTTTTGCAAAACAGGCCTAACTCCTTTGAGTATTTCTATTGAAGGGTGTTTTACAGTGTAGCTCAGTATGGTAGCCCAACAAGGTGTATGTACCCTGTCAGTTAGCACGCTGTGTTAGACTGTCACAAGTGGTATGTCTAATTCAGGATCTCGTGACGAGCCCCCAAGCTGTAAGTGATTTCAATCTGGCACACACCCAAGTCAACGCCTAGCATGTAGTGCACAACTGAAATCCTTATTTATTTTTGTCTAAACATTCTTTATTCTGCACGATATACCACTCATATCACACCCTTATCCTGGAACCCCCCTGGTCACACTTAACCAGGAATCAGGCTGGTTTGCAAAGGTAAATATTTATTTATGTTTTTAAAATGTAATCACAATATGTCTTAATAGGTACACAACCATCACCAATGGGGTGAGGTAACAAGGCGTTGGCTTGGTTGTCATCCTTTCTCAAAGACCGTAGTGCCAGAGTACATTGGGGTGACAATTTCTATAAGGCCACTCCCATTTTTTGTGGAGTCCCGCAGGGAGCAAGCCTGTCACCTCTTTTGTTTAATTTATATCTGAGAAGCCTCTGCAAACTCCTAGAACACATTGGCGTATTCTTTACGAATTATGCCGATGATACAGAGCTTATTTTTTTAATTTACGGGTGATTATTTCACTGACAGTGTGAACATTTCAGAGGTTTATCAGATCATAGACCACTGGACGCAACATCATTGGATGTGTTTAAACAATGGTAAAACTGAACTGTTGATCTTCAGAATAGGAAATGTAAAAGGATAGGAGGAGAGAGCAGGTATTCAGGAATTGCAGAAATCAAATGGAACATCAATCCCACTTTCCCCTTTTCAAACACAAGAGAAAACGGAATTGACTGTCAAGCTGTCAAGATGGCTTTTAAAGTTATCTTTAGAATGGACCGGGCAAAAACACCAAATATGATCAAAACTGCTGAAATTGTTCTAAATTCTTATGGGAGCTGCTTTCGATAGTTGCACATAAATGCAAGCAATGATTTAATCCCAAGAAAACATTTGAAATCTTAAAATTCAAGTCAGAAGCAATTAAAAGCTGTTTTACACGTGTACAAATTTCCCAAAACGAAAATTTGCGGCAAACTTTTCTCTGCGTGATATTCACAATAATGGGAGAAATGCATGGATTAGGTGCAATGGATAGATATGGATATTAGCTACACACATAGAAGTTGACATTTTGTTTCTATCACAAAAACTGAGTTACATATGTTTTAGTGAAGGTCGTTTTTTGAGATAGGCCCAAGAATGGAAAACAGGAATGTGCTTTTAAAATAGACAAATGGGTTTCTTACACTAGAGAATGACTATGAACAAAATGAAATGAATACCCCACAGGAACACAGTCACTTGATCAGGGTGACTGCCTGCTAAGGAAACTCACCTTCTTCAGATGAGAAAGGGATCAGCGCAGAGATAGTTTTAACAGTAGTAGTTCTGGAGGAAAGATAGGATGGTTTGGAGAGAGGGTTCAGACAATGCACAGATGCTCCTAACAATGCAGGGTCTGAATACAAGATTGGATGGGTCTAAGATAGGGATAAGACTATGCAAAGTACATATGCTATACTCACTGGATATGTTTTTAAATGGGACTGCCAGTTCTGGTCAGGGAATTGGATCTGGTTTAGGAAAGACAGCTTGGCATAACGGACTGTGCAGGGTCAGCAAGGCACTCTGGTCACAGCATGACACAGGACTGGACTGGATCTGCAAGGTGCTTTGCTCACAGCACAGCACAAGACTGTATCAGATCTGCCCTTCTTGGTTCTGAAGATATTTATTTCAGTAGGCAAGCAGTAACAGCGCAGCCCGTCTGTATTATGATGCTTCCCCTTATGCTTGTGGTGTTCTGTTCTGGAATTGGATGCCTAGCTGAAAATGGTTCAGCTATGCAATAGGCCTTTTGCTTTGCCAGGTTTCTGGATTCTGGAGCAGGGAAGATGTAGAGTTCAGCAGCAGGGTGCTCCACCAGCATCAGGATAGTAAGTGCATCTGTCTGTCTTTATGAGTGATGAGCTGTCTCTATTTATGCTATGAAATGAAATCATAAAGGGGTGTGTGGGCTGGTTTAGCCTAAGCTTGCCCCTTTGAACGGTGATTGGGTTAGAGTCTACTCTCTGCCTTGATAGTAGGAGCAAAACAGAGTGTCATCTTTATGGTGTGTTTTATGAGGCTGAGAATCCACCCCTAGCCCCTGGAACACAAAATCTACTTTTGGCAAAATACATATTTCCACATGTGCAACCTCTATAAAAAATCACATATACAGATTACCTATTTTACCTAGCAGCTGTTCCTCAAAACCCCGTAGCTGTGGGATCTTGTTTAAGCAAGTGTGCATGTTTAACATGGGAATAAGTCTATAAAGTTTCACAATTCTTGCAGAAATACATTTTGCATAAACTCACATTTCTTGCCATTGCTGTCCAGAACATGTCACATAGTTCTGGCGCCTCTTCACCCGTGCCACCAGAAATTAAATTAGCAACGCTGTTATTTTTATTTTTTTCACAATTTTAAATAGAACGTTATCAGTCTTTTTAACATGTGTTCTTTGTCTTTGTTAAGCAAGAAATGGTTGTTTGGCTCCACCCCTTGATCTCTCCCTGGAAGCCCAGGAGCCATCTCCCAAGTTTGTTCCTTGCAGATACCATTTACGACTGTCTTCGCACTTCGAATTTCCTGAGCTGCAGCTTGTCATTGTTCCTTTTGCCTCTGTAGACCAGATTCTTTCCTAACCTGTAATTAACACTTCTCCATGATTTCCTGCTGGGGGGAAAGACCTTCCTTCTGTGAGAAAAACTTGTTATTCAATTCTGCAGCTTCAGCCAGGTTTAATTTAATTCTTAACTCTGTTGACTTTTCCTTAGCACAAAACAAACTTGTTGTATCCAATAACAGCTAGAATTCTCATTCAAGATTTTAAACCATGGGATCAAAACAATTACAATATGGGTTACTACCAGTAACAGGCCTCTTAGATTGCAAACATTTGATTTTCAGTTTATACATGTTAAAGTTTAATCAGGCATGCCCCTGACAGCTGTCATCACAGCAGCCCTCTGCTGCACAAAGAATTTTGACAGATGCACAGGCAGGCCACATTTGCTGTGAAAATTTCTCTATGCTTTCAGCCTTTCAGGACCTTTTAAGTTCACAATGATTTCATAATTAAGTGAATTGTAGCACCCAGTAAGAATTGGATTTTTTGAAAGGTGTTTTGTACCAGCATTCTGAAGTTTCAGCAACAAAGAAAAAGAGATTTATAGCAATCTTGGAGTTTCATTTAGCAAAGCACTGCTTTTTCCTTCTGCACTCCACTTTCAATTGTTGTGGAGCACAGTGACACATTTCAGTAGTGAGAGCGCAGTTCCACCACCGACAACATGCATGGCAGATTGGGCAGTCATCTTTTTGTGCGTGGAAAAGTGTGGTTTTCAGGGGTGTTGGTGCGCCCAAAGGTTTTGCGGCCATTTTCCAGTTTCTAGCACCATCATAACAGAGTGATGCAGCATAGCAGTGCAAAAGTGGGTCAATACATCCCACAAAACACAGGGGATACTAGGTAACCCCTCCTGCACTCTATTCTAAGATAGTGTGTGTTGGGTCTAGGAAATTAAAAAGACTATTAAAGTCAATGTAACTGTACTTTCTCTGGGAAACAGTAGTTTATCCCAGAGAAGGTATGTAAAGCTTGTTATAGCCTGAAAAGGCTTCCCTGTGTCACTGCACTGAGGGTGCTTTGTAACACACATGAAAAGATGATGCCTATAGAGTTGTCTAAAACTCCAAAATCAAAGAACACAACAGTAAAACACGCATCAGAATACATGAGAGAGTGGGGAAAAAAGGCTCACACTTTCTCCAGGTAAAAATATCAAGTCCTCAAAAAAAGTTGCTGGGGGTCTCTAAGGTGAAGGGAATGAGCACATTTATGAGAATTCTCCCTAACAAAAGGTTTAATGGTTCTGGACATAAGGAACAGCATTTACACTCCATGAACTTGGAAATTTAGCACCTATGGCTTTTTGTCACCGATTTCCTGAAGAATTGCACCATTTCCAACCTGTCTGTTAAAATATTTTCTTGAGGAGTATATGGGCAGGGACCATGCACCACCACTTTTTAAAAGTTCACCGGCCACCACTGCTAGAACGACCCATCACTGCAAAGAAAAACTATGACTAAGAAACTGCAGCCATGATGCCTAATAAAAACATGTTTAAACAAAGTTGTAAAAGGTTCTACATCTGGATCAAAGTTCACGTAAGGATATTTTCTATCATGTTTTGATGGAGGAGTGTGGGTTAATGGTCATGTGATACCTCTTCCGCCACCCTTACAAAGAAACGTTGATACAGCCCAGTCCAGTAATATCTCACAGGGGATCCTCTGGTCTTAGCACTGATAGGGTAGTGTTGTGCTCGTGAAGTTGTCTGGAACTTCGGGTTAGAGTGATTGCTGATTAGATTTGGGTGTGATCTGCACGCAACTGTTTCAAATTATGGTCTTTAAATGGGCACCAAATTCGGATTGGGTAATACTGATTGCATAAACACTGTTCTACGTCTAGTGATTTGCTTTAAGAGCTACAAAGACATATGGCACTTTAACAGCTAAATTGATAACATTGTGATGGACATTAAACAATGCATATGAAGTACATCGGTTTCATTCAATTAATCATGTCTTTGAATCCTACAACAGTTGGCAAGTATGGTTCATTTAAATAGTTTTCGGATTTCCCCTATCTGGCGATTCCCTGAATGAATTGTATATTTTTTTTAATAGATGGTAAATGACTAAGACATGTAATTTGACAAATGTATATTACATTCTAATGCATTTTTAAAGATGATGTGTGCTCAGTGTATGGCACTTGGCAGATTTGCATAGATGAAATGCTACTGGCTCAGCACTGTCAACAATTGAAATATTAAACACTCATAACAACTAATAGATGTTTTCCTATAAAATTGTGATGAGCGAAGAGGTTATGCAGATGGTCCATATTAAAATATGTTGTGGATGTTTTAACATCGATTTCTTGTAACGGCATGCACGTAATATTATTTGATGTTATCAAAATAATGAAATGGCGAGTCATGTATGTCATCTGCAAGCGAACCCTGATCCTAAGGTTCATGCATTGCTTATTTGCAGAATATTTAGAACTCTCCACAGGGACATTATCCCTAGATGCATCTGTGTGTCTATTGCACATGTAACGTAGATAGGAACTTTCATAGGCCAAAGATACCCTAATACTACATCAGCGATCAAGGATGAACAACACGGCAATCATTCACAAATGGATGCAGGTGAAGAATGTAAGGCGCACTTCATCTCTAGAATATGTGTCCCCATCAAAATGCACACACACCTGCTGATTTTCGAAAGTAAATGGCATACCAGAGACACTGGCTGGGCCTCCCTGTGGGGCGATCACATAGGCTTGTGCTCGTGAGGTAACTCAGAGGGTTAAGTGTATATGATCTGCTAACAGATTCAAATGATGGCAAGGCCAACTCATCCTTTCATCCTTCTGCATGTGTTTATTGAGTACCAATCTGGTAAATATTGAGTACATACAAATGTTGAATGTCTAGTGCTCTGGCGAAAAAAACACAGTCCTAAAGCAGCATAACTAATGAATTGTAAACATGATGAATTATTATAATATACATACAAAGTATATGTGTACCATTCAATGAATGATATCTGTGATTTCTACAACAGTTGCATTTCTTTCAGATAATCCCTCCATTCACATGTCAGCGCTTGGTACACCAATGACATTCACCTATGAAGTGGATGCCTCTAATCATGTAGGTGTGCAGATGAAGTCGGCCCACCCATGGACCACGGTGGAGCAAATGCGTTTGAAGGCCCACGATTTAAAGGGCAAGGCACTGTTAATGCCAGGTTTTGGTTGGCTGGACGTTAGAAAAAAAAAACTATTGAAATACTCCCATGCGCTTGGCCTGCAACAGGGTAGATATGGCAATTGGGAATCACTGATACGGACTGAGGATCCAGCATTCCTTGTGGGATATACAGTAGGAGTCACTTCTGCACCACAGTCCGTGAACACAAATTCTACGGGTGGAAAAATACTTCCTGTGCAAAGTCAAGGGCGTAGCCTTACTGTGTGGTAACACTTTTGTGAACCCCTATTCTTTTACAATTAGTCTGTTTCTACACGTGAATGCATACGTGATGCATGCTAGTGGAGAACGAATTTTTATGATTTTGCCCTTATGTGTTCACACACAAATAAAGATTAACAGTCTTCGCCCCACAAGATGCACAATCAGAATTTTGTTCAACGTTGCCAATTCTTTACATCAGCTTTAACTGGCTTTATTTTGATTACAATTAAAGCTTAAT
Source organism: Ambystoma mexicanum (assembly GCF_040938575.1). Classification (NCBI taxonomy): domain Eukaryota; kingdom Metazoa; phylum Chordata; class Amphibia; order Caudata; family Ambystomatidae; genus Ambystoma; species Ambystoma mexicanum. The sequence goes on from NC_090924.1 coordinate 1,190,548,004, forward strand.
AAGCATATGCTCCAACTACATTGGCACGGACAACAGTTTCGGCGTTTATGTAGGCATGGGAAAGGCACTTGCCAGGAATTGCTGTAGTGTATTAACTGCCCATTGATGGGAGCAGGTGCACAATGCTGCGAGTACCTGGGCATCTAATAGCAGTGCCTCATAAATGCCTAATACGTATTCACAAGCCAACACTGTTGTTTGCCAATGCTTGTTTTGAACAGGACTTCTGTGAAGGGCAGCCATAGTGCTTATGAATTGAGTGGCTGAAGACAGTCCTGGCTAAGACATGCTTATTACATCTGTAGCATGATTACAGTCAGCTCAAATTAAGTCATTAACTCTCAGAAGACTGCTATGAAAAAAACACTGGCAGGCACTTAGGCCCTGATTCATGGAATGATTTGCCATTCTGCCTGCAAATCCCCATTCGTCAAACAAGTATTTGCCCGCAGAATGGCATGCAAATCCCAGTTTTACACACAAATAATTCCATGAATCAAGGCCTTGGAGTGCAAAGTTTCATGGTAAGGCTGAGACAAGCAAGATCGAAGAGTTCCCATGAGGAGGTGTTTTGGGCACGCATGGGCAGAAACTGGGTGGGGATGGCCATAGGCATTAGAATGGCCATCGGCAAATAGTGATACAAAACTGACAAGATTTGCGTCCCTCCTCATATGCCATTTCTCCCTATCTGTCCACTAATGTAACAGTGTTGGCTTATAGGTGGGGTAAGAGCTGCCAATATTAAAAACTAATCAGATCAAGTTTGATCTGAAATATGGTATGTTGGCTCCACGGTTGATTAGATGTTTATAGATTGGTTGTCAAATTATATCTTCTTCTTTGCACAGCACTCACCACAATATCTTACATTGCATAATTCAAGTTCCATCCTGCATTTTTGGCTCACGATTCTGAGCATTTTAGATTTTCCTAACGTGGTTTACCTAACGTTTTAGTATCATCAAAGGCCTACCCAGTAAGTGCTAGCAAACCTCTTTGGCCATACTCAGAAAGATACCGATATTGTCTAATTGAGTTAAATGGAAGTTCCACGACTTCATGTGGTGTTCATTCATAAAGATACAAGCTGGTTTGGGAAATAAAGGTAAAAATAGAGCATGCTCAATTCTTATTTTTTTTATCAGCCTTGCAGGCCAAGGAACCAGCAGATGTGCCATGCATTTAATGCATTAACTGGGGAGTTAGAATCTTTAAAACAATCTTCATTTAGGGGGCGGCAGGTAGAGTATTTAAATAGGATTTAGTTAGTGGTCGAACTGTACGAAAAGAAGTAGTGGAACTATGTTTCCTGCTGGCCTGCCCATGCTCCACACAAAACCCATCACCACGTCTCCTCCCAGACACCATACTGTTGGGTGTCCTGACCCACGTTTAAGCTATCATGCTACAACATTTGGTGCTGTGGGCTTAGAAAATTCAAGATGGCGGAAAACCCACATGTGCGCCGAAATCCAGGAAAGCTGCGCAGTTTGTGCGCACACCAAAATGGTTGCCTCACTTGCCACCCACCAGTGCGAGAATGAAAGGCCGGGTTGCCATGAGGGAAATGGGTTGCCAAAGGAAAAACAGTAGCGCCGGTTAGCTTCAAAGCGCTTTAAAACCACCATTGGACTACCCGCACAGTAGTCTGACACCATTGGGAATGGCAATGCTGATTGCCAAATGCAACCTAGAATTGTGGGGAATTCATTTCTTAAATCCCAAAAATGGGTGCAGTACCAGTACTCACCACTATCCAAAAGCCGGCGTTTTAAAACCACCCTGTGTTTCTCTGAAGGCAGGCTCAAAATGCCTATTTTCAAACATTGCAACATGTGCAAAATATTCACTGAACACCAGCAGACATTTGGCAGAATGGAGTTTTGTGTGCTTACAAAATCGGGGAAATGAAGAGCCCAAAACAATGCTTATAACAAAACTGCTATGGAGTCAGCAGTTTAAGTTGCACTGGATTTAAAGACACTAAAATCGAAAATGTTTAGATTAAATGAGTGACCTATGTTTGGTGTCACATGCCTTTGTAACTGTTGAAATGTCATAGTTTTGCACTTAGAATCAGCATTCTAGCTGCATGTGTAAAATTGCAAGTTAATTTAAAAAGCAACAAAAAACATGACAGTTAGCTGAAAGTCTGGCTTAAGGAACTTGATTTTGCTTGACAGCTACCCCCATCAGGAGTGAAACTTGAGTCTCAACTGTGTTCCCAGGCCTATCTGCCTTTTGCTGGCCACACTAAGGATATGCCATCTATCTGATAATTGAATTACCTGTGCTCTACAGGAGCTCTGAACAAAGCCTGTCTTGACTCAGGCAAAGGTTTTATTACAGCGGTCGTAAAATATAGCTTCCTCTTGGCAGAAGCTGGGAGGGGCACTGCCTGTGAGAGCAAGCTGGCTTGGCAGAACTGGATAAACCAGTATTTCCACCATGTGACCTGGGAAACCACACCCCTTTGTAGCCAGAATATTGTTTAGAAAAAGATGAATAACTCATGGTGCGGACATGTGAAAATTTTATAAATGATACCATAATTCTTGTGATTTTTCTGCCCACAGTTTAAGAGGTTTTTAGAACCGGTGGTATGTTCAGGGGGGTGTTAGCGGAAAAGTGGATATTACTCTAAATGTATGCATGTTAAAAATCTGACACTTCATCTATTAATGACCATACTCCTTGCGCACATGTGTGTCAATTTGGGTCAATGTCAGAAATTGCTAAATCCGTTAAAAAGTCAATTATCTGCCATTTCTGAATGCAAGCTCTTAGAAACAGCAGATTTGGACAGAGACATGGCTAAATTCAGCCACACCATGTATATGTAATTTCAAGCAACTGTGTAACTGTGAAATATGTCTTTTGTTATCAAATATAGAATATGTGCAATCTGACAGGGGAGTGTCCTATCTGCAAGCCATAAAATGACATCACTCTGACTCACAGTTCCTTCCCCAATCAAGTGAGGAATGGAAATTTGACCAATGACAAGGGAGAGGGGCAAGTTTAGTTATGACCAACACACACACCCACTTGCAGAACATATAAATGGACCACTGAAACTTAGGTAGAGACCTTCAAATCCATTTGCAGCTGGAAGCTCTGCCGGAAAAATCCATACTTACCTCCATCAAATTTCAAAGAGCCAACACTTAGACTCCAAGATAAACAGAGACTTCAGAACCTTAACCAAAAAGGTCCCTGCCAGCAAGTGTATTTGTCAGCAGGCCTAAAAATCTTTTTGCAACTGAACTCTTCAGACAGCCGGCTGACGCCGTCTGAATTTTGCCAAGAACTTTTGCAAGGACCCGGTGACAGAAATATCCAAAGAGAAGGCAGGACCCGACCCATAGAACCGGTGCCTAGCAGAGACCAGGCCATTGTATCCAGAGTGCTGACCCCGATGCTGTGAGCAGTTCCAGAGACCAGACGCTGTGCCCAGAGACCGTCCGAAGTCCAGACCTGTTGACCAGATCGTGACAAAGCCGCCTTCCTGTTTAAAATCTCTTGTGAGTACCGCCAAACTGTACCAAACCAAAGCTCTTAGTTTAAATTCATCTAATTCAATCTATTTAACCTAAGTAGAACTGCCTGATAGCTCCAAATCTGTCACCTGTCATTCTAGCTGCAAAATCTGTCACTTGTCATTTTGAGCTTTTAAAATTTCAAATCTGAAAAACGACCTTCACAAAATCACTCATATCTCGGCGACCGTTTGTCTTAGAGACTTGCAATATCTTTCATCTGAAAGCTTAGAATCGTGGCTTTCCTACGAACCTAGAACCGCATTCCTACCCCCTATAGTTTTACCGCAATCGCGGAACACGCATCCGCAAATTTTGCCGCGATTTGCAAATTTCTCCACGTGTAAAAAGACAGTAGTTTTGCTTTTCCTTGCCAAAAACTTCGTTTACCTGCTAGTTACTACTAAAGCATTGGTAAGGTGATCCTGAATTCATAGAGAGTAGCTATCACTCACCCTGAACCTCTGAAAGGGAATTAAAAGCATTTTAGCATACTTTTCACTGAATTGCCAGCACATATCAAAGCATTTTGCCTGTGTTTTAAACTTCTGTTGTCTAAGCTTGCTGCGGTGAACTGAATTACAGTTGATTGCATTTCTGAGAACTGTGTGCTTCCTTCCATTTCCTTGCATTCTATCAAGGGGGGGAGGGGATTGCCAGAGAAAAGTGATTACATTGTTTTGTTGAAATCATATTGAGTATTTTCTATACTGCATTTCATTCATTCAACCTTGCATTTCCTTGAACCCTATAAAGCATTCTCTACCACATTATACTTCTGTACCTATTTACCACTGTGCTACCTTATCCATTTCATGTCAACTCCTTATTGATTATAGAGAAGCGTGTTAGTGCCAGATTCTCCGTTGTTAATCTTTATCATATCAGATTAAGTGTGATATTCAATTATTAATTTATTATAAGGTGTGACATATATATATCTATTGTTTAAATTATCAAATAAACCTTTTAACTTGCAAAACAGAACTACTTCTTGGCTCAGTGGGGTCAGGGGGATTCCAAGAGAGGGGTGTTATATAGGGGTAGTCATCCAGAACGCATGAACTGGACATAAAGATATATCAATAAGGGTTTCCATTCAGTATCCCAGACTAGGCATTGACTTAGTTGTAGTGTTGAATTGAATCCTCTTACAAATTGGGGGCTCGAGCCGGACGTTTGGGTTAGAATACCACTTGTGCAGCTTAATACAGTGTGCTAACTGACGGGATACATACATCCAGTCGGATCACCACGCTGCATTACGCTGTGAAGCATTCCTCAAAAGGGACGCTCTAGGAAACGGTCTGTTTTGCAAGAATAAAATACAAACTTCTGTAAGTCAGGACAGAGACCAATCTCTAGAATGACGACCCTAGTAGACATGAAAATAGCCAGAGAGCACTTCTTACATAAGTTATTTGTGAGAGGTGAGTGGACTCACCAGGACCAAACAGTCTGGTTGCAGGCCATCACGCAACAGGTCACTGAAACAGGGTCAGATATATATAGAGATCAGGGTCCCCTACATGTGGCCCTGAGTGAACTATACATGGCCCCGAAGGCCAAAGAGGAACACGACAAGATTGTTAGGATAGCGGCATACCTGTACCTATATATGGGAGACATGCAGGATAGATGTGCTGAAAGCCAAAATTTGGCAAATAGGCAACAGATGGCGTTAGAGAAGGTCCAATCTGACCTGGTCTCTTCTGAGCAGAGGCTGCAGAGGAGCCAGGAGTCAGAAGATGATAGTAGGCAGTACATCATTAAAATAAAAAAGGATATGGACATCCTACAACAGGAAAAGACAGACCAGGATACCAGATTTCTGGCCCTGCAGAAGGAGCACCAAGACAGTTTGGACTCCTTACTGCAGAACCAGAAAAAGTTGGAGCAACAGATCAATTTCAACAGGGCATGCGCGGAGCAGGTAGTCACCCTGCAAAGTCAGCTAGATAGAGAGAAAGAGGAGAGCAATAAACTGATTCTGAAAGACCTGGATACCCAGGCAGAGTTTGATGAGGAGCGCCAAAAAGCTGGTGCCTTTCAATGGCAAAGGGACGACCTGGCGGCACAAATGCAGGCTCTTAGTCAGGAAAGAGACGCCTTAGGCCAGGAAGTCTGCCATTTAAAAAGAAAAATGGAAGGAAATCACCTGGCCCACCAGGGACTGGGTGACCTCCAAAAAGAACACCAGAACTTGTTAGAGCACACCAGGAGGGTGGAGGATGCTCTGGCAAGAAAGGAGCAGGCCAATAGGGACACAGCTCAGGAGGTAAACCTCCTGCAGCAAAGACTGGCCCAGTTCTCCAGGACCAACCAGGAAGCACAGAGGGAAAATGAGGCTCTCTGCCAGCACAATGAGAGGCACCAGCAACAGGTAGCGATGCAGGAGAGACTGATAGAGTCCAGTAAGGCCTTAACTGAGGAACTGAAGGCACAAATGCAGGCTCTTGCATTGCAACAGGGAGCAGGGGCGGATAGAGATGAGGTTCGCTGGGAAATGGAAACTCAGGAGCATAACCTCAGGAGCCCAAGTACCAGAGGCCCTCATACCTCTCAGTCCCTGGACTCTGCCACCCCCATGTCCCCTGGCGCACGTGAGCACAGGGCCACAGGGATGGCAGATTACTATCCAGCCAGAAGCATGGGGCTCATAGGCCAGTACCACCCAGGAATGGAGGGGCGGGCATCTGGGCATGGGCACCCAAGCATAGTGCAATTTAATGGGGAGCCCCAGGAGAGTAGGCCCATTAAGGGAATTCTGAAAACCTCTGCCCATTTAGGTCAGTGGGGGGGGTACCCATCAAATCCTGCCAGCAAGGAGGAATCTGAAGACTCCTCTGAACTGCGCAGGACACAGGAGACCAGGTCCCCACATTCTGCCAGCCATTCCCAGGCTCGCAGAATCTGGGAAAACCTGGAAGAACAGACGGGAACCTCTGGGAGCAGTGCCTCTGAGTCCGAGGACGAATGGACAAGGGTTACCCGAACCAAAAAGGCCAATAAGGCAAAAAGGGCCTTGCTTAAGGACCCCTTAAAGCAGATTAAGGCGATCAGGAGCGTCATCACGCCTTACCATAAGAACGCTAAGTATTCTGTTTGGGAGCACTTAGAGTTGTTTGAGCAAATGATGGAGACTTTCCATTTGAAGGACAGCCAAAGCTGTATTCAATATGTAAAGTGGACCTTCTCCCCGGAATACTCCAGTTTCTTTGCGGGGCTGGAGGACCAAAATCATTTAAGATGGTCCACCTATAAGGCGGCCATCTTGAAACATTTTTCTGTTCACAGAAATCCTCAAGAGGCTCGCAAGGCAGCCTACAATTTGCAATGTGGGGAGGATCAGGCCCCACAAGAATTTGTGCAGGAGTTAAAGCGTGCTTTTGCACAGACCACAAGAAGGGTGCGCACAGATAGTAGAGAGTTCATTAATACATTTTTTCATGCCTTGCCCAAATACATAATGACCCAGCTCGTGAGGGATTTTCACGAGAAAAGATCTTTAGACTGGGTCATTGAACAGGCTACCCGGATCTATGAGGTGCAGAAACCGGTAGATAGCAAAAGTAATGCCCAGAAAAACCCCAAAGCCAACAGCACCCCTGCTGCTGCCAAGGTGGCAGAGGTAAAGGTCGCCCCCGTTTTGGATTTGGAGATGGGGGGGCCTAAAAACCTACCTGCACCTAATAATGCTAGGCCCAGAAGGTCCTCGGGCCAGTCACAGACAGGGAGCCAAGGAGGCAGCCCCACAAATGGGGTCCCTCGCTCTCCTGATTATGTAAGTCCCCGTTACAAGGGAAATCGACCCATCCTGGGTTATGTGTGGACTCCTCCAGCCCAAGGGGGGGGATCCAGCCAAGCACCTAACCCAGGGAACTTCCCTCCAAACTTCCCACAGGAGGGCAGAAATTTACCAAACCCTGGGCAGAACTTTTTCCCCAGATATCCACCCGACTTTCAGCCCCAAAACCATCGATCCTTCTTTCCCCAATTCCCTGAGCCCAGACCACTGAATCCGGGAGAGGGGAGGCCAAGGGTGGAGGGGTACCCAAATCTTCCCAACCCGGGGTATTACCAGAGGAGGGACAGCTACCCTTCCCGGGATCAGCCCAGGGGAGAAAATAGGGCCCCGTATCAGCCTGAGCGGGTTTCCCAGTTAGAGCGCCAGGTTCAAAACATGGCGCGGGATCTGGGTCACATAGTGAGGGCTCAGCAGAACCCTCAGATGGGCGTGCCGGCGCAGAACGCACCGAACTCTGGACCTGGTGCTCCAGAACAATGACGGGGGCAGCACCCCGATAACTCACCGGTTCCCAGGGAGGAGGCACAAGGGGAAGGGGGGTGTAAAGCCTTGGAGGAAGCTTCCTTCCTCACTTGTAAACAGCCCCTGGAAACCCAGGAACCGGAAACAAAATCTCTTGCCCCGGAAAGTCTGCCTCCTAAGGAGCAGAGGGGGGGTAGGAGAAACAAAAGACCCAAACAGACTCAGTTTGAGGAGGAGGTACAGATCTTCCAATTTGAGGGAGAGGGATCCTCAGAGGATCCTGGGAAAAGGATCTTCTCCTTCAGAGAGGGGGGAACTCCTCCCAAAGAAAAATGGGTCCCTAGGGATGCAAATCCAGACTGGGGAGATGTGGAGACTGAGCTACCGCCGCCCACCATCTCATCCCAGAACCAACAGCAAGAACATCCCCTGGTTCAAACCCATCATGGGGACTGCCTCCAAAAAGGGGGGGGCGGCCCAGAACCGGAACCAGGGGAACCCACAATGGCTCTGATCTCCAGTTGCCAACTTTTTCTTTCAGATTCCCAAGGCTCTCCACAGAATTCTGCCCAAAATTCTTCTCTCGCGATGTCCAAAACCAGAAAATTAGCCCACCAGTTGTCCAAAAATGTACATTATCTGTGCCCCCTTGAGGAGAAGGAGGGAAGATACTATGCCCCGGTACAAGTACAGGGGCAGGGTACAATTTTGGCACTGGTGGACACGGGATCTCAAGCTACCCTTCTGTCCAGAAGGGCCTTTGACGAACTGAATGCAGGAAGGGGAGAGAATTACCAAATTCCTCTCACCTCTCTTCCTGGACAACTGCAGAACTTTGACGGGAAGGAAATTCCCGTCGAGGGGACGGCAGACTTGGACATTAAAATTGGGCGACACAAGTTGAAACACCCGGTCATAGTTGTGACCCCAGAGGGCACCCCTTGTTTACTAGGGAATGACCTCCTGAGAAGGTTGTCACCCCTAATAGATTGCGTAAACAAGGTCCTCTGGACCCAGACTAGCCGACCAATAAAATTAAAACAGAGTGTCAACCATGTTAGTTTAAACGGCACCTGCCACATGGTTGAACAAAAATCTGACCAAGTAGAATTTCACTTCCAGACAACCAGATTCCAGACGTGACAGTAATAGCAGTAGGACAACAGACTGGTGATGGGGGGTCCTCTCTATTTCTGAAAATCAACCTTCCTTCCAGTTTAAGGTGGTATTCCACACTGGAAGGAAACACTCTGAAATTCTATACTAATCCACAATCAGAAACTACCACTTCTATAGTCCAGAAAGATGTGAAATCAGCTCAGAGCCTGGCTGATATTCAGCAAATTGGAGAGCAGTTGTTCATCCCTGTTCAGTTAAATGATGGGAAGGACTCTGTTCTCGCTTGAGTGTGTGTGAACAACGGTAAGAGCTTCATCAGCGAAGCCATGTTTCGCCAACTCCCAAAGGATCCAGCCATTCCCACCTTCAAACTGATAGACAAATGGGAAATGGACCTGGAAGCACCTAATTTCAAACATCTCCTGCCAAGCAGGTGTATGCTCAAAATCTCCATTGGCAACAAGAGCATAGTCCATAATTGTTGGGTCGTGCGAGACGTCCCTGCCGCCTTTTAATTAGGCAGTGACATTCTCAATCGCTTCGCCATTAGTTTGGACCTAATAAACTTCAAAGCTTGGTCCCGATTAGCGGATAATCCCATGGGCTTTGATGATCCAGAAAAAACATTTAGGTCAGCTCAATTGCTACCTTATGCAGTTGAAATTCAGACTAAAAAGGAAGTCACCATCCCAGAAAGGACCCGACAATTCTCCCTGGAAGTGAAAGTTAAAAGGGGACAAGAGTTGAAAAACCCTGATGCTTACATACATCTAAATGCTTCTCTCCAACAGCAAGGGTTGGGGGTAAACCCAACACCATTAGTCAACATAGAACATGACACCATTCCAATAGAGGTGGATAACAGCGACTTAAAGAGTATTACTCTAGCCGTAGGCACCATTATTGGAATGGCGGTTGATGACCGACATTTCTCCATTGATCTTGGAAATGAACTGTTAGGACCAATCCCCAAGGACTGTTTTGACAGTGACAGTGATGACAACGCAACACCAGACAGGATTTTTACCCGGCATGGGGGGAACTTCCTGGTGTACACTTCCTGCCCCTATGGTAAGGAAGATGTGACTTGTGACTTCAGGAGGGATGAGGTGATTTTCCAGGTGCATGAGGGCTGCCTTTCCCACCTGAAGCCTCCGGTCCAAATCAGCACTCTGACCAGGGACTTCTCCACCCAGCTGGAGGAGGCCGCGGAGATAGCCAAACCAGAAGTCTTTCCAGGCTTCAGGCAGATGGTGGAAGAGAGAGTCAACCTAGCTGATGCCTGTGTGACTCTGGAACAAAAGCAAAAGTTGAAACAAGTTTTCTTGGATTTCCAAGATCTCTTTGCGGTAGACTCATATGACTGTGGTCGCACTGACATCCACACAACAACAATCCCCACGGACCCTGGCATGACTCCTGTGTTTGTGAAGCAATATCGCTTGCCTCTCGCATCAATGGAGTCCCTTACTGAAATAATTAAGAACCTTGAGTCCCGGGGAATAATCCGTCCAGTCCACAGCACCTTCAATAATCCGGTGCTGGGAATATTGAAGCCAAACGGCCAGTGGAGACTCTGCGCCGACCTCAGGGAGCTCAACAAACGGGTCCATACTTCCCGATGGCCACTGCCCTACATTGACCAAGGGCTGGCCCAGATCCAGGGGTCACAGGTATTCACTGCAATAGACCTGACCAATGGGTACTGGACCGTGCCTGTCAGTAGGGAGGACCAATACAAACTGGCTTTTACCTTTGGGGGCCAGCAGTACACATGGACCCGGACTCCCTTCGGATACCTCAACTCCGGCAATTAATTCAACATTTTTCTACACAAGGCCATGCCCGACTTGGGTGCAAGGGGTAACCTGGCTTATGTAGATGATGTCCTCATCAAAAGTTCATCTGTGGAGGAACACATAGCGGAGATCCGTTATGTTCTGACACAGTTGAGGGCCGCCGGACCAAAACTTTCCTTTCAGAAAGCACAGTGGTGTAGAACCCGTGTTAATTTCTTGGGGCATGAGATTACTCCTCAGGGCCTCTGTCCCCAAGAAAAGAAAGTGGAAGCACTTCAGAAACTGAAAGACCCCACAACTCTGCGGGAACTAAGGAGCCTCCTTGGACTGACTAATTACAGCAGAAAGTTCATTGAGGGCTACGCAGAGATCACTAGACCCCTGATTCATCTCCTGAAGGGGGGGGTCAAGTGGGAATGGGGTCCAGAACAAGCCGAGGCAGTAAAACAACTCAAAAGAAGCCTCTCACAAGCGCCTTGCCTAGCTTACCCTGTCAGAAACAAGGAGTTCTTCCTGGAGACAGGGTTCTCTAATACGTGCTTGACGGCAGTATTATACCAAAAGCATGACAAGGTCAATAAAGTAATCTCCTATGCGAGCAAAACTTTATCCTCTGTGGAGGAAAAATTCAACGATTGTGAGAAGGCACTCCTGGCAAGGGTGTGGGCATTGAAGAATTACCGCCCGTTTATCCAGGGGGAACACATCATAGTGGAGACTCCACACCAACCTCTGCAATATCTCCAAAGTGACAGAATCCGGGCCGGAAATGTGAGTAATTCCCGAATTACTTCCTGGATTCTGTCAATGCAAGGCTTTCCTGTGGAGGTCAGATATGGCCAAAACAAGAAGAGTCCCCTCGCGCAAGGTCTGGCTGACTTGCATGATTGTGCCAGAGAAAACTGTCTCGAGGACGAAAGTCTAAAAATCAAGGACAACACGGAGACATACCTTAATTCCCCACACAAAGTCTTTGAAGAGGACAAGTGTGAGGGAATGCCCACTGTCTATGTGGATGGATGCTCTTACCATGTTGACAACAACGGGGAAAAAGAACTGGTGGCTGGCGTAGGGAATGCATGGGTGAATGAGTCCCCAGAACCCTCCGCTGGATACAAAATTGGTCCCCGAAGTAGTCAGGTGGCAGAATTGATGGCTGTGCATCAGGCCATCCTCACTGCTGTCCAGCATCAACTCCGCGAACTGGTCATAATCACAGATTCGGATTACGTACGGAACGGGTTCGTGGAGCACCTGGTTAATTGGAAAACCAGAGGCATGTTATGTGCTAACAACAAACCCTTGAAACATGGGAAGTTGATCCAAAACATTGATGATCTGGTCACATCGAATGGGATGACCATCTATTGGAAAAAGATCAAGGGTCATTCCAAAGTAGAGGGACCAGACAAAACTGGAAATGACTTAGCTGATCAGTTGGCCAAAACCGGGGCCATCCAAGGGGATCTAATTGAGATTGAGTCCCTGTTGGTGGGAAATCCAGGTCACAGCTATCACTAGGTCCCAGACAAATGCTCACAACGACCTTTCAATTGTACAATGGAGTAAGGAGACCCCTGATGCTGATTTGATTACCGCTCAGAAGGGGGATCCAATTATTGGTAAATTTTACCAGCACCTTGAGGACCCTGAGAACTTTCCCCTGACGGATACCGATTACATTGGGAAAGAGGACCTAAGAGTGTTGATGAAATGTCCAAAAATGTTCCGGATCCAAGACGGTTTGTTGGTAAGGAAATCCAAAGCTGGCCACGATCAGTGGGTGGTTCCTACCTCATTCCGAAGCCTGATGTTAAGTCACGCCCATGATGCGGCCACTGCCGGTCATAGGGGGTTTCACACAACACTGGAAATCTTAAGAGAGGTTGCATACTGGCCAAACATGGGGCAGGACCTCGACCAGTACTTGAAGGGGTGTCTTGTGTGTGCACAATTTCAGCCATCATCCCTCACGCACCGTGCGCCTCTACAAAAGAGGGGAATGACACTGCCATGGTCAGATTTACAAATCGACTTTGTAGGCCCTGTGATTCGCTCGGCTAGGGGGAATAAGTACATGTTGACTGTGACATGCTTGTTTACCAAGTGGGTGGAATGTCTCCCAGCCCCAAATTGCAAGGCAGAAACTGCAGCTGCCTTGATGATTAACCACATCTTTTCCCGTGTTGGTCTACCTCAAAGGATTGAGTCAGACAGAGGTAGCCACTTCACCAGTGAAGTAATGACAAAGATGTGGGAGATATTGGGGGTCAAGAGAAAGCTGCATATTGCTTATAGACCAGCTTCTTCTGGGGCAGTAGAGAGATATAACCGGACAATTGTGAGCATATTAAAGAAGTTTGTGGCAGATTCTGGGCCAAGTTGGGATATCCGATTACCTCTGGTCCTAATGGCCATCAGATCTACCCCTTCATCTGCAACCAAAATGTCACCATTTGAGTTGATGACTGGGCGCAAGATGGTGCTTCCACAGCATTTGCTCTACAGGACCCAAGAGCAGACACTGATAAATGCCTCTACTACTCATGAGTATGTAGAGAATTTAAGGAAACACCTCCAACATGCTTTTACTTACGCTCATAGCATGAAGACCCATTATGACCTGAAAACTTCCAGGAAGGAATATCCGGTGGGGGACCGGGTCTATCTATACAACTTCCAAAGGAACCAGGCCAAGCAGCGCAAATTTTTGCCTACATGGAAGGGACCCTTTGAGATCATCGACAAAATCTCCCCTGTGGCCTACAAAATCCACATCCCCAAAGGTCCTTTGGCAGCGGGGGAAGACAAGTGGGTCCACATAAACCAGTTGAAGTGTTGCCATCCCAGGCACGCTCTGCAACAACTGGAGGAATCCTATGGAATCCTAGCGGGTACTGTCTCAGACTAATTCTGTTCCAATCATAAAACATACCACATCTAGTCTCTAAAATATTGTGATTTGCATGAAACTGTCTCTTAGTTATACTGTTTTTTTTCAAAATAAGAATGTAATGTTTCGTTATGATGAAATGCATATGCTGCCCCACTATCTCAACAGTGGTGGAAAAACGTCTATGAGTAGGTATTGCCGCTCTTCCTTTGTCGTCCTAGGAGAAAGAAAACCTGAAGACGGGCCAAGGAGGGCGATCCGGAGACCGGGAACGAAGATCCAATGGGCCCAGTGGACCGCCCAATATTCACATCAGGACCGGCGAGGAGAACCCATCGATCAGTACCGGATGGAGAAGAAGATGCTGAACTGTGCCATCTACAGAGTAGGAAGAAGATTATGCGGACAGACCGGTGCGTGGGTCAAAACCCTTGGGCACGCGACTCCCCATCGACTCAAATTCAAAGTGCAGTCGCGTGGGGGGGGCTTGTTCGGTGTCCTGACCCACGTTTAAGCTATCATGCTACAACATTTGGTGCTGTGGGCTTAGAAAATTCAAGATGGCGGAAAACCCACATGTGCGCCGAAATCCAGGAAAGCTGCGCAGTCTGTGCGCACACCAAAATGGTTGCCTCATTTGCCACCCACCAGTGCGAGAATGAAAGGCCGGGTTGCCATGAGGGAAATGGGTTGCCAAAGGAAAAACAGTAGCGCCGGTTAGCTTCAAAGCGCTTTAAAACCACCATTGGACTACCCGCACAGTAGTCTGACACCATTGGGAATGGCAATGCTGATTGCCAAATGCAACCTAGAATTGTGGGGAATTCATTTCTTAAATCCCAAAAATGGGTGCAGTACCAGTACTCACCACTATCCAAAAGCCGGCGTTTTAAAACCACCCTGTGTTTCTCTGAAGGCAGGCTCAAAATGCCTATTTTCAAACATTGCAACATGTGCAAAATATTCACTGAACACCAGCAGACATTTGGCAGAATGGAGTTTTGTGTGCTTACAAAATCGGGGAAATGAAGAGCCCAAAACAATGCTTATAACAAAACTGCTATGGAGTCAGCAGTTTAAGTTGCACTGGATTTAAAGACACTAAAATCGAAAATGTTTAGATTAAATGAGTGACCTATGTTTGGTGTCACATGCCTTTGTAACTGTTGAAATGTCATAGTTTTGCACTTAGAATCAGCATTCTAGCTGCATGTGTAAAATTGCAAGTTAATTTAAAAAGCAACAAAAAACATGACAGTTAGCTGAAAGTCTGGCTTAAGGAACTTGATTTTGCTTGACAGCTACCCCCATCAGGAGTGAAACTTGAGTCTCAACTGTGTTCCCAGGCCTATCTGCCTTTTGCTGGCCACACTAAGGATATGCCATCTATCTGATAATTGAATTACCTGTGCTCTACAGGAGCTCTGAACAAAGCCTGTCTTGACTCAGACAAAGGTTTTATTACAGCGGTCGTAAAATGTAGCTTCCTCTTGGCAGAAGCTGGGAGGGGCACTGCCTGTGAGAGCAAGCTGGCTTGGCAGAACTGGATAAACCAGTATTTCCACCATGTGACCTGGGAAACCACACCCCTTTGTAGCCAGAATATTGTTTAGAAAAAGATGAATAACTCATGCTGCGGACATGTGAAAATTTTATAAATGATACCATAATTCTTGTGATTTTTCTGCCCACAGTTTAAGAGGTTTTTAGAACCGGTGGTATGTTCAGGGGGGTGTTAGCGGAAAAGTGGATATTACTCTAAATGTATGCATGTTAAAAATCTGACACTTCATCTATTAATGACCATACTCCTTGCGCACATGTGTGTCAATTTGGGTCAATGTCAGAAATTGCAAAATCCGTTAAAAAGTCAATTATCTGCCATTTCTGAATGCAAGCTCTTAGAAACAGCAGATTTGGACAGAGACATGGCTAAATTCAGCCACACCATGTATATGTAATTTCAAGCAACTGTGTAACTGTGAAATATGTCTTTTGTTATCAAATATAGAATATGTGCAATCTGACAGGGGAGTGTCCTATCTGCAAGCCATAAAATGACATCACTCTGACTCACAGTTCCTTCCCCAATAAAGTGAGGAATGGAAATTTGACCAATGACAAGGGAGAGGGGCAAGTTTAGTTATGACCAACACACACACCCACTTGCAGAACATATAAATGGACCACTGAAACTTAGGTAGAGACCTTCAAATCCATTTGCAGCTGGAAGCTCTGCCGGAAAAATCCATACTTACCTCCATCAAATTTCAAAGAGCCAACACTTAGACTCCAAGATAAACAGAGACTTCAGAACCTTAACCAAAAAGGTCCCTGCCAGCAAGAGTATTTGTCAGCAGGCCTAAAAATCTTTTTGCAACTGAACTCTTCAGACAGCCGGCTGACGCCGTCTGAATTTTGCCAAGAACTTTTGCAAGGACCCGGTGACAGAAATATCCAAAGAGAAGGCAGGACCCGACCCAGAGAACCGGTGCCTAGCAGAGACCAGGCCATTGTATCCAGAGTGCTGACCCCGATGCTGTGAGCAGTTCCAGAGACCAGACGCTGTGCCCAGAGACCGTCCGAAGTCCAGACCTGTTGACCAGATCGTGACAAAGCCGCCTTCCTGTTTAAAATCTCTTGTGAGTACCGCCAAACTGTACCAAACCAAAGCTTTTAGTTTAAATTCATCTAATTCAATCTATTTAACCTAAGTAGAACTGCCTGATAGCTCCAAATCTGTCACCTGTCATTCTAGCTGCAAAATCTGTCACTTGTCATTTTGAGCTTTTAAAATTTCAAATCTGAAAAACGACCTTCACAAAATCGCTCATATCTCCGCGACCGTTTGTCTTAGAGACTTGCAATAACTTTCATCTGAAAGCTTAGAATCGTGGCCTTCCTACGAACCTAGAACCGCATTCCTACCCCCTATAGTTTTACCGCAATCGCGGAACACGCATCCGCGAATTTTGCCGCGATTTGCAAATTTCTCCACGTGTAAAAAGACAGTAGTTTTGCTTTTCCTTGCCAAAAACTTCGTTTACCTGCTAGTTACTACTAAAGCATTGGTAAGGTGATCCTGAATTCATAGAGAGTAGCTATCACTCACCCTGAACTTCTGAAAGGGAATTAAAAGCATTTTAGCATACTTTTCACTGAATTGCCAGCACATATCAAAGCATTTTGCCTGTGTTTTAAACTTCTGTTGTCTAAGCTTGCTGCGGTGAACTGAATTACAGTTGATTGCATTTCTGAGAACTGTGTGCTTCCTTCCATTTCCTTGCATTCTATCAAGGGGGGGAGGGGATTGCCAGAGAAAAGTGATTACATTGTTTTGTTGAAATCATATTGAGTATTTTCTATACTGCATTTCATTCATTCAACCTTGCATTTCCTTGAACCCTATAAAGCATTCTCTACCACATTATACTTCTGTACCTATTTACCACTGTGCTACCTTATCCATTTCATGTCAACTCCTTATTGATTATAGAGAAGCGTGTTAGTGCCAGATTCTCCGTTGTTAATCTTTATCATATCAGATTAAGTGTGATATTCAATTATTAATTTATTATAAGGTGTGACATATATATATCTATTGTTTAAATTATCAAATAAACCTTTTAACTTGCAAAACAGAACTACTTCTTGGCTCAGTGGGGTCAGGGGGATTCCAAGAGAGGGGTGTTATATAGGGGTAGTCATCCAGAACGCATGAACTGGACATAAAGATATATCAATAAGGGTTTCCATTCAGTATCCCAGACTAGGCATTGACTTAGCTGTAGTGTTGAATTGAATCCTCTTACAATACACACCCCCAACACTTGCACCTGCTGTTTGAGGGAACGTTCAGTGCAGTGCACTGAAAGAGCAAGCTTCAATTTCTTCCTACACTTTTATTTTAAAACGAAATCATTCTGGAATGGTTTCTTTTTAAAATAACAGTATAGGAGCTGTAAAAGGTAATTTTAAAAAGTAGAGGAGCACCGCTCCCGACCGCTCCCTCTCACTTCGACCATTGGATTTAGTTGAGTTAGATAACGGAAATAGGATAAGCCATATGTGTATGATTACTAGTGAGTGAGGGAATTCCAGTGGCAACCTGGCATGCCAGGAATACACATGACATTTCCATCCAACAACAAGATCGTTAGAAGAAACAAGACATGTTGGAGGCAGTCAAGGGAGTAGACTCAGTGGATGTAACTGAATGCATCTTATTTTGTAATAAACAAATATTAGTAGTGGAGAATAAAATCAGTTGCACAATACTATACTCACACATATATACAAAGATATATGGCATAATTAGTATTTCTTCTGGATGAGGTTCTCGGTGGACTGTTAGGCAGAATCCTGTGCAGTTACCTTGGGGAACACTGCAAGAAGATTAAGACTACAGGAGTAAGCAGTAAACCCAATTGGTAGCAGTCCGCACCACCCCGATTTACCTGGTATCTGCGGCTGAGCAGTCAGACTTCTCTCAAGATGAGTAGGGCAGTATACAGAGGATACACAATCGGGCTAAAAACAGAGTAGAGCAAGGAAACACTGACCAGAGCTTGGTATCAAAAGTATATAATTATTTATTTAAAACACACTTTAGGAAATACACTAAGCACTATAGATCAAAGCAAGTTCAAACACAATCAGAAAAAGTATACACACCTCCCTTAATAATTATTAGACAAGTCTAGGTCAAAACACCACTATTTGTAAAAACCGATGTGAGCGCGTAACTTAGATGGCACTCCAATAATTAAGTTAGAGTGAGAGAAAAAGGCAGGTCATGAAAATAAAACAGTTTCCAACACGTTTCTAAGATCACAGCAAATTAGTGAAGGCAGAGTCTACTGTAGAACCAAAGTTCATAGGCCAGGCCCACTATAAATGGAGCAAGGCGAAATGTGCCCAAGATCACACAGTTTAAAAAGCACTCAAGTCTTTGCAGAAATGTTCACAGGAGGTTGGTTTGATGCGAAAGAGAAAGTTAGAAGGGCTGGGAGGCAGCCCAGTTGGAAAGCCAAGGTACACAGTACCTTAAAGAGTGAGGAAGCTCCAGCGGTGGCAGTTATTCATAGCAGCGGGTGCAGTTCGTGGTTTCGACCAGGGGAAGAGAAGATCTCGTCGAGGAGGAAACTTGGAGTCGCTGCACTGTCCAGGGAAGAGACCAGCCACGGAGTGAGTTTGGTTAAAAGGTATGTTCCTTTTATTTGCGGTCACAGTGGTGAAGCTTGGCTATCCGGCCGCCCGGGTGCTTGGCACTGGCGATTCGACCAAGGGACATACTGGAAGGCGAATGGCGAACTGGTTGGCCCCACCAGCTCAAAGGGAGAAGACTCTTACAGCAGAAGATCTTCTCTTGTCGTCGGGAAAGTGGTGAGGTCGTTGCAGCAGGGCTCCACCGGTGGTGTTGTCATTGCAGATGGCTCAGCTTCTCCCCTCTTTGGATTTCTTAGGTCCTGTGACGACTTCTGAAGTTCCAGTCCCAAAAGGCCTGCTTTTATGCAGAAAAACCCCCATTCAACAGCCTAGCTGTCACTGATACATGCTAAGTGGTGAGCCGGGCGGCTCACCACTGGGCCAATCAGAACAGAGTGCGACTTGGGTTGCTAAGGCAACGCAGTCCAGGGTGATAATTCCATCACCCACACATCCTGTGGAACCCAGACAGAGTGGCACCTGTTGGAGGGCTTCTGTGGAGAAGCCTGCCAAAAAATGGAACAAAGGGCCCAACCTTGGTTGGAGTTACAGAGACAGACACAAATGCCATTTTGGAAAAGAGTTCTGGCGAAAAGACCCAACCGGTGATTTTATATGAAATAAATAAACCAGCGGTATCTTTAACATTGCACCAAAAAAGTGGTGCATTTAAAACCAATGGGAAAATCCCATAGGAAATATTCTGGTGGAATATTTTGTGTGGTAACCACTGCCACCAGCCAGAAACTCGACAACAGGGGACTGGACTGTGCCCTCTTGGAAACAGACCCAGGGGCAATCTAATTAACCCCTTCCAGTACTTCCACAATATGATGGTTTGTACTGGTTCTGTTCACAATTTTGGATTAATAAAGCCAATGGTGACTTTACATGCCCTGGGAGACAGTAGTCAGTCGCAGGGTATGGAGTCTATGTTTGGGGGTCACCATCACACCCCTGTGTTACTGCACTGAGGGTGCTGTGTAACACATTCACTAAAACAGATGGTACCCTATGGAGTAAAAGACCCCATAGCCCATAAGCACACAATAAGTCATAGACATACCTCAAATCATGCCTAAGAGTGGGAGGAAAACAGTCTCACTCTTAGCAGGAGAAAAAAAAACAAACCCCAAAAATCCAGCAAAGCTGCTGGGGGACTCACTAGGTTTGGGAAATTAGCCTTATAAGAGAATTATCCCTAACATGGACCAACACAGAAGCTCTGCCAAATTTCCACAGTCCAGCCATTTGCATGTGTTCATGCGTTGCATACTAAAAGGGGGTTCCAGGGTTGCCCTTGGAACAACAATGTGCTCTTGCTTATCTCTGTTATCAGTTGAAAGAATATGTCATTCAATTTTAAACCAATACACCATCATGTGTAGTATAGTTGAATTATCAAATAAAATGCAATTTCCATTAGCTGAGTTCTCTTCAGGGCTAAACATTAAAACAATAAAGAATATAAGCACACATACCCATCGAATTAAAAAGCAACAGGCATACAGAATGCACATAAAAATTAAATCAAACAAAAATGAAAAAAAGACACAACAGAAAATATGTATATTAATGTCACATTCATATTAGTATTAGAGTATTATATGGAGGACCCTCTCCCCTTCAAAGTCATGTGATTTACCTGTACATGTACACTCATCAATTCGAACTGAGAATACACAAAGAAGCAGAATAAATCATCTCGTAAGTACATCATTTCTCAATCCCACACATAATTACTGCACAATATTAAGATGTTAAATTTGCTTAATTTACCTGTGCTTTTTCTTCTTAACCTGCAGGAGGTAACAGATTGCGCTCCTTTGAAAATAACCTTGTAAAGAAAAACGGAAAGAAAAACACAAGAAAATAGAGCATATATTCCTGGACTTTCTAATTTAACAGTGCTATTGTGGGCTTCATTTGATGCAAACTGCTTACCTAATATCAGGTAAAACAGGCTCAAAACAAGTATAACTCGGACCCCCAAAGCAGCGCGGGTTGCACAGCGTTGACCTACCTATGTATTGTGTCACAGGTGTAATTGTGGTTATCTCCCTCCCTGTGAGTGTGGAGGGAGAAAACGTAGCGTCTCACTCGTGGGTAAATACTCACTAGTGTTCCCACATAGAGGTACAGTTTAAGGCAATATCATAAAATGAAGTACACACCTCAATTCTTTAGTTAAACAATATTAACCTGTTTCATATGTAGAGAGATTTCTGAAGTTATTCAATTATAAATGTACATACTGCAACATCCAGATAAATGATTATCATCTGAAAAATCGTTCATTGTACATCTGAACTGTCAGCAACTGCTCAAAGTTAGACATTTAACGTTCTTTCTTGATCCATAAGAGATCAACATGTCTGAAAAACAAATTCTAAATCGAACTAATCAATAGCAAGAAGCACACATAATTGATTTCTTCATTGATCCCATCTGTGGTCCTTGCATCAAGTTTTTCAGGGCACAAAATGCCTCTCTGATCAATTTTCTTTACAAGATCTTCATGGGTGTCTCTCCTTGTAACCACATCCGCCACTTGAAGTCTAAGTTGCAAGATGTCGGGCCTCATTACAACTCAGGCGTTAAGGGTTAATGCCGTCGTTAACCCTTAACGCCTGATTCCAATTTTAATGGCTGCTTTTAGCAGGCGTTAAAATCCATGGCGCTAAATCGCCTTGGTGCTAATTACGGCACCGTAATTGACGGTGCCGTAATTAGCGCCTTCCCCACTCCCATTATGTCCTATGGGGCAAAAATGGGAATGGGGAAAGGTAAATGGGAAATGGGGATTTACCGCCCCACTCACCTTGGAATGGGGCGGTTAATCCGCCATCCACCATGGTGTAAACGTAGTTTACACCATGCTGGTAAAGTTGGTGTACTTACCGCCTGGGTCGTAATGACCCCAGTCGTGTATTTTCTCTATCCAGTGCCATAGTTCATATTTCTGGTCCGGATGCAGGAGCAGTGCTTATTGCAACATCGTTTATATTGCCTCTTGTACTTCCACGCGTAATACAATCCACAAGGACATTTAATAGTGTAGATGACATTACTTGTATCACATGTTGCAAAGCTGCGTATCCTAATATTTTCTCTCGATCATTTGTGATTGCTTTGCATACTCCCTTTATAAAGAAAGATGCAGGTTAGGGAGTACTGCGTCCAGAAAATGGCTTATCTCAGTGTGGGACTGCAGTGAAATTAGAGCGCAAAATGTAAACTGCTTGTGGTATGGTACAGATGTCTCCTGCCTGTGAGTGTGAGGGTGGATATCAGATAAGAGTATAAGCCCAAGTCTCTGGTTTCTGGTGTGAACGTTTAAGGAGCCAATGAATGCAGACATCATAAAACATGGTGAGAGGGAAATAAAAAAAACTGGGAAACAAGTGTTCAGCAAAAATTCTGCCAGGTCCAGCATATGGGGCAAAGGAAAGAGAACATTCTCAGACACATGTCAAACAAATAGGGGGCAGATGTATCCTACGGCTGTGAGGAAAAAAGGGGTGAACTTTGAGCAGTGAAATAGGATACAGTGAGAAGGTACACTTATGGTGTTTGGATAGAAACAATGATAGTGGGGCTAGCATGGAGAGAGTCATACAAAAACGAGAGAAAATAAGAAAGAGTAAAAAAAAAGAAAAGGAATGTGGATGAAAAATGAGTCTGGCAACAGGATGAAAGGTCTATGATAAATAATAGATTGGATGGAGCAATGGATATAGAAACAAGTCAAAGGGTGTGATCTAGGGAACGGGCTTGGTGGATAGCTGGTTTTAGACATGCATAAAGATATAGGCTGGAGTGGATGGGGGCACATTCCACGGGATTGGTTAATTGTCCTTCGATGGATTGCCAGAGTTACAGCAAATTAGTGATGCCACGGACCCTCTCACGGGACAAATAATTCTTACAAGTATTTGATTTGCCAGAGAGTACATTCAGTGCTTGACCTGTGGGTCTCATTCTAGTGATTTGACAAAACATGTACATGGAAAAAAATAGCTATAGCTGTGTGTGTCATCACTTGCAGTAATTATGTGTGGCATCATTTTCTAATTAGTCAAAATAATAGATACAGAGAAACAGCTCTTGAAATTGTTTGATGGCATAAGAGCATATACTGTTACTGCAAAATAATTTTTGTTTTAAAAAAGAATGAAAAACCAGAATCAGAATTAATAAAACATAGACAATGAAACCAAGACCTAACATATATTCCAGTGCCAGAAATATCAAAGCAGTTGCTTTGTCTAAATAATATCATGGACTGAATTCTACTTTGCTTTACTTTACTACATTTACAATGCGCACCCAATGACCCCGAAGCTTAAGGGCGCAACGCAAAGGACAATACAAACAGAACAAAGAACAAAATCCAGGATACAGGATAATCGGCTGCTAGTCAACAGGGGACATAACGTTTTTATATACTTAAGTTTTTTCCTGAACATTACCATAGAATTCAATTCTCTTAGGTCTGTCAGAATAGCATTCCAGGCCTTACGCGCAGCCACAAAAAATGTGCCTTTTCTAACCTTGGACAAATTACATACTGGTATTTTTAACTGATTTGTGTTATTGGATCTGTGTGTCCTCACACTCGTTTTTTTTTATCAAGAACTCACTCAGATACAGAGGGCTAGTGCCTGTCGAACATTTGTGGGTAATAAATAGGAGTCGAAAGTGAATACTTGCTTCAGTGGGCAGCCAGTGTACTTTACATCGGGCATCTTAAACATGATCCCTTTTTTCAGACCAAGAATGATATTTACTGCACTATTTTGTATAGTTTGTAGACAAGCACAGCTAGACTTGGCTATACCCACCAGCAAACTACTACAATAATCAATTTTAGACTCTTTTTAATTGTCCTAGCTATCATCTCACAACTAGCCTTAGATATGAATGGATGAAGTCTGCTAACAGTTTAGTATAATAGGCAGTAGAAGACACCATACTACTAACTTGCAACCTCATAATCACATTTTGATCCAGAGAGATCCCACAGGTCTTCACTTTCTTTTTAGTTTCAATATCACACCCTGCCACTGAGAAATAGTTCTAATCTATCCCTAACCTCATAATTGTATTCTCAGTACCTACCAACCTCAGCTCTGTGTTTTCTCCATTAAGCTCCAGACCATTCTCCACCATCCCAATTTTAATAAGTACAAACACCTTATTCATGGTTCTTTCGTCATCTCCATGAATTCCAGATAGCTGGATAACACATTGTGTGTCATACGTCTACATTGTTCTCGTGCAGTAGGTTAAAAAGGGGGACCGGGAATATGTTATAAAAAGACGGAGATAAACATGCCTATCACCCCAGTCCATGCCCCGCAGGCAGCCCATCACCCCTGGGCATGCCCCGCAGGCAGCCCATCACCCCAGTCCATGCCCCGCAGGCAGCCCATCACCCCTGCGCATGCCCCCCAGGCAGCCCATCACCCCAGTCCATGCCTCACAGGCAGTCCATCAACCCAGTCCATGACAGCAGGCAGCCCATAACCCCAGTCCATGACCCGCAGGCAGCCCATCACCACAGTGCATGTCCCGCAGGCAGGCCACATGGCACCATGCACTTGGGAGCACTGACTCATGACCCGCACCCCACCCCAGTGACGGGCACCTGCCAGCAGGCCCCGACTCATGTCCCCCACCCACCCACCAGTGATGGGCACCTGCCACCAGGCTCTGATTCATGTGCCCCACCTCACCCACCAGTGATGGGAACCTGCCAGCAGGCCCCAACTCATGTCCCCCACCCCACCCACCAGTGACGGGCACCTGCCAGCAGGCCCTGACTCATATCCCCCACCCCACAACCAGTCCCGCCCACCCATCAGAGATGGGCACCAGCCAGCAGGCCCTGACTCATGTCCCCCACCCCACCCACCAGTGACGGGCACCTGCCAGCAGGCCCCGACTCATGTCCTCCACCCCACCCACCAGTGACGGACACCTGCCAGCAGGCCAAAACTCATGTCCCCCACCCCACCCACCAGTGATGGGCACCTGCCAGCAGGTCCTGACTCATGTCCCCCACCCCAAGCACCCACCCACCAGTGACGGGCACATGCCAGCAGGCCCCAACTCATGTCCCCCACCCCACCCACCAGTGACGGGCACCTGCCAGCAGGCCTCGACTCATGGCCCACCAAACAACATGTCCTAACAAAACAGACCTATGACCCTAATGCCAACCCAAATCCCCCCTTCCCCCCAGTACAAGCACGCAACCATCCACTGCACCCACTCCCAAATTACCCATGCCATGAGAGTCTCAAAAGAACCACCATGGCTGTGCATAAATGTACAACAGAGCCACACAGTGGCAACACACGACTGAGGCAATGCTCATAGAGACATGCACAAAACCAATGAGAGTACACAACACCAATAATGAAGATATAATATATGTATTATAAAACTCAATGAAATAACATTATGAAAATCAAAACTTGCAAATCAATAAATAATGAAAGCAAAAAAAATAAAAATAGAAAAATCCAATGTAAAACAATATTTCTTAGGTCCTGTGACGACTTCTGAAGTTCCAGTCCCAAAAGGCCTGCTTTTATGCAGAAAAACCCCCATTCAACAGCCTAGCTGTCACTCATACATGCTAAGTGGTGAGCCGGGCGGCTCACCACTGGGCCAATCAGAACAGAGTGCGACTTGGGTTGCTAAGGCAACACAGTCCAGGGTGATAATTCCCCCACCCACACATCCTGTGGAACCCAGACAGAGTGGCACCTGTTGGAGGGCTTCTGTGGAGAAGCTTGCCAAAAAATGGAACAAAGGGCCCAACCTTGGTTGGAGTTACAGAGACAGACACAAATGCCATTTTGGAAAAGAGTTCTGGCGAAAAGACCCAACCGGTGATTTTATATGAAATAAATAAACCAGCGGTATCTTTAACATTGCACCAAAAAAGTGGTGCATTTAAAACCAATGGGAAAATCCCATAGGAAATATTCTGGTGGAATATTTTGTGTGGTAACCACTGCCACCAGCCAGAAACTCGACAACAGGGGACTGGACTGTGCCCTCTTGGAAACAGACCCAGGGGCAATCTAATTAACCCCTTCCAGTACTTCCACAATATGATGGTTTGTACTGGTTCTGTTCACAATTTTGGATTAATAAAGCCAATGGTGACTTTACATGCCCTGGGAGACAGTAGTCAGTCGCAGGGTATGGAGTCTATGTTTGGGGGTCACCATGACACCCCTGTGTTACTGCACTGAGGGTGCTGTGTAACACATACACTAAAACAGATGGTACCCTATGGAGTAAAAGACCCCATAGCCCATAAGCACACAATAAGTCATAGACATACCTCAAATCATGCCTAAGAGTGGGAGGAAAACAGTCTCACTCTTAGCAGGAGAAAAAAAAACAAACCCCAAAAATCCAGCAAAGCTGCTGGGGGACTCACTAGGTTTGGGAAATTAGCCTTATAAGAGAATTATCCCTAACATGGACCAACACAGAAGCTCTGCCAAATTTCCACAGTCCAGCCATTTGCATGTGTTCATGCGTTGCATACTAAAAGGGGGTTCCAGGGTTGCCCTTGGAACAACAATGTGCTCTTGCTTATCTCTGTTATCAGTTGAAAGAATATGTCATTCAATTTTAAACCAATACACCATCATGTGTAGTATAGTTGAATTATCAAATAAAATGCAATTTCCATTAGCTGAGTTCTCTTCAGGGCTAAACATTAAAACAATAAAGAATATAAGCACACATACCCATCGAATTAAAAAGCAACAGGCATACAGAATGCACATAAAAATTAAATCAAACAAAAATGAAAAAAAGACACAACAGAAAATATGTATATTAATGTCACATTCATATTAGTATTAGAGTATTATATGGAGGACCCTCTCCCCTTCAAAGTCATGTGATTTACCTGCACATGTACACTCATCAATTCGAACTGAGAATACACAAAGAAGCAGAATAAATCATCTCGTAAGTACATCATTTCTCAATCCCACACATAATTACTGCACAATATTAAGATGTTACATTTGCTTAATTTACCTGTGCTTTTTCTTCTTAACCTGCAGGAGGTAACAGATTGCGCTCCTCTGAAAATAACCTTGTAAAGAAAAACGGAAAGAAAAACACAAGAAAATAGAGCATATATTCCTGGACTTTCTAATTTAACAGTGCTATTGTGGGCTTCGTTTGATGCAAACTGCTTACCTAATATCAGGTAAAACAGGCTCAAAACAAGTATAACTCGGACCCCCAAAGCAGCGCGGGTTGCACAGCGTTGACCTACCTATGTATTGTGTCACAGGTGCAATTGTGGTTGTCTCCCTCCCTGTGAGTGTGGAGGGAGAAAACGTAGTGTCTCACTCGTGGGTAAATACTCACTAGTGTTCCCACATAGAGGTACAGTTTAAGGCAATATCATAAAATGAAGTACACACCTCAATTCTTTAGTTAAACAATATTAACCTGTTTCATATGTAGAGAGATTTCTGAAGTTATTCAATTATAAATGTACATACTGCAACATCCAGATAAATGATTATCATCTGAAAAATCGTTCATTGTACATCTGAACTGTCAGCAACTGCTCAAAGTTAGACATTTAACACTCTCTCTTGATCCATAAGAGATCAACATGTCTGAGAAACAAATTCTAAATCGAACTAATCAATAGCAAGAAGCACACATAATTGATCCCATCTGTGGTCCTTGCATTAAGTTTTTCAGGGCACAAAATGCCTCTCTGATCAATTTTCTTTACAAGATCTTCATGGGTGTCTCTCCTTGTACCCACATCCACCACTTGAAGTCTAAGTTGCAAGATGTCGGGCCTCATTACAACTCAGGCGTTAAGGGTTAATGCTGTCGTTAACCCTTAACGCCTGATTCCAATTTTAATGGCTGCTTTTAGCAGGCGTTAAAATCCATGGCGCTAAATCGCCTTGGTGCTAATTACGGCACCGTAATTTACGGTGCCGTAATTAGCGCCTTCCCCACTCCCATTATGTCCTATGGGGCAAAAATGGGAATGGGGAAAGGTAAATGGGAAATGGGGATTTACCGCCTCACTCACCTTGGAATGGGGCGGTAAATCTGCCATCCACCATGGTGTAAACGTAGTTTACACCATGGTGGTAAAGTTGGTGTACTTACCGCCTGGGTCGTAATGACCCCAGTCGTGTATTTTCTCTATCCAGTGCCATAGTTCATATTTCTGGTCCGGATGCAGGAGCAGTGCTTATTGCAACATCGTTTATATTGCCTCTTGTACTTCCACGCGTAATACAATCCACAAGGACATTTAATAGTGTAGATGACATTACTTGTATCACATGTTGCAAAGCTGCGTATCCTAATATTTTCTCTCGATCATTTGTAATTGCTTTGCATACTCCCTTTATAAAGAAAGATGGAGGTTAGGGAGTACTGCGTCCAGAAAATGGCTTATCTCAGTATGGGACTGCAGCGAAATTAGAGCGCAAAATGTAAACTGCTTGTGGTATGGTACAGATGTCTCCTGCCTGTGCGTGTGAGGGTGGATATCAGATAAGAGTATAAGCCCAAGTCTCTGGTTTCTGGTGTGAACGTTTAAGGAGCCAATGAATGCAGACATCATAAAACATGGTGAGAGGGAAATAAAAAAAACTGGGAAACATGTTTTCACCAAAAATTCTGCCAGGTCCAGCATATGGGGCAAAGGAAAGAGAACATTTTCAGACACATGTCAAACAAATAGGGGCAGATGTATCCTACGGCTGTGAGGAAAAAAGGGGTGAACTTTGAGCAGTAAAATAGGATACAGTGAGAAGGTACACTTATGGTGTATGGATAGAAACAATGATAGTGGGGCTAGCATGGAGAGAGTCATACAAAAACGAGAGAAAATAAGAAAGAGTAAAAAAAAGAAAAGGAATGTGGATGAAAAATGAGTCTGGCAACAGGATGAAAGGTCTATGATAAATAATAGATTGGATGGAGCAATGGATATGGAAACAAGTCAAAGGGTGTGATCTAGGGAACGGGCTTGGTGGATAGCTGGTTTTAGACATGTATAAAGATATAGGCTGGAGTGGATGGGGGCACATTCCACGGGATTGGTTAATTGTCCTTCGATGGATTGCCAGAGTTCCAGCAAATTAGTGATGCCACGGACCCTCTCACGGGACTAATAATTCTTACAAATATTTGATTTGCCAGAGAGTACATTCAGTGCTTGACCTGTGGGTCTCATTCTAGTGATTTGACAAAACATGTACATGGAAAAAAATAGCTATAGCTGTGTGTGTCATCACTTGCAGTAATTATGTGTGGCATCATTTTCTAATTAGTCAAAATAATAGATAAAGAGAAACAGCTCTTGAAATTGTTTGATGGCATAAGAGCATATACTGTTACTGCAAAATAATTTGTTTTAAAAAAGAATGAAAAACCAGAATCAGAATTAATAAAACATAGACAATGAAACCAAGACCTAACATATATTCCAGTGCCAGAAATATCAAAGCAGTTGCTTTGTCTAAATAATATCATGGACTGAATTTTACTTTGCTTTACTTTACTACATTTACAATGCGCACCCAATGACCCCGAAGCTTAAGGGTGCAACGCAAAGGACAATACAAACAGAACAAAGAACAAAATCCAGGATACAGGATAATCGGCTGCTAGTCAACAGGGGACATAACGTTGTTATATACTTAAGTTTTTTCCTGAACATTGCCATAGAATTCAATTCTCTTAGGTCTGTCAGAATAGCATTCCAGGCCTTACGCGCAGCCACAAAAAATGTGCCTTTTCTAACCTTGGACAAATTACATACTGGTATTTTTAACTGATTTGTGTTATTGGATCTGAGTGTCCTCACACTCGTTGTTTTTTTTTATCAAGAACTCACTCAGATACAGAGGGCTAGTGCCTGTCGAACATTTGTGGGTAATAAATAGGAGTCGAAAGTGAATACTTGCTTCAGTGGGCAGCCAGTGTACTTTACATCGGGCATCTTAAACATGATCCCTTTTTTCAGACCAAGAATGATATTTACTGCACTATTTTGTATAGTTTGTAGACAAGCACAGCCAGACTTGGCTATACCCACCAGCAAACTACTACAATAATCAATTTTAAACTCTTTTTAATTGTCCTAGCTATCATCTCACAACTAGCCTTAGATATGAATGGATGAAGTCTGCTAACAGTTTAGTATAATAGGCAGTAGAAGACACCAGACTACTAACTTGCAACCTCATAATCACATTTTGATCCAGAGAGATCCCACAGGTCTTCACTTTCTTTTTAGTTTCAATATCACACCCTGCCACTGATAAATAGTTCTAATCTATCCCTAACCTCATAATTGTATTCTCAGTACCTACCAACCTCAGCTCTGCGTTTTCTCCATTAAGCTCCAGACCATTCTCCACCATCCCAATTTTAATAAGTACAAACACCTTATTCATGGTTCTTTCGTCATCTCCATGAATTCCAGATAGCTGGATAACACATTGTGTGTCATACACATAATTTGTGAAGTCTACATTGTTCTTGTGCAGTAGGTTAAAAAGGGGGACCGGGAATATGTTATAAAAAGACGGAGATAAACATGCCTATCACCCCAGTCCATGCCCCGCAGGCAGCCCATCACCCCTGGGCATGCCCCGCAGTCAGCCCATCACCCCAGTCCATGCCCCGCAGGCAGCCCATCACCCCTGCGCATGCCCCTCAGGCAGCCCATCACCCCAGCCCATGCCTCACAGGCAGTCCATCAACCCAGTCCATGACAGCAGGCAGCCCATAACCCCAGTCCATGACCCGCAGGCAGCCCATCACCACAGTGCATGCCCCGCAGGCAGGCCACATGGCACCATGAACTTGGGAGCACTCACTCATGACCCGCACCCCACCCCAGTGACGGGCACCTGCCAGCAGGCCCCGACTCATGTCCCCCACCCACCCACCAGTGACGGGCACCTGCCACTAGGCTCTGATTCATGTCCCCCACCTCACCCACCAGTGATGGGAACCTGCCAGAAGGCCCCAACTCATGTCCCCCACCCCACCCACCAGTGACGGGCACCTGCCAGCAGGCCCTGACTCATATCCCCCACCCCACAACCAGTCCCGCCCACCCATCAGAGATGGGCACCTGCCAGCAGGCCCTGACTCATGTCCCCCACCCCACCCACCAGTGACGGGCACCTGCCAGCAGGCCCCAAATCTTGTCCCCCACCCCACCCACCATTAACGGGCACCTGCCAGCAGGCCAAAACTCATGTCCCCAATCCCACCCACCAGTGATGGGCACCTGCCAGCAGGTCCTGACTCATGTCCCCCACCCCAAGCACCCACCCACCAGTGACGGGCACACGCCAGCAGGCCCCAACTTATGTCCCCCACCCCATCCACCAGTGACGGGCACCTGCCAGCAGGCCTCGACTCATGGCCCACCAAACAACATGTCCTAACAAAACAGACCTATCACCCTAATGCCAACCCAAATCCCCCTTTCCCCCCAGTACAAGCACGCAACCATCCACTGCACCCACTCCCAAATTACTGATGCCATGAGAGTCTCAAAAGAACCACCATGGCTGTGCATAAATGTACAACAGAGCCACACAGTGGAAACACACGACTGAGGCAATGCTCATAGAGACATGCACAAAACCAATGAGAGTACACAACACCAATAATGAAGATATAATAAATGTATTATAAAACTCAATGAAATAACATTATGAAAATCAAAACTTGCAAATCAATAAATAATGAAAGCAAAAAAAATAAAAATAGAAAAATCCAATGTAAAACAAAAATCCACAACAGGAAAAAATCTAGGTGCCAATGTCCATGTAAAGTACATAAAAAATAAACAAAACCATTGATCCATGGGATGTCTAAAGAATGAAAATATTTACAACTCCGGAACTATATACAATGGAAGTCCAAAGGGTCCATGATCCCCAAACAAAAGGAAACTTACAAAAAAGTCCTATGAATAAAAAACTATATACATAAAGTGGAGCAAAGTCCTTGAACTCAAAAAAAAGATAAAAGAAAGGAAACCTAACCAAGAACTATGTACAAAGGCGGTGAGCAAATCCTACGGGTAACTTTTTGATGTTCCGGGCCAGGGCATCATTGAACTCCACGTCGATGTTCCGGAGGCAGGCCTCTTCCCTGGCCTCGAGGTCTCGCAGGGATGCAGCCATGGCCTCCTCCAACTCCCTGCGAGTTGCCTCGTGGCACTCAGCCTGCCTCAATGCCCTGCGCATGGAGTTCTCCTCCCTGACCATAGTGAGCCGTGCCTCCTCCACCCGCCGTTGCTCCGCATCTATCTGCTGGCCCAACCGCTGCCACACGGAAGACACTCCCAATCCAGGGTCCTCCTGCCCTCTGGCTGATGCCTGCCCCTGTGATGTTGATGGCCCAGAGCCATCATCGCTCCCACCCTGCTGCCGTGCATATGCCCTGCCTGTCGATGCCTGCATGTCATCCTCTTTCTGGGGTCCAGTTGGTGGCCACCCCTGCTGGACCTCCGACTCCTGACTGGGCAGGAATGTGTCCTCCACCAGCTTTGCCGCTGGCTCAGGGGCAGCTCCACAGGGTGCCCAGGTGATACTTGGTCAGGAAGATGGCACGGAGGACGACTGGTGCATAGGGGGTTCAGTTGAGGAGGGAGTCAGCTTCTGGGCAGGATCGTGGTCTTCCATGTGCTGTCGCATGGCCAGCTTGATATAGAGTGATTTTGCATGTGAAAAAGCAGCAGGTCTGTGTGTTAATCGAGGAAAGGCCCTTAGAGCATAAGCGCATATGTGACGTAACACACGCGGGCGTTTCCCTCACCACGGGTGCATGCGCAAAAAAATCACATCCACGTGTGAATGCGTGCAATTTGAGGAAAGGGCCTTAGCGTAAAAGTGAAGTTACGCACGCGGGTGTTGCCTTCAGCATGGGTTAAAGGTGAGCACAGGCCAGCAGTCCACTCTACGTGCTGTTCGTGGAGACCGATGCGTGTGTTTACTCTGCTGGAATCACACACGATTACTTCATAGCGTCTGAAGTCCATACTGCTTCTTTTAGCGGGGTGTTGCCTACTCGCATAAGCGCGTGTGTTTTAGATTTGTTTTCACGCAAGGCAGGCGGTGAGTCACACATGCTACTTTTTCCCACTGCGGTTCCCCCTGTGCATTGCGTACCGTTTTCGAGGTCATAGTAGCCTGTGTGTTCCACACGTATGTGTTTTTTGTGTCCCTGGGTGCCATACCGTACCGCTGAAGGTAAAATCCATGCATGTGGGCTACCGGGGTTGCATGCACCCCCGGTAGCTTTCACTTTCTTGTTCTTATATTTTGTATAATTATAATTATTATAATTATTATTATTTTCTTTTTCATTTTTGGGGATGCCTAAGCATTGCGTGACCCGTCACTTTTCCCCAGTGGTGACAGACAGCCTTGCAGGTGCACTGGGGTACTTATTCCATCAAGTACCCTTCCCCCTTACAACCAATTGGCCAGGACAATAATTGAGTGAACCTCCCACAGCCTATTTTCTATTTGTGCCATGGTTGGAAGGCCACCAAAGGCCAAGGGCAGCAAAGCTAGGCATCCTCCCAGGGCTGGGTATGGTCGGGCACGTGGGCACGGAGACCAGGTAGGGCGGGGAGTGCAGGGTGGCAAGGGTGGCTACAGAAGGGGAAGAGGCAGGGGTGCCCCTCTGGGACAGGATGCCCAGCCATGTGCTGGTGCAGACATGCCACCACCCCCTGTGGCTCCTGGTGATGCAGCTGTTGCATCACAACCTGGCACCCATATCACCCAACAGCAATTTACATCTGCTGTCACAGTCTCATCTGTAGTGGTAGCTGCAGGTGCAGCTGTGGGTACCTCCACCCGGGCTCTGGGTCAGCCAACGCATGTTGCGTTGCATGACGAGGATTCCCAGGATGATTTCCATCTTGCCCGGAGGTTGGGGTCACGTGTGTCTACTGTAGCTGTGACTGTGGCACACGTAACTGGGGCAGTCATGACATCTGCTGCCCCAAGCAGCCAGGTGGTGGTAGCTGCATGTGCAGATGCAGCCAACACCACCCTGGCAGTGAGTCAGACCCAAGCCAGACCTTCTGTCCTCATACCAACATCCAGCGCCACTGCCCCCACTGATCAGGGTCCCATTGCCCACTCAGGGTCAATACCACCGGTCAAAAGGAGGAATCGTGCTCCTGCACAAGAGGCTGGGACCCCAGACACAGTTCCGGCCTCCGGCACGTCAAGGAAGAAGCCTTTCTGCAAGCAGGAACTGGACTTCCTTGTGGACTACATGTCGGAACACCAACGCGATATGCTTGTGGGCCCATAGTGCCATACAATGCATCACCAGCATAGGGTCCCCTGGCAGCAGGTTGCAGATGGTGTCACAGCAATGGGATTCCAGGAGCGCACGGCTCAGGACTGCTACAAGCGTTGGAATGACCACCGACGAAGTGCAAAACAAAAGCGTGCCTCCAATTATTCCTTGTCTCTGATGACTGGTGGTGGGCCACCACCAGAGGAGGATGAACTCACTCAGCATGAGGAGATCGCTTCAGAGGTCATCCCAGAAGAACAAATCCATGGAGTGGGAGAGAGGCTGGATTATGATGCATCATCTGGTGAGTATTGATACATGTGACTTAATGACATGTGTGTTTGACATGTGTGTCCCTCCCAGCTACAACTTGGCTCCTTCCTTTCTGCAATCTCCCTCTCTACCTGTGTTGTGCACCAGGGGTCTGACCTCTCGGCCTGACTATACAAACAGCACCTGGCAGCTGTCGCCTACTGCATTTTTATTTTCTGCTACCACTTCCAGTGCTATGCTTATGACAACCAACTCATTTCCAGGCTACCCTTGGGCAACTCTTCTCCCTCCCTTATTTTTGATAGCCTCATTGCCATTTGCAATTTGTGTACTGCAAACGATCTCTGTCTAAATGCCAGCAAGACTGACATCCACCTCAGCGGTACTCCTTCACCATACTTTCCCCTCACTCTCTGGCCAGCCCCACTTGGCCCTCCTCTTACCTCTACCTGCAAGGCCAACAACCCTGGGGTCAACTTTGACTCAACACATTCCTTTTCCACACACATTTCTGACGTATCTTGAGATAGATCAACTTCTTCACATCTTCAGGGGTACTGTGCCTTCCCTATCGTTCAACTACATGCTCACAGTCTCTCATGCTATGTTTTACTCAAGGTTGTAGTACTGTGACAGACTCTTCAAATATTCTACCTGCATCCACAATCCACCCTCTACCACTAATCCAGAACAGGACTGCAAGACTTGTCCTTGGCCTCATGCCCTTGGATCCTACATTTCCAGCTCTGTAATCTCTTCATTGGCTACCAGTGGATGCAAGGATAATACTTCAGACCCTCTGCATTTTGCACAATGATTTTTTGGGACTGGGTGGAAAATAGCTGCAACAATCCCTCTGCAAATTCCTCTCCCCTCTTGAGTCCTTTGCTCCTCCACCTCACACTCCCTCCAGGTCAGTTGTTAATTAAAAGATAATCTGGGGGCAGATATGTGAGTACGGCTGGGTACCCCTTTCAAACAGCTAACCGGGCATGTTGAAACTTGAAGAGAAACATCTCTGCTTCCGGTAGCAACTCAAGACCTTCCTATTTGCTTCTGCATTAGCCCCTCTTCTCCCCAGCTGAACAGTTTCCTCTTTCGGCACTGAGCCCCTGCACACACTCTGTCCTTCGGGCCCAAGTACCTGCTCCTCCTTCCTCCCTGCTGCACTGCCTCCATGTCTCTAATTGCAATGGGTCCTGTCCGTGTATTCATAGATATGTATTCATAGATATGCCCTATCCAAATTGTCTTGAACTTGCAACTTGCTGGCTGCACTGCCACCTTTGATTGCCTATTCTATCATTGTACTTCATTTTCCTACTTTGGTCTCCTCTGTTTGGCCCATTCCCCTTCTCCCCCTTCCAGGGTCTTCAGCCCTTTATCCCTTCTTCATGCACTTGCGTGTTCTCAATGTCACTGTGCCCAGTATGATAGTTGTTTTGAATTCCTTTTCTCCCTTGTCCCACTCCCTTAGCTTGTTTGCGCTCTGAGCCACATGTGTATGAGTAAAATCTTGATGAGATGTCATATCATGTCATTTACATCCTTTGTCCTTGGTGCAGTGTGTCTCACTCTGACTGTGCTGACGGCAGTGGGTCCCCATGCACTTGTGTGCACAATCATGTTCCATGTGCATTCCATGTATGCCCCTAGGTGTCCTTGACCACCTGCTCATTGTGGTATTTGCCCAGAATGATCCAAGTGTCATCCCATTTGGACAGCCAGGTCATGCTCACTGTAGGTCTATGTATAATCACGCACAACTTCAGGCTGTCCACATCCGTATCATGCACATGGCTCCCCCTGTTACAGGCCCACCGCCTATTTTCAACTGGTGGTGTCTTCTACATGCATGGATGTACTATTGATGGTTCCTCATCTGTCCTCCATCATGTCCACTTCTCATCGGCTGTAGTGTCATTTGAATGTCAAAATTCAATATGCGCATGCCTACACTGACTGGCAATGCACAGTTCTGTGTGGAACATTTCATTGCCATGCAATGCGTCCCTGCTATTGCCCAGAGGGTGGGTGTTTCACAGAATCCATGCTACATGGTGCCAAGTTAAGCCCTTTAACATGCAAACACAATGCTGCTGTATGATGGTGACCTGGCATGTATGTACCCATGTCCCTCCTCTCACTGTATAGAGAGGCACTAGGGTAAATGCCTCCTGTGACACATGTACTCTGCATAGTTGATGGTAGTTGAGTGCTGCACATGAACATGCATGTTACATGTATCATGGTGTGTTTTGTTAGATTTCTAGCTGTGGCTATTTCTGTATTCACACATGCTTCTGCTAGGTGCCATTCCTTTGTTGCCATCTCTCGTTTCGGCGTTGGATATGTGCCTGCTCGTGGTTGTGTGTGATGCAGGTGATGTGCAACATACGATACATGTTTTGCCTTCACATTTATCACACATCCTTCTCTGCTTTTGGAATACCTTCCATTGCAATGCCACTGGATGCATGTTGAGGTTTGAGTTGCCTGTGACATGGCTGTTTCAGCATTTGGCTGTCAATGTTGTGTACTGTATGTGTGTGGTATGTGCTACTGACATGCGTGTCCTTGTTTCTTTTCTTTATGTTGCAGGTGAAGATGTCATCCCAGACACGGAGGTCAGTTCACATGACCAACCAGGCACCAGTGCTGGTCGTGGGGGGGCAGTCCACGAGAACCCACAGGTGCTCTAGACCATCGTGTCTAGAGATGACTCTGAGTCAGGCTCTGATGTATCCTCTGACCACTATGTTGAGCCGGATCTGCCTCATGAGGTGTCGTTGCCGGTAAGTGATCCTGTGTTGCATGATCTTCTGTCCGCCACACCTGCAGTAGGGGGCCAGGCAGGGTTGGAATATCCACCTGTGGTGGTTACGGGTGCACGGTCACACTCAACACCAGTTGGCCATGTTCCTGGGGCATCAGGTCAATGGAGGAATGCAGTCCTGCAGCCGTGGGCGGCACCAACCCAGCAAGGACCATGGCTCCTTGGGCCCAGCAGGTGTGGTGTCTGGTAACACGATGGCTGTGTGCCACCGGGATCAACTGAGTGGGAGTGTTCCATGATTGCCATAGTACAGCAACAGGGGGAGCAGTTGAGATGATTGCTCAAGGTGTGTAAAGTGTGGCCCAAGCCATCCTCCCCTCTGTAAGGCAAATGGTGCTCCAGCAGCGGGCTACGCAGTCCACATGCCGCTCACTCAGGCTTGGCATGGCAGCATCTGACAGGGTGCACCGGGCTGAAATGGTGGCTCTGCATCAAGCACTTAATGCTCAAGCAGAGGCACACCGTGAGGCCCTGAGGGTGGAAGACCAATCCCTCCGATTTACTCTGGCTGGCTTATGATGGAGGAGAGAAGGCGGACAGAAGAAAGGATGGTGCAGCTTGAAAGAACCATCTCAGCTGAACTCCATGCAAGCCGGGAGTCGCTCTGTTTGTCATGTGAGGCCATGCAGGCAGAACTCCGTCTCACATGTCAGTCCTTGCAGGAGGAAGCACGTGTGACACGTGGGGTAATGCATGCTGACCTACGTCTTATTGCCATGCAGGACTGGCTTACCAGAACCGCATGCTTGCTGCCATTGAGGGGCAAGGTGTGGCTAAGCATGGTGAGTCAACTGAGCCATGTCGACTTTCTGATTTCCATCCCGAGGGTGACAATGACAACCTATCTCCCACATGGATCCGTGCAGGCGCTGAGCCCAGTGATTTTTTTTTTTTAGCTCAACATCTACACATGTGGGTGTTGAGGTGCACCCTGTATCTTCCCCCTCCTGGGTAACTCCATTTTTTATATTTTTCTTTTTTTCCTGCAAACATTTTTTTGTTTTCCATCAGTATTTCTTTTTTTGGGAGCAGCAAATAATTGGTTTAACCTGCATTTTATTTTTTGGTTTGTTTATTATTTTTTGTGATTTCAAAATTTGTTTCATTTATTTTTTTCTTGGTTTTTATGTTTTTTTATTAGTTTCATTTTTAAACGTTATTTTAATTTTTTAAATTATTTTAATGGTTAGTAATGGTTAGGATTTTTATTCTGCATAAAAGATTTGTTAAATTGATTTTTGTTTTCTGCTGATTTTTTCTTTATTGAATTTTCTTTTGTCTATTGTGCATATATGTGACAGTGTGGTGCTTTGTGGCATTGGAAGGCATCCACTGTGTGTTCCAGCTCGGCCCATTCAGACTTGTCTTGTGTATGTGTTTTGCATGGGGTCCTGACACATATTCTACTCCTGCTTCCCCTTTCCATGGGCTCGCAAGGATGGCTCGGTGTAAAAGCATATCAAACATGGGCATTGGGCTTCCATCATATTTGTGGCCAGCCTGCAGTCCTACTTGTGTGTACACCCCTAGTGGGTATTCCGGAGGGATTCTCCAATGCATGTCTGCACTTCACTTTGGTGAGTATTATGTTGACTGTGCATTTCATCATCTTGCTTATGATGGTTGTTGTGTATTGACTGTCTATGTTCATGCACATCCGGCTGCAGGTGGTACCATGCACCCTTTGGCTGTGTACTACCAAAGATGGTGGGTGGGTCCGTGAGCTGACAATGTTGAATTGGGACACTTTCCCCACAGTGATTTTGATATGCCACATGAGGGCTGCATGCTGAGTTACCCATGTCACCATGCATTTAAAAAGACCACCCACCCCTTGCTTGCACCACTTTGGCCATCTTGCAGCCTTGGCTGCTGTTTTGATGTGCCATTTGAGGCATGACCGCATTGCTCATGATTTGATTGTCATGTTTGTGTCCTGGACCTGCTGCCCCCTCCCATTAGTTGCACTTGGCCCTTGTGACAATCCAGCCAACCAGGATGCTGGAGCCTGTCACCACTCCTAAAAGCCCACAATGGAGGCCCTGTCTAGCCCTGTCCACCAGCCTTCTGGGTCACTTGATTATCCCCCTGTCGCCCCTGCCCATGACAGTCTCCCTCTCTCTCCCCCCTTCATCATCGCATCCCCTACCCTTTTGCACCATCTGGTTTCCCTCTGCCCCCTGTGTGTGCTTTCTATCCCCCCTCTCCCACTTTTTGCATTTTGACCTTGGCCCCCTCCTCCCTTCTCTCCTCCCTCTCCCTCTCCACTACCCTTTCACCTCCTCCTTGTCCTCTGTCTGCCATTTTCCACCACTACCCCAATTGCCATCAGGCATGGTGATACGTAGCCACTTTTTCTTTGCAGACATTTGCCCTTCTGCCTCCGTCCATCCGTCCCCCACCTTCACCTTTTTTCATATTATTTTGACACTTAATTTTATCATTAGTCCCTCCACCACTGATTACAGGTTGTCTGTTCCCACATTCCCTTCTGTGTTTCTTTTCCCCCTCCCCAGCACTATCTTGATTCTTTGTTGACCTACCACAGTTAGTCACTTGTTTTGTTACTCTCCTCACCTCTTCCCTCCTCTTCCCTAACTCCCCTCCCTATGTGACTCCTGCACTGCGACTATTGCAATCATCCATAGCATTGTTTATGCTAGTTTTGTTTTCCAACATTCCCTCCCTAGACTCTCCCTTATTGTTCCAGGCACTTGTAATATCTACTTCGATTTAATAGTTCATTTTCACATTGTGGACTGTTTGAAGGGAATGTAGGAATGTACTGTTCTTCTCCCTGGTTTCCTCCCTCATTGATGCGCTTTAATGAACTTTGCATGTAGGTCGTATAATGAATTGCTATGATTTAGTGATGGGTCACTGTCTGCCATTGTCGATGTGGGGTACTCTGTACATGATGTGTTCTGCTGGTCAATGGCTGATGCTATGTTGTGGTTTATTTTGAGGTGTCAGGGGATGGGTGTGGTTTAACACACAGGGGGGTCCTTGAGTGCAATGTTCACTTGTGCTGTGTACGGGACACTAGGACTCACTTCATTTCACATGCATGTATTTAATGCATGTCCCTACTGACACAAACACTTAGGCAAGCCCCTCGCCCCACCAACTACATTGACACCATGCACACACATGCACCCCGATTGCCTTCTCAGGCATGCTGTGTCCCGACAATCCATGTTAACTTTCGAGTCATTGATTGTGTACATGCATGACAGGGTAATATTTGGTTGAATGCCGTTTTTTCAAAAGATGCTCAAGGGGTTTCCCCAATGCAATCGACACACACTGTGCTGTCCAGTGAGCAGTGTTTGACATGCTAATTTTCAATTGCCCAATGTACATGACAACAGGTATTCTGACTTTTGTTGCTTGCACCACTGGTGGCATGCATTTGTGCCACCGTTTTCAGGGTGTGAGGTTTTGGTCAGTCATTTCTTCAGATTCCATGTCAGGTGTAATTGTCTGGTCCCTATTTACATTTCTCACGTGGCACTTCATGACTATTGTGTCATGTGTTATGCACATGGTTTGATGTTTTGCCGCTGCCTACAATGGTTTGGTGTGCCAGACAGGGTTCATGGGTGTTCGGAGCGTTTGGGTGGCATACCAGTACTTTCATGCCCTGTTTAGCAAGGGGGGGAGGCACCTTGCATGTGTTCCCTTTGGTCACATGGGATTGGTTGTGTTTAATTAGCTAGGGATGGACACAATGTGGCACTTTCATGGACACATTCTCAGGGTGGTAAAGTAGTGACAGTTATCTGTCCCTTTTTCATCATCGATTGTGACCTGGTATGTGCCAGGCCTGTGTGCACTCCGCAGGGGTTGGAGTTTAGGTGAAAAATGTGGCCACAAGCTGGGTACGGGCTGCCTCGCCACATACCCTTTCCCCTCCCATGCGCAGCGGCCCTGCTTGTGGTTGGGGATGTGGGAGCACCACCATGTCCACTGGTACTCCATGCCGTGTTGCAACGTTGTGCAGGACACATGCTTCCACAATGATCCTGCATACTACTGGGGGTGCATATAGTAGCTGTCCACCAGAGCAGTCAAGGGAGTGGAAGCATGACTTGAGCACTCCGAATGTGCGCTCCACTATGGCCCTGGTTGCAATGTGGGCTGCGTTGTATCTTCCCTGGGGTGGTGTGGTGGGGTTACGTATTGGCGTCATCATGTAGGTGCTCAGAGAATAGGCACTGTCCCCTGGTAAGGTGATAATGGATAACATTAGTTGGGTTTGTGTGTGAAATGCATGCATGTGCACAGGCATTTGTATTCACCTATGAGCCATGTGTC
Source organism: Ambystoma mexicanum (assembly GCF_040938575.1). Taxonomy (NCBI): domain Eukaryota; kingdom Metazoa; phylum Chordata; class Amphibia; order Caudata; family Ambystomatidae; genus Ambystoma; species Ambystoma mexicanum. The sequence goes on from NC_090924.1 coordinate 1,190,589,639, forward strand.
GCCATACTTCCCAGCTTCCAGGACCCAGCTCAGGGCGGACATCCTGAATATGAAACTATCATGGGTGGACCGTGGATAGTTTGCATAGACAGAGGTGATGATTCCCTTGGCATCGCATACTACATGTATGTTGATGGAATGCTAGTGCTTGCGGTTTCAATAGATGTGCTCAGTGGCCCTAGGTGGACATAGGGCGATATGGGTGCCATCAATGGCACCGAGCGCTTTGGGGAAGTGTGCTACTTTGTAGAAGTCCAGGACCATGGCCTGCCTTTCTTCGGGTGTTCTGGGTATGTATATGTGCCTGCGGACTGAGGGGCGTACAGTGATGAGTGCCAACACCTGGTGTAGGCAACGTGACTGCGTGGGTTGTGAGACGCCCCCCACTATGGCAGTTGTCCGCTGAAATGACCAAGTTGCCAAAAAATGCACTACATTGAGCACCTTCTCCAAGGGGCTCAATGCTTGGGAGCACATGGTGGGTGATGTGAGTTCATCCTCCCACTCCCTGACTAGCTCTAGGATGATATGAGGTAGAAACCTATACCTGCCATAGACCTGGTCTCTAGGAATCGCAAAAAGGCTAGTCCTGGGCAAAAAAAATGCAGCGCCTGGCTATTCTCCACCTCCTGCAGGGTCCCACGATCACTGCTGCGAGGAATGGGACATTCATTGTAGCTGTATATGCTTGTTTGTTGTTTGCGCACACTTTTATGCTGCGCGGGGGCGCTTCCGCCTGCTTTTGTGTGGCTGATGTAATTGTGTGTGTGTGTGTTTTGACGTACGTGGGTTTTCCCTATTTGATTCCATGAATACGTGTTGTTCACTAGCGTGTGGGCTTCGGGTGCATTTCCCTGCGGTACTTCCCACGTTACAACTACATTTTCAAGCGTTGTTCCCCACTCTCCGTGTTCCGCCCCCTTTTTAGGTGTGTGCATGGGAAGTTGTGCGCTTTCCCCGTTCCTGTCGTGCACGCATTTGGAAAGTCGCAGTGACGTGTAAGGTAAGTGCAGATTTGGCACACATCCCGGGAAAAACACGCGCAGGGCCTTCCATGAATCGCACGCATGCGATTTGCACGCGTGCGCTGGCTTATTCACGCTTGCCCAGCTTGCGCCACAAATTCCGGGGCACATTTCTTCCATGAATTACACCCTATTTGTGTTTTCATGGTTATTTTCTTATTTGACTGTGGTGTGGTAAGAATGTTTACATAAACAGATGAATGTCTTGCTTAGCTGAGTTCCTGTTGTGCCATGGGGCACTAATGGTTATTGTTACCCATTTTATGCCATTTGTTACTGAGTTGCTAAACTTTTGGGTGAAGGCGATTTGTGCCTCCATCGTTTGCATTACTGACCAAGGGTCTCCAAACATCGCAAGAGCTTGTAAACATGTCTTTAAATGAGAGAATGATCTTTAGATAACAAAAGAAATGTCAAATGTTTAAGACGTTTGGGACGATTTTGAGAGCTTTTGTGTTTTATCAGCTCTGTTTTGTAAGTAGACACGGGGGGGGGCAAATATGGACGGACTTCGTTTGTATAGTCATTCTGTTTTATGTTATTTGTAATGCTTAGTAAAACAAAAGATTCTCAGAAAATATCTCAAATTCTGTTCAGCGTTTTGTATTATACTAGTAGTGGTTCAGGCCATTTCCTTTGGCTAATAATGACCAGACACAGAGGGCCTCATTACACGGAAGGCGGTGAGCCATGGCGCTATTAGCGCCATGGCTCATGCCGGTAAAATACCGGCACCGCCTTGGCGGAAAGGGGATTTACCGCCCCATTCCAAGGTTGGTGGGGCGGTAAATCCCCCTTCCGCCATTGCCCTTCCCCATTCCCATTTCTGCCCCATACGGCTCTATGGGAATGGGGAAGGCGCTAATTACGGCACCGCAATTTTGCGGTGCCGTAATTAGCTCTGAGGTCCTTTAGCGGGTTGGTTTTTAACACCTGCAAAAAGCAGGCGTTAAAGCACCAACCCGCTAAGGGACCTCGTAGTAAGGTGGTAATGGTTAACGTTCACCGTTACCATTAACGGTGGCCGTTAACCATTACCGCCTTCCGTGTAATGAGGCCCAGAGAATGTATGACACTCCAAAGCATTGCTTGTGTTGTTTTGTGAATGCCATGGGTAACTGGAGGGTTGAATAACCCAATTGAAGGGATTGCATATAGTGATTCTGTGCATTCTATTGTTCAGATTTGTTTATGTTAACATGCGTGCATGAAATGAATTTGTGCATTTTTACACACGTTCTCCCCCACAAATTAGGGACTGCCTCTAAAATGGTTTTATGAGTTACACCATATGCAGCATACACGTGTTAAATACAATAATTTGTCTATGAAGTGGTTTGCTGATTTAACTTGTACATATTCTGTGCCGATAGGGTGGTATTATCTGCATCGTTTCACTTGCTCCTTCTTCACTGGTTAAACATTTAGCTTGATTTTATTGTTAATTTCTCATATTTCAAAATGTTAATTCTGTTGATGTTCAGCAATACTTGACCAACGTACAGTAACCAATCGGTTGGTCAAGATCCTTTTGAATTTTTCTCAGATCTCTCCATTTTATATCATTGGAGAGTGATACAAAGGTTGATGTTTCTGTGATTTTTCAATATCCCCTGAGTGGATACATTACTTGAGCATCTGAGCATATTGCCACCTGCTTTTATTGTCAATTCCCTGTTGCTGCATTAACAGTTTGAATTGCATTTTCATATTGAATTTAGGTCCTCCGTAGAATATGAGGAGAGTGAATTTGTTGTCATATTCAACATAATTTACATGTCTAAGGCCTCATTACACGGACGGCGGTAAGGGTTTACCGGTCCCTTTGCGGGTTGGTGAATTTACCGCCTGCTTTTTGCAGGCATTAAAAACCAACCTGCAAAGGGACCAGGGTGCTAATTACGGTACCGCAATTTGCGGCACCGTAATTAGCGCCTTCCCCATTTACATAGAGCCCTATGGGGCAAAAATGGGAATGGGGAAGGGCAATGGGGGAAGGGGGAATTTACGGCCCGCCAACCTTGGAATAGGGTGGTAATTCCCCTTTCCTCCAAGGCGGTGCCGGTATTTTACCGACATGGACCAAGGGGCTAATAGCACCTTGGTCCTCCGCCTACCGTGTAATGAGGCCCTAAGACTTTTATGGTTTTGGCTAACATGCAGTGTGTAGTAGAACAATGTGGTCCAAAAAAGGTCACTGTGAGCAGCCAGCGCTAGTGCCAATTCTTTAAAGATAAAAAGGCAGCGTTCAACATGAAATGTTTGAGGGTGCCTAGAACAAGAACCCTCAGTAATAGCAAGATGAGTATAACAGTGAACTGCGCCAATTTACAATGAATATATTGGATACGGCTGTTGCCGGAAGGACGGCAGCCTTATTAGTCATTGCACTTGCAATTTAAATTAAGTTCGGGAACTGTTCCTTATACTTAATCTGCAGTATTGATTACTCATCTGGACAAGGATCTAAGCCTTTGAAAAAGAGCTTCGCTCGAAACACGGGTCAGGCTGTGGAATGGAATTAAAACTATAACTCAACTGGTTGTTATATTCATTGTAAATTGGCGCAGTTCACTGTTATACTCATCTAACATGCAGTGTGCCCTTGTCAAGACACCACACCCTCCATCTTGTTGGGACAACTCCAAAAATGTATGCATTTCTTCCAAATCGTCGATAAGCCTAAAAGCAAACTGCAATTCTCCACTCCCTAGACTGTGTGACATTAGGCAAAAACCACAATGCCCATTGAAATGAATTAGCTACACACAACATTTTACATTACCTACTTCTCTACAGTGTAGATACTGAATGTCATGCCTAAAATCATGGCCAGCACAAAGTGATTGACCATGCTTGCATGTTTAAATTTACTGTGAAGGGCGAGGGGTCAAGCGATCACTAAAAACCCCTTCAAACTTCTATAGTCATGTTATTCCCATCATGTAAAGAATTAGGGATCACTAAACGAGCATTGATGGAGTTTGTACAACAAAAACAGTCTGGGTTTATATATGTTCCTTCACTTCTTTTATGACCATCGCCATCGATTCTTCGTTCTCTCCCTAAGGTTATGGTAGGGTGCTTTGAGAAAATGACAACTGCCCTGCAGGAGTATTTCAGTGAGTAGTGGCTAAACTTCCAACTCAGTCCCACACTACTACTAACACTACTACTAAAGCAGCAGTGATCCTGATCGTAAAGGCAAAACAGGCACTGCCAAAATATATATTTCCTTTGCCTCATGGTTAACATGGGCCCAAGGCAGGCTATATTCTCAGTAGAGTAGCATCCGACACAACAATAGTTCAAAGACTCCAAAATAATGAATGGCCAATAAATGATGTATGAATCTATTGACTTTTGCAGAAAAAATAAAATGCAAATAAATAACTAGAAAACTCTAAAACAAACTCAACCCTGTAAAAGAAAACTCAGGGAATGCAGACTTTTCAAGAAAGGCACCATGAGTAAATGAGGAGGGCTGCTAAGTCATTCAGATCAGGCAAACTTGTCAATGATCAATATTCTTGAAGAAAAAGATAGAGAGAGGGGGTCTTATAAGTAACTATGTTCCAAAAAGTGATCTGTGCCTCTTCAGCGTACCTTCACTTTCTGTCTTGAGGACACGACAACATTGAGCAAAGCTTCTATGTATTTCACTGTGGTCGAGTCAGGGTCGTCTCAGAGTGAGTTGTCTCTTTGCGAATTGAGTCAGAACTACAGATGATGTGTGATAATGGATCCAAACAGTTCAAGTGGAAATTATGCTTATGTTCAGTTGAGTCGGTATGCAAATCAATAGCTTTCAGCAGGTTGAGTGGCTAGTCGAATTTGAGGCAGGCGATTTTCTGTTGTTACAAAGTCGCATGCTCACACCACAGTGGTGAGTGTGCGTTTGAATCATTTTGGCAGTCCACTTCCCTGGCGCAAGTTAGGTTTGAGATATCTCAAATAAACAGATAAAAAGCATTTTGTTGCATTTGTTGACCCATCATTGTCTTTCGATTTAGTAAACCACAACTATAGAGTAAACTTTTCAAGTCGAGCTTTGCCCCACCCTTATAGATATGCTTGAGACGCCTAATACAAACACCCATTTGCAAATGCGAGTGGATGGTAAGAGTCGTATGTCTGAAAAGTTTCACACTTTTGAGGGCCTTAGCCAAGGTTGTATACGGATCCGGCTCTGTTCATTCTTTATAGTTCAGGCGTGAATGACTTGTTCGCAAACGTGTCTATTTTTCCTCCCAAAATGGGATCAGTGCCCATCCAATGTTTAGCATATGCTGATGATTTGCTGATTAATGGATCAGACTTAGATATGTTTTCAAGGGCCTTTAAGAGTGTTGGATATTTGTTTAATGTATAAATGTTTTTTTATGAACATTTTGAAAACCAAAGTAATGGTGGTTCCTGTAGCTCAAACAATGTAAGTTAATATCACCTGGTTTGTTAGGAATTGTAAGCTTGACACTATTAGTGAGTTCAAGTACCGTGGCTACAATATACTTAGAGTAAGTGGCACAAAGGTGACTGCCAAGGCACTTTGGTTTAAAGCATTGCTTTATGTGTCTCAAATGAAACAAAATATCTCTAGATATGGTACATTTTCTTTTTTTACCAGCTATACAATATTATAAAGCCAAGATGATGCCTTATTTGCTCTATGGTGGTGAAATTTATTTTGAAATGAACTCCAAAAACTGGACATCGGTGGAAGCTTTGATTTGGCAAAGGATATTGGGGTTGCTCAAAGGGATCAACGTAGCCATTTTGAGGTGCGAGCTAGGATCACTATCCCTAGCTAGGTTGGAAACATTGCAATCCATAGCTCTGTTTAGGACAATCTTAGATCATCCACCAAAGTCAGGCTTTTTTATTCTGAATGCTGCTCTATGTGATAGACAAGGTGAGGTCTTCATGGACTATGTAAAATGTGATAATGTGCTTAGTTCCATCTAATTATCACGTTTCATTTAATTAAGAAACCTTGTTTTTGTAAAAAAAAAAAAACAACTCTAAGAAAATTATTGGTGTACAAGAAGAGGCTCTATATATGTCTTCACACGATTTTGTTTGTGTCGGTCTTAAGGATACACATGTCCAGGTCCTACCCCCTATTTAATGCAAACAGCAAATGGTAAACTGAGGTTTAAGTTTCTGAAATTACTTTTAAACTTAGATCTCACACATGAAATTGGAGTCAGATGTGCTAATATCCATGCAATTAGAACCTGTCGGCTTTTTAGGGACAACTTCTCCATGGATTCTCTGGAGCATCGGTTTTTAACTTGTGTGACACTGCAAGAACTGAGAGAGACACATTTCCTCACAAGATTTTTGGGAAAGGAATATTAAGGTGGAGACAGATTTCTCTCTTAATGTATGTTGTAGGCTACATCAAAGGGATTTTAGGAAACTTTAAGATCTAATGATTTGTATATAGAATAAAGGTACATACTTTTTTCTCCATTCGAATCTGAACGTCTATTGCATGAATGACACAGTCATTACAAAAACAGTGTAGATCAAAAAGAACGTGTTGTAGGAGGCTATTAGTTTGAGTGTTTTTTCATAACAGTCTTTTGTGTAATGCTGTTTGTCTGTAATTGTTTCTGTTTAAAACGTTTGTGGCAAACTAAAATGTGCAATCAAAAGTAGCTTGAACTATGAAGAATGCCAAAAGCAGCACAGTGGTTCCTTTGTGGTCTCAACGGGAGTTGAGCAACATCAAAGAAACTTGAAGATGCCTCAAGGCAGTGAAACATGATTCCAGCTGCTCTGGCAAATCTGGGATCCTGGGTGCCCAAGTGCAAGAGCTTCAGGACAAGTTAAGAACTTCCGTTCTGCACCCCCAATCCAGGGATTTTGGTTAGCACCTACAGGAGCTCCCCCACCTCCAGTAGCAGGGTACTGGTTCCAGTGCAGTCAGCAGTGAGGCCGTGGAGCAGCAGTAGTGGCACTCACTGTTCCTGGGGGATGATTATTGGGCAGAGCTCTTCTTTGACTTAAATGCCTTCTGTATGTAGCTCTATGGCCTGAGGATTTTGAAGTAGCCACTAGTTGCATCAGAGGTCCAGTCAACTCTTCTTATTCTAATAAGAGTCAAAATATGAATGAAAGAATCAGTTTGCCACTACTCTTTTAAAGGCAACATGCCAGAGGGGCTTGTTCCAAAGCTAGCTTTAGGGGACCTACTCCCTGTTCTTAATAGAAGTGTAATTTTCCTTATCATATTGTGGGAATGGAAAATGGAAGAGGCCACTAAGATAAGTTAAGCTGGTCCAAGCCTGTCTCTCCCTTCTAGATACACTACCTCCACACCCTCCCCATGCTTGCTGACTTTGAAGGCAGTCCAGTGATTAGTAGGCTAGAGTGAGAGAGGCTTTGTTACATCAGTGCTGCCTATGAGGCACTGGTTGCTAGCAGACCTCATAGGGGACATGTATGTGCCCTGGTGCAAGGTGTTACCCTTCCTACAGAAGAATGAAAGGGTCTGCATCCTGGCCATTGTTCCACATCGCTGTATTGGAGACATACTGAAATAATAATACATGTTATTACTAACACAGCTGGGCCCTTCTCATAGAGATGATAATAGTGTGATATCAATTTGCTGTGGCTTTATCTGTGTGCAATTCTAGCACCGGACTGATGAGATTACACATTTGTACACATGGATTAGAAGTGAATACAGCTATAAATCCATCTCTTTCTGTCGGACTTTGTACTCCAGTAGCTGCCATGGCTGCACATGTAATCTTTGAATCTGGCGGATAGGGTGTCAGGAGGCTTTCGCATCAAGGCTCATGTCTGAACTATATTTCTGGCATGGAACACTATGAAAGGGGGCCTTATTAGCAGGCCTCCCTTTCCATGACAGAATTATCCAAATAATGTTAACAGTAAAATTAAAAAAGCTAAGACTTTTACACACTGGCAGATCAAAGGTGAATCACATCACTCAATCGTCTCGATGATGGTGTCCTGAACATCTCTTTCTTGGTTTCAGACATTTCTTGGCTTGTGCAGGGCAAATAACGGTCTTTCTTTTGTCCTCCTGGACTATGATGCTAGGTAAAGTTGTATCAGTGCCCGTTGTTTATCTAAAGGAAGTCAGGCATCAGCCACTTTTGGAACAGCTGCATCACAGAATCCTTCAACAATCCTTCAACATTCTCCTTCCCAACTTAGAGCTAGACCAGAGAATGTATCCGCTAGTCTCTGGTCAGTGCTTCATCACTTGACCTGCTTCTGTACCTTCTAACCCAGCTATGGAATACCATTTTGGACCAGTTCTTAGTGGGTCCACCAAGGCACTGAGGGTTTATCTGGGCCATCTGCCATATTGCAGTCAGGTGCTCTTTCCTTCTTGGCTGCCTGACTCATGATAAAGATGATTCATGTGACACTTCTTGTTTACCCGGCCTGTGTAATGAATGCCAAGCTTTACCAGGCAGTCCTTCCACAATATTTCTTGAGCCTGTAAGAAGATGGTCTGGGGTGTATCCCATGAATCAAGCACATGCCCCGGTCATGTAACAGCATTTGCATCTTTCATGGGTCATCTGTGTCTTGCTGAACATGGCAAACATGATATTTTGAGTCACATTTGAGACGCTAATCATATATTTCCTGTTTATCTTCATGCAAAAATTCCAGCGATATAAAGGATGTCTTTGATTGTTTTGTAATGTGTAACAGACATGGTTATAGTGGCACGGGGGCCCTAAGGGTTTTTATGTATACTGCCACTGGAGTTGGCAAAATAGAGTGGTCAGTGGTCTCCAACCACCAGGCTCTCCCAACTTTCAACAAATGACCTCTTCCAAGTGATTATATCAAATTAGAAGCACTAATCCAAGCTGGATAACCACATCACTGGTAGCCAACTACTAGCAAACCACCGCAGCTAAGGCCAGCAATGAAACCAACGCCCTCTTCACAGCCATGAAGCACTACATCAACCCTCTGCCTGACTCACACCTATGGCACTCCATCAAGAAATCCACTGCCATCAACTCCTTCATCTACATGATCAGCATTATCCACCAACACATAGACACCATTGCAACATCTGACAGCACACTATACATCCCAATGTGCAAAAACACACAACTGACTTGACATCTTTTAAGACACTCACTATGGAATTTCCTATTGCCAAGCTATCATCCTTCAAGGCCACATTGCACATGGATGGCATCCTCCCTGTATAAGTACTTACGACCTTTTCAGACTGAAGCCCTGCTCCCTTACCTGACAATGTTCTACAGATTCCTAACTCAGAGCACCTTACCTCGACCTTCAAGATGGGACACATCCTCCTGCTTATCAAGAAACCAACACTGGATTCTGATGACCTCTTACCACCCCATCACCCATTTTGCCTTCCTAGGTAAAAAGCAGTAGCCACGCAACTCCTTCAACACATCAAAGCCAGCAACCTCCTTCAGTCCTACCAATCTGGCTTTAGACCCAGAGGCAGTACAGAAATGGCTAGCATCAAGGTGATTGACGATGCCTCTCTGATGATGGCCATCCTTTACTTCTTGTTCTTGTTGACCTCTGAGCAGCATTCAACACAGAAAACTATCAGATACTCATTGACAATCTACAATGCTGCATGGGAATTAGTGAGATTGTCCTCAACTGTTTCAATTCCTACCTTGCTAATTGGCACCAGTTCCTACAAATACATTCCTCCAGATGACCAACTCTTCCCATCACTTGTGGAGTCTCACAAGGATCCATCCTCTTCCCCTTGATCTTCATTATTTACAGGGAACAGCTCTGAACCCTCCTCACTCCACACAACATCCACTTCCACCAATACACATATTACAACACAGCTGTACATCAAGAGGTCCTCTGTTGAAAATATCCACATACTCAAGGCCTCCACCACATTCATCCAGTCCAGGGTGTGCAGTGCTTACCCTCCAAAACTGAATTGCTACTGCTGACCAACACCATCGAACCCCTTCACATCCAAACCTTGTTCTCTGCTAATTACCTTGAGGGTTTTACACCCCAGCTGGCCAACTGTGCCAATTTATTTGTTGACATCGATGAACACATCTCCTTCAAACAGCACATAGCAAGGAGAACACACATGGCTTAGGACCAACTTTCTTTCCTGCAGAATATCAAGCCCTTCATCCCAGAAAACGACTTCAGATCTGCTGTTCAAGCATTGGTCCTCTCACACCTGGATGATGGCCATGCCCTATTGGAAGGCCTTCTAATGACTACTTTGTCACCCCTCAGATGTGTCCTGCATTCTGCATAATGACTCATGAAAGGACTCCTCAAATTCGACCACATCACCCTGACCCTCCCACTGCAAGACCATAGCATCTTAAAAACATGCTGGATCATCTACAAGGCTGCTACGCTGAAGTCCGCAACCTACCTCACTAAGAATTTCACCATCTCCAGAGGCCTAAAATTGACCAGAAGTAAGGACATTGTGTATTCTTAAACTGTGCAGGAAGGAAACAATCAGAAGAAAGGCCATCTCAGTCTATACCTCAAGACTCTTGAGTCTCCTACCCATCAACAACAGACTTGTCCCCTCGCCTTTACAGTGCAGGAAGGAGCAAAAGACCCTCTTCTTCAAGAAATGGTCCCTCTATGCTATCTAGGTCCACACACCGTGAACTCCCCACCATACGTGAGGCTGGTTCATCGGCTCTCCACTGTTTCCTGCCCTGGTTCCTTGTAGATCAGTCGCTGCCAATCCCCCCCACTCATATGTTGTTAGATCCCCACTTCCTGTTTCACTGCTTCCTTCTGTGTTCTCCTCCCTATGATTGTAAAGGGCTCTGTTGCTTTCCGACGCTAGGCTCAAACTCAATAAATATAAAAATAGAGAAGATGAACCAATGAGGACTTTGAAAAAAGGGATCATCCTTGTGAGCCCGGTTTATACCTTTCTTCTAGGCACTTTTTTAAAAATGTAACCTCGTGTGATCTGAGGACCTACAATTTGAACACAGCGCTTGATTGAAATGTCAAACTCTTTTTTGGAAACAAATTTGGCAAAATAATGAAACAAAACATGGAACTGATTTTGAAAAATGACAGAGGGACATCTCAGTTTTGAAGGAATAATGCATATGGTTTTATTCAATGGGAACTTTGTATGGGGGGAACTGGCGCTGAATGTAAAATGTTTATGCACACAGCGCCCAAAAACATATTGGGCCTCATTAGGACCCAGGCGGTAAGGGGTTAACGGCGCCGTAAAAAGATGGCGGCGCCGTTAACCCCTTACCGCCTAATACGAGGTCCCTTTGCGGGTCCCTACCGTAACGGCTGGTGTCACCAGCCGTTAAGGAACGTGCCCGAAAAGGGACCTTGGAGGCAATTACAGTACCGCAATTTGCGCTACCATAATTACCGCCTTCCCCATTCCCATTGAGCCCAGTGGGGCAAAATAGGGAATGGGGAAGGGCCAAAGGTGAATGGGGAATTACCGCCCTGCCAACCTTGTGATGGGGTGGTAATTCCGCCATTCACCATGGCGGATTCCGGCGTCAACCATGGCGCTAATAGCGCCATGGTTAACGCCTGGGTCGTAATGACTCCCATTATGAGTAATAACCTTGAAAATAATGTGTCCATAACTACACCAGAAACGGCCTGGGCATAGCTCAGCAGTTATGTGAAGTATGTTCACAAATCCAATCACATGGCTGAGCTGTTTGGTAGGATAAACATTTGGTTTGTGTGTAGTTTTGAAAGACATCACATGCAGGACAACTGAGAATCTGAAAGGGATACTTTCAGTGGTTTAAACTACGTGGTGTCTACAACAAACATATGTGTCTGGATATCCATGGCCCTCATCACCTTAGTGAACCTTTCCACCTCTTTTTCCTTGACCTGACTAACTACTGTAATGTATTTAAAAAGCAATCATGCTATTCTCCTCAGGTTTTGGTAAATACATTATAGATAATAAGTAACACATTAGGTTGAGTATTCAGTTACTGGTATTGCACAAAACAGTGCTTATACCTACTGGCCATTAATGATCCCTATTGAGATGCAAGCCTTGAACCGACCTTTATTATGCAAGAAATGCATACTGATTGCATCAATTAGCCACATCCCAGGGAGTTTGGGAGCAAAAACTGTGGACAAATGTTTCAATAAAGTGGTCATGTCGGTTGGGAAAACAAAATTAACATATACAAATGTTGTTCTCAATTACTTTATAACGTTGTCGCCTGAGGAACCTCTTTTTAGTGTCAGGGAGTAAACACATGAACTATGGCTAGTCGATCTAAACATGGCTCGATGCCCAAGGCTGCCACCCAAAACAGTACAATCACCAGGTGTGATTCTGCCATTACAAAATGCATGTAATTAATTATTTCGTGTGTGTGTGTGTGTGTGTGTGTGTGTGTGTGTGTGTGTGTGTGTGATATAATACACATACGTCGCCAATTCCAGATATGGTACAGAACTTCAACAATAACATAATGCAGTTTTGGTGTGAGCACTCTCCAACATGCAACATGCATCATTTAAACCCCAAAGGTCACTTTTAAGTAGCATTACTGTGATTCTCTAGAACAGGTAAGTAAAAAAAATGCACGATGCCCTATTTGATTCACCACATTATACATTTCTAAAAAGGGTTTTGTTTTGTGATTCTGCCTTTTCACATGAACGTCAGAAAGTCCTGAACAGTCCTTAGTTGTCACATTTTCTGGGATATTTGGGATCGTACTATAAGTGATCCGCTCTCAATATGCTGTAAGGTGAAACATGAACCATGGTATAATGTGTGCTACTGTCCCTGGCATTATAATGTGTGTACGTTTCAATAAATCTGGTCACCAAAATCGATGCATGATGCAATTTGTCGAAATCACATTATATCAATCCCCCAATTCCTTTAGGAATAGGTAGCATAAAGACAATAGCATAGGCTGTTTGTGGTTATAATTCTCCTTGGCATCAGAACATAATCAGGTAAGTACAAAAAACAACCAATACTGACTTTCTTTCGAGTCCAAAACTCCAGGTTCATATCGTAGACATATAAAAAAAAATGGACGTTTTAAAGTGGGGTAAATGAGTAGTATCCTATGGATCTTAAAGAAAATAGACTCCCACACCAGTTGCAAACTAAAAACAAATTAACAGTAAGGTAAGAAGCAATTTTTTTAAGAATAAGATTAAATATACTTCCTGTCAGGGAAGTGCTTGTTCAGCGAAGACAAGAGGAAGACACACATACTCTATGTAAAATATGTGAGACTCCCTTAATCCAAACCCTGAGGCACCTGTTAATGGAGTGTGAAGGAACTTGGAGCTTGAGACTGTCTTTATTCAGAAAGCATGTAAGAAGTGAAGAAGGGCTGAGCTCTGAAAAATGTTTGGAACACAATTATTGCCGGTCATGAAACCCTTCTGACATTCTGTACTTGAACTGCTAAAACAATGCAGGTTTATTCACTAAACATTCAACCTTTATTCTGAACATTGACTCATAAAAACATGACTTTTCGAGTAAAAACACGTAAGATACTATGGGCCTCATTAGGACCCTGGCGGCCGGGGGAATTAATGGTGCCGGTAAGGGACCGGCACCGTTCATTCTGGGCCGCCTCATTACGAGGTCTGCTACGAGTCCTGCTCAGGACGCCTGGCCAGACCAGGCGTCCTTAGCGGGACCCGCTAGCAGACCAGGATGCTAACAACAGGACCATCATTAACGGGCCCGTTATAGCATCCTCCTCATTCCCATTTGAGCCCTATCGGGCTCAAAAGGGAATGGGGATTAATTTTTACCGGAACCCAGAAAAGGGCAATTACCGGGCCCGCCAAGGTCAGCATGACCCAGTTATTGCCCTTTTGTGGGCTCCGGTAAAAAATCATTACCGGCGGCAGCCGTGCCCTTATTAAGGGCAGAGCTACCATCAGGGTCGTAATGAGGCCCTATATCTAGCAACTTGAAATACTGTAAGCTATGAATTCATTTTTCGCAAAAACGAGACAACAGGAAATGAATATAGAAATTGATATGCTATTGGTGATGCAGTTTAGCATAACTGATTAATGTTTATTATTTGTCATTTTTATGTTGCAGGTTTTATGTTATTTTGTAAAGGTTATGTAAAACCAATAAAAAAAAAAAAAGATTGAACAATTACGAGTGTGCAGAAATCTGATGCATTTCACAACACATAAAATAAAACAACCTGTGCATGAGATTTGCAAGTCTAGGGGCCTCATTACGACTTTGGAGGTGGCCATGGTGCAATTAGCGCCATGGCTGCCTCCAGAATCGTGTCTGGGTCCGACCTGGTGGAGTGGGGACTTACCGGGACATTCCGCCCTAGGCGGACCCGGTAAGTCCCCATTCCAAATGTCATTCCCCATTCCCATTTGAGCCCCCATAGGGCTCAATGGGAATGGGGAAGGTGCTAATTATGGGCCTGCTAATGGCAGGCCCTTAATTAGCACCCTGGTACCCTAACGGGACTCGTAAGGCACGTGTGGTCCGACCACACGTCCCTTGCGGTTCCCGCTAAAGGACCTCGGAATTGGGCGGTAAGGGATTACCGGCACTGGTCTCCTTACCGGTGCCCCGTATCCCTTACCGCCCACCTTGTAATGAGGCCCTAGGTCTCCTCGTCTTGTGCTAGGATTGATCAACCTGCATGGATTATGTGTCCCGAACGTTTTAATCGTTTCCCCCAGTCACAGAGATACAAGCTATGGCCCACTGCAATTCGCATTGTTGAACCAAAATCTTAGTCATCGCGCCAGGATGAGGGCAGGCCATGTCAGTGGCCACACTGTTCTATATCCCAACTAACCGTAATAGAGGCACTGTATTGATCACAGGTCTTAGAATGTTCCAGAAGCCAGAGGGTCTGTTTAGATCATGTTCTTCATTTTCGTGAGTTGTCCTGGTCGTGAACCCGACAAGCAAAACATGTACCCATGTTGTTCCAGTATCAGCCTCTCTGTCCTGAACCCTGCATAGCAACTGATATTACAAGGAGGATTGTTCGTCTCTTTTCGCCATAGCTAATTCCATGTATTGCTATTAGTAATGTATTTATAACACAACATTTTGCTTGGAAGGATATGCCCACCACTTCTGATGCACCATGAGCGTGCATACTGGTCAGCTGATGAGTTTAAAGTTTCCTACTATTGTCCCTATTATTGTCCCTATTAATTGTCATATTACACTAATTTCCTTCATTAAAGAGCAGTATATTGCAGTCTTATGCTGTGCATCCCCTGGAGGCACATTGGATATCCCTGCCACATTCAACTTGTTGGGTGATGAGTGCCACATTAATGTAAGTTAGCTCGTTTCAGGCTTGCCTCCAAAGCATCCTTTCCAAGGTTAGCTATGATTCCATCCCCCTTATAGTTTTACAGTGACTTCCCTATCATGCATGCTGTGCATGCTGGTAGACCGTCTTCCCTTTTCAGCATATAGTGGAGTTATAAGGGTGGCATATATACTCTGCAATAGTTGCCTGCACAATGCCTTGGTTCTGAATGTCTTGGCCAGTGCTGCTGAGTAGAATTACATTACTTGCCTTGAGCATTTCATCTATCCTGTATGTTGGGACAGGGTCAGGCCAATGACCATGTCAAGAGGGGGTGGGGAGGGGGCTTCAAAGCACTAGGATGAGGAAATTGGGGACCCCTATTATCAAGCCCCCTTTGTGTGCCAGGAATGTCATTAACGGTAGCACTCAGTGTCGCACAATGCCTTCCAGCATTTATTCTAGCTAGTGTGTTCTTCTTTATTTCCAGAGCCAACGAAGCCAAAAAGCAGAACATTTGAAAAAACTGCAACTAAAACAAACTGTGTGCCTTCACCTAACCAAAACAAGTCTAACACCTTACAAAAGCAAAGACATTATCACAACGTTAGAAACAAAAACGTTCAGACCCATATTCAGCCAGAGGTACAGCAGGGAAACCATCAGAGACTGACATAACCATGCTGTTGAGAGGCGTTGATGGATTTGTAAAGCTTTTTGGCTGTGTAACAAGACCACAGGGAAAGGACAGGGACAGATTGCCCATTAAAGTCAGCTGAGTGCTGGAACCACTGGAGGGGGAAGATCGGAAACAGGAGACCCACAGTGTTGTGGTATTAGAAAGAATCCAATGCATAGTGTATGATCCAGGGGTGAGGACAGGAGGTGTTGAGCAGACAGGGGACGGAGAGAACAATGGACAGACAGACTAATAGAGTTCTGAGGAGTTGTGTGCAAAATTGGAGCAGAATGCAGATGAGGGCTTTGTGAGGGAGAGTGGTACCAGTATGTGAGAGTGAAGCAGTGAATGAGATAATATTAGTGAGTGAAGAGTAGGGACTAGGAGTAGGGAAGTGATGATGGCATGTAGAATGAGAAGGAGTGGTTTGGGAAACACGAATGATAGTAGAGGGAAGTGTAGCTGTGTGGTATGAGGAAACGGGTGAAGGAAAAGGGTGAAGAGGAGAAGTGGTGTTAACGATACTGAAAGTTAGTGTATTGGGAGAATAAATGGGACACTATATACAAGGGTGATCAGGGCATCAAATCCCTGAGAAAGGTGTGAGAGGTGGGGTGTGATGAGAGGTGACAAGAGGGGCATAATTAAAGGTAAGAAGGGGCAGAGTCAGAGCCAAGCAGGTGACAGCTCCATGAGGCACAATGCATCATCAAACTGTTGCACGAGACAAGCACGCTGGCTCGATGAGGAGTTTGATCGAATGCCAAAGGCATTAAGGGCGGGTCCTGTAGTTCCAAATGCAGTGAACCCATTTCAAAAGCAATTTGACCGATGTGATGCAGTGAAAACAGTGACTCTGGCTGTCTTAGGCCTAATGATGCCTTGAATCCCAATCCAATTATCAGTAAGTTTGGTAGTATAGCGAAGTATATCGAAGTATATCAGTCTAAAGTAAAGGGGAATTTCAAATCAAGTTCCTATACACATATATATACATATTCAGTGAAAAACACTTTGTTAAAGGGACGTATGGTTAAGTTGCGCTACTAAAAACCTATGAAATTCAGTGAAAAAACTTTGTTAAAGGGATGTTATGGTTCCAAGTAAAACCGAAAAACCCTTGCAATTCGCCAGTTATGGTAAGCTACGCAACCATAACTCGCGCCACCACCGTGCACTGCTAAGACTAACACCCAGGACATCAAAGATGACATCACAAATGTCATTGATGACATCACTGATGACATCACATGTCTGGATCCCCCTTTTTCCTTTACTGACATATCTAGGCCACATGGTTTTCTTCAGTAACAGTCAGGAATTAAAAGTGGAAAAGGTAGTATATTTGTAGACGTATCCTTCAAGTATGTTCGTACAATAATTCCCTTAGGGTCCAGTCATATCATATGAAACATATACATAGGGGAAGACACACGCTTGAAAGACAGCAATCCTTTCTGTGCATTAAAATAATCAGTAGAGTTGTCAGCACTTACTGATAGTTCTGTTGTTTTTTATTACTGCACTTTCCCTGTATATGTTCCTATTTTTATATCTTGTATTCACACTACTTTCCTTAGAATCCAGGCACATCATGTGATATATATAAATATATATATATATATATATATATATATATATATATATATATATATATATATATATATATATATATATACATGCATAGGGTAAGTAGCACGTTTGACACAGAGCAATCATTTCTCTGCATAAAGGTAATCTGTTAGGTTATGAACACTTTTTGCTGCTATTGCTGTTTTTTTTCTTACTTCAATTTCCTTGTATATACTCATATTTGTATGTGGTGTTGTCTCTTTGTGTTGTGTCTATAATAATGCAATTATGTAGTAAGTGGGTTTTATTATCTACTTATCACGTTTCACAGAATGCAAAAGTCTAATAAGAAAACATTTATCATTTCACTATTCAACATGGCAAGTTTATGAATATTGTACCTCCATCATGTATGCTGCACACAATGCCTATGTTTCTACATTAGCACCTTAGTATACTGGATGGACGAATTAGCACTTGATATTTATTTCAATGATCCTTGACACTTTTTTAATTAACATTACAATAAGAAACCCTTGTACAGACTTTTCATGAAAGATAAATGCACATGTGATGTCATCGTGATGTCATCAATGACATTTGTGATGTCATCTTTGATGTCCTGGGTGTTAGTCTTAGCAGAGCACGGTGGTGGCGTGAGTTATGGTTGCTTAGCTTACCATAACTGGCGAATTTCAAGGGTTTTTCGGTTTTACTTGGAACCATAAGGTTTCTTTAACAAAGTTTTTTCACTGAATTTCATAGGTTTTTAGCAGCACAACTTAACCATAATGTCCCTTTAACAAAGTTTTTTCACTGAATTTCATAGGTTTTTAGTAGCGCAACTTAACCATAACGTCCCTTTAACAACGTTTTTTTCACTGAATTTCATAGGTTTTTAGTAGGGCAACTTAACCATAATGTCCCTTTAACAAAGTTTTTTCACTGAATTTCATAGATTTCTAGTAGCACAACGTAACCATAACATCCCTTTAACAAAGTTTTTTAACTGAATTTCATAGGTTTTTAGTAGCAAAGCTTAACAATAGTAACTTTGACTTTATGTACATGTAATATGGAACATACTGAACCACTTCTACTGAATGTAAAGTCCGTGAACATTTTTGATGTCCGCTGACATATTCAGACAACAGTACCACTACCTAAATAGTCTTGGGGGGGTGTTTAATTGTTATATTACAACATGATAACATTTAAAAAAATCACAAAGTAGTACACATACATATTATATGTAGTAATACATAAGAAATGTAACCCATATATGTACCACACTAACCATTCATTTAAATACAATATATTCTAAAATGGAATATACCAAGAGAAGATAAATAGGCTTCCAACATAATTACCTCACAGACACTCCACAACTAAGACCAAGACCAGACCTACAGACTACTCAGAACATATCTTACCTGAAATAGTAAGTGTACATCATTTTACTCATATCTTTATAAACTTTCTGTATTAGATTAAAAAAAAACATATTATATATTTTTTTTTTCTTCTCACAGAAATGTCTAGTACTCTGGAATGGCTAGAGGAGCACTTCCCACATGATAAACTGTCAGAAAATAGTGAAGCTAATGGTACACACTTTACAATATAAACCATTTAATTGTTATTATTTTATATGTATATTTAACATATATATTTCTTGTTGTACAGAGCATACCAAAATAGAAAATATGTCTGAAGAAACTGTTATGGAAAACCCGCTTGACAGCTTAAAAGAAAAAATGGATTTATTATTGAGCAATTTTAATAATTTGAAAACTTTTGTTGAGGATCATTTTAAAACAAAAACCTCATACCATTGTCCCACATGTACTTGTCCCCCCTCACCATATCCCAGTCAATTATCCCCAAATCCTCTCCATAATCCAAAACGTTTTGATGAGACTTCCATCCTTTCTTCACCTGATACCAATCATGTTGAAAGCCCTAATTCTCCTGTTTTTGTTTCTGTTTCTGCCTCACCTTCTCTGTCATAAATTATTAATATATGTGAAATGAAGTTAAATTTTTATATTGTGTTGTAATTACTTCCCATTTTTTATTTTTTTTAAAACAATGTAGGTGTCCGCGGACAGCGCGGGTGTTCTGAAATGTTCGTAATTAAACGAAAATGGAGGTGTCCTGAAGAACATTATACCTGTCCGTATTGATCGCTAGAAAGTTGAAACTGTTCTAAGAACCCAATTGGTGTCCTGAAATGTTTGTAATTAAACAAAAATGGAGGTGTCCTAATAAAGAACACTATACCTGTCCGTACTGTTCGCTACCAATTTGAAACTGTTCTAAGAACACAAGCGGTGTCCTGAAATGTTCGTAAATAAACGAAAATGGAGGAGTCCTAAAGAACACTATACCTGTCCGTACTGTTCGCTAGCAAGTTGAAACTGTTCAAAGAACTCAAGCGGTGTCCTGAAATGTTCGTGATTAAATGAAAATGGAGGTGTCCTAAAGAACACTATACCTGTCCGTACTGTTCACTGGCAAGTTGAAACTGTTCTAAGAACACAAGCGGTGTCCTGAAGTGTTCGTAATTAAACAAAAATGGGGGTGTCCTAAAGAACACTATACCTGTCCGTACTGTTCGCTAGCAAGTTCAAACTGTTCTAAGAACCCAATTGGTGTCCTGAAATGTTCGTAATTAAACAAAAATGGAGGTGTCCTAAAGAACACTATACCTGTCCGTAATGTTCGCTAGCAAGTTAAATGTTCTAAGAACACAATTGATGTCCTGAATAGTTCGTAATCAAACGAAAATGGAAGTGTCCTAAAGAACACTATGGCCCTCATTACGACCCAGGCGGTAAGTTACCGCCTGGGTCATACCCTTACCACCATGGTGTAAACATAGTTTACACCATGGTGGATGGCGGATTTACCACCCCATTCCAAGGTGAGTGGGGCGGTAAATCCCCATTTCCCATTTTACCCTTCCCCATTCCCATTTTTGCCCCATAGGGCATAATGGGAATGGGGAAAGGCGCTAATTACGCCACCGTAAATTATGGTGGCGTAATTAGCACCAAGGTCCCTTTGCAGCATGGGTTTTAACGCCTGCAAAAAGCAGGCGTAAAAATCACCATCCCGCAAAGGGACCTTGGAATTAGGCGTTAAGGGTCGGCGCCATTTACGGCGCCGTAAACCCCTTAACGCCTGGGTCCTAATGAGGGCCTATATCTGTCCGTAGTGTTCGCTGGCAAGTTGAAACTGTTCTAGAACATACGCGATGTCCAGAAATTTGTTTGATGTGTGACGCACTTTTAATTAATTCAGGACCCGAACACTGTCCGTAGAACATCAACGCGCATGCGCAAACCAATGTCCGTGCATTTGGTGTCCTGCGGACAGGAGTTTCCTCCGCGGACCTGTTTGCGAAGGGATCATGTGACCGTGCCCATGCTGATCGCGTGTTCTGAATGCGAACACTGTTCGTGTCCCCGAACAATTTAAAGTACATTTTCGAGTAATCCACAATATTTTTCCATAAAAACGCATCATGGCACAAGTCCCACATAGTAATCCTGAGTTTCTACATATCTTTTGAAACGTTTTGAACCCTTTTTTGTGTTCGATCTGTCGGCGGACAGCGCACATGTCCGCGAACCACGTACAAGCACCCCTATAAAAGACCACGCCCTAGAGCTTATTCTCATTGTGTTTCTGGCTATTCTTCAGAGCACAGGTATTTCTCCAGCAACTTGCTGATTCCACCATCGAGATGACATCCCTGGCTGCAGAACTGCCACCTGGTGCTGCACCTGCTTCAGCACACCCCCACCCCCTCCACCACCACCAACTTCCCAAGGGCCTAAAGAGGGGAACAGGAGTGAGGATGCAGAGGATGAAGAAGATGATGACGAGAATGAGGTAGAGGAAATTCCCACTACCCGTACTAGACGTGAGTCTTGGGTGTGGCGGTTATTTTCCATTTATGGGAATGGTCCTAAGGCTTGTGCGAACCGTGTTATCTGCAATGAGTGGAAAATGATACTCAGTCGCGGGAAGCACGGTCCGTATAGCTTTGGGACCACGACCATGAAGCGACACCTGATGTCATTTCACTCTGGGGCTATTCGCAAGGTTGTACCTTGCGAAGAACGTAGTAGGTTGATTTCCTCTACATCATCCTCCGTTTCTGATCCTGTCACCACAAGGACCACCTCTGTGGGAGGCGTCTTCCTCAAGCTGCCTCACAGGCCATACAGAATTCTGATGACCCTTACCTTTCGAGGGTCACAGTTGTATGTATGTACTGTGACACAGTACTCTGCAGGGGGGAGCGACTTCGGAGTGCTTTTGAGACTATAGTCTCAGAGCACGAGAAGACCTGCTCACTACCCAAATAAAACCCACTCTACATCTTCCTCTCTCAGCTCGCCCTTTCTTATCCCTGTGGTTGGTGTCCCCCCTTTACCCTCCTTTCCCCTCCTCTCCTATTGTGTTGTGTCTAAAAAAAACAAAAAAAAATACAAAATTACAAACATCAAAAAAAATAAGGCTCTTTTCAGAGCCGCCTTTCACAGTTAAAAAATAGAAGTGAAGATAAATAAAACAGGGCCCTTTGTATTTCTTAAAAGTCCTTGGACAGTTCATGAACATTAAAAAAATTGGGGTGCTACCCTATTGTTACCATTGCATTTTTCTCTGGGAGGAAGTGGTGGCTCTTAAAAGAGCCTTTGGGAGGTGTTTGTATGTCAAAAATTATAAATACTTAACACCTACTTCAAAATGGATGCTGTATTTCTAAAAAAGTTTGCAATG
This sequence comes from Ambystoma mexicanum, assembly GCF_040938575.1. Lineage (NCBI taxonomy): Eukaryota > Metazoa > Chordata > Amphibia > Caudata > Ambystomatidae > Ambystoma > Ambystoma mexicanum. Next base: position 1,190,612,024 of record NC_090924.1, read on the forward strand.
CATTTTGTACATTTCTCAGAAAAATCTGATTGCCAGCATAAGTAAGATGGACTCCATCTCTGCAAAAAATGTATGTACTACAAAACATAATATTTTCATTGTGAAAAGAGGACATGCCAAAATCTCTTAGAAATGCACAAACAGCCTTATTAACATTGTGCCTTGCTTTTTCCATTAGTGGACCAAATGAAGAAGAACAAAGCCACATTTGTCTGCGCAATCCGTGAAAATATTACTTGAGAATTAGGAAACATGTCCATGACTTTCCCAAGTCCTACTTTCATAGCAAATTGCAAATAAATTCCAGACACATGTCCTAAACCGTTCCCTCCACAATGAATTACAATTATGTCTGGATGTTGCTTTGTTTCCAAAGTAGCACAGAGAGGTAGCAAGTCCAACCACTTCATTCCACGTACTCCATGCCAGTGTACTTCCACATGTGGAAATCCAAGATCTACAGCTACTCCACAGATTTCTGCATGTACCTTCAACCAATGTATCCACGAATCTCCCAAAATCTAAACAATCTGTTTTCTGAAACACACAGCCATAGCTATATGTTGTTCTCTCACCAAAAAGAGTATCTGAGAAACTCTCTCCTGGCACAACACACCCACTAAACTTTCCTGACCAATCCCTTTCACTGCTCATTCTCATTTGCATGATTTCTGAACCCAAAAATTCCCGGATGTAACTCCCGATGTCCGCGAACTACCGCCATGTCCGCGGACATATCGTAACATGAACAGCCCTTCTACCATTTCCACTTCACTCTCTTTGCCATTCCCTCATTGGATGTAGCTAAGAAATCACATGACCATGCACCAATCACATTCAAGACCTCTACATCTAACTGCATCATCATAGATTAGCACTGCAAATGTACTGTGAATCTATCTCTCTGAGTACAAATGTCATATCATTGGCAAGCACCATCTACAAGAAATACTGTACAAGACTCCAAGATTTCTACTTGCAGCTCCATGCATATCCATATGCATGAACACAAACTAAGGGTATGCATATTTTCTGTACAGTACATGAACACATTTTCAAACTGACTTATAGCTTGTGTAATCTGTAAAATGAATCTACTGTCTTTTTTCCAATTTCCTAAAATCAACTATCACTTATAAACCTTTATACTATTTACTTTCTTAATACACACACTATCAAATCATGTTAAACTAACATTTTTTAAATGAAATTTATAGACTACATATATTCAAACAAAATTGCATGCATGCAAACTATATGTTCCAATCTCAAAAAATAATACTAATACAATTACATTTATTTATTTATTTATTTGATTATTTTAATTTAAGCATGACATTAAGGCAATATTTCCTAGAACAGCTTAGTTACAGAAATGGTGGTATTCAGTGGTACATTATGAATTTCACATGACATACTAAATATATTTTGTTTGTTACAGTTACTCATTGCAATACAATGTGTTCATTAAGAACATATCATATGTATTGAACTGGTGTGACGTATCTTATGTGAATAAGATAGTTTTAATGGTTTTAAGGAAGGTGCTGAGGATTTCAATTAAAAAAATCAATATCTAAATTAAAATCAATGCTATATACAAACAAAATTACTAATTTGTTTCTTTTACAATTGCAGTGAAGAGCATTCTCCTGAAAAGAAGCAGCCGAATTTCAAGAACAAAGAAGAACTAAGAATTAAACTGCTCATTTTAGAAAATAAGTAAGTAGAATATCACCAAAATATTTGTATTATTACTCAAACATACTGTAAAGTTAATTCATGATATTTCTGTGCCTAAAAATAGAGATTGTGCACCATTCTGTCCAAAAATCCCCATGTGTTAAACAGCGATTTACAGACAGAATGGCGCACAAATTCCTACTTTTCGACACACAAATTACCCAACTCAACCGCTAGAATTTTCATATTATAGAACAAACAACTGTTTTTATTGTATACATTAGATTTACTATTTGTACTTCTCCACACCACTAGCTTATTATTTTCTGTCATCTGAACCTGAGTTTAGTAATATATTAATTGAAGAAAACACATCCCTACTAGTTGTAGTTCCAAATGCACAATCAGACACCATTACATACATCATCTTACTCAAACACTCATGCACACACCACACATTCATTGCAGAACACCCCAACCCATACCTTCTTTATTTTTTTCAACAGACCCTAAAGAATGCCTACCAAAAGTCAAGTCCGTAGAAAGCAACACAGAAGTAGAGCAAATGAAAATAAAAGTGTCCAACATAAGCATCCATCTTTAGCAGAATTTGTAAAAAAAAAGTTCAAACAAAACAGCTAATACAGTCATTTAGTGAAACACAAGAAGTTTCAAGTATAAAAATGTTGCCTTATCCATCAAAATGTAAAACAAACCAAAAAACAATTAACAGAAAATCAGCTGTCACTACAGATAAAACTACTTCTTTAAATTTTAATATAGTGCAAAGTAAGCATACCACGAAAAGTATTTTAGCAAAAATGTTCTGTCACAAAGTCCTTCAAAATCTTATAAAAACAGGAGAGAAACCAGGTTCAACCCTTAAAACCTATCGTAGGAAATTAATCTTAGAAGCGTTGATAGAGGGTACATTATTCCCAAAAGAAAGTTATTTATTTTAGTATTAAACAAAATGAAACCACTAACAAAACTAATAACTAAATTACAAAAAAGACTTCTCAATAAACAAAATGTCAACAGAAAGAACTTCTTAAGTATCCGCAGAGGTGAATGGAATCACACGATGAACACAGAACCATACTTTAATGAAGAAGCGTACAAACAAAAGCAAACAAATACAATTGCCATACATAGCAGTGGTCGAGGTTATGAAAAAGTTAATAATATGATAATGGAACCAGAAGTACTCCTTACAAAAATATGCCCTGAAAACTTACAATTACCCCTCCATTCAACTGAATCAGAATGTTTAGTGTACAAATGGCCATGCACATCAATATGTAACATTCCTAAACAATTTTTTAAGTCTTTACGCCAATTCCTCAATCAATATGTAAAAAGCAAAGACAAAATCAAAATTAAACTACTGCAACATATGGATACCTGTCCAGTGCGCAAATACACAGGACTACAAGGACATTCATTGGCCTGCATTACAAGACCTACTTGTAAAACCACCTTCCATGATATCAAAAGAATATCAACACATCATTCAACTATAAGAAATCTAGTCTATAAACTGTACTATGCTAAAAGTCCTGCTGTAGCACTAGCAAATTTAAATAACGTTCTTGTACATGGTAGAGCAAAAGACCTACTTCAAGAAATTGACTATATCCAGAAAGAATATTTTGGAAGTGAAAGCCATTTACAGAATGAAATAGCTTTAAACCAAATTAGCAACAATTCTACCTTTTGCTAAACACATACAAAAAAGAAATACTAAAATTTAAAGGTACATCAGCTGAAGTACCAAACCATGTATGTGTATGTTGCTGCAGAACTTTTTATAAACGTAACACACAAACTGTAGACCTATCATATAAAATAGAAGACAATGAAGATTCTAAATGGTATGAATTAGCTCTCTACCTTGTAGCAGAAAACAAATACGAAATAAGTGACCCCTTAATACTTTACAGTTACTGCACTACAAAACTTGACAACAACCAAACTCCTTCACGTGCTATCACACAAAATTTGGAATTATACCCACTACCAAAACCCCTACAACAACTTAATTTATATGAGACCATCATCATTCAAACAGAACGCCCATTTCAAGCAATAATACGCCTTCAACCAAAAACAGTAAAATGACCTCCCTCTGAATTGGTAAAAGGCATTTGTGGAAAAGTAATTTATTTACCATTAGATTTAAAAGAAAATGTGCATACTCTAGGAGTGCAACGTCCAATGCAGCAATCTTTAATTATCTTAGTAAATGGAGTACCTACATAAGACAAAAAAATATGGCAACAGCTGGTAGATTTACATAAAATTAGACAAGCCTTACAATATCTTAAAGAGAATAATGAATATTACAAAGAAATTAATATTGAAGAAAACTTGAAAGATACAACTGAAATAATTCAAGAAACACAAGAAGCTGGTCAATTTGAGCAACTAGATCCTGCTACAATATCAAATACTTTAGACTATTATACAATTCATCCTTTGCACTATAATGACACCATAGAAGATGTACTGGAAACATACCAAATGCATCAAACAAAAGGATCACCAATCAGCATATGGGAAAAAAGTATAGAAGCACGTGCTTTTCCTCTACTCTTTCGTACTGGCAAAGGAGGAAGGTATGATGATAGACCTATTCAAATATCAGCTTCAGAATACCGCTCATTATGGATCTATTCTGAAGATCCCAGATTTAGACAAAATGTGGAATACATATTCCACCTACTCTTTGAAAGTGAACTAGCAACTTTATGTTACGGAGTTGCACACATATTAAAATTAAGATCCCACTTTCAAAATATGACAGGTACACAATTATTACAAAAAGTGCACCAAAAGGATGAGGTTTTACAATCAAATATTACAAATCTATTAGCAAATATACGTGGTACTAAAGAGTACTGGTTTCGACGTCATGGAGATGTACGTTGTATGATCAGAAACCTTGGCCCACCTACTTGATTTGTTACATTAAGTTGTGCAGAATATGCATGGGAAGATTTACATGATTTCCTACGCATATCAAATAAAAACAAAACTAACATAGATATACTAACACCATGAGAACTTTGTTCGTTGGATCATGATAATGTTTCAAGATATTTTCACCATTGCTTCATTGCTATGCTACATTTTATTTGTGATAAAACTGTTCCTCCCCTTGGAGAAGGGCAACACTTCTTTTGGAGAAAAGAATACCAAGCCAGAGGAGCACCACATATCTACATGCTTTTATGGATTAAAGATGCTCCTAAATTTGGTCAAGACAGTGATGCCACTGTTTTACAGTTTATTGAAAAATATGTCACTTGTGAAATTCCATCAGAATCTACAAATAGTGATCTTCATGCACAAATTTTACAATTTCAAAGACATAAATGTGGCAAATATTGTCGTCGCAAATCCAAAAACAAAGGGAAATACTACACAAAATGCAGATTTGGTTTCCCTAGACCAGTTACAAATACAGGTCAAGTGAACAACCTCATGTCTTCAGTTAGACATAGTGTTAAAGGTAAGTCACCTAAAAATACATATTACATAAAAAGAAAAGAAGAAGACAAATATATCAATGATTATAATGCAATCATTGCCCACTTATGGAATGCAAACATAGATGTGCAGTACATTGCAGACAATTCTACTGCAGTTGCACGATATGTCACAGCATACTTAACCAAAGCAGAAAAGACAGAGCTCCAAGACCTCTGGAATGACCTGTCATCAGATAAAACAGTGTCTCAGAAATTATACAGCTTGGGCATAAAAATGCTGTCCCATAGAGAATGTGGATCATATGAAGCAGATGATCATTTAACTGGTACTGCATTATATGGTAAATCTGAAAATATAGTATGGCTAAGTCTTGGTCCAGCTAAATCTAGAAAAAGAGTTCTAAAAACATACGAAGATATAGAAACAATAGCCAAACATGATCCCAACAGCCAAGACATTTTAAAAAACAATTTATTGGACACATACTACCCAAACAGAAGTAATACTTTGGAAACCATGTGTCTATACCACATAGCCCAAAATTACACATACAAAAATAATATAAAACCTGATGAAAAAAAGGTAAATACAGAGTTACAAACTGTGAAGGTAGCTTAGTTAAACACACTAAACCAAATTTAATTAATCATATCAAATTGTCATTGAAGACTCCTCAACATAAAGAAATATATTACATGTCCCTGCTACAACTCTTTAAACCATGGAGAAAAGAAGAAGAAATACTAGAAAACTATGACTCATATGAAGATGCATTCAAAGCAAATGAAAGCACTATAACTGATGTAAACTTTACACAATACAAAACAATGTTGCACAAAGAACAGCAACACGAAGAAGAACTCCAGGCCCAACTAGATAAAGACACTCCTGACAGTAGTCAACCTTCTGTAACAGGAAGCCAAGAACCACTGGGAGAACCACTAATAATAAATGAGGCAGAATTAGCTATGTTAGAAGGAGAAAACACTATGGGGGTAATTCATAGAATTCAGCGCACAAGTGGCGCACGCGGCTGGCGCACAGTGTGCGCGTGCGAATCCCTGCGCCAGCCGCGTGCGCCAAAATCCATTTCCACGCACAGCGTATTCATGGATTCCAGCCACCAAAACCAGCCGTGGCGCACAGTGGCGCAGCGACCCTGCAGCAGCGCCAGTTACGCCCCCAAGAACGCCTCTCGCGCAGGGAAAAGCCATCAACATACCCAATCCAGCGCAAAGGGCTGCCCTAACCCTGTACCAGCACAGCAAGCGGGCTACGTGTATCACTGGGGTGCGCGGGAAGTCCCTCACGCGATTGGCCCCGTGCGAGCAGGCTACGCGTATTTCAGGGGTGCGCGGGAAGTTCCACACGCGATTCCATCAGGGTAGGTGTATTTCAGGGGTGCGCAGGAATTTCCACACGCGATTGGGCCCGTGCGAGCAGGGTACGCATATCTCAGGGGTGCGCGGGAAGTTCCACACGCGATTCCATCAGGGTACGTGTATTTCGGGGTGCGCGTGAAGTTCCACACGCGATATCAGCAGGGTACGTGTATTTCAGGGTGCAGGGGAAGTTACACATGCGATTTCCGCAGGGTACGTGTATTTCAGGGGTGCACGTGAAGTTCCACACGCGATATCAGCAGGGTACGTGTATTTCAGGGTGCAGGGGAAGTTACACACGCGATTCCAGCAGGGTACATGTATTTCAAGGGTGCGTGGGAATTTCCACACGCGATTGGCCCGTGCGAGCAGGCTACGCGTATCTCAGGGGTGCGCGGGAAGTTCCACACGCGATTCCATCAGAGTACGTGTATTTCGGGGTGCGCGTGAAGTTCCACACGCGATATTAGCAGGGTACATGTATTTCAGGGAGCAGGGGAAGTTACACACGTGATTTCCGCAGGGTAAGTGTATTTCAGGGGTGCACGTGAAGTTCCACACGCGATATCAGCAGGGTACGTGTATTTCAGGGTGCAGGGGAAGTTACACACGCGATTCCAGCAGGGTACGTGTATTTCAGGGGTGCGCGGGGAGCACCACACGTGAATTGCACGTGTGGGCCCTCCCAGGTGTTCCCTCTACACCCTCCACGGCCCCTGCAGGTGGCTCACACCACAGGGGCCTACCCTGCACATGTCCTGCAGGCACCCCATCCACCATGGCCATGCTCCCCAGCCAACCCACATGTCAACTTGCACTACTGCCCACCAACGCATGTCCCCCTGCACCCCCAGCCACCAGGGGAACCCTCCACAGGCCCCCACCCATGTCTCCCACCACCCCCCAGCAGTGCAGGGGCACCCTCCACCAGGCCCCCACCCATGTTTCCCACCACCCCCACCCCCAGCCACCAGGGGCAGCCTCCACCAGGCCCCCACTCATGTCCAACTCATGTCTCCCATCACCCCCACCCCCAGCCACCAGGGGCAGCCTCCACCAGGCCCCCACTCATGTCTCCCTGCACCCCCACCCCCCAGCCATCAGGGGCAGCCTCCACCAGGTCCCCACTCATGTCTCCCTGCACCCCCACCCCCGAGGAGTGCAGGGGCAGCCTCCACCAGGCCCGACCCATGTCTCCCACCACCCCCACCACCCAGCAGTGCAGGGGCAGCCTCCACCAGGTCCCCACCCATGTCTCCCACCACCCCTACCCCCTGCCACCAGGGGCAGCCTCCAACAGGCCCTCACTCATGTCTCCCTGCACCCCCACCCCCGAGGAGTGCAGGGGCAGCACGGGTGTAACTTCCCGTGCACCCCCGAAATACACGTACCCCACTCAATCGCGTGTGTAACTTCCCGCGCACCCCCGAAATACACGTACCCCGCTCAATCGCGTGTTTCACTTCCCGCACGCCCCCGAAATACACGTACACCGCTCGATCGCGTGTGTTGCTTCCCGCGCACCCCCGCAATACACGTGCCCCGCTCGCACAGCCCCAATTGCTGTATGTTGCCACTTTTGTGATGCGCTGGGACTCTACCGCCTGCCTTCGTGTGGCGGACGTGTTTCAGCTTGTGCGTGTCTTTGGTTGTGCGTGGCTTTGCCCTATTCGATTCCATGAATACGTGTGGTTCGAGTGCGTGTGGGCGTTCCATCTGCTTCCCTGCAGTACATCCCCAGTTACGCCCTTATTTTCGCACGTTGTTCCCCATTCCGCGCGTTACGCACCGTGTCCCGCCCACTTTCTGGTGTATGCGCCGAGGTTGTGCGCTTTCACTGTGCGCGTCGCGCACGCCTTTCGGGATGTTGCAGTGACTTGTGCGCCATGCACGGGTTTGGCGCACATCCCGAGGTGAACACGCGCAGGGACTTCCATGAATCGCACGCGTGCGCGTGCGCCTGTTTTTTCCGCTTGTGCCTGCTTGCGCCTGCTTGCGCGAAGATTTTCGGCGCACGTTTGTTCCATGAATCAGCCCCTAAGTGTCAGTGTGAAGATAAAGAAGACTTAATTATACTACAATCAAAACTAAACAACGAACAACGCAGCATTTTTGAAGAAGTAACAAAACAAATTGCACATGGTGTACAACATGAAAATAAAGAATGTTCCTGCCATAATTATAAACCTATACCACTGTACGTCAGTGGTGAAGCTGGTTCTGGCAAAACATTCCTAATCAAAATCATCAGCAAATTCCTTCAACTATTGACAAACAACAAACTGTCAGCTGTTGTCACTGCCCCCACATGTTTAGCTGCCTACAACATAGGTGGTGTCACTTTACACCGATTACTACTATTGCCAGTAGAGCACCAGAACAAATTAGACTATTACAAACTTTCTGCAGAAGCTGCAATGGAACTACGCAGAGTATTAAAACAAATGAAAATGCTATTAATAAATGAAGTGAGCATGGTCTCCAACATAATGTTGGCTTTGATTCACCTCAGATTACAAGAAGTACTGAAAACAAACTATGAAGAGCTCTTTGGAGGAAAACACATTATTGTTTTCGGAGATCTTCTTCAAATGACACCAGTAAAAGGTGAGCCTATTTTTTAAAACATTAGGACACAAGCTCTGCCGTAAAACTTTTGGCAGCATTGGAAATGTCAACCTTTGGCAACATTTCCAATACAGAGAATTAACAGAAAACATGCGGCAATCTGCAGATCTCGCTTAGGCCAACATCTTAAAAAGTATCAGAATTGGTATACTCTCTAAAGAAGTAGAAACAATATTGAAAAGCCGGCAAATTAATGCACTTTATGGCGATAATGCATGTGCTACAGATGTTATGGAACAATTAGCCCACAAAAATGTCAATTGTATGGCCTTAATGCCAACTCTTGCAAGCTGTTTCAAATTCAATGAAATAATGTTAAGTAAAGAAATTCAACTAATAATGTAAATTAGCGCCACAGACAAACTAGATGTACATGGTATGACACTACCTATGTGTGACCAAGCCACAACAAGACTAAATAGTTTAGAAAAATCAATCTCAAATACAGCAGTCTTAGAAAAGATATTAAAATTATCCTTAAATTGCAGAGTAATGCTTAAATGTAACCTTGACGTGAACCAAGGACTAGTTAATGGAGCACTGGGTACAGTTGTTGGCTTTCAAACATACCCACGTGACAACAAAATTCAGTTTGTCAATATACCCTTTGACAAACTTTCAGAAGTTAAAAGGATAGGACTTTCTACAGCTCGATTCCTTCTCTTCAAAGACAGAGAGCAATTTTCTCTAACTCTTGCATACGCAGTCACGATTCAGAAATCAAAAGGTCTTACCCTAGACAAAGCAATGGTAGATATTGGTAACACAGTCATTAAAGAAGGCATGAGCTACGTAGCACTATCACGCTTACGTACACTTGATGGTCTTTTTCTAATCAATTTTGATGCAAGCAAAATAAACGCTGATATTCCTTGCATTTTAGAATACAATAGACTTCGCTCACTATACACTCCCCATCTAAACACATATTCTGTTCCACAAAAAGTAAAACATTATAAAAGAAAAATAAATCAAAATGAAAAGCAACAGGATGTCACTGCAAATCCTCCAAAGAGAGTAAAAGAATGTAATACTTCATCAAGTACCACAAGCAAAAAAGAATCAATTAGGGAAAGTAAACAGGTACTTCTTCAAAGAAGGAAGACGGACTCCAAAAAAAGCAGTCAGATACAGAAGTACCTGGTCCATTTAAACTCTCAAATATAGTTGTTGTAAGTTACTACGCAAATGTAGCAATGAATATTCTATTTCAATTACCACCAATTGTTGAGAACATTTACTTACACAGTACAGACCCATTGTGTTTGCAAATGTTAGTACTTCACAGAAATGCAGCAAATAATCCTGACAACACGTATAGTGTTTATGGAATAAGACAACAATTGGACTACTGTGCTGGAATGGTGAAATTCACTATAAACTCACAGGAAGATCCACAAGAATTTCTAATGTACTTACTACAAGTACTGGAAAACAAAAACATACCTATAAATGAAATCTTCCAGATTTCATACATGTGGAAACATACATGCACTCTCTGCAACAATGTGACACAAGAAGTAATCCCCAATGAATGCTTTGTATATATATCAATACCTAATTGTGAATCCATTCCATTTCAGCAACTTGTACAAAATGCAAACCATGGTAGATTATGTTCTACCTGCAATTCAGATAATCGCTCCACATTAGTAATGCAAACACATAGTAAATACGTAATACTAATGCTTCTACGTTACAATGCAGATGGTACAAAAAACAACTGCAAGCTGGCTGGATTCACACATGGTCAAATATCACTTGGTAAGAAAACATTCACAACAATAGGTATAATCTACCACGCAGGAGCCAAAACCAATTCAGGGCACTACACTGCACATATAAAAAAGAAAGGTGGATGGTTTCAATGTAATGATAGTACCATTACTATAAAGCATAGATTACCAGCAAATCTTACAAATGCTTATTTAATGGTCTTAAAACCAAAATTTGATAACTAAACTGTACTTAAACCTCAAGTAAACTTGTAGTAAAAGATATAAACTGTTTGAATATTCCAAAAGCTATCTAACTGCCCAAAGATTCTACAACAATTAATCACATAAATGAATACCACTGAATTAGAGCAAAAAATAGACAATTAGAATACTCCAATTGGTATCTAACTGTCCCAAAATTTAACAATATCCAAACAGATAAATCAATACCACTAAAATATATAAAAAAATAGACAGTTAGAATACGCCAATTGGTATCTAACTGTCCCAAAATTTAACAATATCCAAACAGATAAATCAATAGCACTAAAATATATAAAAAAATAGACAGTTAGAATACGCCTACTGGTATCTAACGGCTCCAAAATTTCATAATATCCAAACAAATAAATAATATGTTATTGCTCCCAAAAAAATGCAACAACCCAATGTATAAAGCATTAGCCAAAAACAACAAATGAACACTGAAAACAAACAAACAAATAAACTGTCGCATAACAGAAAAAGGTTTTTTTTTTAATCCAACATGGATTTTTTTTTCTCCCACAGACCCAATAATTTTAGCAACAAACACAGAAACTGAGCAAATTGCACAGTACTCTGGTGTGTAATCTACTAAATATGAGGGTCCAAAAAAAAAAAAAAATGTTGATTATACAATGTAAAAAGTAATTACAAAATAATAATACTAACATGCTATTTTCTTTTATCACAGAAATTAACAAGAAATACATATACTCCAGTTACTAAACCAAACAGTAAGTATATTATACACTCTATGCCCTGGCCACAACCATCACAGCATATCACACCCATAGTATCTTATAACTTTGTTCCTTATAAAATTGTTTTTGACACAAAGTTTTAAGCAACTATAGCATAGAGTGTTGGGTGCATGGCCAAATGGCCATGCACCCAACACTCTATGCCCTGGCCACAACCACCGCAGCATATCACACCCATAGAGTAAAACATTTCAACTATGGCCTATGGAAACTTTTAATGTCCGCGGACATTACCAGTGTTCTTAGAACACTTTCAATTTGCCAGCGAACAATACGGACAACGTCTTCAGAACACCCCCTACACACATTTCAGGACAACGCGAAAGTTCTTAGAACACTTTCAACTTGCCATCGAACAATACGGACAGCGTCTTGAGGACACCCCCTTCGAACATTTCAGGACACCGCGAGAGTTCTTAGAACACTTTCAACTTGCCATTGAACAATACGGATAGCGTCCTCAGGACACCCCCTACGAACATTTCAGGACAACGCGTGTGTTCTTAGAACACACCACCATTTTGTTTACGTGCAAACATTTCAGGACACCGCGAGAGTTCTTAGAACACTTTCAACTTGACAACAAACAATACGGACAGCGTCCTCAGAACACCCCAATTTTTTTTTATTTGCGAACATTTCAGGACACCCCGAGTGTTCTTAGAACACTTTCAACTTGCCATCAAACAATACGGACAGCGTCTTCAGGACACCCCCTGCGAACATTTCAGGACACCACGAGAGTTCTTAGAACACTTTCAACTCGACAACAAACAATACGGACAGCGTCCTCAGGACACCCCCTATGAACATTTCAGGACAAAGCGTGTGTCATTAGAACACACCCCCATTTTCTTTATTTGCGAATATTTCACGACACCGAGACAGTTCTTAGAACACTTTCAACTTGCCATCGAACAATACGGACAGCGTCTTCAGGACAACCCCTACGAACATTTCAGGACAACGTGAGAGTTTTTAGAACACCTTCAACTTGACAACGAACAATACGGACAGCGTCCTCAGAACACCCCCATTTTGTTTATTTGCGAACATTTCAGGACACCTTCAGTGTTCTTAGAACACTTTCAACTTGCCATCGAACAATACGGACAGCGTCTTCAGGACACCCCCTACGAACATTTCAGGACAATGAGAGCGTTCTTAGAACACTTTCAACTTGACAACGAACAGTACAGACAGCGTCATCAGAACACCCCCATTTTGTTTATTTGCGAACATTTCAGGACACCCCAGTGTTCTTAGAAAACATTCATCTTGCCACAGAACAATACGGAAAGCGTCCCCAGAACACCCCAATTTGTTTATTTGCAAACATTTCAGGACACCGTGAGTGTTCTTAGAACACTTTCAACTTTCCATTGAACAATACGGACAGTGTCTTCAGGACACCCCCTGCGAACATTTCAGGACACCGAGACAGTTCTTAGAACACTTTCAACTTGCCATCAAACAATACGGACAGCGTCTTCAGTACACCCCCTATGAACATTTCAGGACAACGCGAGAGTTCTTAGAACACTTTCAACTTGACAACGAACAATACGCACAGCGTCATCAAAACACCCCCATTTTGTTTATTTGCAAACATTTCAGGACACCCCAAGTGTTCTTAGAACACATTGAACTTGCCACAGAACAATACGGACAGCGTCCCCAGAACACCCCCATTTTGTTCATTTGCGAACATTTCAGGACACCCCGAGTGTTCTTAGAACACATTCAACTTGTCACAGAACAATACGGACAGCGTCCCCAGAACACCCCCATTTTGTTTATTTGCGAACATTTCAGGACACCGCAAGTGTTCTCAGAACAGTTTCAGCTTGCTTGCGAACACAACGGACACATATTGAGTCCTCAGAACACCCCCATTCAGTTTATTTAGAACATTTCAGAACACCCGTGATGTCCGCAGACAAATCGAACAGAAAAAGAACGTCTACCACATAAAAAAGCACAACATTTAACCTATCTCATACCCTTCCATCCTCCCCAAACACTCCTACACACCAACACACTCTACTAAATACACATTTTGAACAAACTTTCACCGCGCTGTCCGAATCCAAGATGGCGGGTGCTACTGAAAATCTGACGCGCTTCACGCTTAACACCGTCCAATCAGCGAACACGTTGCATGTCTGCGGACATCACGCAAGCCGATTGGCCAATCAAGACACTATCCTCGGAGCGAACAGGGAAGTGTGTCCGCGGACCGAACACAGTTATCACTAATTTTTTATGACCTACTTTTTGGTCATTTTAAAAAAAAACTACTGGACGGATTTTCTCCAAATTTGGAAAAGCATGCTTTCGGGACCAAGCCGGTGCTCCTGTTCCAAATTTGGTGAAAATCCGTCCAGCGGTTTGGGCTGTAGGCGCGAGTAAACATTTTTTCCCATTCAGTCTATGGGAAAAAAAAAAGTTTTGGGACCCCCCTATAACTTTGCCCCCCCTGGACAAATCCTCACCAAACTTTGCAAAAAAAATCAGAGTGGCCCATATACTTTTGCAAAGTTTGGTGAGGATTTGTCCAGGGGGAGCGAAGTTATAAGCCGCCCAAAAAGTGCTCTTCCTATGGAAACAGCAACTTAACCATAACTACTACCGTGGCCATGTAATATATATTTTTTTTTATCAAACACACAATATCCAATACTATTTGAATAGAAAACACTACACAAAACCCACCCCCAAGAAAAGAAAACAGAAACAGCAAAGACCGAAAAGGATGCAGTACTCTGGGTAATGAATAATGAATCAGAGGTTGGTATCGAAATCGGGCAAGCACTGTGTTCAGAGTAGTTTGAAGTCAGTGTTTGAGTGATGCAGGTTGGGGCACTCACTGTGATCTGTCTGGGAGTTAAGTTAAAGTGAGTGTTGTAACATCTGGGTAGGGTCAGGCGAGTGACCTTGCCATGGTCCACATCAAGTTTCAGTGATGGTTTGAAGAGGTGATCCTGATGCTCTGGTGTGTGGTTTGATCAAGCATCGGTTGAAGGTCGAGCTAGTTTGAGTCATTTGTGGTGCAGCTGGTTTGAGTCAGAGAGTAACACTCCAGCAGTTTGAGTAGGTGCTTGGCATTAAATAATATATTTAAGCTGTTCAGGTGACAGGCTTCATGAAGCACAATGCAGCATCAAACTGGTTCAAGATGCAAGCACGCTGATTTGTTGAGGAATTTGATTGAGTGCCAAAGGCAGTAATGTTGGTTCCTATATGTTGATCTATCTAAAGTCTTCCACCAGTGAGTTGAAGACTGAGAGAGTCCAAGGCGGAGGGAACCACTGTCACTTAACCATCCTCAGAGATCAGTGCTGGGTCCTATAGTTTGAAATGTAGTCAACTCAGTTTGAAAGCACTTTGACCAATTTGATGCAGTAGAAACAGGGGTTCTGGCTGTCTTGTTCTCCAGGAGGCTGTGGATCCCAACCTAGAGATTAACAGTAAGATTGGTCCTTGTTTTTTGGCTCCCAAACTTGGGAGAGGCTGGTATACAACTGCAGGGGTTCTTCAACATGGTGAGCTCCTGGGTACTGGTGTATCTGACAGAGAGGAAGGCCTTGTCTCAACAGCAGTTCAAACCCACTGATCGCTGAGGATGGTTAGGTGACAGTGGTTCCCTCTGCCTTGGACTCTCTGAGTCTTCACCTCATTGGTTGAGGACTTTAGATAGATCAACACACCCTACAACATCCAATGAAAAATGTATTATGTTTTTGTCCAAAAGTAATCAAGGAAGGAGTGGGAGACTTAAGGCCTCATTACAAGCCTTAAGGCCTCATTACAAGCATGGCAGTCCTGGAATATGGTACCGGTAAGCATGCCGGTACCGTAGTTCCCAGACCACCATACTACGTGCTCTGCTCGTGGGTGCCGTTTCAACTGCTACGTTTTTCCTGGCGGGTATAACGGCACCCGGCAGCAGAGCACGTCCGATGCAACGGCACAACTCTGCATATGCCGGTTCATCCACTGTCCCCATCCCCATTCAGCCCTATGGTGAAGAATGGGGATTGGGAGGCCTTTGATTCCGGCACCCGCAAATGGGCAATTACCAGGTTCGCTGAGCTCGGCATGACACGGTTCTTGCCCATTTGTGGGTGCTGGAAAACATGCAACTCTGGCGGCTGCCGTGCTGTTTTTAATGGCACGGCTACTGGCAGAGTTGTAATGAGGCCCTTATTCTTTTAAAGGTAGAGTCCACAATTGTTTGGACTGAAGCTAATCTGCTTTAGCGGTCCAATCCATGTTCTTGGAAGATCTGGTCTTTGCATTCTGACATCACACACAAAGTTTTTTGTGCTACTGGAAGAAGAAGGAACAAAAAGGAAAGACAGAGGGACAGAGCAACAATATGTTGGAACCTTCATCCAGTTGTACAAAGCTTCCTCAGTCTACAGAATCCCTGACCCTTTCCATCTCAATAGATTCAACGTCTGTTAGATATGCTGCAACCTGATATGAGGCTACTATGTTCTGAATGAGTGTGCATGTTCCCAGGAAATCTTTCTGTAGAGTGACTTTGTGCCACAATCCTACCCGTAGTGGCCAAATCTAACCTGTCTGGGGCGAATACACATAATCGTTTAACAGCTGATCTGGGCTCACACATCTGAAAAGTGTGATATCAAATTGCTTTGGCTTTAATAATGATGATAAATCCCATCCATCATATCATAACTCAATTATGGCTTATATTTAAAGATGTCTATCCCCCAGAACAGTAAAATCACAATTATAGAGATTCACTACAGTGATACATGCCTTAAATGCATTCATTCCCTGTGCTGAAGAGATGTGGTTGTCATTGCAGCTGTCAAATTGGCACTTCTGACCTCTGAATCTGCTCTGTGACACTGTTAGAACAGGCACTGTCGATCAGGATACTGATGCAAGAGGGCACAGGTACACACTATGCTTTTGGCATAGAGCTTATGAAGGGGAATATGATCAGTATATGTCAATTTCAGAGATGGAAATACCCCATCATCTTATTCATACCAATAAAAAAAGCCTTGGACTTCTGCAACCTTGTCATGTTGCAATTCCTTACACTTACAGCATTCAAAAAGATGAGGAGTTTGTGGATGATTTGTGACTCAAACCTTGTGTTCCTCCCTCAGATTAACCTGCCAACCAAATATCCCCATTTACCACTCCACATGTTAAGTATAGTTCTCCATTTTCTTCAGCTAGCCCACAAGATTGAAAGTGTTAATTTCTTAGGGTTTTTTAAACATGGCCACTGCAATCACATTTATAGAGGGATACCAAAGGTACCTATGCAGGACCTTGATTTTATACAAAACAGAGCGGGGCAAATCATATTTTATGTAAAAATGTATTTTCAAATATCCAGTACAATCAAAACATGAAAAGGTGTCTGCACAATCACATTAAATACGTATAATAACAGAAAAGCCCCTCCTGAGGGAGCTACTCAAATATCTTGCAGCTCTTTGGCAATGGTATTACCAATGCTAGCTTAAATGATGTGGGTACTCTTCCAGCTGTCAGTTAGTTATTAAGGACGGTTTAGGTTTCCACAATGATTGGTCTTCTTGCCAGTTCCTTATGAATAGAAGTGGAACATGTATCAGAAGGGGATTGTGATTTCTTGCTGGGTCAAATAAGAGTATGTGGGAGCGGAGGGACTCTGAGGCATGACTGGACTTTTGAACATGTGACAGTTGTGTTTGTATAAGGAGCACCATGACATCTGGGGACAGGGATCAGATGACTTTGCCCTCCCACCCCTATAGTGCAATCACAACCTATAGCTTGATATGCCACACCACATCAATCAAAATATGCGTGGGCACTCCCTTCCAGTCCTGCATACCCTCTTTGGACTTGCTAGCATCAGAAAAAATATCCATGTGATATGTAAAAGGACATTTGTCTTTTATGTAGGCATGAAATAGGCCTTCGGCACAGTTCTCAAGCATACAGACAGATTGGAAGGAATGCAAAAGGTAGACATACCATTGCACGGGAGAGGAAGTGGATATAGATTAGAAGTTACCAGAATGATGCATGTATGCTATCACAGACTGAGATGAAAAGAGAGCTATGGTTTTACAGGTGTATTGATATTAGACAGAGAACAAACAAATTACTTTGTGGTGTTCAATATAACAAGGGCACAATTGTTATACATAACGCAATACCATGGCTATTTAAAGAATGAGTGAAGCTGTTTTGAAGAGCATACGCTGAGAACGAAATCACTTTAGGGGCTGACAACTCAGCATGTTTAGAGAATGGCAATGTAAGCAGTTTAGGAAGCACAACATTTAATTGCCCAGGATCACAGACATTGCTTAAGAG
The DNA here is from genome assembly GCF_040938575.1 of Ambystoma mexicanum. Taxonomy (NCBI): domain Eukaryota; kingdom Metazoa; phylum Chordata; class Amphibia; order Caudata; family Ambystomatidae; genus Ambystoma; species Ambystoma mexicanum. The sequence goes on from NC_090924.1 coordinate 1,190,630,312, forward strand.
GTGAAAGTGGCATTTAAGCAGATTTGCAATGTCTGCAGTTGACACATTGTTTTCCAGTTCATATTATAGAGCAAGATACACTTATGCGTGAATGTTTAACTTTAATGAACTCAAATTATACCCTGTTCTTGTAGAACTGACTGAGAAGGTACACACATCACATAATTATCTGACTAGACAATATTAAAAAGCAAAACGTTATAGATGCAGTGATGTTCTCCTTCATCAACTTAAGCATACATGTACCGGGATATCAGTTGGTGGGAGCTTAAAGGATTTAATGTGGGGTTTCCAATTGTATTTTAAAGCTTTAAATACAACCAATACAAAGACATGTTTACTGTTATTTGTGATGTGCAGAAATACCTTTGATATTGTATAAGTAATCAACCAATTTCTGCTACTAAATAAGCCCACCTGAACATATTCTTGCTAGAGGGGGTGTGATGATCACTCGGCTCTCCTCTGTACATAATTGCATCAGTTCAATGGCATACATACAAGAAAGATCAGGGAATGGGCTAAACAATGGTGACAATGTGTGGTAAGGCAGGCCTTCTAACATAAGGCAGCAGAGTACAATACCGTGAGATTTCTTGATGATGATTTGGAGATGATTGAGATGATTTGTCCAGGATCACTGCCGGGACATGAGCATTAACACTTTGGTTTAGCCCTCTTTAATGTGACTATCTAACCACCTTTCCAAACTAACTCTTTCTTTATTGAGAGGGCTGCTAGTTTTCACAAAACCTCATTTCGGGGAATTATTCTCTAGGTCTGAAGTCAGTTTTTATAGCTACCACTGTCTAACCAGGCACTTTGTTTTGTAGTATAGCGTTTTTGTTTTGCAGCATAGCAGGTGTTACTATCACAAAAGCATATAAACACACGTATCAACCTCAGACACTGGAAACGCTGAGTCTCCCTTTCTGGAATTTGGTACTGTGATCTGGCATACAAACGCAAATCTCTCTAATGAGTGTTTAA